>NW_027203494.1:1200000-1800000 GCF_024711535.1 Dipodomys merriami | reverse complement strand
AGTGTTAGGGTGAGGGTTAAGGTTAGGCATAGGGTTAGGTTGAGTGTGAGGGTGATGGTTAGCATTAGGATTAGGGTTAGGGTTAGGTGGAGGGTGAGGGTGAGTGTGAGGGTTAGATTTAGGGTGAGTGTGAGGTTTAGGGATAGGGTGAGTGTTAGGGTGAGGGTGAGGGTTTGGGTTAGGGATAGGGTTACGATCAGGGAGAGGGTTAGTGTTAGGGTTAGGGTTAGGGTTATTGTTAGGGTTATGGTTTTGGTTACGGTGAGGGTGAGGTTGAGGGTGATTGTTAGGCTAAGGCATAGGGAGAGGTTTAGGGTTAGGGTTAGGGTTAGGGTGAGGGTGAGGTTTAAGGTTAGATATAGTGTTAGGGTGAGGGTTAGGGTTAGGGTTAGTGTTAGTGTTAGAGTTAGGGTGAGGATAACGGTGAGGTATAGGGTTAGGGTAAAGTTTAAGGTTAGGATTAGGACTAGGGTGATGGTGAGTTTGAGGGTTAGGGTTAGGGTTAGGCTTAGTGTTAGGCTGAGGTTGAGGGTGAGTGTGAGGGTTAGGTTTAGGGTGAGGGTTAGGTTTAGGTTTAGGTTTACAGTGAGAGTGAGGGTTAGGGTTAGAGTTAGGGTTGCGGTGAGGGTGAGGGTTAGGGTTTGGGTTAGGTTTCGGGTTAGGGTTAGGGATATTGTTAGTGTTAGGTTTAGAGTTACGGTTACGGGGAGGTTGAGAGTGAGGTTTAGGGTTAGGGTTAGGGTGAGATTTAGGGTTAGGGTTAGGGTGAGATTTAGGGCTAGGGTTAGGGTGAGGATTAGGTTTAGGGTTACAGTGAGGGTGAGGTTTAGGTTTAGGGTTAGGGTGAGGTTTAGGCTTAAGTTTATGGTTAGGGTTAGGATGAGGCTTAGGATGAGGGGTAGGGTTAGGGTTCTGTTGATGGTTAGGGTTATGGTTAGGGTTAGGGTTATAGTTAGTGTGAAGTTGAATGTTAGGATTAGGGTTAGGGTGAGGGCTAGGGTGAGGGTGAGGGTTAGGGTTAGGATTAGGGTTAGGGTGAGTGGTATGGTGAGGGGTATTGTTAGGGTTAGGGTGAGTGTAAATTTTATTGTGAGGGTTAGGATTAGGTTGATTGTAAGGGTTAAGGTGTGGTTTAGGGTGACAGTGAGGGTAAGGCTTAGGTTTAGGGTTAGGTTTAGGGTTAGGGTGAGGATGAGGGTTAGGGTGATGATTAGGGTTAGGGTTAGGCTGAGGGTGAGGGTGAGGGTAAGAGTTAGGGTGAAGGTTAGTGTGAGTGTAAGGGTTAGGGTGAAGCTGAGGTTTAGCATTAGGTATAGGGTGAGGGTTAGGATTAGGGTTAGGGAGAGGGTGAGGGTGACGGTTAGGATTAAGGTTAGGGATACTGTTAGGCTGAGTGTGATTGTGAGGGTTATGGTTATGGTGAGGGTTAGGGTTAGGGTTAGCGTGAGGGTGAGGGCGAGGGTTACCGTTAGGATTAGGGTTACGTTCAGTGTTTAGCTGAGGGTGAGGGTGAGGATGAGGGCTAGGGTTAGGGTTAGGATTAGGCTTAAGATTACAGTGAGGGTTAGTGTTAGGGTGATGTTTATTGTGAGGGTGAGGGTTAGGGTGAGGGTTAGGTTGAGCGTGAGGTTTAGGGTTAAGGTTAGGTTGAGGGTTAGGTTTAGGGTTAGGATGAGGGTTAGGAAGAGGGCTAGGTTTGGGGGTAGGGTGAGGGTTAGGCTTTGTGTGAGTGTTAGGGTTAGGTTTAGGGTTAGGGTGATGGTTAAGTGGATGGTTAAGGTGAGGGTTAGGGTGAGGGTTAGCATGAGGGTTAGTGATAGGCTTAGGATTATGGTGAGAGTGAGGGCAAGGCTAAGGCTTAGGGTGAGGGTTAGGGTGAGGCTAAGGGTTAGGGTGAGGGTTAGGCTGAGGGGTAGGGTTAGGGTTACGGTGAGGGTTAGGTTTAGTGTGATTGTTAGGGTTAGGGTTAAGGTGAGGGTAAGAAAAAGGGTGAGGGTTATGGTGATAGTGAGGGTTAGGGTTAGCCTTAGTCTTAGTGTGAGGTTTATGGTGAGAGTTAGGGTTAGGGTTAGGGTTACTGTGAGGGTTAGGCTGAGGGTGAGGGTGAGGATGATGGAGAGTGTGAGGGTTAGGTTTTGCGTTAGGCTTAGGCTTAGGTTTTGGCCTAGGGTGAGGGTGAGGGTGAGGCTTAGATTTAGGGTGAGTGTTAGGTTTAGGGTTAGGGTGATTGTTAGGGTAAGGGTTAGAGTTAGGATTAGGGTTAGGGTGAAGGCTAGGGTGAGGGTGAGTGTTAGGGTTAGGGTTAGGGTGAGGGTTTGGGTTAGCGTTAGGATTACGGTAATTGTTTTGGTTAGGGTTAGGGTTAGTGTTAGGGTTAGGGTTATGGTGAGGGTTAAGGTGAGGGTTAGGGTTAGGATTAGTTTCAGGCTGAGGTTGAGGTTGAGGGTGAGGGTTAGGGTTAAGGTTAGGTTGAGGTTTAGGGTTAGGTTTACAGTGATGGTGAGGTTTAGGGTTTGGGTTAGGGTTAGGGTGAGCGTGTGGGTTAGGATTAGGGTTATTGTTAGGGTTAGGGTTAGGGTTACCTTTACGGTGAGGGTGAGGCTCAGGGTGAGGTTTAGGGTTAGGGTTACAGTGAGGTTGAGAGTTAGAGTTAGGGTTAGTGTTTTGTTGCGAGTGAGGGTTAGGTTTTGTGTTAGAGTTAGGGTTAGAGTTAATGTTATTCTTAGGGTTAGGGTTAGAGTTAAGGTTACGGTTAGGTTGACGGTGAGGGTTAGGGTTAGGGTTAGGGTTAGTGTGAAGGCTAGGGTGAGGGTGAGGTTTAGGGATAGGGTTAGTGTTAGGTTTCGGGTTAGTGTTAGGGTTAGGGTTAAAGTTATGGTTACGGTGAAGGTGAGGGTGAGGGTTAGGGTTAGGTTTAGGGTGAGGTTTAGGGTTAGGGTTACGGTTAGGATTAGTTTTAGGGTGAGTGTGAGTGTGCGGGTTAGGGTTAGGGTTATGCTTAGGCATAGGGTTAGGCTGAGGTTTTGGTGAAGGTGAGGGTTAGGGTTAGGGTAAGGGTTAGGGTTACGATTAGGGTTAGGGTGAGGGCTAGGGTGAGGGTGAGGGTTAGGTTGAGGTTTAGGGTTAAGTATAGTGTTAAGGTTATGGTGAGGGTTACGGTTAGGATGAGTGTTAGGGTTAGAGTTAGAGTTAGGGTGAGGGTGAGGATTAGGATTAGGTTAAGGGTTATGGTTATTGTTAGGGTTATTGATATGGTTACGGTCACGTTGAGGTCGTGGATGAGTGTGAGGGTTAGTGTTAGCTTTAGGGTGAGGTTTAGGGTTAGGGTTATTGTTAGGGTTATGGGTAGGGTTAGGATGAGGCTTAGGGTGAGGGGTAGGTTTAGGTTAGGGTGAGGTTTAGGGTTATTGTGAGGGTTAGGGTTACATTTAGGGTTAGGGTGAGGATTAGGTCCAGGGTTAGGGTTAGGGTGAGGGTGAGGTATAAGGTGAGGTTTAGGGTTAGGGTTAAGGATAGGGTGATGTTTAGGGTGAGGTAAGAGTTAGGGCGAGGATTAGGGTTAGGATGAGTTTTAGAGTGAGGTTGAGGGTTAGGGTTAGGGTTAACATTAGGGTAAGGTTAAGCGTTAGGATGAGGGTGAGTGTGAGGGGTATTTTTAGGGTTAGGGTAAGTGTAAGTTTTATTGTGAGGGTTAGGGTTTGAGTTAGGTTGTGGGTAAGGGTTAAGGTGAAGTTTAGGGTGACAGTGAGGGTGAGGCTTAGGGTTAGGTTTAGGCTTAGTGTGAGGGTGAGGATGAGGGTTAGGTTTAGGATTAGGTTTAGGGTTAAGCTGAGGGTGAGGGTGAGGTTTTGGGTGAGGGTAAGGGTTACGGTGAGGAGTAGTGTGAGGGTGATGGTTAGGCTGAGGGTGAGGGGTGAGGGTGAGGGTTAGGATCAGGGTTAGGGTTAGGGTTAGGGTTAAGCTGAGGGTGAGGATGAGGGTGAGTATGAGGTTTAGGGTTAGTGTTAGGGTTAGGGTTAAGGTTAGGATGAGGGTTAGGATGACGGATAGGGTTAGGGTTAGGGTGAGGGATAGGGTGAGGATAAGCATTAGGGTGAGGTTTAGGGTGAGAGTGAGGGTTAGGGTTATCATGAGCGTTAGGGTGAGTTTTTGGGTGAGGGTTAGGTTTTGGGTTAGGGTGATTTTGAGTGTTAGGGTGATTGTGAGTGTTAGGGTGATGATTAGGATGAGGGTGAGGGTGAGGGTGAGGGTGAGTGTGAGGGTGAGTCTTAGGTTTAGGGTTTGGTTTAGGTTGACGGTGTGGTTAAGGGTTAGGGTTAGGATTAGGGTTAGGGTTATGATGAGGGTGAAGGTGAGGGTTAGGGTGAGGGTAAGGGTTAGGGTGAGGGTTAGTGTGAGTGTGAGTATTAGGCTGAGGGTGAGGTGTGAGGGTGAGTGTGAGGGTTAGGATTAGGTTTAGGGATACTGTTAGACTGAAGGTGAGGGTGAGAGTTAGGGTGATAGTGAGGGTTAGGTTTAGCCTTAATCTTAGTGTGAGGTTTATCGGGAGAGTTAGGGTTAGGGTTAGGGTTACGATTAGGCTGAAGGTGAGGGTTAGGATTAGGTTTAGGGATACTCTTAGGCTGAAGGTGAGGGTGAGGGTTAGGGTTAGTGTGAGGGTTCGCGTTAGGGTTAGGGTGAGGGTGAGAACGAGGATTATGGTGAGGGTTAAGGTTAGGGTTAGTGTTAAGCTGAGGGTGAGTGTGAGGATGAGGGCTAAGGTTAGGTTTAGGGTTAGGCTTAAGGTGAGGATGAGGGTTAGTGTTAGGGTGATGTTTTGGGTGAGGGTAAGGGTTAGGGTAAGGGTTATTGTGCGGGTGAGGTTATTGTTTAGGGTTAGGGTTAGGTTGAGGGTTAGGTTTCAGCTTTGGATGAGGGTTAGGATGAGGGCTAGGGTTAGGGTTAGGGTTAGGGTGAGTGATAGGCTTAGTGTGAGTGTTAGGGTTAGGTTTATGTTTAGGATGATGGTTAGGGTGAGGGTGAGGGTGAGGGTTAGGGTGAGGGTTAGTGATAGTGTTAGAGTTAGGGTGAGGGTGAGGGCAAGGCTAAGGCTTAGGGTAAGGGTTAGGGGAGGGATAGGGTGAGGGGTAGGGTTAGAGTTAGGGTTATTGTTAGGGTTAGGGTTAGGGTTACAGTGAGGGTGAGGGTGAGGTTGAGTTTTAGGCTAAGAGTTAGGAAGAGGTTTAAGGTTAGTGTTAGGGTTAGGATGAGGGTGAGGTTTAGTTTTAGTGATAGGTTTAGGGTGAGGGTTACGGTGAGGGTTACGGTTAAGGCTAGTGTTAGGGTTAGGGTTAAGGTGACGGTTAGGGTGACGGTTAGGGTGAGGGTTAGGGTTAGGGTTAGTGTTAGGATTAGGGCTAGCGTGAGGGTGAGTTTGAGGGTTAGGGTTAGGGTTACGTTTAGGCTTAGTGGTAGGCTGAGGTTGATGTTGAAAGTGAGGGTTAAGGGTAGTGTGAGGGTGAGGTTTAGGCTTAGAGTTACAGTGACGGTGAGGGTTAGGTTTAGGGTGAGGGTGAGGGTTAGGATTAGGGTTATGTTTAAGGTTATTTTAGGGTTAGGGTTAGGGTTACCTTTAAGGTGAGGGCGAGGCTGAGGATGAGGTTGAGGGTTAGGGTGAGGGTTAGGGTTAAGGTTATGGTTAGGCTTAAGATGAGGTTTAGATTTAGGGTTACAGTGAGGGTTTCTGTTAGGGTTAGGGATAGGGTTATTGTTAGGGTTAGGGTTAGAGTTACGGTTACAGTGAGGTTGAAGTTGTGGATTAGGGTTAGGGATAGGGTGAGGTTTAGGTTTAGGGTTAGGGTTAGGGTGAGGTTTAGGGTTAGTGTTAGGGTTAGGGTGAGGTTTTGTGTTAGGGTTACAGTGAGGGTTAGGTTTAGGGTTAGGGTTAGGGTGAGGGTGAAGGTTAGATTTAGGTTTAGGGTTATGGTTATTGTTAGGGGTAGGTTTAGAGTTACGGTAATGGTGAGGGTGAGGGTGAGGTTTAGGGTTAGGTTTAGGGTGAGGTTTAGGGAGAAGTAAGAGTTAGGGTGAGGGTTAGGGTTAGGGTGAGGTTTAGGGTGAGGTTGAGGGTTGTGGTTAGAGTTAACATAAGGGTGAGGGTAAGTGTTGGGGTGAGGGTTAAGGTAAGGGAGAGGTTTAAGTTTAGGGTTAGTGTTAGGGTGAGGGTTAGGTTTAGGGTTAGGTTGAGGATTGGGGGAAGGTTAGGGTTAAGTTTAGGGTTAGGGTTAGGGCTAGGGTTAGTGTTAAGGTTAGTGTGAGGGTGAGTGTTAGGATTAGGGTTAGGGTGAGGTGTAGGTTGAGGGTGAGGTTGAGAGTTAGGGTTAGGGTTAGGGTTATTGTTAGGATTAGTGTTAGAGTTAGAGTTACAGTGAGGTTGAGGGTGAGGGTTAGGGTTAGGGTTAGGTTTATGATTAGGTTGAAGGGTAGTGTTAGGGTTAGGGTGAGGGTAAGTTTTAGTGTGAGGGTTAGGGTTAGGGTTAGGGTTAAGTTGAGGGTAAGGATTAGGGTGAGGGTTCGGGTCAGAGTGAGGGTGAGGCTTAGGGTTAAGGTTAGGTTTAGGGTGAGGGTGAGGTTGAGGGTTAGGGTTAGGATTAGGGTTAGGGTTACACTGAGTGTGAGGGTGAGGGTTAGGGTGAGGGTAAGGGTTAAGTGAGGTTAGGGTTAGGGTTAGGGTTAGGGTTATTGTTAGAGTTAGACTTATAGTTACAGTTACAGGGAGGTTGAGGGTGAGGTTTAGGGTTAGTTTAAGAGTGAGGTTTAGGGTTAGGATTAGGGTTAGGGTGAGGTTTAGGATTAGGGTTACAGTGAGGGTTAGGATTAGGGTTATGGTTAGGCTGATTGTGAGGGTGAGTGTTAGGATTAGGGTTAGGTTTAGGGTTATTATTAGGGTTAGGATTAGGGTTAGCTTTATGGTAACGGTGAGGCTGAGGGTGAGGTTAGGATTAATGTTATGTTGAGGTTTAGTTTTTGGTTCAGGGCTAGGGTTAGAGTGAGGGTTTGGGTTAGGGTTAGGGTTAATGTGAGGCTGAGGGTTAGCGTTAGGGTTAGGGTTATTTTTAAGGTTAGGGTTAGAGTTACAGTTACTGTGATGGTGAGGGTGAGGGTTAGGTTTAGGGTTACGGTGAGGTTTAGAGTGAGGTAAGAGTTAGGGTGAGTGTTAGGCTTAGGGTGAGGTTTAGGTTGAGGTTGAGGTTTAGGGTTAGGGTTAACGTTAGGGTGAAGTTAAAGGTTAGGGTGAGGGTTAGGGTAAGGGTGAGGGTTAAGTTTAGGGTTAGTGTTAGGGTGAGGGTTTGCGTTAAGGTTAGTGTGAGGGTGAGTGTTAGGATTAGGGTTAGGCTGAGGGTGAGGGTGAGGTTGAGGGTTAGGGTAACGGTGAGGGTTAGGCTTAGGGTGATGTTTAGGGTGAGGGTGAGGGTTAAGGTAAGGTTTAGGGTTAGGGTTAGTGTTAGGGTGAGGTTTATGGTGAGGTAAGAGTTAGGGTGAGGGTTAGATTTAGGGTTAGGATGAGGTTTAGGGTGAGGTTGAGGGTTAGGGTTAACGTTAGGGTGAGGTTAAGGGTTAGGGTGAGGGTTAGGGTGAGGGTGAGGGTTTAGATTACTGTTAAATTTAGGGTAAGGGTTATCATTAGGGTTAGGTTGAGGTTTAGGGGGAAGTTTAGATTTAGGTTTAGGGTTGGAGTTCGGGTTAAGATTAGTGTGAGGGTGAGTGTTAGGATTAGGGTTAGGGTGAGGGGTAGGTTGAGGGTGAGGGTTAGGTTTAGGGTTAGGGTTAGGGTGAGGGGTATGGTGAGGGGTAGGGTTAGGGTTAGGGTTATGGTAAGTTTTAGTGTGAGGGTTAGGGTTAGGGTTATGTTGAGGTTAAGGGTTAGGGTGAGGGTTAGGGTGAGAGTGAGGGTGAGGCTTAGGGTTAGGGTTAGGTTCCAGGTGAGGGTGAGGATGAGGGTTAGGGTTAGGATTAGGGTTTGGGTTACGCTGAGGGTGAGGGTGAGTGTTAGTTTGCGACTACGGATTAAGGTGAGGGTTAGTGTGAGGGAGAGGGTTAGGCTGAGGTTGATGGTTGAGGTTGAGGTTTAGGATTAGGGTTACGGTTAGGGTTAGGCTGAGGCTGAGGGTGAGGGTGAGGTTGAGGTTTAGGGTTAGGGTGAGGGTTAGGGTTAAGGTTAAGATGAGTGTTAGTATGTGGGGTAGGGTGAGGGTAAGGGTGAGGATAAGCATTAGGGTTGGGTTTATGGTGAGAGTGAGTGTTAGGTTTATCATGAGTGTTAGGGTGAGTGTTAGGGTGAGGGTTAGGGGTAGGTTTAGAGTTAGGGTGAGTGTGAGTGTTAGGGTTAGGGTTAGGATTTGGTTGAGGGTTAGGTTTAGGGATAGAGGTAGGGTGAGGTTTAGTGTGAGGGTGAGGGTTAGTCTGAGGGTGATGGTTGAGTGTGAGGTTTAGGATTAGGGTTAAGGTTAGGGTTAGGCTGAGGCTGAGGGTTAGGGAGAGGGTGAGGGTAAGGGTAAGTGTGAGGGTGAGGCTTACTGTTAGGGTTAAGTTTAGGGTGAGGGTGAGTGTGAGGGTAAGGGTGAAGGTGAGGGTGAGGATTAGGATTAGGGTGAGTGTTAGGGTTAGTGTTAGGGTGAGAGTTTGTGTTACGTTTAGTTTTAGGATGAGGGTTAGGCTGAGGGTTAAGGCTAGGGTTAGGGTGAGGGATAGTGTTATTGTGAGGGTTAGGGATAAGTTTAAGGATAGTGTGAGTATAAGGTTTAGGGTGAGGGTTAGGGTGAGGGTGAGGTTTAGGTTTAGGGTTAGGGTGAGGGCTATGGTGAGGCTGAGGGTTAGATTTAGGATTAGGGTGAGGTTCAGGGTTAGGGTTAGGGTTAGGGTTAGGTTGATGGTTAGGTTTAGTTTGAGGGTTAGGGGTAGGGTGAGGTTAAGGCTAAGGGTGAGGGTTAGGGTGAGAGTGAGGGTTAGGGTTACTCTTAGATTTAGTGTGAGTTTTCGGGTGAGGGTTAGGGTTAGGTTGACGGTGAGTGTTAGGATTAGGGGTAGGGTGAGGTCTAGGGTGAGGGTGAGGGTTAGGGTTAGGTTTAGGGTGAGGGTTAGGTTCAGGGGTATTTTAAAGGGTTAGAGTGAGGGTTAGGTTTAGTGTGAATGTTAGGGTTAGGGTTGGGTTTATGGTGAGGGTAAGCTTTAGGGTGAGGTTTAGGGTGAGAGTGAGGGTTAGGTTAGACTCAGGGGAAGTGTGACGGTTAGGGTGAGGGTTAGGGTTAGGTTTAGGGTTAGGTTTAGTGTGAGGGTGAGGGTTAGGTTTAGGGTTAAGGTGAGGTTTAGGGTTAGGGTGAGGTTTGGGGTTAGTGTGAGGGTTAGGTTTTTGGCTAGGGTTAGGGTTAGGGTTAGGTTTAGGTTGAAGGTAAGCATTAGCGTGAGGTTTAAGGTGCGGGTTAGGGTTAGGGTTACGGTGTGTGAGGATCTGGGTTAAGGTTAGAGTGAGGGTTAGGGACAGGGTGAGGTTTAGGAATAAGTTTAGGATTAGGGTGATGGTGAGGGTGACATTTAGGGTTACGGTTAGGTTTAGAGACAAGGTGAGGGTGAGGGTTAGCATTAGGATTAGTTTTGGGGTAAGGGTTAGGTTGAGGGTGAGGGTAAGGTTGAGGGTGAGGGTTAGGTTTAGGGTGAGTGTTCGTGTTAGGGTTCGGGTGAGGGTTTGGGTTAGGTTTAGGGTTCCGATGAGGGTTAGGCTGTGGGGTAGGGTTAGGTTTCATGTGAGGGTTATGGTTAGGGTGAGGGTTAGGGATAAGGTTAACGTTAGGGTGAGGTTAAGGTTTAGGGTGAGGGTTAGGGTGAGGGTGAGCGTTAGGGTTATGGTTAGTGTGAGGCTAGAGTGAGGATGAGGGTTAGGTTTAGGTTTAGGGTGAGGTTTAGGTTAGGGTTAGGGTTAAGGATAGGGTAAGGGTGAGGGGTAGCGCTAGGGTTAGTGTGAGGGTTAGGTTTAGTTTGAGGGTTAGGGTTAGGGTGAGGGTTGGGGTGAGTTTACGGCTTAGGGTGAGGTTTATGGTGAGAGTGAGGGTTAGGGATAGGGTTAGGTTGAGGGTGAGGGTTAGGCTGAAGGTGAGGGGTGAGGATGAGGGTTAGGATTAGGGTTACTGTTAGGGTAAGCCTGAGGATGAGGGTGAGGGTTAGCATTAGGGTTAGGGTGAGGGTTAGTGTTGGGGTTAGGGTGAAGCTGAGGACTAGGGTTAGGGTGAGGGTTAGGCTAAAGGTTAGGGTGATGGTTAAGGTGAGGGTGATGTTTAGGGTGAGCAAGAGGGTTAGGGTGAGGGTTAGGAAGTGGGTGAGGTTTAGGGTTAGGGTTAGGTTGAGTATTAGGTTTAGGGATAGGCTGAGGGTTAGCATGAGGGCTAGGGTTAAGGTTAGGGTGAGAGTTAGGCTTAGTGTGAGGGTTAGGGTTAGGTTTAGGGTTAGGGTGATGGTTAGTTTGAGGGTTAGGGTGAGGGTTAGTGATAGGGTTAGGGAGAGGGTGAGGTTTTGGGTAAGGCTAAGGCTTAGGGTGAGGGTTAGGGTAAGGCTAAGGGTTAGGGTGAGGTGTAGGGTTAGGGTTAGGGTGAGGGTTAGGTTTAGTGTGAGGGTTAGTGTGAGGTTTAAGGATAGGGTTAGGATTAGGGTTAGGTTTAGGGTTGGAGTGAGAGTAAGGTTTAGGGTCAGGTTTAGGTTGAGGGTGAGGGTTAGTGTTAAATTACGGTTAGGGTTAGGTTGAGGGTGATGGTGAGGCTGAGGGTGAGGGTAAGGGTTCAGTTGGGGTTTGTGTTAGGGTTAGGGTGAGGGTGATGGTGAGGTTTAGGGTTAGGGTTAGGGTTAAGGTTACGGTGAGGATGAGGTGAGGGTGAGGGTTAGGGTTAGGGTTAGGGTTAGATTTACTGTTAGGGTTAGGATTAGGGTTAGGGTGAGGGTTCGGGTTCGGGTTAGGGGTAGGGTGAGGTTTATGGGTAGGGTTATGGTTAGGATGAGGGTGAGGGTTAGGGTGAGGGTTAGGGTGAGGATTAGGGATAGGGTTAGGTATAGTGATAGGTTTAGGATTAGGGTTATGGTGAGGGTGAGAGTTAGGGTTATGGTTATATTAAGAGCCAGGGTGAGGGTGAGGGTTAGGGTTAGGATTAGGGTTAGGGTAAGGGTTATGTTTAAGGTGAGGGTGAGGATGAGGGTTAGGGTTAGGGTTAGGCTTAGGTTTAGGGTGAGTGTTAGTGTTAGGGTTAGGGCGAGAGTTTGGGTTAGGTTTAGGATTAGGATGAGAGTTAGGCTGAGCAGTAGGGTTATGGTTATGGTGAGGGTTACCGTTACTGTTGGGGTTAGTGTTAGGTTTAATATTAGGGGGAGGGTAAGGTTCAGGGTGAGGGTTAGGGTGAGGGTGAGGTTTAGGTTTAGGGTTAGTGTGAGGGCTAGGGTGAGGCTGAGGATTAGGTTTAGGGTTAGGTTGAGGTTTAGGGTTAGGGTCAGGGATAGGTTGAGAGTTAGTTTTAGCCTTAGGGTGCGTGTGAGGGTAAAGGTTGGGGTTAGGGTTAGGGTTAGGTTTAGGATGAGGGTGAGTGTGAGGGTTAGGGTTAGGTTTAGGTTTAGGGTTAGGGTGAGGGTAAGGGTTAGGGTGAATGTTAGGGTTATCATGAGTATTAGGGTGAGGGTTTGGATGAGGGTTAGGATTAGGGTTAGGTTGAGGGTGAGGGTTAGGCTGAGTGTGAGGGGTGAGGGTGTGGTTTAGGATTAGGGTTACAGTTAGGGTTACATTTAGTGTGAGGGTGAGTGTGAGGGTTAGGGTTAGGGTTAGACTTAGGATCAGGCGCAGGGTGAGGGTGAGGGTTAGGGTTAGGGTTTTCGTGAGGTTTAGGGTTAGGGTTAGGGGTAGGGTTCGGTGAGGGTTTGGGTAAGGGTTAGGTTTATGGTTATTGTTAGGGTTAGGGTTAGATTTACGGTAATGGTGAGGGTGAGTGTGAGGGTTAGGGTTAGGTTTAGGGTGAGGTTGAGGGTGAGGTAAGAGTTAGGGTGAGGGTTAGGATTAGGGTGAGGTTTAGGGTGAGGTTGAGATTTAGGGTTAGAGTTAACATTAGGGTGAGGTTTAGTGTTAGGGTGTGGTTTAGGGTAACGGAGAGGTTTAAATTTAGGGTTAGTGTTAGGGTGAGGTTTAGGTTTAGGGTTAGGTTGAAGGTTAGGGGGAAGGTTAGGGTTAGGGTTAGGGTGAGGGTGAGGGCTAGGGTTAGGGTGAGGATTAGGTTAAAGGTTGGGGTGAGGGATAAGTTGAGGGTGATGTTTAGGGTGAGGGTTAGGGTGAGGGTTAGGGTGCGGGTGAGGTTTAGGGTTAGGGTTAGGTTGAGGGTTACGTTTAGGAATAGGATGAGGGCTAGGGTTAGGGTTAGGGTGAGGGTTAGGCAGAGTGTTAGGGTTAGGGTTAGGATTAGGGTTAGGGTGATGGTTAGGGTGAGGGTTAGTGATAGGGTTAGGGTTAGGGTGAGGGTTAGGGCAAGACTAAGGCTTAGGGTGAAGGTTAGTGTAAGGCTAAGAGTTAAGGTGAGGGGTAGGGTTAGGGTTAGGGTGAGGGCTAAGTTTAGTGTGAGGGTTAGGGTGAGGGTTAGGGTTAGGGTTAGGATGAGGGTTAGGTTTAGGGTTGGAGTGAGAGTAAGGGTTAGGGTCAGGTTTAGGTTGAGGGTGAGGGTTAGGGTTAAATTACGGTTAGGGTGAGGTTGAGGGTGATGGTGAGGATGAAGGTGAGGGTGATGATTCGGTTGATGGTTCGGTTCAGGGTTAGGGTGAGGGTGATGGTGAGGTTTAGGGTTAGGCTTAGGGTTATGGTGAAGGTGAGGTGAGGGTGAGGGTTAGGGTTAGGGTGAGGTTTAGCGTTAGAGTTAGGGTTACATTTAGGGTGAGGTTGAGGGTTAGGGTTAGAATGAGGGGTAGCGTGAGGGGTAGGTGTAGGGGTAGGGTGAGGGTTACGGTTAGTGTGAGGGTTAGGGTTAGGGTTAGGGTGAGGGTTACGGTTAGTGTGATTTTTAGGATTAGGGTTACAGTTAGGGTTAGGTTTAGGGTGAGGGTTACGGTTAGTGTGAAGTTTAGGATTAGGGTTACTTTTAGGGTTAGGCTGAGGATGAGGGTGAGGGTTCACATTAGGTTTAGGGTGACGTTTAGGCTTAGGGTTAGGGTGAGGGTGATTGTTAGGGTTAGGATTAGGGTTAGTGATACTGTTAGGCTGAGCGTAAGGGTGAAGGTTAGGGTTAGGGTGAGGGTTAGTGTGCAGGTGAAGGTTGTGATGAGAACTAGGTTTAGAGTTATGGTGAGGGTTAGGCTTAGTGTGAGGGTTAGGGTTAGGTTTAGGGTTAGGTTGATGGTTAGGGTGAGGGTTATGGTGAGGGTTAGTGATAGGGTTAGGGTGAGGGTGAGGCTTAGAGCAAGGCTAAGGCTTAGTGTGAGGGTTAGGGTAAGGCTAAGGTTTAGGGTGAGGGTGAGGGTTAGGTTTAGTGTGAGGGTTAGTGTGAGGGTTACGGTTAGGGTTAGGGTGAGTTTTAGGTTTAGGGTTGGAGTGAGAGTAAGGGTTAGGGTCAGGTTTAGGTTGAGGGTGAGGGTTAGGGTTAAATTAGGGTTAAGGTGAAGTTGAGGGTGATGGTGAGGATGAGGGTGAGGGTTTCAGTTCGGTTGAGGGTTCGTGTCAGGGTTAGGGTGAGGTTGGTGGTGAGGTTTAGGTTTAGGGTTAGGGTTAAAGTGAAGGTGAGGTGAGGGTGAGGGTTAGGGTTAGGGTTAGGGTTAGGGTGAGGTTTAGGGTTGGAGTTAGGGTTAGGGTTAGGGTGAGGGTGAGAGTTAGGGGTAGAATGAGGGGTAGGGTGAGGGGTAGGTGTAGGAGTAGGATGAGGGTTATGGTTAGTGTGAGGGTTAGGGTTAGGGTTAGATTGAGGGTTACGGTTAGTGTGAGGGTTAGGATTACTGTTACAGTTAGGTTTAGGCTGAGGGTGAGGGTGAGGGTTAGCATTAGGTTTAGGGTGAGGTTTAGGGTTAGGGTTAGGGTGAGGGTGATTGTGAGGGTTAGGATTAGGGTTAGGGATACTGTTAGGCTGAGGGTGAGGGTGAGGGTTAGGGTTAGGGTGAGGGTTAGAGTGAGGGTGAGGGTTAGCGTTTGGGTTATATTTAGGGTGAGGGTGAGGGTTAGGGTGAGGGTTCGTGTGCGGGTGAGGATTAGGATGAGAACTAGGGTTACGGTTAGGGTGAGGGTTAGGCTTAGTGTGAGGGTTAGGGTTAGGTTTAGGGTTAGGGTGATGGTTAGGGTGAGGGTTATGGTGAGGGTTAGTGATAGGGTTAGAGTGAGGGTGAGGGTTAGAGCAAGGCTAAGGCTTAGGGTGAGGGTTAGGGTAAGGTTAAGGTTTAGGGTGAGGGTGAGCATGACTGTGAGGGTTAGGGTTAGGGTGAGGTTCGGGGTTAGGGTTAAAGTTAGGGTTAGGATGAGTGTTAGCGTGAGGGGTGGGGTTAGGTTTAGGGTGAGGGTAAGGTTTAGTATGAGGGTTAGTGTTAGGGTAAGGGTTAGGGTTAGGCGAAGTTTAGGTTCAGGGTTAGGTTTTGGGTTAGGTTTAGGTTGAGGGTGAGATTAAGGGTGAGGTTTAGGTTTAGTGTGAGGGTTAGTATTGAGGTTACGGATAGGGTGAGTGTTAGGGTTAGGGGTTGTGTTAGGTCGAGGTTGAGGATGAGGGTGAGGGTTAGGGTTAGAGTCTGATTTCGGGTTAGGGTTAGTGTTAGTGTTAGTGTTAGGTTTAGGGTTACGGTTAGGTTGAGGGATAGGGTTAGGGGGATGGTTAAGGTTAGGGTTAGGGTGAGGGTGAGGGTTAGTATTAGGGTTAGGTTTAGGGTTATTGTTAGGGTTAGGTTTAAGTTTAAGGTTACTATTAGGGTGATAGTGAGCATGAGGTTTAGGTTTAGGGTTAGAGTGAGGGTGAGCCTTAGTGTTAGGATTAAGGTTAGGGTCAGGGTTAGGATGAGGGGTAGGGAGAGGGGTAGGTGTAGGGTTAGGGTGAGGGTTATGGTTAGTGTGAGGGTTATGGTTAGTGTTAGGGTTAGGGTTAGGTTGAGGGTTAGGTTTCGGGTGGATGTTAGGGTTAGGGTGAGGGTTAGGGTTAGGAGTAGGGTTTGGTTGGGGGTGAGGGTGAGGTTTAGCTTTAGGATTAGGGTTAGGGTTAGGCTGAGGGTGAGGTTGAGTGTGAGGGTTAGGGTTAGGGTTAGAGTTAGGCTTTGGTTTAGGGTGAGGGTGAGTGTGAGGGTTAGGGTTAGGGTTAGGATTAGGCTTATGTGTAGGCTGAGGGTGAGGGTGAGGTTGAGGGTTAGATTTGGGCTGAGTGTTAGGTTTAGGGTTAGGGATTGGGTTAGGTTGAGGGTTAGGGTTAGGATTAGGGTTAGATTTAGGTTGCGGGTTAGGGTTTTGGTTAGGGTTAGGGTTAGGTTGAGGGTGAGGGTTTGGGTTAGGGTTAGGGTGAGGGTTAGGGATAGGGTGAGGTTTAGGGATAGGTTTAGGTTAGGGTTATGGTGAGAGTGAGAGTTAGGTTTAAGGTTATGTTTAGAGACAGGTTGAGGGTGAGGTTTAGGTTCAGGATTTTAGGGTTAGTGTACGGGTTAGGTTGAAGCTTAGGGTGAGGATGAGGGTTAGGGTTAGGGCTAGGCTTAGATTTATGGTGAGTGTTAGTGTTAGGGTTAGGGTGAGAGTTTGGGTTAGGTTTAGGATTAGTATGAGGGTTAGGCTGAGGAGTAGGGTTAGGGTTATGGTGAGGGTTAGGGTTAGTGTTGGGGTTAGTGATACATTTAAGGTTAGGGTGAGGGCAAGGGTTAGGGTGAGGGTTATGGTGAGAGTGAGGGTTAGGGTGAAGGTTAGCGTTTGTGTAATATTTAGGGTGAGGGTGAGGATTAGGGTGCGGGTGAGGTTTAGGAAGATAACTATGGTGAGGGTTAGGTTGAAATTTAGGCTTAGTGTGAGGGTTAGGGTTAGGTTTAGGGTTAGGGTGAGGGTTAGTGATAGGGTTAGGGTGAGGGTGAGGGTTAGAGCAAGGCTAAGGCTTAGGGTGAGGTTTATGGTAAGGCTAAGTGTTAGGGTGAGTGTGAGGGTGAGAGTTAGGGTTAGGGTGAGGTTCAGGGTTCGGGTTAAGGTTAGGGTTAGGATGAGTGTTAGAGTGAGGTATGGTTAGGTTTAGGTTTAGTATGAGGGTTAGTGTTAGGGCTAGGGTTAGGTTTAGGCGAAGTTTAGGTTGAGGGTTAGGGTTTGGGTTAGGTTTAGGTTCAGGGTGAGGTTTAGGGTGACGTTTAGGGTTAGGGTGAGGGTTAGGATGGAGGTTAGGGTTAGGGTGAGTGTTAGGGTTAAGGGTAGGGTTATGTCTAGGTTGAGGGTGAGGGTTAGGGTTAGAGTTAGGGTGAGATTTCGGTTTAGGGATAGGGTTAGGGTTAGTGTTAGGTTTAGGTTTAAGGTTAGGTTGAGGGCTAGGGTTAGGGTGATGGTTAAGGTTAGTGTTGGGGTGAGGGTGAGGGTGAGGATTAGGGTTAGGTTTAGTGTTATTGTTAGGGTTAGGGTTAAGGTTATGGTTACGATTAGGGTGAGAGTGAGGGTGAGGTTTAGGGTTAGGGTTAGAGTGAGGGTTAGGGTTAGGGTTAGGATTAAGGTTAGGGTCAGGGTTACAATGAGGGGTAGGGTGAGGGTTAGGGGTAGGGTTCGGGTGAGGGTTACGGTTAGTGTGAGGGTTATGGTTAGTGTTAGGGTTAGGGTTAGGTTGTGGGTTAGGTTTTGGGTGGATGTTACTGTTAGGGTGTGGGTTAGGGTTAGGCATAGGATTTGTTTGTGGGTGAGGGTGAGGGTTAGCTTTAGGATTAGGGTTAGGGTTAGGCTGAGGGTGAGGGTGAGGTTGAGGGTGAGTATGAGGTTTAGGGTTAGAGTTAGGGCTAGGCTTCGGTTTAGGGTTAGTGTTAGGGTGAGGGGTAGGGTTAGAGTTAGGGAAAGGGTTTGGTTTAGTTTGAGGGTTAGGGTTAGGGTGAGGGTTGGGGTGCGGTTAAGGCTTTGGGTGTGGTTTAGGGTGAGAGTGAGGGTTAGGGTTACCTTAGGGTGAGTGTGAGGGTAAGGATGCGGATTTAGGTTAGGGTTAGCTTTAGGATGAGTGTGCGTGTTAGGTTGAGGGTTAGGGTTAGGTTGAGCGTTAGGGTTATTTTCAGGGTTAGGGTTAGGTTTAGGGTTAGGGTTAGGATGAGGGTAAGGGTTAGGGTGAGTGTTAGTATGAGAGTGAGTCAGGGTTATCGTGAGTGTTAAGGTGAGGGTTAGCATGAGGGTTAGTGTATGGGTGTGGTTGAGGGTGAGGATTAGGCTGAGGGTGAGGGGTCAGGGTGAGGGTGAGGGTGAGGGTTAGCATTAGGTTTAGGGTGAGGTTTAGGTTTAGGGTTAGGGTGAGGGTGATTGTGAGGGTTAGGATTAGGGTTAGGGATACTGTTAGGCTGAGGCTGAGGGTGAGGGTTAGGGTTAGGGTGAGGGTGAGGGTTAGCGTTTGGGTGATATTTAGGGTGAGGGTGAGGGTTAGGGTGAGGGTTAGTGTGCGGGTGAGGGTTAGGGTGAGAACTAGGGTTAGGGTTAGGGTGAGGGTTAGGCTTAGTGTGAGGGTTAGGGTTAGGTTTAGGGTTAGGGTGATGGTTAGGGTGAGTGTTATGGTGAGGGTTAGTGATAGGGTTAGGGTGAGGGTGAGGGTTAGAGCAAGGCTAAGGCTTAGGGTGAGGGTTAGGGTGAGGGTGAGGGTTAGGGTTAGGGTTAGGATGAGGGTTAGATTGAGGGATAGGTTTAGGTTTAGGGTGAGTGTTAGGTTTAGTATGAGGGTTAATGTTAGGGTTAGGGTTAGGGTTATTGCGAAGTTTAGGTTCAGGGTTAGGGTTTGGGTTACGGTTAGGTTGAGGGTGAGGTTTAGGGTGAGTTTTAGGTTTAGGGTGGGTGTTAGGATGGAGGTTAGGTTTAGTGTGAGTGTTAGCGTTAGTGGTGCGGTTAAGTCGAGGTTGAGGGTGAGGGTTAGGTTTAGGGTTAGTGTGAGATTTCGGGCTAGGGTTAGGGTGAGTGTTAGTGTTAGGTTTAGGGTTACGGTTAGGTTGAGGGATAGGGTTAGGGTGATGGTTAAGGTTAGGGTTAGGGTGAGGGTGAGGGTTAGGATTAGGGTTAGGTTTAGGTTTATTGTTAGGGTTAGGGTTAAGTTTAAGGTTACGATTAGGGTGAGAGTGAAGGAGAGGTTTAGGTTTAGGGTTAGAGTTAGGGTTAGGGTTAGGGTTAGGATTAAGGTTAGGGTCAGGGTTAGGATGAGGGGTAGGGTGAAGGGTAGGTGTAGGATTAGGGTGAGGGTTACGGTTAGTGTGAGGGTTATAGTTAATGTTAGGTTTAGGGTTAGGTTGAGGGTTAGGGTTCGGGTGGATGTTAGGGTTAGGGTGAGGGTTATGGTTAGGCATAGGGTTTGGTTGAGGTTGAAGGTGAGGGTTAGCTTTAGGATTAGGGTTAGGTTTAGGCTGAGTGTGAGGGTGAGTGTGAGGGTTAGGGTTAGGGTTAGGGTTAGGCTTTGGTTTAGGGTGAGGATGAGTATGAGTGTTAGGTTTAGGGTTAGGGTTAGGCTTATGGTTAGTCTGAGGGTGACGGCGAGGGTGAGGGTGACGTTGAGGGTTAGATTTAGGCTGAGTGTTAGGTTTAGGGTTAGGGATTGGGTTAAGTTGAGGGTTAGGGTTAGGATTAGGGTTATTTTTAAGTTGTGGTTTAGGATTATGATTATGCTTAGGGGTAGGGTTAGGGTAAGGATTAGGGATAGGGTGAGGTTTAGGGATAGGTTTAGGGTTAGGGTTATGGTGAGAGTGAGAGAGGGTTAAGGTTATGTTTAGAGACAGGTTGAGGGTGAGGGTTAGGTTTAGGATTAGGGTTTGGGTAAGGGTTAGGTTGAAGTTGAGGGTGAGGGTGAGGGTTAGGGTTAGGGTTAGGCTTAGTTTTAGTGTGAGTGTTAGTGTTAGGGTTAGGGTGAGAGTTTGGTTTAGGTTTAGCATTAGTAGGATGGTTAGGCTGAGCAGTAGGGTTAGAGTTATGGTGAGGTTTATGGTTAGTGTTGGGGTTAGTGATAGGTTTAAGGTTAGGGTGCGGGCAAGGTTTAGGGTGAGGGTTAGGGTGAGGGTGAGGTTTATGGTTAGGGTTAGTGTGAGGGCTAGGGTGAATCTGAGGGTTAGGTTAGGGTTAGGGTGAGGTTTAGGGTTAGAGTGAGGGTTAGGTTGAGTGTTAGGTTTAGCCTTAGGGTGCGTGTGAGGGTATAGGTTGTGCTTAGAGTTAGGGTAAGGTCTAGGATGAGGGTGAGTGTTAGGGTGAATGTTAGGGTTAAGGTGAGGGTTAGTGTTAGTGTGAGGGTTAGGGTTAGGATTACGTTTAGGGTTAGGGTGAGGGTAAGGGTTAGGGTGTGTGTTAGGGTTATCATGAGTGTTAGGGTGAGGGTTTGGGTGAGGGTTAGGATTGGGGTTAGGTTGAGGGTGAGGGTTAGGCTGAGGGTGAGAGGTGAGGGTGAGGGTTAGGATTAGGGTTCCGGTTAGGGTTAGGCTGAGGGTGAGGGTGAGGGTGAGGGTTAGCATTAGGTTTAGGGTCAGCTTTAGGGTTAGGGTTAGGGTGAGGGTGAGTGTGAGGGTTAGGATTAGGGTTAGGGATACTGTTAGGCTGAAGGTGAGGGTGAGGGTTAGGGTTAGGGTTATGGTTAGGGTGCGGGTTAGGGTTATTGTCAGGGTTTGGCTTAGGTTTAGGGTTAGGGTTATGGTGAAGGTAAGGGTTAGGGTGAGTATTACTATGAGAGTGAGTCAGGGTTATCGTGAGTGTCAGGGTGAGGGTTAGCGTGAGGGTTAGGGTTAGGGTTAGGTTCAGGGTGAGGAATAGGCTGAGTGTGAGGGGTGAGGGTGAAGGTGACGGTTAGGATTATCGTTAAGGATACTGTTAGGTTGAGGGTGAGGGTGAGTGTTAGGGTTAGGGTGCGGGTTAGGGTTAGGGTTTGGGTGAGGTTGAGGGCGAGAATTACGGTTAGGATTAGGGTTAGGTTTAGTGTTAAGCTGAGGGTTAGGGTTTGTGTGAGCGATAGGATTAGGGTGAGGGTTAGGCTTAAGGTTAGGGTGAGGGTTAGGGTTAGGGTGATATTTAGGGTGAGGGTGAGGTTTAAGGTGAGGGTTAGGGTTTGGTTTAGGATGAGGGTGTGGGTTAGGGTTAGGGTTACGGTGAGGGTTAAGCTTAGCATTAGGGTTAGGGTGAGGGTTAGGGTTAGTGTTAGAGTTAGGTTTAGGGTGAGGGTGAGGTTGACATTTAGGATTAGGGTTATGTTTACAGTTAGGTTGAGGGTGTGGGTCAGGTTCAGGGTTAGGATTAGGATTAGGATTAGATTTAGGGTTCGGTTTAAGGTGAGGTGAGGGTGAGGGTTAGGGTAAGGGGGAGGGTTAGGCTTAGGGTGATGTTTACGGTGAGGTTGAGGGTTAGGGTGAGGGTATGGGTGAGGGTTAGGATAAGGGGGAGGGTTAGGTTTAGGGGGAGTGTTAGGGTGAGGGTGAGCATTAGGGTTAGGTTTAGGGTGACGGTGAGCTTGAGGGTTATGGTTGGGGTTAGAGTGAGGGTAAGTTTTAGAGTGAGGGTTAGGGTGAGATTGAGGGTTAGGGTTAAGGTGAGGATTAGGGTGAGGGTTAGGGTTGGGGTTAAGGTTTGGTTTAGTGTGAGGGTGAGGGTTACAGTTAGGGTGAGGGTGAGAGTGAGGGTTAGGGTTAGGTTTAGGGTGAGGTTGAGGGTGAGGGTTAGATTTAGGATTAGGGTTACAGTTTGGTTTAGGTTGAGGTTGAGGTTTAGGTTTAGGGTTAGGGTGAGGGTAAGGTTTAGGGAGAGGGTTAGTGTGAGGGTGTGGGTTCCGCTGAGGGTGAGGTTGAGGGTGAGGTTTAGGATTAGAGTTAGGCTTAGGGTTAGGATGAGGTTGAGGGTGAGGTTGAGGGTGAGGTTTAGGGTTAGGGTTAGGTTGAGGGCTAGGTTGGTGTTGAGGGTTAGGGTGGGAGTGAGGGTGAGGGTTTCGTTCAGGTAGGGGTGAGGCTTAATGTGAGGATTAGGGTGAGGGTGAGGGTAAGTGTGATGGTTAGGTTTAGGGTGAGGTTGAGGGTTAGGGTTAAGGTGACGTTAGGGTTCGGGTGATGTTTAGGTTGAGGGTGAGTGTTAGGGTGAGGGTGAGGGTTCGCGTGAGGTTGAGGGTTAAGGTGTGGGTGAGGGTTAGGCTTAGGGTGAGTGTTAGGGTGATGGTGAGGTTTACGGTGAGGGTGAGGGTTCGGGTTAGGGTTAGGGTGAGGGTTAGGTTTAGGGTTAGGGTTAGGGTGAGTTGTAGGTTTATGGTTAGAGTGAGGGTTAGGGTTATTTTGATTGTTAGTGTTAGGGTTAGGGTTAGCATTAGGGTGAGGATATGGGTTAGGGTGAGGGTTAGCGTGAGGGGTAGTGTTAGGTAGCGATTGAGGTTTAGGTTTAAGGTGAGGTTTAGGGTTAGGGTTCGGGTTAGTTTTAGGGTGAGTGTGAGAGTGAGGGTAAGTTTTAAGGGTAGGGATAGGTTTAGGGTGAGGGTGATGGAGAGGGTTAGTTTACGGATTAGGGGTATGGTTAGGATTAAGCTTAGGGTGAGGGTGAGGGTTCCGGTGAGGTTGAGGGTTAAGGTGTGGGTGAGGGTTAGGCTTAGGGTGAGTGTTAGGGTGATGGTGAAGTTAACGGTGAGGGTGAGGGTTAGGGTTAGGCTTAGGGTGAGGTTTAGGTTTATGGTTAGGGTTAGGGTGAGTGTTAGGTTGAGGTGTAGGTTTATGGTTAGAGTGAGGGTTAGGGTTATTGTGATTGTTAAGGTTAGGGTTAGTGTTAGCGTTAGGGTGAGGATAAAGGTGAGTGTGAGTGTTAGGATTAGGTAGTGGTTGAGGGTTAGGTTTAAGGTGAGGATTAGGGTTAGGGTTAGTGTTAGTGTTAGGGTGAGGGTGAGGGTGAGGGTTAATGTTAGGGGTTGGGATAGGTTTAGGGTGAGGGTGATGGAGAGTGTTAGGTTAAGGATTAGGGGTAGGGTTAGGCTTAGGCTTCGGGTGAGGGTGAGGGTGACGGTGAGGTTTAGAGTGAGTGTTAGGGTTAGGGTTAGGGTGAAGGTTAGGGTTAGGGTGATGTTTAGGGTGAGGGTGAGTGTTAGGCTGACGGTGAGGTTTAGGCTGAGGGTGAGGGTTAGGTTTAGTGTTAGTATTAGGGTAAGTTTTAGGGTTAGGGTTGGGTGAAGTTTAGGGTTAGGGTTAGGGTGAGGATTAGTGTGAGGATTAGGGTTAGGGTTAGGGTTAGGATTAGCTTGAGAGTAATCATTAGGGTGAGGTTTAGGGTGACGGTTAGGGTCAGGGTTATTGTTCGTGTTAGGGTGAGGATGAGGGTTTGGGTGCGGTTTAGGGTGAATGTTAGGGATAGGGTGAGGTTTAGGGATAAGTTTAGGGTTAGGGAGACGGTGAGGGTTAGAGTTAGCATTAGGCTTAGGCTTAGTGTTAGGGTGAGGGTTAGGTTTAGAATTAGGGTTAGGGGAAAGTGAGGGTGAGGGTGAGGGTTAGGGTTAGGGTGAGGGTTAGGGTTAAGGTGTGGGTTAGGGTTACTGTTAGGGTGAGGGTTAGTGTGTGAGTTAGGGTGAGGGTGAGGGTAAGAATGAGGGTTAGGGTTAGGATTAGGGTTGGTTTGAGGGCTAGAGTGAGGCTGAGGGTTAGCGTTAGGGTTATTGTGAGGGTTAGGGTTAAGGTGAGGGTGAGGGTGAGGGTTAGGTTTGTTGTGAGGTTTAGGATTAGGGTTAGGGTTAAGATTAGTGTTAGGTTTATGGTTAGGATGAGGGTTATGGTGTGAGGTAGCATTAGGTTTAGTGTGATGGGTTATTGTGAGGGTTAGGGTTCACCTTAGGGTTAGGGTTAGGGTGAGGGTTAGGTTTAGGGTGGAGGTTAGGGTTGGGATGAGAGTAAGGGTTAAGGGCAGTGTTAGATTGAGGGTGATGGTGAGGATGAGGATGAGGGTGAGGTTTCAGTTGAGGGTTTGGTTTATGGTTAGGGTGAGTGTGAGCATGAAATTTAGGGTTAGGTTTAGGGTTACGGTGAGTGTGAGGTGAGGGTGAGGATTAGGTTTAGGGTTAGGCTTTGGATGAGGTGTAGGTTTAGGGTTAGGGTAAGGTGGAGGGTGAGGGTTAGGGTTAGAGTTAATGTTAGGGTGAGGGATAGGGTTAGGGTTAGTGTTAGGGTTAGGGTGAGGTTTATGATGAGGGTTAGGGTTAGGGTTAAGATTAGGGTTCGGGTGAGGGTGAGTGTGAGGGTTACGGTGAGGGTTAGGGTTAGTCTTATGGTTAATCTGAGGGTTAGGTTTAGGGTGAGGTTTAGGGTTAAGTTTAGGGTGAGGGCTAGGTGATGGTGAGGGTTAAGGTTTGGGTTAGTGTGAGGTTTAGGGTTAGGCTTAGGTTTAGGCTTAGGGTGAGGATTAGGTTTAGGGTGGAGGTTCGGGTTGGGGTGAGTGTAAGGGTAAGGGGCAGGGTTAGGTTGAGGGTGAGGGTGAGGGTTAGGGTTATATTAGTGTGAGGGTTAGGCTTAAGGTTAGGGTGAGGGTTAGGGTTAGAGTGATGTTTATGATGAGGGTGAAGGTTAGGGTGAGGGTTAGGGTGCGGGTGAGGTTGAGGGATAGTGTTAGGGTGAGTGTTAGGTTTAGGGTTAGGATGAGGGTTAGCATGAGGGCTAGGGTTAGGGTGAGGGTTAGGCTTAGTGTGAGGGTTAGTGTTAGGTTTAGGGTTAGGGTGATGGTTAGGGTGAGGGTTAGGGTGAGGGTTAGGGTGAGGGTTAGGTCAAGGCTAAGGCTTAGAGTGAGGGTTAGGGTAAGGCTAAGGGCTAGGGTAAGGTTACATTTAGGGTTAGGGTGAGGTTCAGGTTTAGGGTTATGGTTATGGTTAGGGTTAAGATGAGGGTTAGCGTGAGTGGTAGGGTGAGGGGTAGGTTGAGGGTTAGGTTTGGTGTGAGTGTTAGTGTTAGGGGTAGGGTGAGGGTTAGGTTGAGAGTTAGGGTTTGGATTAGGGTTAGGTTGAGGGTGAGGTTTAGGGTGAGGTTTAGGATTAGGGTTAGGGTTAGGGTGAGGGTTAGGATGGAGGTTAGGGTTAGGTTGACGGTTAGGGTTAGGGGTAGGGTTAGGTTGAGGGTGAGAGTTAGGGTTAGGATTACAATTAGGGTTAGGGTGAGGGCTAGGGTGAAGGTGAGGATTAGGGTTAGGTTTAGGGTGAGGATTAGGGTGAGTGTTAGGGATAGGATTAGGGTTATGGTGAGAGTAAGAGTGAGGGTTAGGGCTAGGGTCAGAGTGAGGGTTAAGGTTAGAATTAGTGTTAGGTGACAGCTAGGTTTTGGGTGAGGGTTAGGGTTAGGTTTAGGGTGAGGTTTAGGGTTAAGGTTAGGGTGAGGTTGAGGGTTAGGATTAGGGTTAGGTTTAGTGTTAAACAGAGGATGAGGTTGAGGGTGAGGGCTAAAGTTAGTGTGAGGGTTAGGCTTAAGGTTAGGGTGAGGGTTAGGGTTACGGTGATGTTTAGGGTGAAGGTGAGGTTTAGGGTGAGGGTTAGGTTTAGGGTTAGGATGAGGCTTACGATGAGAGCTAGGGTTAGGGTTAGGTTGAGGGTTAGGCTTAGTGAGAGGGTTAGGGTCAGGTTTAGGTTTAGGGTGATGTTTAGGGTGAGGGTGAGGGTGAGGGTTAGTGATAGGGTTAGGGTTAAGGTGAGGGTGAGGGCAAGGCTAAGGCTTAGGGTGAGGGTTACCTAAGGCTAAGGGTTAGGGTGAGGGGTAGGGTTAGGGTTAGGGTGAAGGTTAGGTTTAGTTTGAGGGTTAGGGTTAGGGTTAAGTTTAGGGTGAGGGTAAGAGTTAGGGTGAGTATTACTGTGATAGTGCAGTTTAGGGTTAGCCTTACTCTTAGTGTGATGGTGAAGGTGAAGGATAGGGTTAGGGTTAGGTTTAGGTTTAGGATGAGGGTGAGAGTTAGGTTCAGGGTTAGGGTGAGGGTTAGGGTTAGTGTGGGGGTTAGGGTTAGGGTTAGGGTGAGGGTGAGGGTAAGTTTTAGGGTGAAGGTTAGTGTGAAATTGAGGGTTGGGGTTATCGTGAGTGTTAGGGTGAGGGTTAGGGTGAGGGTTAGGGTTAGGTTTAGGGTGAGGGTTAGCGGCAGGGTAAGGATTAGGGTGTGGGTTAGGGTTAGGGTGAGGTTTAGGGTGAGGCTGAGGGTTAGGTTTAGGGTTAGTTTGAAGTTAAGGGTTAGGGTGAGTGTTAGGGTGAAGGTTAGGCTTAGAATTATGGTTAGCGTGAGGGTTAGAGTGAGTGTTAGGGTTAGGGTTAGAGTTAGGTTTAGGGTGAGGTTGAGGGTGAGGGTTAGGATTAGGGTTACATTTAAGGTTAGGTTGAGGGTGAGGGTGAGGGTGAGGGTCAGGGTTAGGATTAGGGTTAGGTTTAGGTTTAGGCTGAGGGTGAGATTGAGGGTGAGGGTGAGGGTGAGGGTATGAGAGAGGGTGAGACTGAGTGTTAGGATTTGGGTGAGGGCGAAGTTTAGGGTTCGGGTTATGGTGAGGGTGAACATTAGGGTTAGGTTTAGTGTGACGGTGAGAGTTAGGGTTTGGGTCTGGATGAGGTTCAGGGTTAGTGTTAGGGTGAGGGTAAAGGTTAGGGTGAGGGTTAGGGTGAGAGTGAGGGTTAGGGTTATCGTGAGGGTTAGGGTGATGGTTAGGTTGAGGGTTAGGGTTGGGTTTAAGGTTTGGTTGAGGGTGAGGGTTAGGTTTAGGGTTAGTGTTAGGGTGAGGGTGAGGTTTAGGGTTAGGTTTAGGGTGAAGGTTAGCTTAAGGGTTACGGATATGGTGAGGGTGAGTGTGAGGGTTAGGGTTAGGTTTAGGTTTAGGGTGAGGGTGAGGGTGAGGGTTAGGTTTAGGATTAGGGTTAGGGTTAGGTTTAGGCTGAGGGTGAGGTTTAGGTTTATGGTTAATGTTAATGTTAAGATTAGACTGAGTGTGAGGTTGAGGGTAAGAGTTAGGGTTAGGGTGAGGATTAGGGTTAGGGTTATGGTGAGCGTGAGGGTTAGGGTTAGGTGATGTTTAGTGTGAGGGTGATGGTTAGGATGAGGGTGAGCGTTCCCTTGAGACTGAGGGTTAGATTTTGGGTGAGGGTGAGGGTGAGGTTGAGGGTTAGGGTTAGGGTGAGGGTGAGGGTGAGGGTCAGACTGAGGGTTAGGGTGTGTGCGAGGGTTATGTTTAGGGTGAGGGTTAGGGTGACGGTGAGGTTTAGGGTGCTGGTGAGTGTTAGGATTATGTTTAGGGTTAGGGTTAGATTGAGGGTTAGGGTGAGGGTGAGGGTTGGGGTTAGGGTTAGGGTGAGTTTAGGGTCAGAGTGAGAGTGAGGGGTCGGATTAGTTTAAGGGTTAGGCTGAGGGTGAGTGTGAGGGTTAGGGTGAGGTTGAGGGTTAGGCTTAGGTTGAGGGTTATTGTGAGGGTGAGGGTTAGGGTGAGGGTTAAGGTTAGGGTTAAGCTTAGCGTGAGGGTTAGGGTGAGAGTAAGGTTTTGGGTGAGGTTTAGGGTGAGGGTGGGTTTTAGAGTTAGGTTTAGAGTTAGGGTGAGGGTTAGGGTTAGGGTTAGGGTGAGGGTTAGTGTGCGGGTTAGGATTAGTCTTAGGGTTAGGGATAGGATTAAGTTAAGGTTTAGAGTGAGGGTTAGAGTGAGAATGAGTGTTAGGGTTACCGTGAGTGTTAGGGTCACGGTTAGTGTGAGGGTTAGGGTTAGGGTAATGTTTGGGTTTAGTGTGAGGGTGAGGGTTAGGGTTGGGTTCAGGTGAGGGTTAAAGTTATGGTTAGGGTTAAGGTGTGGGTTAGAATTAGGGTTAGGTTTAAGTTTAGGTTTAGGGTTACGGTTAATATTAGTATTAGGGTGAGGGTGAGGGTGAGGTTTAGGATTAGGGTTAAATTAGGTTTAGGTTCAGGGTTAGTCTTAGGGTTACGTTTACGCTTATGGTTACGGTGAGGGTGAGGGTTAGGGTTATGTTTGGGGTGAGGTTTAGGGTTAGGGTTAGGGTTAAGATTAGTGTTAGGTTTAGGGTTAGGATGAGAGGTAGGATGAGGGGTAGGGTTAGGTTTAGGGTGAAGGTTAGGTTTATTGTGAGGGTTAGGGTTAGCGTTAGGGTTAGGGATAGGGTGAGGGTTAGGCTTAGGGTGGAGGTTAGGGTTGGGGTGAGAGTAAGGGTTAGGGGCAGTTTTAGGTTGAGGGTGATTGTGAGGATGAGGATGAGTGTGAGATTTCGGTTGAAGGTTTGGGTTAGGGTTAGGGTGAGTGTGAGGGAGAAATTTAGGGTTAGGTTTAGGGTTACGTTGAGTGTGAAATGAGGGTGAGGGTTAGGGTTAGGGTTAGGGTTTAGGTGAGGTTTGGGTTTAGGGTTAGGGTAAGGGTGAGGGTGAGGGTTAGGGTTAGAGTTAAGGTTAGGGTGAGGGATTGGGTTAGGGTTAGTGTTAGTGTTAGGGTTAGGGTGAGGTTTATGATGAGGGTTAGGGTTAGGGTTAAGATTATGGTAAGGATGAGGGTGAGTGTGAGGGTGAGGGTGTGGGTTAGGGTTAGTCTTAGGGTTAATCTGAAGGTTAAGTTTAGTGTGAGGGTTAGGGTTAGGGTGAGGGCTAGGTGATGGTGAGGGTTAGGGTTAGGGTTAGGGTGAAGTTTAGGGTTAGGCTTAGGGTTAGGCTTAGAGTGAGGATTAGGTTTAGGGTGGAGGTTAGGGTTGGGGTGAGTGTAAGGGTTAGGGGCAGGGTTAGGTTGAGGATGAGGGTGAGGGTTAGGGTTAAATTTGGGTAAGTGTTAGGCTGAGGGTAAGGTTGAGGGTGACGTCTAGTTTTAGGGTGAGGGTTAGGCTTAAGGTTAGGGTGAGGGTTAGGGTTACGGTGATGTTTAGGGTGAGGGTGAGGGTTAGGGTGAGGGTTAGGGTGCGGGTGAGGTTGAGGGTTACTGTTAGGGTGAGGTTTAGGGTTAGGGTGAGGATGAGGGTTAGGATGAGGGCTAGGGTTAAGGTGAGGGTTAGGCTTAGTGTGAGGTTTAGGGTTAGGTTTAGGGTTAGGGTGAGGGTTAGTGATAGGGTTAGGGTTAGGGTGAGTGTTAGGGCAAGGCTAAGGCTTAGAGTGAGGGTTAGGGTAAGGCTAAGGGTTAGGGTGAGGGTGAGGGTGACGGTTAGGTTTATGGTTAGGGTGAGGTTCAGTGTTATGGTTATGGTTAGGGTTAGGATTAGGATGAGGATTAGCGAGAGGGTTTAGTGTTAGGATTAGGGTGAGGGTTAGGTTTAGTGTGAGTGTTAGAGTTAGGTTTAGGGTTAGGTTGCGGGTTAGGTTGAGGGTTAGGGTTTGGGTTAGGGTTAGGTTGAGGGTGAGGTTTAGGGTGAGGTTTAGGATTAGGGTTAGGGTTAGGGTGAGGGTTAGGATGGAGGTTAGGGTTAGGGTGAGGGTTAGGGTTAGGGGTAGGGTTAGGTTGAGGGTGAGGGTACGGTTACGTTTAGGGTTAGGGTGAGGGCTAGGGTGAAGGTGAGGATTAGGGTTAGGTTTAGTGTGAGGGTTAGTGTGAGGGTTAGGGATAGGATTAGGGTTATGATGAGAGTAAGGGTGAGGGTTAGGGTTAGGGTCAGAGTGAGGGTTAGGGTTAGAATTAGTGTTAGGTGATGGCTAGGTTGAGGGTGAGGTTTAGGGTTAGGGTTAGGTTGAGATTTCGGGTTAGGTTTAGGGTGAAGGTTAGTGTTAGGTTTAGGGTTACTGTTAGGTTGAGGGTTAGGGTTAGGGTGAGGGTTAGGGTTAGGGTTAGGTTGAGGGTGAGTGTTATGATTAGTGTTAGGTTTAGTGTTAATCGGAGGGTGAGGGTGAGGGTGAGGGCTAGTGTTAGGGTGAGGGTTAGGCTTAAGGTTAAGTTGAGGGTTAGGTTTAGGGTGATGTTTAGGGTGAAGTTGAGGGTTAGCGTGAGGTTTAGGGTGCAGGTGAGGTTTAGGGTTAGTGTTAGGGTGAGGGTTAGGTTCAGGTTTAGGATGAGGCTTAGGATGAGGGCTAGGGTTAGGGTGAGGGATAGGCTTAGTGTGAGGGTTAGTGTTAGGTTTAGGGTTAGGGTGAGGGTTAGGGTTTGGTTTAGGTTTAGGGTGAGGGTTGGGCTTAGTGTGAGGATTAGGGTTAGGTTTAGGTTTAGGGTGAGGGTTAGGGTGAGGGTTAAGATTAGGGTTAGGGTGAGGGTGACTGTGAGGGTTAGGGTGTGGGTTAGGGTTAGTCTTAGGGTTAATCTGAATGTTAAGTTTTAGGGTGAGGGTTAGGGTTAGGATTAGGGTGAGGTCTAGGTGATGGTGAGGTTTAGGGTTAGGTTTAGGTTGAAGTTTAGGGTTAGGCTTAGGGTTAGGCAAAGGGTGTGAATTAGGTTTAGGATAGAGGTTAGGGTTGGGGTGATTGTAAGGGTAAGGGGCAGGGTTAGGTTGAGGATGAGGGTGAGGGTTAGGGATAAATTAGGTTAAGGGTTAGGCTGAGGGTAAGGGTGAGGGTGAGGTCTAGGGCTAGGGTGAGGGTTAGGCTTAAGGTTAGGGTGAGGGTTAGGGTTAGGGTGATGTTTAGGGTGAGGGTGAGGGTTAGGGTGAGGGTTAGGGTGCGGGTGAGGTTGAGGGTTACTGTTAGGTTGAGGTTTAGGGTTAGGGTTAGGATGAGGGCTAGGTTTAGGGTGAGGTTTAGGATTAGTGTGAGGGTTAGGGTTAGGGTGAGGGTTAGGGTGAGGGTTAGTAATAGGGTTAGGGTTAGGATGAGGGTTAGGGCAAGGCTAAGGCTTAGGGTGAGCGTTAGGGTAAGGCTAAGGGTTAGGGTGAGGGTGAGGGTTAGGTTTAGGGTTAGGGTGAGGTTCAGGGTTATGGTTATTGTTAGGGTTAGGGATAGGGTGAGGGTTAGTGAGAGGGTTTAGGGTTAGTTTTAGGGTGAGGATTAGGTTTAGTGTGAGTGTTAGTGTTAGGGTTAGGGTTAGGTTGAGGGTTAAGTTGAGAGTTAGGGTTTGGGTTAAGGTTAGGTTGAGGGTGAGGTTTAGGGTGAGGTTTAGGATTAGGGTTAGGGTTAGGGTGAGGGTTAGGATGGAGGTTAGGGTTCGGGTGAGGGTTAGGGTTAGGGGTAGGGTTAGGTTGAGTGTGAGGGGTACGGTTACGTTCAGGGTTGGGTGAGGGCTAGGGAGAAGGTGAGGATTAGGGTTAGGTTTAGGGTGAGGATTAGGGTGAAGGTTAGGGATAGGATTAGGGTTATGATGAGAGTAAGGGTGAGGGTTAGCGTTAGGGTCAGAGTGAGGTTTAGGGTTAGAATTAGTGTTAGGTGAGGGCTAGGTTGAGGGTGAGGTTTAGGGTTAGGGTTAGGTTGAGATTTCGGGTTAGGGTTAGGGTGAAGGTTAGAGTTAGTTTTAGGGTTACTGTTAGGTTGAGGGTTAGGGTTAGGGTGAGGGTTAGGGTTAGGGTTAGCGTGAAGGTGAGGGTGAGGGCTAGGGTTAGGTGACGGTTAGACTAAAGGTTAACTTGAGGTTTAGGGGTGAAGTTGAGGGATAGCGTGAGGGTTAATGTGCAGGTGAGGTTTAGGGTTAGTGTTAGAGTTAGGGTTAGGTTCAGGGTTAGGATGAGGCTTAGGATGAGGACTAGGGTTAGGGTGAGGGTGAGGGTGGGGCTTAGTGTGAGGGTTAGGGTTAGGTTTAGTGTTAGGCTGAGGGTGAGGTTGAGGGTGAGGTTTAAGTTGAGGATATGGGTGAGGGCGAGACTGAGGGTTAGGGTTTGGGTGAGGGTGAGGTTTAGGGTTAGGGTTAGGGTGAGGGTGAGTGTTAGGGTTAGGTTTAGGGTGACGGTGAGGGTTAGTTTTTGGGTCTGAGTGAGGTTTAGGGTTAGGGTTAGGGTGAGGGTAATGGTTTGGGTGAGGGTTAGGGTGAGAGTGAGGGTTAGGGTTATTGTGAGGGTTAGGGTGATGGTTAGGTTGAGGGTTAGGGTTGGCTTTAGTGTTTTGTTTAGGGTGAGGGTTAGGGTTAGGGTTAGGTTTAGGGTTATGGTGAAGCTTATTGTTAGGTTTAGGGTGTAGGTTAGCTTAAGTGTTACAGATAGGGTGAAGTTGAGGGTGAGGGTTAGGGTTAGGTTTACGTTTAGGGTGAGGGTGAGTGTGAGAGTTAGCTTTAGTATTAGGGTTAGGTGTAGGTTTAGGCTGAGGGTGAGGTTTAGGGTTAGGGTTAGGGTGAGGGTAAGGTTTAGGGAGAGCGTTAGGGTGAGGGTGAGGGTTAGGCTGAGGGTGAGTGTGTGGGTGAGGCTTAGGATTAGAGTTAGGCTTAGGGTTAGGATGAGCGTGACGAGTTAGGGTGAGGGTTAGGGTTAGGTTTAGGGTGAGGGCTAGGGTGAGGGTGAGGGTTAGGGTGAGGGTGAGGGTGAAAGTTAGGTTTAGTGTGAGCCTTAGGCTGAGGGTAAGGGTTAGGGTGAGGGTAAGTGTTATGTTGAGGGTTAGGGTGAGAGAGAGGGTTAGGTTTAGCATGCGTGTTAGGGTGATGGTTAGAGTTAGGATTAGGGTTAGGGTTAGGGTTAGCCTGAGGGTGAAGTTGAGGGTGAGGTTGATCTTGAGATTTAGGGTTTGGGTTAGGGTTAGGGTTAGTGTAAGGGCTAGCGTGAGTGTGAGTGTTAATGTGAGTGTGAGGCTGAGGGTGAGGGTTAGGGTTAGGGTTAGGCTGAGTGTGAGTGTGAGGGTGAGGGTGAGTTTTAGTGTTAGGGTTAGGGTTAGTTTGTGGGCTAGGGTGAGGTTAAGAAATAGGGTGAGTGTGAGGGTGAGTGTGAGGGTTAGTGTTAGGGTAATGGATAGAGTTAGGTTTAGGGTAGGGTGAGGTTAAGGTGAGGGTGAGGGTTAGGGTGAGAATTAGGGTTAGGGTGAGCGTTAGGGTTAGGGTGAGGGTTAGTTTTAGGGTGATGTTTAGGGTGAGGGTGAGTGTTAGTGTTAGGGTGAGGGTGAGGGTGAGGTTTAGTGGTCGGATTAGGTTTATGGTTAGGCTGAGGGTGAGGGTGAGGGTGAGGGTTAGGTTTAGGGTGAGGTTTAGTGTTAGGGTTATGATGAGGGTGAGGGTTAGGGTCAGGTGATGTTTAGGGTGAGGGTGAGGGTTAGGATGAGGGTGAGAGTGAGGGTGAGACTGAGGGTTAGATTGTGGGTGAGAGTGAGGGTGAGGTTGAGGGTTAGGGTTAGGGTGAGCGTTAGGGTGAGTGTGATGGTTCGGGTGAGACTGAGGGTTAGGGTGTGGGTGAGGGTTAGATTTAGGGTGAGGGTTAGAGTGACGGTGAGGTTTAGGGTGCGTGTGAGGGGTAGGATTAGTTGTAGGTTTAGACTGAAGGTGTGGGTGAGGTTTAGGGTGAGGGTGAGGGTTAGGCTTAGGGTGAGGGTTATTGTGATGGTGAAGGTTAGGGTGAGGGTTAGGGTTAGGGTTAGGTTTAGCATGAAGGTTAGGGTGAGAGTAAGGTTTTGGATGAGGTTTAGGGTGAGGGTGGGTTTTAGAGTTAGAGTTAGAGTTAGGGTGAGGTTAGGGTGAGGGTTAGGGTTAGGGTTTTGGTGACAGTTAAGGTCATGCTTAGGGTTAGGGTGAGGGTTAGAATTAGGTTTAGGGTTAGGTTTAGGTTTAGGGTTACTGTTATTGTTAGGGTTAGGGTGAGGGTGAGGTTTAGGCTAAGGGTTAGGGATAAGTTTAGGTTTAGGGTTAGTGTTAGGGTTAGGATTAAGCTTATGGTTACTGTGAGAGTGAGGTTGAGGGTTAGGGTTAGGTTTGGGATGAGGTTCAAGGTTAGGGTTAGGGTTAAGATTAGGGTTAGGTTTAGGTTAGGATGAGGGGTAGGGTGAGGGTTAGGGTTAGGTTTAGGGTGAGGGTTAGGGTTAGCGTTAGGGTTAAGTTTAGGGTGACGGTTAGGTTTAGGGTGGAAGTTAGGGTTGGGGTGAGAGTAAGGTTTAGGGGCAAGGTTTGGTTGAGGGTGAGGGTTAGGGTTAAATTAGGGTTAGGGTGAGGTTGAGGGTGAGGGTGAGTTTTAGGGTTAGGGTTAGGTTTAGGGTGGGGGCTAGTGTGAGGGTGAAGGTTATGGCGAGTGTGAGTGTGAGTGTGAGGGTTAGGGTTAGGGTAAGGGCTAGGGATATGTTTAGGGTTCGGGTGAGGGTTAGCGTTATGGTGAGGTTTAGGGTTAGGATTAGGGTCATGGTTAGCATTAGGGTTAGGATTAGTGTGAGAGTTAGGCTGAGGTTAAGGTTTAGGGTGAGGGTAAGTCTTAGGGTGAGGGTTAGGGTGAGAATGAGGGTTAGGGTTAGGGTGAGTGTTAGGGTGAGTGTTAGTGTTAGGGTGAGGGTGACGGTGAGGGTTAGGGTTAAGGTTAGGTTGAGGGTGAGGGTGAGGTTTAGGGGTAGGTTTAGAGTTAGGGTTAGGCTTAGGCTGAGGGTGAGGTTGAGGGTGAGGGTTAGGGTTAGGGTGAGGTTTAGGGCTAGTGTTATGGTGACGGTGAGGGTTAGGTTTAGGTGATGTTTAGGGTGAGGGTTAGGATGAGGGTGAGGGTTCAGTTGAGACTGAGGTTTAGATTTTGGGTGAGGGTGAGGTTGAGGTTGAGAGTTAGGGTTAGGGTGAGGGTTAGGGTGAGGGTTCGGGTTCGGGTGAGACTGAGGTTTAGGGTGTGAGTGAGGGTTAGCTATAGGGTGAGGGTTAGGTTTAGGATGAGGGTGAGGGTTAGGTTTAGGATAAGGGCTAGGGTGGGGTTAGCGTGAGGTTGCGGGTGATTGGTAGGATTAGTTTCAGGGTTAGGCTGAGGGTGAGGCTGAGGGTTAGGGTGAGGTTGAGGGTTAGGTTTAGGGTGAGGGTTATTGTGACAGTGAGGGTTAGGGTGAGGGTGAGGGTTAGGGTTAGAGTTAGCGTGAGGGTTAGGGTTTGAGTAAGGTTTTGGGTGAATGTTAGGGTGAGGATGGGTTTTAGAGTTAGGGTTAGCGATAGGGTGAGGGTTACGGTGACGGTTAGGGTAAGGGTGATGGTTAGTGTGAGAGTGAGGGTTTGGGTCAGACTGAGGGTTAGGGTGTGGGTGAGGGTTATGTTTAGGGTGAGGGTTAGGGTGACGGTGAGGTATAGGGTGCGGGTGAGTATTAGGATTAGGTATAGGGTTAGGGTGAGGGTTAGGGTGAGGGTGAGGGTTAGGGTTAGGTTGAGGTTAAGGTCAGTGTGCGGGTGAGGGGTAGGATTAGTTTTAGGGTTAGGCTAAGGGTGAGTGTGAGGGTTAGAGTGAGGGTTAGGGTTAGGCTTAGAGTGAGGGTTTTTGTGACGGTGAGGGTTAGGGTGAGGGTTAGGTTTAGGGTTAGGTTTAGCACGAGGGTTAGGTTTTGAGTCAGGTGTTGGGTGAGGGTTATGGTGAGGGTGCCTTTTAGAGTTAGGGTTAGCGTTAGGGTGAGAGTTATGGTGATGGTTACGGTTAGGGATAGGGTTAGGGTGAGGGTTAATGTGCTGGTTAGGCTTAGGCTTAGGGTTAGGGTTAGGATTAAGTTAAGGTTTAGGGTGAACGTTAGGGTGAGTGTGAGGGTTAGGGTTACCGTGAGTGGTAGGGTGCGGGTTAGGGTTAGGGTTAGGTTTAGGGTTAGGGTGAGTGTGAGGGTTAGGGTTAGGGTTCAGGTGAGGGTTAAGGTTATGGTTAGGGTTACGGTTATTGTTATTGTTAAGGTGAGGGTGAGGGTGAGGGTGAGGATTAGGATTAGGGTTAGGTTAGGTTTAGGTTTTGGGATAGTGTTAGGTTTAGGGTTAGGGTTACGGTTAAGGCGAGGGTGAGGGTGAGGTTGAGGGTGAGGGTTAGGGTTAGGTTTGGCGTGAGGTTTAGGGTTAGGGTTATGGTTAAGATTAGGGTTAGGTTTAGGGTTAGTATGAGAGGTAGGGTGAGGGATAGGGTTAGGTTTAGGGTGAGGGTTAGGGTTATTGTGAGGGTTAGGGTTAGCGTTAGGGTTAGTGTTAGGATGAGGGTTAAGTTTAGGGTGGAGGTTAGGGTTGGGGTGAGAGAAAGGGTTATGGGCAGGGTTAGGTTGAGTGTGATGGTGAGGATGAGCGTGAGGGTTAGGATTACTGTTTGGGTTTGGGCTAGGTTGAGGGTGAGGTTTAGGATTAAGTTTAGAATTACCGTGGATGTGAGGTGATGGTGAGGGTTAGAGTGAGGATTAGGGTGAGGTTTAAGGTTAGGGTTACGGTAAGGGTGAGTGTGAGGGTTAGGGTTAGAGTTAAGTTTACGGAGAGGGATAGGGTTAGGGTTAGTGTTAGGGTTAGGGTTAGGGTGAGGGTTATGATGAAGGTTAGGGTTAGGGTTAGGGTTAGGGTTAAGATTAGGGTTTGGGTGGGGGTGAGTGTGAGGGTTATTGTGAGGGTTAGGGTTAGTCTTAGGGTTACGCTGAGGGTTAGGTTTAGGGTGAGGGTTAGGGTTAGGGTTAGGTTGAGGGTCAGGTGATGGTGAGGGTTAGGGTTAGGGTTAGGGTGAAGGTTAGGGTTAGGCTTAGGGTGAGTATTAGGGTTAGTGTGGAGGTTAGGGTTGGGGGAGGTTAAGGTTTAGGGGCAGGGTTAGATTGAGGGTGAGCGTGAGGGTTACGGTTAAATTAGGGTTAGGGTTAGGCTGAGGGTGAGGGTGAGGCTTAGTGTTAGGTTGAGGGTTAGGGTTAGGGATAGGGTGAGGAAGCGGGTTAGCATTATGTTAAGGTTTAGGTTTATTGTTATGCTTAGGGTTAGGGTTAGGGTGAGGTATAGGTGAGGGTGAAGGTTAGGGTAAAGGGTAGGGTGGGGTTTAGGATGAGGGTGAGTGTTAGGGTGAGAGTGAGTGTTAGGGTAAGGTTTAGGGCTAGGGTTAGGGTTAATGTGAGGGTTAGGGTTAGGTTTAGGTTTAGGGTTAGGGTTAGGCAAAGGTTTAGGGTGAGTGTTAGGATGAGAGTGAGTGTTAGAGTTATTGTGAGTGTTAGGGTGAGGGTTAGGGTTAGGGTTAGGTTGAGGGTGAGGGTTAGGCTGAGTGTGAGGGGTGAGGGTTAGGGTTAGGCTGAGGGTGAGGGGTGAGGATGAGGGTTAGGATTAGGGTTACTGTTAGGGTTAGGCTGAGGGTGAGTATGAGAGTGATGGTTAGCATTAGGGTTAGGGTGAGTGGTAGGTTTAGGGTTACGGTGAGAGTGAGTGTGAGGTTTAGGATTAGGGTTAGGGATACTGTTAGGCTGAGGGTGATGGTGAGGGTTAGGGTTGGGGTGAGGATTAGGGTTAGGGTTAGGGTGAGAGTGAGGGCTAGGGTGTGGGTGAGCGTTAGGCTAAAGATTAGGGTGAGGGTGAAGTTGAGGGCGATGTTTAGGGTGAGGGTGAGGGTTAAGGTGAGGGTTAGGTTGCGGGTGAGGTTTAGGGTTAGGGTTAGGTTGAGGGTTAGGTTTAGGGATAGGATGAGGGTTATGATGAGGGCTAGGGTTAGGGTTAGGGTGAGGTTTAGGCTGAGTGTGAGGGTTAGGGTGATGGTTAGGGTGAGGTTTAGGTTGAGCTTTAGTGATAGGTTTAGTGTTAGGGTGAGGGTTAGGGCAAGGCTAAGGCTTAGGGTGAGGGTTAGGGTAAGGCTAAGTGTTAGGGTGAGGGTTAGGGTTAGGAATAGGGTGAGTGTTAGGTTTAGTGTGAGGGTTAGGGTGAGGATTAGGGTTAGGTTGAGGATGAGGGTTAGGTTTAGGGTTGGAGTGAGGGTAAGGGTTAGGGTCAGGGTTAGGTTGAGGGTAAGGTTTACGGTTAAATTAGGGTTAGGTTTAGGTTGAGGGTGGTGGTGAGGATGAGGGTTCGGTGAGGGTTCGGTTGAGGGTTCGGGTTAGGTTTAGGGTGAGGGTGATGGTGAGGTTTAGGTTTAGGGTTAGGGTTAGCATTACGGTGAGGGTGAGGTGAGGGTGAGGCTTAGGGTTAGGGTTAGGGTGAGGTTTAGGGTTAGGGTTAGGGTTAGGGTGAGGGTGAGGGTTAGGGTAAGGCATAGGGTTAGGTTGAGGCTGAGGGTGAGGGTTAACATTAGGATTAGCGTTAGGGTTAGGGTGAGGGTGAGGTTGAGGATGAGGGTGAGTGTGAGGGTTAGGGTTGTGTTAGGGTTAGGCTTAGGTTTAGATTAAGGGTGAGTGTGAGGGTTAGGTTTAGGGTTTTGGTTAGGCTTAATGTTAGGCTGAGGGTGAGGGTTAGATTTAGTGTGAGTGTTAGGTTTAGGATTAGGGTGAGTGTTAGGGTTAGGATTAGGGTTGGGTTTAGGGTGCGGGTTAGGGTATGGTTAGGGTTAGGGTTAGGGTGAGGGTGAGGGTTTCGCTTAGGGTTAGGGTGAGGATTAGGGCTAAGGTGAGGTTTAAGGATAGGTTTAGGGTTAGGGTTACAGTGAGGGTGAGAGTTAGGGTTAAGGTTAAGTTTAGAGACAGGGTGAGGGTGAGGGTTAGGGTTAGGATTAGGTTTAGGGAAAGGGTTACGTTGAAGGTGATGGTGAGGGTTAGGGTTAAGGTTAGGGTTAGGCTTAGGTTTAGGGTGAGTTTTAGTGTTAGGGTTAGGGTGAGAGTTTGGGTTAGGTTTAGAATTAGGATGAGGGTTAGGCTGAGGAGTAGGGTTAGGGTTATGGGGAGGGTTAGGGTTAGTGTGAGGGTTAGGGTTAGCTTAGGGTGAGCTTTAGGTTAAGGTAAGGGTGAGGGTCGGGTTTAGGGTGAGGGTGAGGCTGAGGCTTAGGTTTAGGGTTAGTGTGAGCTCTAGGGTGAGGATGAGGGTTAGGTTTAAGGTTAGGCTGAGGTTTAGGGTTAGTGTTAGGGTGAGGGGTAGGGTTAGGGTTAGTGTGACGGTTAGTTTTAGTTTGAGGTTTAGGGTTAGGTTGAGGTTTGTGTGAGTTTAAGGCTTAGGGTGAGGTTTAGGGTGAGAGTGAGGGTTAGGGTTAGCTTTAGGGTGAGTGTGAAGGTAAGGGTGCGGCTTAGTGTTAGAGTTAGGTTTAGGATTAGGGTGAGTGTTATGGTGAGGTTTAGCGTTCAGTTGAGGGTTAGGTTTAGTGTGAGGGTGAGGGTAACGTTTAGGTTTAGTGTTAGGGTGAGGGTAAGGGTTAGGGTGAGTGTTAGGGTTATCGTGAGTGTTAGGGTGAGGGTTTGGCTTTGGGTTAGGATTAGGTTTAGGTTGAGGATGAGGTTTAGGCTGAGGGAGAGGGGTGAGTGTGAGGGTTAGGATTAGGGTTATGGTTATGGTTAGGCTGAGCGTGAGGGAGAGGATTAGCATTAGGTTTAGGGTGAGTGTTAGGGTTAGGGTTAGTGTGAGGGTGAATGTGAGGGTTAGGATTAGGGTTAGGGTTACTGTTAGGCTGAGGGTGAGTGTGAGGGTTAGGTTTAGGTCGAGGGTTAGGGTTAGGTTTAGGGTTCGGGTGAGGGCTAGATTTACGGTTAGGATTAGGTTTAGGTTTAGTTTTAACTGGAGGGTGAGGGTGAGGGTGAGTGTGTAGGGTTAGGGTGAGGGTTAGGCTTAACGTTATGGTGAGGTTAGGGTTAGGGTGATGTTTATGGTGAGGGTGATGGTTAGGGAGAGGGTTAGTGTGCGGGTGAGGTTTAGGGTTAGGGTTAGGGGGATGGTTAGTTTTAGGGATAGGATGATGGTTAGCATGAGAGCTAGGGTTAGGATTAGGGTGAGGAGTAGCCTTAGTGTGAGGATTAGTGTTAGGTTTAGGGTTAGGGTGATGGTTAGGTTGAGGGTTAGGGTGAGGGTTAGTGATAGGGTTATTATTAGCGTGAGGGTTAGAACAAGGCTAAGGCTTAGAGTGAGGGTTAGGGTAAGGCAAAGGGTTAGGGTGAAGGTGAGGGTTCGGTTTAGTGTTAGGGTGAGGTTCATGGTTAGGTTTAGGGTTAGGGTTAGGATCAGGGTTAGCGTGAGGGTTAGGGTTAGGTTTAGGGTGAGGGATAGGTTTAGTATTAGGGTTAGAGTTATGATTATGGTTAGGGTGAGGGCTAGGGTGAACTTGAGGATTAGGTTTAGGTGTAGGGTGAGGGTTAGGGTTAGGATTACGGTTATGGTGAGAGATAGGGTTAGGGTTACGGTTAGGGTCAGAGTGAGGTTTAGGGTTAGGATTAGTGTTAGGTGAGGGCTAGGTAGAGGGTTAGGGTTAGGCTTAGGGTTAGGTTGAGATTTCCAGTTAGGTTGAGGGTGAGGGTTAGTGTTAGGTTTAGGGTTACGGTTAGATTGAGGGTTAGGGTTAGGGTGAGGGTTAGGGTTAGGGTGAGGGTGAGGGTTAGCATTAGGGTTAGGTTTAGGGTAATTGTTAGGGTTAGGGTTAGGTTTAAGGTTATGGTTACCATTAGGTTGAGAGTGAGGTTAAGGTTTAGGGTTAGGGTTAGTGTGAGGTTATGGTTAGGGTTAGGATAAATGTTAGGGTCAGGGTTAGTATGAGGGATAGGGCGAGAGGTAGGGGTAGGGTTAGGCTGACGGTTACGGTTAGTCTGAGGGTTATGGTTAGTGTTAGGGTTAGGTTTAGGATGAGGGTTAGCGTCAGGGTGCAGGTTAGGGTTAGGGTGAGGGTTAGGTTTAGGCATAGGGTTTGGTTTTGTGTGAGAGTGAGGGTTAGCGTTAGGATTAGGGTTAGGGTTAGGCTGAGGGTGAGGGTGAAGATGAGGGTGAGTATGAGGGTTAGAGTTAGAGTTAGGGTTAGGTTTAGGGTTAGGGTTAGGGTAAGGGTTTGGTTTAGTTGGAGGGATAAGGTTAGGGTGAGGGTTGGTGTGAGGTTAAGGCTTTAGATGAGGTTTAGGGTGAGAGTGAGGGTTAGGTTTAGCCTTAGGGCGAGTGTGACGGTAAGGGTACGGGTTAGGGTTAGGTTTAGGTTTAGGATGAGGGTGATTGTTAGGGTGAGGGTTAGGGTTAGGGTGAGGGTTAGGGTTAGTGTGAACGTTAGGGTTAGGTTTAGGGTTAGGGTTAGGCTGAGGGTAAGGGTTAGGGTGAGTGTTAGGGTGAGAGTGAGTGTTAGGGTTATCATGAGTGTTAGGGTGAGAATTAGCGTGAGGGTTAGGTTTAGGGTTAGGTTGAGGGTGAGGGTTAGGCTGAGGGTGAGGGGTGAGGGTGACAGTGAGGGTGAGGGTTAGCATTAGGGTTAGGGTGAGGGTTATGTTTAGGGTTACGGTAAGGGTGAGTGGGAGGGTTAGGATTAGGTTTAGGGATACTGTTTGGCTGAGGGTGACGGTGAGGGTTAGGGTCAGGGTGAGGGTGAGGGTGAGGGCCAGAATTACCGTTAGGATTAGGGTTAGGTTTAGTGTTAAGCTGAGTGTCATGGTTTGGGTGAGCACTAGGGTTAGGTTGAGGGGTAGGCTTAAGTTTAGTGTGAGGGTTAGTGTTAGGGTGATATTTAGCGTGAGGGTGAGTGTTAGGGTGCTGGTGAGGTTAACGGTTAGTGTGAGTGTGAGAATTAGGTTTAGTGTTAGGTTGAGGGTTAAACATAGTGTGAGAGTTAGGATTAGGGTTAGGGTGATTGTTACGGTGAGGGTTAGGTTGAGGGTTAGTGATACGGTTAGTGTTACGGTGAGGGTTAGGGTGAGGATAAGAGTTAGGGTGAGGGTTAGGGTTAGGGTTAGGGTGAAGTTTAGGTTTAGTGTGAGGGTTAGGGATAGGGTAAGGGTTAGGGTGAGGGTAAGAGTTCGGGTGAGGGTTAGGGTGATAGTGAGGGTTACGGTTAGCTTTAGTCTTATTGTGAGGGTTATGGTGAGGGTTAGGGTTATGGTTATGGTTCGATGTAGGATGAGGGTGTGGGTTAGGGTTAGTGTTAGGTTGAGGGTTAAGCTTAGCATTAGGGTTAGGGTGAGGTTTAGGGTGAGTGTTAGGGTTAGGGTCTGGGTCTGGGTGAGGTTTACGGTTAGGGTTAGGGTGAGGGTAAAGGTTAGGGTGAGGGTTAGGTGGAGAGTGAGGGTTAGGGTTATCGTGAGGTTTAGGGTGATGGTTAGGGTGAGGGTTAAGGTTGGGGTTAGGGTTTGGTTTAGGGTGAGGGTGAGGGTTACTCTTAGGGTGAGGGTGAGGGTTAGGGTTAGGGTTAGGTTTGGGGTGAGGGTGAGGGTGAGGGTTAGGTTTAGTGTTAAGGTTAGGGTTAGGTTTAGGTTGAGGGTGAGGTTTAGGTTTAGGGTTAGGGTGAGGGTAAGGTTTAGCGAGAGGGTTAGGGTGAGGGTGAGGGTTAGGCTGAGGATGAGGGTGAGGGTGAGGGTTAGGATTAGAGTTAGGCTTAGGGTTAGGATGAGTGTGAGGGTGAGGGTGAGGGTCAGGGTTAGGGTTAGGGTGAGGGCTAGGGTGAGGGTGAGGGTGAGGGTTAGGGTGAGGCTGAGGGTGAGGGTTTCAGTTAGGTAGGGGTGAGGGTTAATGTGAGGATTAGGGTGAGGGTGAGGGTCAGGGTGAGGGTTAGGTTTAGGTTGAGGGTTAGGGTTAGGGTTAAGTTGAGGGTTAGGGTTCGGGTGATGTTTAGGTTGAGGGTGAGTGTTAGGGTGAGGGTGAGGGTTCGCGTGAGGTTGAGGGTTAAGATGTGGGTGAGGGTTAGGCTTAGGGTGAGTGTTAGGGTGATGGTGATGGTTATGGTGAGGGTGAGGGTTAGGGTTAGGGTTAGGGTGAGGATTAGGTTTAGGGTTAGGCTTAGGATGAGTGTTATGTTGAGGGGTAGGTTTATGGTTAGAGCGAGGGTTAGGGTTATTGTGATTGTTAGGGTTAGGGTGAGGGTTAGGATTAGGTTGTGGTTAAGGGTTAGGTTTAAGGTGAGGTTTAGGGTTAGGGTTAGGGTTCGTGTTAGTGTGAGGGTGAGGGTGAGGGTTAGTGTTAGGGGTAGGAATAGGTTTAGGGTGAAGGTGATGGAGAGGGTTAGGTTATGGATTAGGGGTAGGGTTATGGTTAGGCTTAGGGTGAGGATGAGGGTGAGGGTGAGGTTTAGGGTGAGTGTTAGGGTTAGGTTTAGGGTGAAGGTTAGGGTTCGGGTGATGTTTAGGGTGAGGGTGAGTGTTAGGCTGACGGTGATGTTTAGGCTAAGGGTGAGGGTTAGGTTTATGGTTAGTATTAGGGTGAGTGTTAGGGTTAGGGTTAGGGATAGGCTGAGGATTAGGGTGAAGTTTAGGGTTAGGGTGAGGATTAGTGTGAGGATTAGGGTTAGGGTTAGGGTTAGGGTTAGGTTGAGGGTAATCATTAGGGTGAGGTTTAGGGTGAGGGTTAGGGTTAGGATCAGGGATAGTGTTAGTGTTAGGGTGAGGATGAGTGTTTGGGTTAGGGTTAGGGTGAAGGTTAGGGATAGGGTGAGGGTAAGGGATAAGTTTAGGGTTAGGGTGACGGTGAGGGTGAGGGTTAGAGTTAGCATTAGGCTTAGGCTTATGTTTAGGGTGAGGGTTAGGGTTAGAATTAGGGTTAGGGGGAAATTGAGGGTGAGTGTGAGGGATAGGGTTAGGTTGAGGTTAAGGGTTAGGGTGTGGGTTAGGGTTAGTGTTAGGTTGAGGGTTAGTGTGTGAGTTAAGGTGAGGGTGAGTGTAAGGATGAGGGTTAGGGTTAGGATTAAGTTTGGTTTGAGGGCTAGGGTGAAGGTAAGGGTTAGGGTTAGGGTGAGGTTTAGGGTTAGGGTTAGGGTTAGGGTCATGGTTAGCGTCAGGGTTAGAGTGAGGTTTAAGGTTAGTGTGAACGTTAGGCTGAGGGTAAGGGTTAGGATGAGGGTAAGTGTTAGGGTGAGGGTTAGGGTGAGAGTGAGGGTTAGGGTTAGTGTGAGTGTTAGGGTGAGGGTTAGGGTTAGGATTAGAGTTAGGGTTAGGGTTAGCCTGAGGTTGAGGGTGAGGGTGAGGATGATGTTGAGGTTTAGGGTTTGGCTTAGGGTTAGGGTTAGTGTGAGGGCTAGGGTGAGGGTGAGGGTTAGGCTGAGTGTGAGGGTGAGGGTGAGGGTTAGAGTTAGGATTAGGGTTAGGGTTTGTGTTAGGTTGAGTTTGAGTGTGTGGGTGAGGGTGAGGTTTAGTGTTAGGATTAGGTTTAGGGTGAGGGCTAGGGTTAGGATGAGGGTTAGGGTGAGTGTGAGGGTGAATGTGAGGGTTATGGTTAGGGGAAGGGCTAGGGTTAGGGTTTGGTTTAGGGAAAGGATAGGTTGAGGTTTAAGGTTAGGGTCAGGGTTAGTGTTAGGGTTAGGGTGAGCATGAGGGTTTGGCTTAGGGTTAGGGTGAAGGTTAGGGATAGGGTGAGGTTTAGAGATAGGTTTAGTGTTAGGATTAAGGTGTGGGTGAAGTTTAGATTTAGCATTAGTCTTAGGCTTTGGGTTAGGTTGAGGTTTAGGGTTAGAATTATGGTTAGGGGGAATGTGAGTGTTTAGGGTGAGGGTTAGGATTAGGGTTAGGGTGAGGTTTAGGGTTAGGGTGTGGGTTAGGGTTAGTGTTAGGGTGAGGGTGAGTGTGTGATTTAGGGTGAGGGTGAGGGTAAGGATGAGGGTTAGGGTTAGGATTAGGGTTGGTTTGAGGGCTAGGGTGCGGGTGAGGTTTAGGGTTAGGATGAGGTTTAGGGGTAGGTTTAGGGTCATGGTTAGCGTTAAGGTTAGGGTGAGATTTAGGTTTAGTGTGAGCGTTAGGCTGAGAGTAAGGTTTAGGGTGAGGGTAAGTGTTAGGGTGAGGGTTAGGGTGAGAGTGAGGGTTAGGTTTAGTGTGAGTGTTAGGGTGAGTGTTAGGGTTAGGGTAAGGGATAGGGTTAGGTTTAGGGTTAGCGTGAGGTTAGGGTGAGGGTGAGGGTTAGGGTGAGAGTTAAGATTTGGGTGAGGGTTAGGGTTAGGGTTAGGGTGAGTGTTAGTTTTAGGGTGATGTTTTGGGTGAGGGTTAGGGTGAGGGTGAGGTTTCGGCTTAGGGTGAGTGTGAGGGTGATAGTGAGGGTTAGGGTTAGCCTTAGTCTTATTGTGAGGGTTATGGTGAGTGTTAGGGTTAGGGTTAGGTTTCGGTTTAAGATGAGGGTGTGTGTTAGTGTTAGTGTTACATTGAGGGTTAAGCTTAACATTAGAGTTAGTGTGAGGGTTAGGGTGAGGGTTAGGGTGAGGGTTAGGGTGAGCGTGAGCTTGAGGGTTAGGATTAGGGATATGTTTACAGTTAGGTTGAGGGTGTGGGTGAGGTTGAGGGTTAGGGTTAGGATTAGGGTTAGGTTTAGGGTTAGGCTGAGGGTGAGGGTGAGGGTGAGGTTTAGGATAAGGGGGAGGGTTAGGCTTAGGGTGATGTTTAGGCTGAGGGTGAGGGTTATGGTGAGGGTATGGGTGAGGGTGAGAATGACGGTTACGGTTTGGGTAATAGTAAGGTTTAGGGTGAGCATTAGGGTTAGGTTTAGTGTGACACTGAGTGTTAAGGTTTTGGTCTGGGTGAGGTTTAGGGTTAGGGTTAGGGTAAGGGTAAGGGTTAAGGTGAGGGTTAGGGTGAGAGTGAGGGTTAGGGTTATCGTGAGGTTTAGGGTGATGGTTAGCGTCAGGGTTAGGGTTGGGGTTAGGGTTTGGTTTAGGGTGAGGGTGAGGGTTACGGTTAGAGTGAGGGTGAGGGTGAGGGTTAGGGTTAGGGTTAGGTTTAGGGTGAGGGTGAGGGTGAGGGTGAGGGTTAGGTTTAGTGTTAGGGTTAGGGTTAGGTTTAGGTTGAGGGTGAGGTTTAGGGTTAGGGTTAGGGTGAGGATAAGATTTAAGGAGAGGGTTAGGGTGAGGGTGACGGTTAGGCTGAGGGTGAGGGTGAGGATGAGGGTTAGGATTAGAGTTAGGCTTAGGGTTAGGATGAGTGTGAGGGTGAGGGTGAGGGTTAGAGTTAGGGTTAGTGTGAGGGTTAGGGTGAGGGTTAGGGTGAGGGTGAGGGATTCGGTTAGGTAGGGATGATGTTTAATATGAGGATTAGGGTGAGGGTGAGGGTCAGGGTGAGGGTTAGGTTTAGGGTGAGGGTTAGGGTTAGGGTTAAGGTGAGGGTTAGGGTTCGAGTGATGTTTAGGTTGAGGGTGATTGTTAGGGTGAAGGTGAGGGTTCCCGTGGGGTTGAGTGTTAAGGTGTGGGTGAGGTTTAGGCTTTGTGTGAGTGTTAGGGTGATGGTGATGGTGATGGTGAGGGTGATGGTTAGGGTTAGGGTTAGGATGAGTGTTAGGTTGAGGGGTAGGATTATGGTTAGAGTGAGGGTTAGGGTTATTGTGATTGTTAGGGTTAGGGTGAGGGTTTGGATTAGGTTTTGGTTGAGGGTTAGGTTTAGGGTTAGATTTAGGGTTTGTGTTAGTGTGAGGGTGAGGGTGAGCGTTAGTGTTAGGGGTAGGGATAGGTTTAGGGTGAAGGTGATGGAGAGGGTTAGGTTAAGTATTAGGGGTAGGGTTATGGTTAGGCTTAGGGTGAGGGTGAGGGTGAGGGTGAGGTTTAGGGTGAGTGTTAGGGTTAGGGTGATGTTCAGGGTGAGGGTGAGTGTTAGGCTGACGGTGATGTTTAGGCTGAGGGTGAGGGTTAGGTTTATGGTTAGTATTAGGGTGAGTGTGAGGGTTAGGGTTAGGGATAGGGTGAGGATTAGGGTGAAGTTTAGGGTTAGGGTTATGGTGGGGATTAGTGTGAGGATTAGGGTTAGGGTTAGGGTTAGGGTTAGGTTGAGGGTAATCATTAGGGTGAGGTTTAGGGTGAGGGTTAGGGTTAGGATCAGGGTTAGTGTTAGTGTTAGGGTGAGGATGAGGGTTTGGGTTAGGGTTAGGGTGAAGGTTAGGGATAGGGTGAGGTTAAGGGATAAGTTTAGGGTTAGGGTTACGGTGAGGGTGAGGGTTAGAGTTAGCATTAGGCTTAGGCTTAGGGTGAGGGTGAGGGTTAGGCTTAGAATTAGGGTTAGGGGGAAAGTGAGGGTGAGGGTGTGGGTTAGGGTTAGTGTTAGGGTTAGGGTTAGAGTGTGATTTAGGGTGAGGGTGAGGGTAAGAATGAGGGTTAGGGTTAGGATTAGGGTTGGTTTGAGGGCTAGGGTGAGGGTAAGGGTTAGGGTAAGGCTGAGGTTTAGGGTTAGTGTTAGGGTTCGGGTCATGGTTAGTGTTAGGGTTAGAGTGAGGGTTAAGTTTAGTGTGAGCGTTAGGCTGAGGGTAAGGGTTAGTGTGAGGGTCAGTGTTAGGGTGAGGGTTAGTGTGAGAGTGAGGGCTAGGGTTAGCGTGAGTGTTAGGGTGAGGGTTAGGGTTAGGATTAGGGTTAGGGTTTGTGTTAGGCTTAGTTTGAGTGTTTGGGTGAGGGTGAGGTTTAGGTTTAGGGTGAGGGCTAGGGTTAGGTTTAGGGTTAGGGTGAGTGTGAGGGTGAATGTGAGGGTTAGGGTTAGGGTAAGGGCTAGGGTTAGGGTTAGGTTTAGGGTGAAGTTAGGTTTAGGGTTAGGGATAGGGTCAGGGTTAGTGTTAGGGTTAGGGTGAGGCTGAGGCTTTGGGTTAGGGTTAGGGTGAAGGTAAGGGATAGGGTGAGGTTAGGGATAGGTTTAGGGTTAGGGTGATGGTGAGGATGGGGGTTAGAGTTAGCATTAGTCTTAGGCTTAGGGTTAGGGTGAGGTTTAGGGTTAAAATTAGGGTTAGGGGGAAGGTGAGGGTTTAGGGTCAGGGTTAAGATCAGGTTTAGGGTGAGGTTTAGGGTTAGGGTGTGTGTAAGGGTTAATGTTAGGGTGAGGGTTGGTGTATGTTTTAGGGTGAGGGTGAGGGTAAGAATGAGGGTTACGATTGGGATTAGGGTTGGTTTGAGGGCTAGGGTGCGGGTGAGGTTTAGGGTTAGGGTGAGGTTTAGGCGTAGGGTTAGGGTCATGGTTAGCGTTAAGGTTAAGCTGAGATTTAGGTTTAGTGTGAGCTTTAGGCTGAGGGTAAGGGTTAGGTTGAGGGTAAGTGTTAGAGTTAGGGTTAGGGTGAGAGTGAGGGTTACGGTTAGCGTGAGTGATAGGGTGAGGGTAAGGGTTAGGGTAAGGGCTAGTTTTAGGTTTAGGGTTAGGGTGAGGTTAGGGTGAGGGTGAGGGTTAGGGTGAGAGTTAAGGTTTGGGTGAGGGTTAGGGTTAGGGTTAGGGTCAGGGTTAGTTTTAGGGTGATGTTTTGGGTGAGGTTTCGGGTTAGGGTGAGGGTGAGGGTTCGGGATAGGGTGAGGGTGAGGGTGATAGTGAGGGTTAGGGTTAGCCTTAGTCTTATTGTGAGGGTTATGGTGAGGGTTAGGTTTAAGGTTAGGTTTCGGTTTAGGATGAGGGTGTGGGTTAGGTTTAGTGTTAGGTTGAGGGTTAAGCTTAGCATTAGGGTTAGGGTGAGGTTTAGGGTGAGGGTTAGGGTTAGCGTTAGAGTTAGTTTTAGGGTGAGGGTGAGGTTGAGGGTTAGGATTAGGGATATGTTTACAGTTAGGTTGAGGGTGTGGGTGAGGTTGAGGGTTAGGGTTAGGATTAGGGTTAGGTTTAGGGTTAGGCTAAGGGTAAGGGTGAGGGTGAGGGTGAGGGTTAGGATAAGGGGGAGGTTTAGGCTTAGGGTGATGTTTAGGCTGAGGGTGAGGGTTAGGGTGTGGGTATGGGTGAGAGTGAGACTGAGGGTTAGGGTTTGGGTGATGGTGAGGTTTAGGGTGAGCATTAGGGTTAGGTTTAGGGTGACGTTGAGCGTTAAGGTTTGGGACTGGGTGAGGTTTAGGGTTAGGGTTAGGGTGAGGGTAAGGGTTAGGGTGAGAGTTAGGGTGAGAGTGAGGGTTAGGGTTATCGTGAGGTTTAGGGTGATGTTAGGGTGAGGGTTAAAGTTGGGGTTAGGGTTTGGTTTATGGTGAAGTTGAGGGTTACGGTTAGGGTGAGGGTGAGGGTGAGGGTTAGGGTTAGGGTTAGGTTTAGGATGAGGGTGAGGGTGAGGTGAGGGTTAGGTTGAGGTTAAGGTTTAGGGAAAGGGTTTGGGTGAGGTTAAGGGTTAGCTTGAAGGTGAGGGTGAGGGTGAGGGTTAGGATTAGAGTTAGGCTTAGGGTTAGGATGAGTGTGAGGGTGAGTATGAGGGTTAGGGTGAGGGTTAGGGTGAGGGCTAGGGTGAGGGTGAGGGTGAAGGTTAGGGTGAGGCTGAGGGTGAGGGTTTCAGTTAGGTAGGGGTGAGGGTTAATGTGAGGATTAGGGTGAGTTTGAGGGTCAGGTTGAGGGTTAGGCTTAGGGTGAGGGTTAGGGTTAGGGTTAAGGTGAGGGTTAGGGTTCGGGTGATGTTTAGGTTGAGGGTGAGAGTTAGGGTGAGGGTGAGGGTTCGCGTGAGGTTGAGGGTTAAGGTGTGGTTGACGGTTAGGCTTAGGGTGAGTGTTAGGGTGATGGTGATGGTTATGGTGAGGGTGAGGGTTAGGGTTAGGATTAGCGTGAGGATTAGGTTTAGGGTTAAGGTTAGGATGAGTGTTAGGTTGAGGGGTAGGTTTATGGTTAGAGTGAGGGTTAGGGTTATTGTGATTGTTAGGGTTAGGGTGAGGGTTAGGTTTAGGTTGTGGTTGAGGGTTAGGTTTAAGGTGAGGTTTAGGGTTAGGTTTAGGGTTTGTGTTAGGGTGAGGGTGAGGGTGAGGTTTAGTGTTAGGTGTATGGATAGGTTTAGGGTGAAGGTGATGGAGAAAATTAGGTTAAGGATTAGGTGTAGTGTTAGGGTTAGGCTTAGTGTGAGGGTGAGGGTGAGGGTGAGGTTTAGGGTGAGTGTGAGGGTTAGGGTTAGGGTGAAGGTTAGGGTTCAGGTGATGTTTAGGGTGAGGGTGAGTGTTAGGCTGAACATGATATTTAGGCTGAGGTTGAGGGTTAGATTTATGGTTAGTATTAGGGTGAGTGTTAGTGTTAGGGTTAGGGATAGGGTGAGAATTAGGGTGAAGTTTATTGTGAGGGTTAGGGTGAGGATTAGTGTGAGGATTAGGGTTAGGGGTAGTGTTAGGTTTAGGTTGAGGGTAATCATTAGGGTGAGGTTTAGGGTGAGGGTTAGAGTTAGGATCAGGGTTAGTGTTAGGGTTAGGGTGAGGATGAGGGTTTGGGTTAGGGTTAGGGTGAAGGTAAGGGATAGAGTGAGGTTTAGGGATAAGTTTAGGGTTAGGGTGACAGTGTGGGTGAGGGTTAGTGTTAGCATTAGGCTTAGGCACGGTTTAGGGTGAGGGTTAGGGTTAGAATTAGGGTTAGGGGGAAAGTGAGGGTGAGAGTGAGGGTTAGGGTTAGTGTTAGGGTGAGGGTTAGGGTTAGTGTTAGGGTGAGAGTTAGGGTTAGGGTGTGGGTTAGGGTTAGTGTTAGGGTGAGGGTTAGAGTGTGATTTAGGGTGAGGGTGAGGGTAAGGATGAGGGTTAGTGTTAGGATTAGGGTTGTTTGAGGGCTAGGGTGAGGGTAAGGGTTAGGGTTAGGGTGAGGTTTAGGGTTAGGTTTAGGGTTAAGGTTAGGTTTAGGGCTAGGGTGAGGTTAGGGTGAGGGTGAGGGTTAGGGTGAGAGTTAAGGTTCGTGTGAGGGTGAGGGTTAGGGTGAGGGTTAGTTTTAGGGTCATGTTTTGGGTGAGGGTTCGGGTTCGGGTTCGGGTTAGGGGAGCGGGAGGGTGACAGTGAGGGTTAGGGTTAGCCTTAGTCTTATTGTGAGGGTTATGGTTGGGGTTAGGTTTAGGGTTAGGTTTAGGTTGAGGGTGAGGTTTAGGGTTAGGGTAAGGATGAGGGTAAGGTTTAGGGAGAGCGTTAGGGTGAGGGTGAGGGTTAGGCTGAGGGTGAGGGTGAGGGTGAGGGTGAGTGTTAGGATTAGAGTTAGGCTTAGGGTTAGGATGAGGGTGAGGGTGAGGGTTAGGGTTAGGGTGAAGGCTAGGTTGAGGGTGAGGTTTAGGGTTAGTGTGAGTGTGAGGGTTTTGGTTAGGTAGGGGTGAATGTTAATGTGAGGATTAGGGTGAGGATGAGGGTCAGGGTGAGGGTTAGGTTTAGTGTGAGGGTTACGGTTAGGGTTAAGGTGAGGGTTAGGGTTCGGGTGATGTTTAGGTTGAGGGTGAGTGTTAGGGTGATAGTGAGTGTTCCCGTGAGGTTGAGGGTTAAGGTGTGGGTGAGGGTTAGGGTTAGGTTGAGGTTGAGGATTACGTTTAGGGTTAGGGTTAGGATGAGTGTTAGGTTGAGGGGTAGGTTTATGGTTAGAGTGAGGGTTAGGGTTATTGTGATTGTTAGGGTTAGGGTGAGGGTTAGGATTAGGTTGTGTTAGAGGGTTAGGTTTAAGTTGAGGTTTAGGGTTAGATTTAGGGTTCGTGTTATGGTGAGGGTGAGGGTGAGGTTTAGGGGTAGGGGTAGGGATAGGTTTAGGGTGAAGGTGATGGAGAGGGTTAGGTTAAGGATTAGGGTTAGGGTTATGGTTAGGCTTAGGGTGAGGGTGAGGGTGAGGGTGAGGTTTAGGGTGAGTGTTAGGGTTAGGGTTAGGGTGAACGTTAGGGTTCGGGTGATGTTTAGGATGAGGGTGAGTGTTAGGCTGACGGTGATGTTTAGTCTGAGGTTGAGGGTTAGGTTTATGGTTAGTATTAGGGTGAGTGTTAGGGTTAGGGTTAGGGATAGTGTGAGGATTAGGGTGAAGTTTAGGGTTAGGGTTTGGATGAGGATTAGTGTGAGGATTAGGGTTAGGGTTAGGGTTAGGGTTAGGTTGAGGGTAATCATTAGGGTGAGGTTTAGGGTGAGGGTTAGATTTAGGATCTGGGTTAGAGTTAGGGTTAGGGTGAGGATGAGGGTTTGGGTTATTGTTAGGGTGAATGTTAGGGATAGGGTGAGGTTTAGGGATAAGTTTAGGGTTAGGGTGATGGTGAGGGTGAGGGTTAGAGTTAGCATTAGTCTTAGGCTTAGGGTTAGGGTGAGGTTTAGGGTTACAATTAGGGTAAGGGGGAAGGTGAGGGTTTAGGGTGAGGGTTAAAGTTAGGGTTAGGGTGAGATTTAGGGTTAGGGTGTGGGTTAGGATTAGTGTTAGGGTGAGGGTTGTGTTTGGGGTGAGGGTGAGTGTTAGGCTGACGGTGATGTTTAGGCTGAGAGTGCGGGTTAGGTTTATGGTTAGTATTAGGGTGAGTGTTAGGGTTAGGGTAAGGGATTGGGTGAGGATTAGGGTGAAGTTTAGGGTTAGGGTTTGGGTGAGGATTAGTGTGAGGATTAAGGTTAGGGTTAGGGTTAGGGTTAGGTTGAGGGTAATCTTTAGGGTGAGTTTTAGGGTGAGTGTTAGGTTTAGTATCAGGGTTAGTGTTAGTGTTAGGGTGAGGATGAGTGTTTGGGTTAGGTTTAGGGTGAAGGATAGGGATAGGGTGAGGTTTAGGGATAAGTTTAGGGTTAGGGTGATGGTGAGGGTGAGGGTTAGAGTTAGCATTAGTCTTAGGCTTAGGGTTTGGGTGAGGTTTAGGGTTACAATTGGGGTAAAGGGGAAGGCGAGGTTTTAAGTTTAGGGTTAAGGTTAGGGTTAGGGTGAGGTTTAGGGTTAGGGTGTGGGTTAGGGTTATTTTTAGGGTGAGGGTGGTGTTTCGGGTGAGGGTGAGTGTTAGGCTGACGGTGATGTTTAGGCTGAGGGTGAGGGTTAGGTTTATGGTTAGTATTAGGGTGAGTGTTAGGATTAGGGTTAGGGATAGGGTGAGGATTAGGGTGAAGTTTAGGGTTAGGGTTTGGATGAGGATTAGTGTGAGGATTAGGGTTAGGGTTAGGGTTAGGGTTAGGTTGAGGGTAATCATTAGGGTGAGGTTTAGGTTGAGTGTTAGGTTTAGTATCAGGGTTAGTGTTAGGGTTAGGATGAGGATGAGGGTTTGGGTTAGGTTTAGGGTGAAGGATAGGGATAGGGTGAGGTTTAGGGATAAGTTTAGGGTTAGGGTGACGGTGAGGGTGAGGGTTAGAGTTAGCATTAGTCTTAGGCTTACGGTTAGGCTGAGGTTTAGGGTTACAATTAGGGTAAGGGGGAAGGTGATGGTTTAGGGTGAGGGTTAGGGTTAGGGTTAGGGTGAGGTTTAGGGTTAGGGTGTGGGTTAGGGTTAGTGTTAGGGTGAGGGTGAGTGTGTGATTTAGGGTGAAGGTGAGGGTAAGGATGAGGTTTAGGGTTAGGATTAGCGTTGGTTTGAGGGCTAGGGTGTGGGTGAGGGTTAGGGTTAGGGTGAGGTTTAGGGGTAGGGTTAGGGTCATGGTTAGCGTTAAGGTTAGGGTGAGATTTAGGTTAAGTGTGAGCGTTAGGCTGAGAGTAAAGTTTAGGGTGAGGGTTAGGGTGAGATTGAGGGTTAGGGTTAGCGTGAGTGTTAGGGTAAGGGTTAGGGTTAGGTTAAGGGCTAGGGTTAGGTTTAGGGTTAGGATGAGGTTAGGGTGAGGGTGAGGGTTAGGGTGAGAGTTACGTTTTGGGTGAGGGTTAGGGTTAGGGCTAGAGTGAGTGTTAGTTTTAGGGTGATGTTTTGGGTGAGGGGAGGGTTAGGTTGAGGGTGAGGGTTCGGGTTAGGGTCAGGGTGAGGGTGATAGTGAAGGTTAGGGTTAGCCTTAGTCTTATTGTGAGGGTTATGATGAAGGTTAGGGTTAGGGTTAGGGTTCGGTTTAGTTTGGTGGTGTGGGTTAGGGTTAGTGTTAGGTTGAGGGTTAAGCTTAGCATTAGAGTTAGGGTGAGGTTTAGGGTCAGGTTTAGGGTTGGGTTTAGGGTTTGGTTTAGGCTGAGGGTGGGGGTTATGGTTAGGGTGAGGGTGAGGGTGAGGGTGAGGTTTAGGGTTAGGGTTAGGTTTAGGGTGAGAGTGAGGGTGAGGTTTAGGTTTAGGGTGAGGGTAAGTTTTAGGGAGATGGTTAGGGTGAGGCTGAGGGTTGGGCTGAGGGTCAGGGTGAGGGTGAGGGTTAGGATTAGAGTTAGGCTTAGGGTTAGGATGAGTGTGAATGTGAGGGTGAGAGTAAGGGTTAGGGTTAGGGTGAGGGGTAGGGTGAGGGTGAGGGTTATTGTGAGGGTGAGGGTGAGGGTTTCGGTTAGGTATGGATGAGGGTTAATGTGAGGATTAGGGTGAGGTTGAGGGTCAGGGTGAGGATTAGGTTTAGGGTGAGGGTTAGGGTTAGGGTTAAGTTGATGGTTAGGGTTCGGGTGATATTTAGGTTGAGGGTGAGTTTTAGGGTGAGGGTGAGGGTTCGCGTGAGGTTGAGGGTTAAGGTGTGGGTGAGGGTAAGGCTTAGGGTGAGTGTTAGGGTGACGGTGATGGTTATGGTGAGGGTGAGGGTGAGGGTTAGGGTTAGGGTTAGGGTGAGGATTAGGTTTAGGGTTAGGGTTAGGATGATTGTTAGGTTGAGGGGTAGGTTTATGTTTAGAGTGAGGTTTAGGGTTATTGTGATTGTTAGGGTTAGGGTGAGGGTTAGAATTAGGTTGTGGTTGAGGGTTAGGTTTAAGGTGAGGTTTAGGGTTAGGTTTAGGGTTCGTGTTAGGGTGAGGGGGAGGATGAGGGTTAGTTTTAGTGATAGGGATAGGTTTAGGGTGAAGGTGATGGAGAGGGTTAGGTTAAGGATTAGGGTTAGGGTTATGGTTAGGCTTAGGGTGAGGGTGAGGGTGAGGGTGAGGTTTAGGGTGAGTGTTAGGGTTAGGCTTAGTGTGAAGGTTAGGGTTAGGGTGATGTTTAGGCTGAGGGTGAGGGTTAGGTTTAGGGTTAGTATTAGGGTGAGTGTTAGGGTTAGGGTTAGGGATAGGTTGAGGATTAGGGTGAAGTTTAGGGTTAGGGTTTGGATGAGGATTAGTGTGAGGATTAGGGTTAGGGTTAGGGTTAGGGTTACGTTGAGGGTAATCATTAGGGTGAGGTTTAGGGTGAGTGTTAGGTTTAGTATCAGGGTTAGTGTTAGGGTTAGGATGAGGATGAGGGTTTGGGTTAGGTTTAGGGTGAAGGATAGGGATAGGGTGAGGTTTAGGGATAAGTTTAGGGTTAGGGTGACGGTGAGGGTGAGGGTTAGAGTTAGCATTAGTCTTAGGCTTACGGTTAGGCTGAGGTTTAGGGTTACAATTAGGGTAAGGGGGAAAGTGATGGTTTAGGGTGAGGGTTAGGGTTAGGGTTAGGGTGAGGTTTAGGGTTAGGGTGTGGGTTAGGATTAGTGTTAGGGTGAGGGTGAATGTGTGATTTAGGGTGAAGGTGAGGGTAAGGATGAGGTTTAGGGTTAGGATTAGCGTTGGTTTGAGGGCTAGGGTGTGGGTGAGGGTTAGGGTTAGGGTGAGGTTTAGGGGTAGGGTTAGGGTCATGGTTAGCGTTAAGGTTAGGGTGAGATTTAGGTTAAGTGTGAGCGTTAGGCTGAGAGTAAAGTTTAGGGTGAGGCTTAGGGTGAGATTGAGGGTTAGGGTTAGCGTGAGTGTTAGGGTAAGGGTTAGGGTTAGGGTAAGGGGTAGGGTTAGGTTTAGGGTTAGGGTGAGGTTAGGGTGAGGGTGAGGGTTAGGGTGAGAGTTAAGTTTTGGGTGAAGGTTAGGGTTAGGGCTAGGGTGAGTGTTAGTTTTAGGGTGATGTTTTGGGTGAGGGGAGGGTTAGGTTGAGGGTGAGGGTTCGGGTTAGGGTCAGGGTGAGGGTGATAGTGAAGGTTAGGGTTAGCCTTAGTCTTATTGTGAGGGTTATGATGAAGGTTAGGGTTAGGGTTAGGTTTCGGTTTAGTTTGGTGGTGTGGGTTAGGGTTAGTGTTAGGTTGAGGGTTAAGCTTAGCATTAGAGTTAGGGTGAGGTTTAGGGTCAGGTTTAGGGTTGGGTTTAGGGTTTGGTTTAGGCTGAGGGTGAGGGTTACGGTTAGGGTGAGGGTGAGGGTGAGGGTGAGGGTGAGGGTTAGGGTTAGGGTTAGGTTTAGTGTGAGAGTGAGGGTGAGGTTTAGGTTTAGGGTGAGGGTAAGGTTTAGGGAGATGGTTAGGGTGAGGGTGAGGGTTGGGCTGAGGGTCAGGGTGAGGGTGAGGGTTAGGATTAGAGTTAGCCTTAGGGTTTGGATGAGTGTGAGTGTGAGGGTGAGGGTAAGTGTTAGGGTTAGGGTGAGGGCTAGGGTGAGGGTTATTGTGAGGGTGAGGGTGAGGGTTTCGGTTAGGTATGGATGAGGGTTAATGTGAGGATTAGGGTGAGGTTGAGGGTCAGGGTGAGGATTAGGTTTAGGGTGTGGGTTAGGGTTAGGGTTAAGTTGATGGTTAGGGTTCGGGTGATGTTTAGGTTGAGGGTGAGTTTTAGGGTGAGGGTGAGGGTTCACGTGAGGTTGAGGGTTAAGGTGTGGGTGAGGGTTAGGCTTAGGGTGAGTGTTAGGGTGACGGTGATGGTTATGGTGAGGGTGAGGGTTAGGGTTAGGGTTAGGGTGAGGATTAGGTTTAGGGTTAGGGTTAGGATGATTGTTAGGTTGAGGGGTAGGTTTATGTTTAGAGTGAGGTTTAGGGTTATTGTGATTGTTAGCGTTAGGGTGAGGGTTAGGTTTAGGTTGTGGTTGAGGGTTAGGTTTAAGGTGAGGTTTAGGGTTAGGTTTATGGTTCGTGTTAGGGTGAGGGGGAGGGGGAAGGTTAGTTTTAGTGGTAGGGATAGGTTTAGGGTTAAGGTGATGGAGAGGGTTAGGTTAAGGATTAGGGTTAGGGTTATGGTTAGGCTTAGGGTGAGGGTGAGGGTGAGGGTGAGGTTTAGGGTGAGTGTTAGGGTTAGGCTTAGGGTGAAGGTTAGGGTTAGGGTGATGTTTAGGCTGAGGGTGAGGGTTAGGTTTATGGTTAGTATTAGAGTGAGTGTTAGGGTTAGGGTTAGGGATAGGGTGAGGATTAGGGTGAAGTTTAGGGTTAGGGTTATGGTGAGGATTAGTGTGAGGCTTAGGTTTAGGTTTAGGTTTAGGGTTAGGGTGAGGGTGAGAGTTAGGGTTAGGGTTCAGGGGAGGGTTAAGGTTATGTTTATGGTTAGGGTGAGGGTTAGAATTAGGGTTAGGGTTAAGCTTAGGTTTAGGGTTACGGTTAATGTTAGTGTCAGGCTGAAGGTGAGGGTTAGGATTAGGGTTATATTTTGGGTGTGGTTTAGGGTTACGGTTAGGGTTAAGTTTAGTGTTAGGTTTAGGGTTAGTATGAGAGGTAGTGTGATGGTTAGGGTTAGGTTTAGGGTAAGGGTTAGGGTTATTGTGAGGGTTAGGGTTAGCGTTAGGTTTAGGGTTAGGGTGAGGGTTAGGTTTAGGGTGGAGGTTAGGGTTGGGGTAAGATTAAGGGTTAGGGGTAGGTTTTGGTTGAGGGTGATGGTGAGGATGAGGGTGAGCGTGAGGTTTCGGTTGAGGGTATGGGTTAGAATTAGGGTGAGGTTGAGGGTGAAATTTAGGGTATAGGGTTAGGGTTTCGGAGAGTGTGAGGTGAGGGTAAGGGTTAATGTTAGGGTTAGGGTTTGGATGAGGTTTACGTTTTGGGATAGGGTAAGGGTGAGGGTGAGGGTTAGGGTTAGAGTTAAGGTTAGGGTGAGGGATAGGTTTGGGGTTAGTGTTAGGATTAGGGTTAGTTTGAGGTTTATGATGAGGTTTAGGGTTAAGTTTAAGCTTAGGGTTTAGATTAGGGTTTGGGTGAGGGTGAGTTTGAGGGTTAGGGTGAGGGTTAGGTTTAGTCTTAGGGTTAATCTGAGGGTCAGGTTTAGGGTGAGGATTTGGGTTAGGGTTGGGGCGAGGGTTAGGTGATGGTGAGGGTTAGGTTTAGGGTTAGGGTGAGATTTAGGGTTAGGATTAGGGTGAGCATGAAGTTTAGGGTGGAGGTTAGGGTTGGGCTGAGGGTAAGCGTTAGGCGCAGGGTTAGGTTGAGGGTGAGGGTGAGGGTTACGGTTAAATTATGGTTAGGGTTAGGCTGAGGGTATGGGTGAGATGGAGGGCTAGGGTTAGGTTAAGGGTTAGGCTTAAGGTTAGTGTGAGGGTTAGGGTTAGGGTGATGTTTAGGGTGAGGTTTAGGGTTAGGGTGAGGGTTAGGGTGCGGGTGAGGTTTAGGGTTAGTGTTAGGGTGAGGGTTAGGTTTAGGGTTAGGATGAGGTTTAGGATGGGGTCTAAGGTTAGGGTGAGGTTTAGGCTTAGTGTGAGGTTTAGGGTTAGGTTAAGGTTTAGGGTGATGGTTAGGGTGAGGGTTACCGTGAGGGATAGGGTGAGGGTTAGTGATAGGTTTAGGGTTAGGGTGAGGGTTAGGGCAAGGCTAAAGCTTAGGGTGAGGGTTAGGGTAAGGCTAAGGTTTAGGGTGAGGGTGAGGGTGATTGTTAGGTTTAGGGTTAGGGTGAGGTTCAGGGTTAGGGTTATGGTTATGGTTAGGGTTAGGGTGAGGCTTAGCGTGAGGGGTAGGGTTAGGGCTAGGGTAAGGTTTAGGTTTAGTGTGAGTTTTAGTGTTAGGGTTAGGGTTAGGGTTAGGGTGAGGGTTAGGTTGAGGGTTAGGGTTTGGGTTAGGGTTACGTTGAGGGTGAGGTTTAGGGTGAGGTTTAGGGTTATTGTGAGGGTTAGGGTGAGGGCTAGGTTTGGGGGTAGGGTTAAGTTGAGGGTGAGAGTGAGGGTTAGGGTTATGATTAGGGTTAGGGTGAGGGCTAGGGTGAAGGTGAGGATTAGGGTTAGGTTTACAGTGAGTGTTAGGGTGAGGGTTAGGGTTAGGATTAGGGTTATGGTGAGAGTTAGGATTAGGTTTAGTGTTAGGGTCAGAGTGATGGTTAGGGTTAGAATTAGTTTTAGGTGACGGCTAGGTTGAGGGTGAGGGTTAGGGTTAGGGTTAGGGTGAGATTTCGGGTTAGGGTTAGGGTGAGGGTTTTTGTTCTCTTTAGGGTTACGGTTAGGTAGAGGGATAGGATGAGGGCTAGGTTTAGGGTTATTGTTAGGGTTAGGATTAGGTTTAAGTTTACCTTTACAATTTGGGTGAGAGTAAGGGTGAGGTTTAGGGTTAGGGTTAGGATGAGGTTCAGGGTTAGGGTTAGGGTTAAGGTTAAGTTTGGGGTTAGCTTTAGGATGACGGTTAGGGTGAGGGTGAGGGTTAGGCTGAGGGTGAGGGTCAGGTTCAGAATTAGAGTTAGGGTTAGTGTGAGGGTTAGGGTTAAAATTAGGATGAGGGTTAGGGTTAGGGTTAAGATTAGTGTGAGGGTGAGTTTTAGAATTAGTGTTAGGGTGAGGGCCAGGGTGAGGGTGAGGGTTAGGTTTAGGGTCATTTTTATTGTTAGGGTTAGGCTTACCTTTATGGTGAGGGTGAGGCTGATGGTGAGGTTAAGGGTTAGGTTTAGACTGAGGGTTCGCGTTAGGGTTTGGGTTAGGGTTATGGTGAGGGTGAGAGTTAGGGTGATGGTGAGAGTGAGGGTTAGGATTAGGTTTAGGTTTAGCGTTATTGTTAGGGTTAGGGTTAGGGTTACCTTTACGGTGAGGGTGAGGCTGAGGGTGAGGTTAGGTTTAGGGTTTGGGTGAGGTTTAGGTTTAGGTTTAGGGTTAGTGTTAGGGTGAGGGTTAGGGTTAGGGTTAGGATTAGGGTTAGGGTGAGTGTGAGTGTGAGGGTTAAGGTTAGGGTTATGGTTAGGTTTAGGATTAGGCTGAGGGTGAAGGTGAGGGTAGCGTTAGGGTGAGGGTTAGGTTTAGGATGAGGGTTAGGGTTAGGGTTAGGATTAGCGTTAGGGTGAGGGCTAGGGTGAGGTTGAGGGTTAGTGGTAGCATTAGGGTTATGGTGAGGTTTAGGGTTAAGTATAGGGTTAGGATTAGGGTGAGGGTTAGGGTTAGGGTAAGGTTACGGTTATGGTGATGTTTAGGGTTACGGTTAGGATGAGGTTGAGGGTGAGGGTTAGGATTAGGTAAGGGTTATGGTTATTTTGAGTGTTAGGTTTAGGGTTACGGTTACAGTGAGGGTGAGGATGAGTGTGAGGGTTAGTGTTAGGGTTAGGGAATGGTTTAGGGTTAGGGATATGGTTAGGGTTATGGTTAGGTTTAGGATGAGGCTTAGGGTGAGGTATAGGGTTAGGGTTAGGGTGAGGGTTAGCATTACTGTGAGGGTTAGGGTTAGTTTAGGGTTAGGTTGAGGATTGGGATGAGGGTTAGGGTTTGGGTTACGGTTAGGGTGAGGGTGAGGGTAAAGGTGAGATTTAGGGTTAGGGCGAGGGTTAGAGTTACGGTTAAGGTGAGGTTGAGGGTGAGGTTTAGGGTTAGGGTTAGGGTGAGGTTTAGGGTTAGGGTTAGGGTGAGGGTGAGGTTTAGGGTTAGGATTACAGTGAGGGTTAGGTTTAGGGTTAGGGTTATGTTGAGGTTAAGCATGAGGGTTAGGATTATTGTTAGGGTTAGGTTTAGGTTTACCTTTACGGTGAGGGTGAGGCTGAAGGTGAGGTTAGGCTTAGGGTTTGGGTGAGCTTTAGGGTTAGGGTTAGGTGAAGGGTTAGGTTCAGGGTTTGGGTTTGGGTTAATGTTACTGTGAGGGTGACGGTTAGGGTTAGGGTTAGTGTTAGTGTTAGGTTTAGTATTATTGTTAAGGTTAGGGTTAGACTTACGGTTACGGTGAGGGTAAGGGTGAGGGTTAGTGTTAGAGTGAGGTTTAGAGTGAGGTAAGATTTAGGGTGAGGGTTAGGGTTAGGGTGAAGTTTAGGGTGAGGTTGAGGGGTAGGGTTAGGTTAACTTTAGAGTGATGTTAAGAGTTAGGGTGAGGGTTAGGTTGAGGGTGAGGGTTAAGGTTAGGGTTAGTGTTAGGGTCAGGGTTAGGGTTAGGTTTAGGTTGAGGGTTAGGGTTAGGATTAGGGTTAGGTTTATGCTGAGGGTGAGTGTGAGGGTTAGGTTGAGGGTAAGGTTTAGGGTGAGGGTTCGTGTGAGGGTGAGGTTTAGGCTGAGGGTGAGGGTTAGGATTAGGGTTAGGGTTAGGGTTAAGCTGATGGTGAGGGTGAGGGTGAGGGTCAGGTTTAGAATTAGAGTTAGGGTTAGGATTAAAATTAGGATGAGGGTTAGGGTTAGGGTTAAGATTAGTGTGAGGGTGAGTTTTAGGATTAGTGTTAGGGTGAGGGCTAGGGTAAGGGTGAGGTTTAAGTTCATGGTTAGGGTTAGGGTGAGGGTTAGGGTGAGGGGTAGGGTTAGGGTTAGGGTGAGGGTAAGTTTTAGTGTGAGGGTTAGAGTTAGGGTTAGGTTAAGGGTAAGGGTTAGGGTGAGGGTTAGGGTGAGAGTGATGGTGAGGCTTAGGGTTAGGGTTAGGTTTAGTGTGAGGTTGAGAATGTGGGTTAGGTTTAGGATTAGGGTTAGGGTTATGCTGAGGGTTAGGGTGAGGGTAAGGGTTAGGTTAAGGGTTAGTGTGAGGGTGAGGTTTAGGCTGAGGGTGAGGGGTGAGGGTGAGTGTTAGGATTAGGGTTAGGGTTAGGGTTAAGCTGAGGGTGAGGGTGAGGGTGAGGTTTAGAGTTAGAATTAGGGTTAGGGTGATGGTTAGGTTTAAAATTAGGATGAGGGATAGGATGAGGGTTAGGGTTAAGTTTAAGGTGAGGGTTAGGGTGAGGATAAGCATTAGGTTGAAGTTTAGGGTGAGAGTGAGGGTTAGGGTTATCATGAGTGTTAGGGAGAGTTTTAGGGTGAGGGTTAGGGTTTTAAGGTTATTGTGAGTGTGAGTGTTAGGGTTAGGGTTAGGGTGAGGGTTAGGTTTAGGGATAGGGTTAGGCTGAGGGTTAGGGTGAGGGTAAAGGTGAGGGTGAGGGTTAGGTTTAGGGATAGGGTTAGGCTGAGGGTTAGAGTGAGGGTGAAGGTGAGGTTTAGGGTTAGGGTGAGGGTGAGGGTTAGCATTAGGGATAGGGTGAAGGTTAGGGTTAGGTTAGGGTGACGGTGAGTATGAGGGTTAGGATTAGGGTTAGGAATATTGTTAGGCTGAAGGAGAAGGTGAAGGTTATGGTTAGGGTGAGGGTTAGGGTGAGGGTTAGGTTTACTGTGAGGGTGAGGGTTAGGGTTAGGATTAGGGTTAGGTTTAGTGCTAAGCTGAGGGTGAGGGTGAGGGTGAGGTCTAAGGTTAGTGTGATGTTTAGCTTTAGGGTGATGTTTAGGGTGAGGGTGAGGGTGAGGGTTAGTATTAGGGTTAGCGTGAGTGTTAGGGTTAGGGTTAGGGTGAGGTTTAGTGTGAGGTTTAGGATTAGGGGTAGGGATACTCTTAGGCTGAGGGTGAGGATGAGGGTTAGGGTTAGGTTGAGGGTGAGGGTGAGGGTTACAGTTTAGATTAGGGTTAGGTTTAGTGTTACGCTGAGGGTGAGGGTGAGGGTGAGGGCTAGGGTTAGGGTGAGGGTTAGGCTTAAGGTTAGGGTGAGGGTTAGGGTTAGGGTGATATTTAGGGTGAGGGTTAGGGTTAGGGTGAGGGATAGGGTGCAGGTGAGGCTTAGGGTTCGGGTTAGGATGAGGGTTAGGTTTAGGTTTAGGAAGACTGTTAGTATGAGGGCTAGGCTTAGGGTTAGGGTGAGGGTTAGGCTTAATGTGAGGGTTAGGGTTAGGTTTAGGGTTAGGGTGATGGTTAGGGTGAGGGTTAGGGTGAGATTTAGGGTGAGGGTTAATGATAGTGTTAGGGTTAGGGTGAAGTTTGGAGCAAGGCTAAGGCTTAGGGTGAGGGTTAGGGTGAGGCTAAGGGTTAGGGTGAGGTTAGGGTGAGGTTAGGGGTAGCGTTAGGGATAGGGTTACTGTGAGGGGTAGGGTTAGCTTTAGGGTTAGGGTGAGGGTTAGGTTTTGGGTTAGGGTTAGGTTGAGGGGGAGAGTTCAGGTGAGGTTTAGGTTTAGGGTTAGGGTTAGAGTTACGGTTATGTTGTGGTTGAGGGTGAGGGTAAGGATTACGATAAGGGTGAGGTTTAGGTTAGGGTTAGGGTTAGGATGAGGTTTAGGGTTAGGTTTAGGGTTAGGCTGAGGTTTAGGGTTAGGGTTACATTGAGGATTAGGGTTAAGGTTAGGGTTAGGTTTAGGTTTATGTTGAGGGTGAGCTTCAGGGTTAGGATTAGGGATAGCTTTAGGGTTATTTTTACGATTAGGGTTAGGGTTACCTTTACGGTGAGGGTGAGGCTGAAGGTGAGGTTAGGCTTAGGGTTTGGGTGAGGTTTAGGGTTAGGGTTAGGGGTAGGGTTAGGGTGAGAGTTTGGGTTAGGGTTAGGGTTATGGTGAGGGTGATGGTTAGGGTTTGCTTTAGTGTTAGGGTTAGGGTTAGGGTTATTGTTAGTGTTAGGGTTAGACTTAAGGTTACGGTGAGGGTGAGGGTGAGGGTTAGGGTTAGGGTTAGGGTGAGGTTTAGAGTGAGGTAAGAGGGTGAGCGTTAGGGTTAGGGTGAGGTTTAGGGTGACGTTGTGGTTTAGGGTTAAGGTTAACGTTAGGGTGAGATAAGAGTCAGGGTGAAGTTTAGGTTGAGGGTGAGGGTTAAGGTTAGGGTTAGTGTTAGGGTGATGTTTAGGGTTAGGGTTAGGTTCAGGGTTAGGGTTAGGATTAGGGTTAGGATTATGCTGAGGGTGAGGGTGAGGGTTAGGGTGAGGGTAAGGGTTAGGTTGAGGGTTATTGTGAGGGTGAGGTTTAGGATTAGAGTTACGGATAGGGTTATGCTGAAGGTTAGGGTGAGGGGTGAGGGTCAGGGTTAGGATTTGCGTTAGGGTTAGGTTTAAGCTGAGGGTGAGGGTGAGGGTGAAGTTTAGAGTTAGAGTTAGGGTTAAGGTTAGGTTTAGGGTGAGGGTTAGGGTGAGGATAAGTATTAGGTTGAGGTTTAGGGTGAGAGTGAGGGTTAGGATTATCATGAGTTTTAGGGTGAGGGTTAGGGTTTTAGGGTTTTTGTGAGTTTGAGTGTTAGGGTTAGGGTTAGGGTGAGGGTTAGGTTTAGGGATAGGGTTAGGGTGAGGGTTATGGTTAGGGTGAGTGTGAGGGTGAGTGTGAGGCCTTGGGTTAGGTTAGGTTGAGGGTGAGGTTGAGGTTGAGGGTTAGGGTTAGGCTGAGGTTTAGGGTGAGTGTGAAGGTGAGGTTTAGGGTTAGGGTGATGGTGATGGTTAAGTGTGAGGTTGAGGGTGAGGGTGATGGTTAGCATTAGGGTTAGGGTGAAGCTTAGGGTTAGGGTAGGGTGAGGGTGAGTGTGAGGGTTAGGTTTAGGGTTAGGTATACTGTTAGGCTGAGGGAGAATTTGAAGGTTATGGTTAGGGTGAGTTTTAGGGTTAGGTTTAATGTGAGGGTGAATGTTACAGTTAGGATTATGGTTAGGTTTAGTGATAAGCTGACGGTGAGGGTGATGGCTAAGGTTAGGGTGTGGGTTAGGCTTAAGGTTAGGGTGAGGTTTAGGGTTAGGGTGATGTTTAGGGTGAGGATGAGGGTTAGGGTGAGGGTGAGGGTTAGGGTGAGGGTGAGGGTGAGGGTTAGTATTAGGGTTAGCGTGAGAGTTAGAGTTAGGGTTAGGGTGAGGTTTAATGTGAGAGTTAGGATTAGGGGTAGGGATACTGTTAGGCTGAGGGTGAGGATGAGGGTTAGGGTTACGGTGAGGATTAGGGTTAGGGTTAGGTTGAGGGTGTGGGTGAGGGTCACAGTATAGATTAGAGTTAGGTTTAGTGTTAAGCTAAGGGTGAGGGTGAGGGTGAAGGCTACAGTTTGGGTGAGGGTTAGGCTTAAGTTTAGGGTGAGGGTTAGGGTTAGGGTGATATTTAGGGTGAGGGTTAGGTTTAGGGTTCGGGTTAAGATGAGGGTTAGGTTTAGGTTTAGGAAGAGTGTTAGGATGAGTGCTAGGGTTAGGGTTAGGGTGAGGGTTAGGCTTAATGTGAGGGTTAGGGTGAGGCTAAGTGTTAGGGTGAGGCTAAGTGTTAGGGTGAGGGTTAGGGTGAGGTGTAGGGTTAGGTGAGGGGTAGGGTTAGGTTAAGTGTGAGGGTTAGATTTTGTGTGAGGGTTAAGGTTAAAGTTAGGGTGAGGGTAAAAGTTAGGGTGAGGGTTGGGGAGATAGTAAGGGTTAGGGTTAGCCTTAGTCTTAGTGTGAGGGTTATGGTGAGGCTTAAGGTTAGGGTTCGGGTTAGGGTTAGGCTGTGGGTGAGGTTGAAGATGAGGGTAAGTGTTAGGGTTAGGGTTAGGGTTAGGCTTATGGTTAGGCGTTCGGTGAGGGTGAGGGTGAGGTTTAAATTTAGGGTGAGTGTTAGGTTTAAGGTTAAGGTGAGGGTTACGGTTAGGGTTGGGTTTAGTATTAGGGATAGGATGAAGGCTAGGGTGAGGGTGAGGTTTAGTGTTAGGTTTAGGGTGAGGTTTATGGTTACGGTAAGGTTTCGGATTAGTGTGAGGTTTTGGGTTAGGGTTAGGTTTATGGGGAGGGAGAGGGTTAGGGTTAGGTTTAGGCTTATTGTTAGGGTTAGGGTTAGGGTTAAGGTGAGGGTGAGGGTGAAGGTAATTTTTAGGCTAAGGGTTAGGGAGAGGTTTAGAGTTAGGGTTAGGGTTAGAGTTAGGGTGAGGGTTCGGTTTAGAGTGAGGTTTAGGTTTAGGGTTAGGGTTAGGATTAGCGCTACGGAGCAGATGAGTTTGTGGGTTAGGTTTAGGTTTAGGTTTAGGTTTAGGCTTAGTGTTAGGCTGAGGTTGAGGGTGAGGGGGTGGGTTAGGGTTAGTGTGAGGTTGATGTTTAGGGTTACTGTTACAGTGAGGGTGAAGGTTAGGTTTAGGTTTATGGTTAGGGTGAGTGTGAGGATTAGGATTAGGGATAGGTTTAGGGTTATTGTTTCTGTTAGGGTTAGGGTTAACTTTACGGTGAGGGTGAGACAGAGGGTTAGATTTAGTGTTAGGGTTACAGTGAGGGTGAGAGTTATGGTTAGGATTAGTGTTACGGTGAGGTTGAGGGTTAGGGTTAGGTTTAGGGTTAGGGTTAAGGTTATTTTTAATGTTTGAGTTAGAGTTACAGTTACGGTTACGGTGAGGTGGTGAGGTTGAGGGTGATTGTTTCGGTTAGGGTTAGGGTTAGGGTGAGTTTTAGGGTTAAGGTTAGGGTTAGGGTGAGGTTTAGGTTTAGGGTTAGGGTTAGGGTGAGGTTTAGGGTTAGGGTTACAGTGAGGGTTAGGGTTAGGGTTAGGGTTATGGTGAGGGTGAGGGTGAGGGTTAGGATTAGGGTTAGTTTTAGGGTTATTGTTAGGGTTAGTGTTAGGGTTACCTGTACGGTGAGGGTGAGGCAGAGGGTGAGGTTAGGGTTTGGGTGAGGTTTAGGGTTAGGGTTGTGGGTAGTGTTAGGGTGAGGGTTTGGGTTAGGGTTACGGTTATGGTGAAGGTGAGGGTTAGCGTTAATTTTAGGGTTAGGATTAGGGTTATTTTTAGTGTTAGGGTTAGAGGTAAGGTTTCGGTGAGGGTGCGTGTGAGGTTTAGGGATAGGGTTAGGGTGAGGTTTAGGATGGGGTTAGAGTTAGGCTGAGGGTTAGGGTTAGGGTGAGGTTTAGGGTGAGGTTGAGGGTTAGGGTTAGGGTTAACGTTAGGGTGAGGTTAAAAGGGTGAGGGTTAGGGTAAGGTTGAGGGTTAAATTTAGTGTTAGTGTTAGTGTGAGTGTTTGGGTTAGGGTTAGGTTGAGGGTTTGGGGGAAGGTTAAGGTTAAGTTTAGGGTTAGGGTGAGGGTTAGGTTTAAGGTTAATGTGAGGGCGAGTGTTAGGATTAGGGTTAGGGTGAGGGCTAGTGTGAGGGTGAGGGTTAGGGTTAAGGTTAGGGTTAGTGTGAGGGGTAGGGTGAGGGATAGGGTTAGGGTTAGGGTGAGGATAAGTTTTAGTGTGAGGTTTATGGTTAGGGTTAGGGTTAGGTTGAGGGAAAGGTTTAAGGTGAGGGGTAGGGTGAGAGTGAGGGTGAAGCTTAGGGTTAGAGTTAGGTTTAGGGTGAGGGTGAGGTTGATGTTTAGGGTTAGGATTAGGGTTAGGGTTCAGCTCAGGGAGAGGGGGAGGGTTATGGTGAGGATAAGGGTTAGGGTGAGGGTTAGTGTGAGGGTGAGGGTTTGGCTGAGGGTGAGGCGTGAGTGTGATGGTTAGAATTTGTGTGAGGGTTAATGTTAGGCTGAGGGGGAGGGGGAGCGGCAGCTGGAGGGGGAGGTTTAGTTTTAGGGTTAGGGTTAGGGTGCAGGTTAGTGTTAAGGTTAGGATGAGCGTTAAGTTGAGATTTTGGGTGAGGATTGAGGTGAGGATAAGCATCAAGGTGAGGATTAGGGTGAGAGTGAAGGTTAAGGTTATCATGAGTGTTAGGGTGAGTGTTAGGGTTATGATTAGGTTTAGGGTGAGTGTGAGTGTTAGGGTTAGGTTTAGGGTGAGGGTTAGGGTTAGGTATAGGTTTCGGGTGAGGGTTAGGGTTAGGGTAAGGGTGAGGGTGAGGGTGAGGCTAAGGTTTAGGGTTAGGTTCAGGTTGAGGGTGAGTTTGAGGGTTAGGGTGAGGGTTATGCTGAGTGTGAGGGTGAGGGTTAGGGTGAGGTTTAGTGTTAGGGTGAGGTTTAGTGTGACGATGAAGGTTAGGGTTAGGTTAGGTTCAGGGTTAGAGGGAAGGCTAGGGTGAGGATTAGGGTTAGGGTTAGGGTTAACGTTCGTGTGAGTGTAAGTGTTAGGATTAGGATTCGGGTGAGGGCTAGGGTGAGTGTGAAGGTTAGTGTTAGGGTTAGTGTTAGAGGTAGGGTGAGGGGTAGGGTTAGGGTTAGTGTGAGGGTAAGTTTTAGTGTGAGGGTTAGGGATAGGATTAGGGTTAGGGTTATGCTGAGTGTTAGGGTGAGGAATAGGGAGATTGTAAGGGTTACGGTGAGGGTTAGGCTGAGGTTCAGTTGTGAGTGTGAGGGTTAGGATTAGGGTTAGGGTTAGGGTTAGGCTGAAGGTGAGAATGAGGTTGAGGGTGAGGTTTAGGGTTATGGTTAGGGTTATAGTGAGGGTTAGGGTCAAGGTTAGGATGAGGGTTAGGATGAGCGTTAGGGTGAGGGTTAGGGTGAGGATAAGCTTTAGGGTGTGGTTTAGGGTGAGAGTGAAGTTTAGGGTTATCATGAGTGTTAGGGTGAGTGTTAGGGTGAGGTTTAGGATTAGGGTTATGGTGAGTGTGAGAGTTAGGGTTAGAGTTAGGGTTAGGGTGAGGGTTAGGGTTAAGGATAGGGTTAGGGTGAGGGTTAGGATTAGTGTAAGGGTGAGGGTGAGGGTGAGGGGGAGGATTAGAATTAGGGTTAGGTTTAGGATGAGGGTGAGGTTGAGGGTTAGGGTTAAGGTTATGCTTAGGTTGAGGGTAAGGGTCAGGGTGAGGGTAAGGGTTAGGGTGAGGGTTAGTGTGAGGGTGAGGGTTAGGCTGAGGGTGAGGGTGAGGTTGAGGGTGAGGTTTAGGGTTAGGTTTAGGGTTAGGGTGAGGGTGAGGGTTAGGGTTAGTGTGAGGGTGAGGGTTAGCATTAGGGTTAGGGTGAGGGTTATGGTTAGGTTTAGGACAGGGTTAGGATTAGGGTTAGGGATACTTTTACCCTGAGGGTGTGGGTGAGGTTTACGGTTAGGGTGAGGGTTAGGATTAGGGTTAGGATGATTGTGAGGGTGAGGGTTAATGTTAGGATTAGGGTTTGGTTTAGTGCTATGCTGAGGCTGAGGGTTAGGGTGAGGGCTAGGGTTAGGTTGAGGGTTAGGCTTAAGGTTAGTGTGAGGGTTAGGGTTAGGGTGATGTTTAGGGTGAGGGTTAGGGTTAATGTGAGGGTTAGGGTGCGGGTGAGGTTTAGGGTTAGGTTTAGGTTGAGGGTTAGGTTTAGGGTTAGGATGAGGGTTAGGATGAGGGCTAGATTTAGGGTTAGGGTGATGGTTAGGTTGAGGGTTAGCATGAGGGTTAGGGTGAGGGTTAAGGTGAGGGTTAGTGATAGATTTATGGTTAGGTTGAGGGTAAGGGCAAGGCTAAGTCTTACGGTGAGGGTTAGGGTGAGACTAAGGGTTAGGGTGAGGGTTATGGTGAGGGGTATGTTTAGGGTTAATGTGAGGGTTAGGTTTAATATTAGGGTTAGGGTTAGAGTTAGGGTGAGGGTAAGAGATAGGGTGAGGGTTGGTGTGATAGTGAGGGTTAAGGTTAGCCTTAGTCTTGGTGTGAGGGTTATGGTGAGGGTTAAAGTTAGTGTTAGGGTTAGGGTTAGGCTGAGGTTTAGGGTGAGGATGAGGGTGAGTGTGAGGGTTAGGGTTAGGGTGAGGGTTAGGCTTAGTTTTAGGCATAGGGTGAGGGTGAGGGTGAGGGTTAGATTTAGGGTGAGTGTTAGGTTTAGAGTTAGGGTGAGGTTTAGGGTTAGGATTAGGGTTAGGTTGAAGGCTAGGGTGAGGGTGAGGGTGAGGGTTAGGGTTAGTGTTAAGGTTAGTGTTAGGTTTAGGGTTAGGGTGATGGTTAGGTTTAGGGTTAGGGATAGGTTTAGGGGTAGGTTGAGGTTGAGTTTGAGGGTTAGGGTTAGGGTTAGTCTTAGTGTTAGGCTGAGGTTGAGGGTGAGGGTGAAGGTTAGGGTTATTGTGAGGGTTAGGTTTAGGTTGAGGGTTACAATGAAGGTGAGGGTTAGGGTTAGGGTTGAGGTTAGGGTGAGTGTGACGGTTAGAATTAGGGTTAGGTTTAGGGTTATATTTAGGGTTAGGGTTAGGGTTATGTTTACCTTTGTGGTTAGGGTGAGACTGAGGGTCAGGTTTAGGATTAGGGTTACAGTGAGGGTGTGGTGTATGGTTAGGGTTAGGGTTACGGTGAGGGTGAGGGTTATGGTTATGTTTAGGGTTGGGGTTAGGGTTAGGGTTAATTTTAGAATTAGGGTTAGAGTTACAGTTATGGTGAGGTTGAGGTTGAGTTTAGTGTTAGGGTTAGGGTTAGGGTGAGGTTTAGGTTTAGTGTGAGGGTTAGGGTGAGGTTTAGGTTTAGGGTTAGGGTAAGGGTGAGGTTTAGGGTTAGGGTTACAGTGAGGGTTAGGGTTACGGTTATGGTTATGGTGAGAGTGAGGGTGAGGGTTAGGATTAGGGTTAGGTTTAGGGTTATTGTTAGGGCTAGTGTTAGGGTTACCTTTACAGTGAGAGTGAGGCTGAGGGTGAGGTTAGGGTTAGGGTTTTGGTGAGGTTTAGAGTTAGGGTTACAGGTAGGGTTAGGGTGAGGGTTTGAGTTAGCGTTAGGGTGAGGTTTACGGTGAGGGATAGGGTTAGGGTTACGGTTAAGGTGAGGGTCAGTTTTACGGTTAGGGTGAGGTTTGGGTTGAGGTTAGAGTTAGGATTAGGGTTAACGTTAGGGTGAGGTGAAAAGTTAGGGTGAGGGTTAGAGTATGGGTGAGGTTTAAGTTTAGGGTTAGTGTTAGCGTGAGGGTTAGGGTTAGGGTTAGGTTGAGGGTTTGGGGGAAGATTAGGTTTAGTGTTAGGTTTAGGATTAGGGTTAGGTTTAAGGTTAGTGTGAGGGTGAGTGTTAGGATTAGGGTTAGGGTGAGGGCTAGTGTGAGGGTTAGGGTTAGGGTTAGGGTTAGCGTGAGGGGTAGGGTGAGGTGTAGGGTTAGGGTAAGGGTAAGTTTTAGTGTGAGTGTTAGGGTTAGGTTGAGGGTAAGGATTAAGGTGAGGGTTAGGGTGAGAGTGAGGGTGAGGCTTTGGGTTAGGGTTAGGTTTAGGGTGAGGTTGAGTTTGAGGATTAGGGTTAGTATTAGGGTTATGGTTAAGCTGAGGGGCGGGGGAGGGCTAGTGTCAGGGTAAGGGTTACTGTGAAGGTTAGTGTGAGGGTGAGGGTTAGGCGGAGGGTGAGGTGTGAGTGTGAGGGTTAGAATTAAGGTGAGGGTTAATGTTAGGCTGAGGGTGAGGGTGAGGGTGAGGGTTAGGTTTAGGGTTAGGGTTAGGGTTAGGGTGAGGGTTAGGGTTAAGGTTAGGTTGAGGGTTAGGTTGAGGGTTAGGTTGAGGGTTAGGGTTAGGGTGAGGATAAGTTTAGGGTGAGGTTTAGGGTGATAGTGAGTGTTAAGGTTGTCATGAGTGTTGAGGTGAGTTTTAGGGTGAGGGTTAGGTTAGGGTTAGGGTTAGGGTGAGTGTGAGTGTTAGGGTTAGGGTTAGGGTGAGGGTTAGGGTTAGGGATAGGGTTAGGGTGAGGGTTAGCTTGAGGGTGTGTGTGAGCTTGAAGGTGAGGTTGAGGCTTAGGGTAAGGGTTAGGTTTAGCGTGAGGGTGAGTTTGAGGGTTAGGGTTAGGGTTATGCTGAGTGTGAGGGTGAGCATTAGGGTGAGGTTTAGGGTTAGGGTGAGGTTTAGTGTGAGGGTGAAGGTTAGGCTCAGGGTGAGGCGTGAGGGTTAGGGTAAGGGTTAGGGTTAACGTTATGGTGATCTTAAGGGTTAGGGTGAGGGTAAGGGTTAAGGTTATGGTTAGTGTTAGGGTGAGGGTTAGGTTTAGGTTAGGTTGAGGGTTAGAGGGAAGGCTAGGGTTAGGGTTAAGGTTAGGGTTAAGGTTAGTGTGAGGGTGAGTGTTAGGATTAGGATTAGGGTGAAGCCTAGGATGAGGGTGAGGTTTAGGGTTAGAGTTAGGGTTAGGGTGAGGGGTAGGTTGAGCGGTAGTTTTAGTGTTAGGGTGAGGGTAAGTTTTAGTGTGAGAGTTAGGTTTAGGGTTAGTGATAGGTTGAGGGTAAGGTTTAGGGTGAGGTTCAGGGTGAGAGCGAGGGTGAGGATTATGTTTAGGTTTAGGTTCAGTGTGAGGGTGAGGTTGAGGGTTAGGGTTAGGATTAGGGTTAGTGTTACGCTGAGGGTGAGTGTAAGGATTAGGGTGAGGGTAAGGGTTAGGTCGAGGTTTAGGCTGAGGGTGAGAGGTGAGTGTGAGGGTTAGGATTAGGGTTAGGGTTACGTTTAGGCTGAGGGTGAGGGTGAGGGTGAGGGTGAGTTTTAGGGTAAGGGTTAGGGTTAGGGTGAGGGTTAGGGTTAAGGTTAGGATGGCGGTTAGGATGAGGGTTAGGGTGAGGGTTAGGGTTAGGATTAGCATTAGGGTGAGGTTTAGGGTGAGAGTGAGGTTTAGGGTTATCATGAGTTTTAGGGTGAGTGTTAGGGTGAGGGTTAGGATTAGGGAGAATGTGAGTGTTAGGGTTAGGGGTAGGGTGAGGGTTAGGTTTAAGGATAGGGTCAGGGTGAGGTTTAGGGTTGGGGGAGGGGGAGGGGGAGAGGGAGGGTGAGGCTTAGAATTAGGGTTAGTTTTAGGGTGAGGTCTAGGTTGAGGGTTAGTGTTAGTGATATGCTGAGGGTGAAGGTGAGAGTTAGGGTTAGGGTAAGGGCTAGGGTGAGGGTTAGTGTGAGAGTGAGTGTTAGGCTGAGGCTGAGGGGTGAGGGTGAGGGTAAGGGTGAGGTTTAGGGTTAGGGTGAGGGTGAGGGTTAGTGTGAGGGTGAGGGTGAGCGTGAGGGTGAGCATTAGGTTTAGGGTGAGGGTTAGGGTTAGATTAGGTTGAGGGTGAGTGTGAGGTTTATGATTAGGGTTAGGGATACTTTTAGGCTGAGGGTGAGGGAGAGGTTTAGGGTTAGGGTGAGGGTTAGGGTGCGGGTGAGGTTTAGGGTTTGGGTTAGGATGAGGGTTAGGTTTAGGGTTAGGTTAGGGGTTAGGATGAGGGCTAAGGTTATGGTTAGGGTGAGGGTTAGGCTTTGTATGAGGGTTAGGGTTAGGGTTAAGGTGATGGTTATGGTGAGGTTTAGGGTGAGGGTTAGGGTGAGGGTTAGTGATAGATTTAGGGTTACGCTGAGGGTTAGGACAAGGCTAAGGCTTAGGGTGAGGGTTAGGGTGAGGCTAAGGGTTAGGGTGAGGGTTAGGGTGAGGGGTATGTTTAGGGTTAGAGTGAGGGTTAGGTTTAGTGTGAGAGGGTTAGACTTAGGGTGAGATTAAGAGTTAGGGTGAGGGTTGGGGGGATAGTGATAGCTAGGGTTAGACTTAGTCTTAGTGTGAGGGTTATGGTGAAGCTTAAGGTTAGGGTTCGGGTTACGGTTAGGCTGAGGGTGAGGGTGAGGATGAGGGTGAGTGTTAGGGTTAGGGTTAGGGTTAGGTTTAGGCTTAGGGTTAGGCATAGGGTGAGGATGAGAGTGAGGGTTAGATTTAGTGTGAGTGTTAGGTTTAGGGTTAGGGTGAGGGTTAGTGTTAGGGATAGGATTAGGGTTAGGGTGAAGGCTAGGGTGAGGGTGAGGGTTAGGGTTAGGGATAGGGTGAAGTTTACGGTTAAGTTTAGGTTTAGGGTTAGGGTGAGGTTTTGGGTTAGGTTTAGGATTTCGGTGAGGGAGAGGGTTAGCTTTAGGGTTAGGGTTAGGGTTAGGGTTAGGGTTAGGATTAGTGTGAGTGTTAGGATTAGGGTTAGGGTGAGGTTGAGGCTTAGTTTTAGGGTTAGGTTTAGGGTGAAAGTGAGTTTGAGGGTTAGTGTTAGGATTAAGGGTAACCCTGAGGGTGAGGGTGAGGGTTAGGGTGAGGGTAAGTGTTAGGGTGAGGGTTATTGTGAGGGTGAGGGTTAGGCTGAGGGTTAGGGTTGATGGTGAGGGTTAGGATTAGGGTTCTGGTTAGGGTTAGGCTGAGGGTGAGGGTTAGTGTGAGGGTGAGGGTTAGGCTTAGGGTGAGACTGAGGTTGAGGGTTAGCATTAGGGTTAGGGTGAGGGTTAGGGTTTGGGTTAGTGTGAGGGTGAGTGTGAGGGTTAGGATTAGGATTAGGGATACTTTTAGGATGAGGATGAGTGTGGGGGTTAGATTTAGGTTGAGGTTTAGGGTTAGGGTTAGGGTGACGTTGAGGCCGAGGGTTACAGTTAGGATTAGGGTTAGGTTTAGTGTTAAACTGAGGGTGAGTTTGAGGGTGAGGGCTAGGGTTAAGGTGAGGGTTAGTGTGAGGCTTATGGTGAGGGTTAGGGTGAGGGTTAGTGATAGGGTTAGGGTTAGGGTGAAGGTTAGGGCAAGGCTAAGGCTTAAGGTGAGGGTTAGGGAGAGTCTAAGTGTTAGGGTGAGGGTGAGGGGTAGGGTTAGTGAGGGTGAGGATTACGTATAGTGTGAGGGTTACGGTTAGGGTTAGGGTGAGTTTAAGATTAAGGGTGAGGGTTAGGGTGATAGGGAGGGTTAGTGTTAGCTTTAGTCCAAGTGTGAGGGTTATGGTGAGGCTTAGGTTGAGGGTTAGGTTTAGGTTTAAGATGAGGGTGAGGGTAAGGTTTAGGTAAGAGTGAGGGTTAGTTTTAGTGTGAGGTTTAGGGTTCGGTTTGGGGTGAGGGTAAGGGTTAGGGTGAAGCTTATGGTGAGAATGAGGGTTAGAGTTATCGTATGTGTTAGGGTGAAGGTTATAGTGATCTTTAGGGTTAGGGTTAGGGTTAGCTTTAGGGTGAGGGTTAGCGGGAGGGTAAGTATTAGGGTGAGGGTTAGGGTGAGCATTAGGCTTAGCATTATGGTTAGGGTGAGGGTTAGTTTTAGGGTTAGAGTTAGGGTTACTGTGAGGCTGAGGGTTAGGGTTAGGATTAGGGTTAGGGTTATGGTTAGGTTGAGGTTGAGGGTGAGGGTGAGGGTTAGGTTTAGGATTAGGCTTAGGTTTATGTTTAGGCTTAGGTTGAGGGTGAGGGTGAGGGTTAGTGTTAGTGTAAGGGTTAGGCTTAGGGTGAGGTTTAGGGATTGGGCGAGCGTTAGAGTGAGGGTATGCGTGAGAGTGAGACTGAGGATTAGGGTGTGGGTGTGGGTTAGGTTTAGGGTGAGGGTTAGGGTGACAGTGAGCGTTAGCGTGAAGGTTAGGGTGAGAGCGAGGGTTCGGGTTTTCTTGAGGGATAGGGTGAGGGTTAGGGTTGGGGTTAGGGTTTGGTTTAGGGTGAGGGTGAGGTTTAGGTTTAGGGTTAGGGTGAAGTTTAGGATTAGGGTTAGGGTTAGGATTAGGGTTAGGTTAAGGGCTAGGGTGAGGGTGAGCGTTAGGGTTAAGGTGAGGGTTAGGTTTAGGGTTAGGGTGAGGGTTCGGTTTAGGGTTAGGGTGAGGGTTAGGGTGAGACTTAGGATGGAGGTTAGGGTTAGGGTGAGGTTTAGGGTTAGGAGTAGGTTTAGGTTGAGGGTTAGGGTTAGGATTAGGTTTAGGGTGAGAGCTAGGGTGAGGGTGAGGTTATAGTTAGGGTAGGGTGAGGGTTAGGGTGAGAGTTAGCTTTACGATTAGGGTTAGGGTGAGAGTTAGGGTTACTGTTAGGGTTAAGGTTAGAGTGAGGGTTAGGATTAGGATTAGTTTTAGCGTTAGGGCTAGGTTGAGGGTATGGGTTAGTGTTAGGTTTAGGGTGAGGTTTAGGGTTAGGGTTAGGGTTAGTGTTAGGGTTAGGTTTACGGTTATGTTGAGGGTTAGGGTTAGGGTGAGATTTAGGGTTAGGGTTAGGTTTAGTGTTAGGGTTAGGGTTACAGTTATGTTGAGGGTTAGGTTTAGGGTGAGGGTTAGGGTGAGGGTTAGGGTTTGGGTGAGGTTTAGGGTTTGTGTTACAATGAAGGTGAGGGTTAGGGTTAGGGTTAGGGTTAGGGTGAGGGTGAGGGTTAGGGTTAGGGTTAGGGTGAGGGTTAGGTTGAGGGTTAGGGTTTGGGTTAGGGTTAGGTTGAGGGTGAGGTTTAGGGTGAGGTTTAGGGTTAGGGTTAGGGTTAGGGTGAGAATTAGGATGGAGGTTAGGTTTAGGGTGAGGGTTAGGGTTAGGTGTAGGTTTAGGTTGAGTGTGAGGTTGAGGGTTAGGGTTAGGATTGGGGTTAGGGTGAGATCTAGGGTGAGGGTGAGTATTATGGTTAGGGTAGGGTGAGGGTTAGGGTGAAAGTTAGCTTCAGGATTAGGGTTAGGGAGAGAATTAGGGTTAGTGTTAGGGTTAGGGTTAGAGTGAGGGTTAGGGTTAGGATTAGTTTTAGGATTAGGGATAGGATGAGGGTATGGATTAGTGTTAGGTTTAGGGTGAGGTTTAGGATTAGGTTTAGTGTGATGGTTAGGGTTAGGTTTACGGTTATGTTGAGGGTTAGGGTTAGGGTGAGGGTTAGGGTTAGTGTTAGTCTTAGGGTTAGGGTGAGGGTTAGGATTAGGGTTAGTTTTAGGATTATTGTTAGGGTTAGGGTTATACTTACGGTTACGTTTAAGGTTTATGGTTATTTTTAGTGTTAGTGTTAGGGTTACAGGTACGGTGAGGGTGAGGATGAGTGTGAGGCTTAGTGTTAGGGTTAGGGTGAGGTTTAGGGTTAGAGTTATTGTTAGGGTTATGGTTAGGGTTAGGATGAGGCTTAGGGTGAGGGGTACGGTTAGGGTTAGTGTGAGTGTTAGGGTTACTGTGAGGGTTAGGTTTAGGTTTAGGGTTAGGGTGATGGTTAGGTTGAGGGTTAGGGTTTAGGTTAGTGTTAGGGTGAGAGTGAGGGTTAAGTTGAGGTTTCCGGTTAGGGTTAGCTTAGGGTGAAATTTAGGGTGACGTAAGAGGTAGGGTGAAGGTTAGGTTTAGGGTGAGGTTGAGGGTTAGGGTTAGGGTTAACGTTATGGTGAGATTAAGTGTTAGGTTGAGGGTTAGGGTGAGGGTGAGGGTTAAGGTTTGGGCTCGTGTTAGAGTGAGGGTTTGGGTTAGGGTTAGGTTGAGGGTTAGATGGGAAGGTTAAGGTTAAGTTTAGGATTAGGTTCATGGTTAAGGTTAGGGTTAAGGTAAATATGAGGGTGAGTGTTACGTTTAGGGTTCGGGTGAGGGCTAGGATGAGGGTGAGGTTTAGGGTTAGACTGAGGGCAATTTAGTGTGAGGGTTAGGGTTAGGGTTAGGGTTAGGTTGAGGGTAAGAGTTAGGGTGAGAGTTAGGTTGAGAGTGAGGGTGAAGCCTAGGGTTAGGGTTAGGTTTAGAGTGAGGTTGAGGATGAGGGTTAGGGTTAGGATGAGGGTTAGGGTTATGCTGAGGGTGAGGGTGAGGGTTAGGATGAGGGTAAGGGTTAGGGTGAGGGTTAGTGTGCGGATGAGGATTAGGTTGAGGGTGAGGGTTGAGGGTGAGGGTTAGGATTAGAGTTAGGGTTAGGGTTAGGGTGAGAGTGAGGGTGAGTGTGAGGTTTAGGGTTAGGGTTAGGTTTAGGGTGAGGGTTAGGGTTAAGGTTAGGATTAGGGTTAGGATGAGGGTTAGGGTTAGGGTTAGGGTGAGGATAAGCATTAGGTTGAGGTTTAGGGTGAGAGTGAGGGTTAGGGTTATCATGTGTGTTAGGGTGAGTTTTAGGGTGAGGGTTAGGGTTTTAATGTTAGGGTGAGTGTGAGTGTTAGGGATAGGGTTAGGGTTAGGGTGAGGGTTAGGTTTAGGATATTGTTAGGGTGAGGGTTAAGGTTAGGGTGAGTGTGAGAGTGAGTGTGAGTGTGAGGCTTAGTGCTAGGTTTAGGTTTAGGGTGAGTGTGAGGTTGAGGGTTAGGGTTAGGATTAGGGTTAGGGTTATGCTGAGGGTGAACGTGACGGTTAGGGTGAGTGTAAGGGTTAGGGTGAGGGTTAATATGAGGGTGAGTTTTAGGCTGAGGGTGAAGGGTGAAGGTGAGGGTAAGGATTAGGGTTATGGTTAGGTTAAGCTGAGGGTGAGTTTTAGGGTGAGGGTGACATTTAGGCTTAGGTTTAGGGTTAGGGTGAGGGTGAGTGTGAAAGTGAGAGTGAGCATAAGGGATAGGGTGAGGGTTAGGGTTAGGGTGAGGTTGAGGGTGTATTTGATGGTTAGGGTTAGCATTAGGTTTAGTGTTAAGCTGAGGGTGAGGTTGAGGGCAAGGTTTAGGGTGAGGGTTAGGCTTAAAGTTAGTGTGAGGGTTAGGGTTAGGCGGATGTTTAGGGTGAGGCTGAGGGTTAGGGTGAGGGTTAGGGTGAGGGGTAGGGTTAGTGTCTGGGTGAGGGTGAGGGTTAGTGTTAGGGTTAGGGTTAGGGTGAGGGGTATGGTGAGGGGTAAGGTTAGGGTCACGGTGAGGGTAAGTTTTAGTGTGCGGGATGGGTTTAGGGTTAGTGTTAGGTTGAGGGTAAGTGTTAAGGTGAGGGTTAGGATTAAGGTTAGGGTTAGGGTTAGGCAAAGGGTGACGGTGAGGTTGAGGATGAGGTTTAGGGTTAGGGTTAGGATTAGGGTGAGGTTTAGGGTTGGGGAGAGGGTTAGGGTGAGGGTTAGGTTTAGGGTGAGGGTGAGGGTGACGGTGAGGGTAAGGCTTAGGGTTAGGGTTAAGTTTAGGGTGAGGGTCAGGTTGAGAGTTAGGGTTAGGATTAGGGTAAGGTTTACACTGAGCGGGAGGGTGAGGGTTGTGGCGAGGGTAAGGGTTAGGGTGAGGGTTAGTGTGAGGGTCAAGTTTAGGCTGATGGTGAGAGTTGAGGGTGAGGGTTAGGATTAGGCTTACAGTTAGGGTTTGGCTGAGTGTGAGTGTGAGGGTGAGGGTGAGGTTTAGGGTTAGGTTTAGTGTTAGGGTGAGGGTTAGGGTGAGGGTAAGGTTGAGGGTAAGCATTAGTGTTAGGGTGAGGTTTCGTGTTAGGGTTAGGGTGAGCATGAATGTGAGGGTTATGATTAGGGGTAGGGATATTGTTAGGCTGAGGGTGAGGGTGAGGGTTAGGGTTAGGTGAGGGTTAGGTTTAGGGTTAGGTTGAGGGTGAAGGCGAGGGTTACGGTTAGGATTAGGGGTAGGTTTAGTGTTCAGCTGAGGGTGAGGGTGAGGGTGAAGGCAAGGGTTAGAGTGAGGGTTAGACTTAAGGTTAGGGTGAGGGTTAGGGATAGGGTTATGTTTAGGGTGAGGGTGAGGGTTAGGGTTATGGTTAAGGTTAGACTTAGGGTTAGGGGAAGGGTGAGGGTGAGGGTAAGTGTCAGATTTAGGGTGATTGTTAGGTTTAGGTTTAGGGTGAGGATTAGGGTTAGGTTTAGGGTTAGGATGAAGGCTAGGATGAGGGTGAGGTTTAAGGTGAGGGTGAGGTTTAGGGTTAGAGTTAGTGTTAAGGTGAGGGTTAGGGTTAAGTTCAGGATGAGGGTTAGGGTTAGGGTTCGGGTGAGGATATGCATTAGGGTGAGTTTTAGGGTGAGAGTGAGGTTTAGGGTTATCATGAGTGTTATGGTGAATTTTAGGGTGAGGGTTAGGGTTTTAGGGTTAGTGTGAGTGTGAGTGTTAGGGTTAGGGTTAGGGTTAGGGTTAGGGTAAGTGTTAGGGATAGGGTTAGGGTGAGAGTGAGGGTTAGGGTTATGGTGAGGGTGAGGGTGAGGGTGAGGCCTAGGGTTAGGTTTAGGTTTAGGTTGAGGGTGAGGTTGAGGGTTAGGGTTAGGATTGGATTTAGGATTACGCTGAGGGTAAGGTTGAAGGTAAGGGTTAGGGTGAGGGTGAGGGTGACGTGAGGGTTAGGCTTAGGGTGAGGTGTGAGGTTGAGGTTTAGGATTAGGATTACGGTTATGGTTAGGCTGAGGGTGAGGTTGAGTATGAGGGTGAGGCCTAGGGTTAGGATTAGGTTTAGGGTGCGGGTGAGGGTTAGATGTAGGGTGAGTGTTAGGTTTAGGGTTAGGGTGAGGGTTAGGGTTAGGATTGGGGTTAGGGTGAGGGTGAGGGTGAGGGTTAGCATTAGGGTTAGGGTGATGGATAGGGTTAGGATGAGGGTGAGGGTGAGGGTGAGTGTTAGGGATAGGTTTAGGTTTAGGGTTAGGGTTATTGTTAGGGTTAGGGTTAGAGTTACGGTTACGGTGGGGGTGAGGGTGAGGTTTAGGGTGAGGGTAAGGTTTTGGGTGAGATTTAGGGTTAGGGTTAGGGTTAGGGTTAACTTTAGGGATAGGGTGAGGGTGAGGTTTAGGGTTACGGTTAGGGTTCTTTTAGGGATAGGGTTAGGGTTAGGGTTAGGGTTAGTGTTAGTTTTAGGATTAGGAATAGAGTTTTTGTGAGTGTGACTATTAGGGTTAGGGTTATGTTTAGGCTTAGGGTTAGGCTGAAGGTGAGGGTGAGGTTTAAGATTAAGGTGAGGGTTAGATTTAGGATGAGGTTTAGGGTTAGGATTAGGGTTAGGGTGAGGGCTAGGGGTATGGTGAGGGTTAGCGTTAGGGTTAGGGTGAGGTTTAGGTTTAAGTATAAGGCTAGGGTTAGGGTGAGGGTTTGGGTTAGGGTAAGGTTTACGGTTAGGGTGAGGGTTAGGTTTAGGATGAGGGTTAGGGTTAGGTTTAGGGTTAGGGTGAGGTTGAGGGTGAGGATTAGGTTAAGGGTTATGTTTATTGTTAGGGTTAGGGTTACAGTTAAGATGAGGGTGAGGATGAGTGTGAGGATTAGTGTTAGGTTTAGGGTTAGATTTAGGGTTAGGGTTATGGTTAGGGTTAGGATTAGGCTTAAGGTGAGGCGTAGGTTTAGGGTTAGGGTGAGGGTTAGGTTTACTGTGAGGGTTAAGGTTAGGGTTAGGGTTAGGGTGCGGGATAGGTTTTGTGTTTTGTTAGGTTTTGTGTTAGCGTTAGGGTGAGGGTGAGGTTTAAGGTGAGGTTTAGGGTTAGGGTTAGGGTTAGGGTTAGAATTAAGGTTAAGGTGAGGTTGAGGGTGAGGGATAGGGTGAGGTTTAGGATTAGAGTGAGGTTAAGGGTTAGGGTTAGGCTTAGTGTTAGGCTTCGGGTTATGGTGAGGGTGAGCATGAGGGTTTGGATTAGGGTCAACTTTTGGGTTATTGTTAGGGTTAGGGTTACCTTTACGGTGAGGGTGAGGTTAGGGTTAGGGTTTAGGTGAGGTTTAGGGTTAGGGTTAGGGGTACTGGTAGGGTGAGGGATTGGGTTAGGTTTAGGGTTTTGGTGAGCGTGACGGTTAGGTTTATGGTTAGGGTTATTGTTAGGGTTAGGGTTAGACTTACGATTACAGTGATGGTGAGGGTGAGGGTCAAGTTTAGGTTTTGGGTGAGGTTTGGTGTGAGGTAAGAGTTATTTTGAGGGTGAGGTTTAGGGTGAGGTTGAGGGTTAGAGTTAGGGTTAACGTTACGGTGAGGTTAAGATTTAGGGTGAGGTTTAGGGTGAGGATGAGGGTTAAGGTTAAGGTTAGTGTTAATGTGAGGGTTAGGGTTAGGGTTATGTTGAGGATTAGGGGGAAGTTTAGAGTTAGGTTTAGGGTTAAGGTCAGTGTAAGGGTGAGTGTTAGGATTAGGGTTAGGATGTGGGGTAGGGTTAAGATTAGGATGAGGGATAGGATGAGGGTCAGGGTTAGGGTTAGGGTGAGGGTTAGGGTATGGATAAGCATTAGGGTGAGGTTTAGGGTGAGAGTGAGGGTTAGGGTTTTCATGAGTTACGGTGAGTTTTAAGGTGAGGGTTAGGGTTTTAAGGTTAGGGTGAGTGTGAGTGTTAGGGTTAGGGTTAGGTTTACTGTGACGGATAGGGTTAGGGATAGGTTTAGGGTGAGGGTTAGGGTTACGGGGAGGGTGATGGTGAGAGTGAGGCCTAGGGTTAGAGTTAGGTTTAGGGTGAGGGTGAGGTTGAGGGCTAGGGTTAGGATTAGGGTTATGGTTAAGCTCAGGGTTCGGGTGAGGGTTACAGTGAGGTTAAGGGTTAGGGTGAGGGTGAGTATGAGGGTGAGTGTTAGGCTGAGGATAAGGGGTGAGTGTGAGGGTTAGGATTAGGGTTAAGGTTAGGGTTAGACTGAGGGATAGGGTAAGGGTGAGTGTGAGGATTAGGGTGAGGTTTGGGGTTAGGGTGAGGATGAGTGTTAGGGTGAGGGTGAGGGTGAGTGTTAGGGTTTTGGTGAGGGGTAGTATTAGGGTTAGGGTGAGGGTGAGGATGAGAGTTAGTGTTAGGGTTAGGGTGAGGATTAGGGTTAGGTTAGGGTGAGGGTGAGTGTGAGGGTTAGGATTAGGGTTACGGATACTGGTAAGCTGAGGGAGAAGTTGAGGGTTAGTGTTAAGGTGAGGGTTAGTGTTAGGGTTAGGGTGAGTCTGAGGGTTAGGATTAGGGTTAGGGTTAGGGTTAGGGTTAAGGTTAGGTTGCAGTTGAGAGTGAGGGTGAGGGTTTGGGTTAGGATTAGGGTTAGGTTTAGGGTTAGGCTGAGGGTGAGGGTGAGGGTGAGAGTTAGGGTAAGGGTGAGGGTTAGGCTTAGGGTGATGTTTAGGGTGAGAGTGAGGGTTAGGGTGAGGGTATGGGTGAGGGTGAGACTGAGGTTTAGGGTGCGGGTGTGGGTTAGGTTTTAGGTGAGGGTTAGGGTAATGGTGAGCGTTAGGGTTAGGTTTAGGGTGAAGGTGAGCGTTATGGTTAGGGTTAGGGTGAGGGATAGGGTGAGAATGAGGGTTAGGTTTTTCGTGAGGGTTAGGGTGTGTGATAGGGTGAGGTTTAGGTTAAGGGTTACGCTTAGGGTGACGGTGAGGGTGAAGGTGAGGGTGGGGGTTAGGTTTAGGATTAGGGTTAGGGTTAGGTTTAGGCTGAGGGTGAGGTTAAGGGTTAGGGTTAGGGTGATGTTAAGTTTTAGGGAGAGGGTTAGGGTGAGGGTTAAGTTTAGTTTTAGTGTTAGGGTGAGGGTTAGGGTTCGGGTGATGTTTAGGCTGAAGGTGAGTGTTAGGGTGAGGGTTCGGTTCGGGTGAGGGTTAAGATGTGGGTGAGGGTTAGGCTTAGAGTGAGTGTTAGGGTGACGTTGAGGGTTAAGTTGAGGGTGAGGCTTAAGGTTAGGGCTAAGTTGAGGGTTAGGTTTAGGGTTAGGGTTAGGGTTAGTGTTAGGTTGAGGGTTAGGTTTATGGTTAGAATGAGGGTTAGGGTTATTGTGATTGTTAGGGTTAGGTTTAGGGTTAGCTTTAGGATGAGGATAAGGGTTAGGGTGAGGGTTAGGGTTAGGTTGTGGTTGAGGGTTAGGTTTAGGGTGAGGGTTAGGGTTAGGGTTAGAGGTAGGGTTAGGGTGAGGGTGAGGGTTAGTGTTAGGGTTAGGGATAGGTTTAGGGTGAGGGTGATGATGAGGGTTAGGTTAAGGTTTAGGGGTAGGGTTAGGGTTAGGCTTAGGGTGAGTGTGAGGGTGATGGTGAGGTTTAGGGTGAGTGTTAGGGTTCGGGTTAGGGTGAAGGTTAGGGTTAGGTTGATGTTTAGGGTGAGGTGAGTGTTAGGCTGATGTTGAGGGTTAGGCTGAAGGTGAGGTTTAGGTTGAGTTTAGCATTAGGGTGAGTGTTAGGGTTAGGATTAGGCATAGGGTTATTATGAGGATTAGGGTTAGGGTTTGGTTTATGGTTAGGTTGAGGGTAAGCATTAGGGTGAGGTTTAGGGTGAGGGTGAGGGTTAGGGTAGGGTGAGGGTCAGGGATTGGGTTAGGGTTAGGTTGAGGATTAGGGATAGGGTGAGGTTTAGCGATAGGTTTAGGGTTAGGGTGACAGTTAGGATTAGAGACAGGGTGAGGGTGAGGGTTAGGGTTAGGATTAGGGTTAGGGTAAGGGTTATGTTGAGGGTGAGGGTTAGGGTGAGAGTGAGGTTTAGGTTAGCCTTAGAGTTTCTTTGAGGGTTAGCGTGAGGGTTAGGGTTAGGTTTAGGGTTAGAATTAGTGTGAGTGTGAGGGTTAGTTTTAGGGTTAGGTTGAGGGTGAGGGTTAGGGTGAGGGTTGGGGTTAGTGGGAGTTTTATTCTTAGGGCTAGGGTTATGGTTAGGGTGAGGGTAAAGGTTAGGGTTAGGGTTAGTTTGAGGGTTAGTGTTACAGTTAGGGTTAGGGTTATTGTCAGCGTTAATTTGAGGGTGAGGTTAAGGGTTACGGGTAGAGTTAGGTTGTGAGTGTCGGTGAGGGTGAGGGTGAGTGTTCGATTTAGGTTTAGGTTTTGGATGAGGGTGAGGTTGCCGTTTATGATTAGGGTTAGGGTGAGGGTTAGGGTGAGGGTGAAGGTTTGAGTGAGGGTGAGGCTTAGAGTTAGCATTAGGATTAGGCTTAGGGTTAGTTTGAGGGTTAGGGTTAAGTTTAGGGCTAGGGTGAGGATCAGGGTGAGCGTGAGGGGTAGGGTTAGGGTTAGGGTTAGGGTTAGTGTTAGTGTGAGGGTGAGAGTGAGAGTTATGGTTAGGGTGAGGGTAAGGGTGAGGGTTATGGTTAGGATTAAGGTTGGTTTGAGGGCTAGGTTGATGGTGAGGATTAGGTTTAGGGTGAGGTTTAGGTTTAGGCTTAGGGTTAGGGTGATGTTTAGCATTAGGGTTAGGGTGAGGGTTAGGTTTAGTGTGAGTGTTAGGCTTAGGGTAAGGGTTAGGGTGAGGGTAAGTGTTAGGGTGAGGGTTAGGGTGAGAGTGAGGGTTAGGGTTAGCGTGAGTGTTAAGGTGAGGGTTAGGGTTAGGATTAGGGTTAGGGTTAGCCTGAGGGTGAGGTTGAGGTTGAGGGTGATGTTGAGGTGTAGGGTTTTGTTTGGGTTAGGGTTAGTGTGAGGGCTATGGTGAAGGTGAGGGTTAGGGTGAGTGTGAGGGTGAGCGTGAGGGTTAGGGTTGGGGTTAGTGGGATGGATAGGCTTAGGGCTAGTGTTATGGTTAGGGTGAGGGTAAAGGTTAGAGTGGGGGTTAGGGTGAATGTGAGGGTTACGATCATCATGTTAGGGGGAGGGTTATGGTTAGGGTTAGGGTTAGGGTTAGGTTGAGGTTTAGAGTTACAGTTAGGTTTAGGGTTATTGTTAGGGTTAAAGTGAGGGTGAGGGTAAGGGTTACAGTTAGAGTTAGGTTTTGAGTGAGGGTGAGGGTGAGGGTGAGGGTTCGGTTTAGGTTTAAGTTTTGGGTTAGGGTGAGGTTGCGGTTTATGATTAGGGTTAGGGTGAGGGTTAGGGTGAGGGTGAGGGTTTGGGTGAGGGTGAGGCTTAGAGTTAGCATTAGGATTAGGCTTAGGGTTAGGGTGAGGGTTAGGGTTAAGTTTAGGGCTAAGGTGAGGATGAGGTTGAGTGTGAGGGTTAGGGTTAGGGTTAGGGTGAGCATTAGGGTTAGCTTGTGGGTTAGGGTTAGTGTTAGGGTGAGGGTGATAGTGAGTTTTACGGTTAGGGTGAGGGTAAGGGTGAGGGTTAGGGTTAGGATTAGGGTTGGTTTGAGGGCTAGGGTGATGGTGATGATTAGGTTTAGGGTGAGGTTTAGGGTTAGGCTTAGGGTTTGGGTGATGGTTAGCGTTCGGGTTAGGGTGAGGGTTAGGTTTAGTGTGAGCGCTAGGCTTAGGGTAAGGCTTAGGGTGAGGGTAAGTGTTAGGGTGAGGTTTAGGGTGAGAGTGAGGGTTAGGGTTAGTGTGAGTGTTAGGGTTAGGGTTAGGATTAATTTTAGGGTTAGGGTTAGCCTGAGGGAGAGGGGGAGGGGGAGGGTGATGTTGATGTTTAGGGTTTGGGTTAGGGTTAGCGTTAGAGTGAGGGCTATGGTGAGGATGAGGTTTATGGTGAGTGTGAGTGTGAGGGTTAAGGTTAGGATTAGGTTTAGGGTTAGGTTTAGTCTGAGTGTGAGGGTGAGGGTGAGGTTTAGGGTTAGTGTTAGGTTTAGGCTGAGGGCTAGTTTGAGGGTGAGGATTAGGTTGAGTGTGAGGGTGAGTGTGATGGTTAGGGTTAGGGTAAGGGCTAGGTTTAGGGTTATGGTTAGGGTGAGGTTGGGGTGAGGGTGAGGGTTAGGGGGAGAGTTAGGGTTAGGCTGAGGGTTAGGGTTAGGGTTAGGGTGAGGGTTAGTTTAAGATGATGTGGAGAGTGAGGGTGAGGTTTAGGATGAGGGTGAGATTTCGGGTGAGACTGAAGATTAGGGTTTGTGTGAGGGTGAGAGTGAGGTTGAGGGTTAGGGTTAGGGTGAGTTTTAGGATGAGGGTGAGGGTTTGGTTGAGTCTGAGGGTTAGAGTGTGGGTGAGGGTTAGGTTTACGTTTAGGGTTAGACTGACGGTGAGGTTTAGGGTGCGGCTGAGGGTTAGGATTAGGTTTAGGGTTAGGATTAGGGTTAGAGTGAGGGTTAGGGTGAGGGTGAGGTTTAGGTTTAGGATTAGGGTTCAGTTGAGGTTAGGCTGAGAGTGCGGGTGAGGGATAGCATTCGGTTTAGGGTTAGGCTGAGGGTGAGTGTGAAGGTTAGAGTTAGGGTGAGGGTTAGGCTTATGGTGAGGGTTATTGTGAGGCCGAGGGTTAGAGTGAGGGTTAGGGTTAGGGTTAGCGTGAGGGTTAGGGTGAGAATGAGGGTTAGGGTTAGCCTTAGAGTTAGTGTGAGGGTTAGGGTGACGGTTAGGGTTAGTTTTAGGGTGAGGTTGAGTGTGAGGATGAGGGTAAGTGTTAGGGTTAGGGTGAGGGTTAGGTTTAGTGTGCGGGTTAGGGTTAGGGTTAGAGTTAGTGTTAGGGTAAGGTTTAGGTTTAGGGTTAGGGTGAAATTGAGGGTTAGGGTTACCATGAGTGTTAGAGTCAGTGTTAGGGTGAGGGGTAGGGTTAGGGTTAGATTTAGGGTTAGGGTGAGGGTTAGGTTTAGTGTGCGGGTTAGGGTTAGGGTTAAAGTTAGTGTTAGGGTAAGGTTTAGGGTGAGGGTTAGGGTGAAATTGAGGGTTAGGGTTACCGTGAGTGTTAGAGTCAGTGTTAGGTAGGGTTAGGGTTAGATTTAGGGTTAGGGTGAGGGTGAGGGTTTTGGTTAGGGTTCGGGTGAGGTTTAAGGTTATGGTTTTGGTTAGGCTGAGTGTTAGAATTAGGGTTAGGGTTAGGTTTCGCGTTAGGATTAGGGTCATTGTTAAGGTTAGGGTGAGTTTGAGGGTGAGTTTAAGGATTAGGATTAGGGTTAGGTTTAGGTTTAGGGTTAGGATTAGGGTTAGGGTTAGGGTTACGGTTATGTTGAGCGTGAGGTTGAGGGTGAGGGTGAGGGTTAGGGTTGGGGTGAGGTTTAGGGTTAGGGTTAAGGTTAAGATTAGGGTTAGGTTTAGGGTTAGGGTGGGGCGTAGGGTGAGGGGTAGCATGAGGGGGAGGATTACGTTTATGGTGAGGGTTAGGGTTAGTGTGAGGGTTAGGGTTAGCGTTAGGGTTAGGGTTAGGTTGAGGGTTAAGTTTAGGGTGGAGGTTTGGGTTGGGGTGAGAGTAAGGGTTAGGGCTAGGGTTAGGTTGAGGGTGAAGGTTAGGGTTAAATTAGGGTTAGGGTTAGGCTGAGGGTGATGGTGAGGATGAGGGTTAGGTTGAGGGTTCGGTTGAGGGTTTGGGTTTGGGTTAGGGTGAGGTTAAGGGTGAAGTTTAGGGTTAGGGTTTCGGTTAGGGTTGCGGTGAGGGTGAAGTAAGGGTGAGGGTTAGGGTTAGGGTGAGGGTGGGGTTTAGGGTTAGAGTTAGAGTTTGGGTGAGGGTTTTGGTGAGGGTTAGGTTTAGGGTTAGTGTTAGTGTTAGGGTTAGGGTGAAGTTTAGGTTGAATGTTTGGGTTAGGGTTAGGAAAAGGTTCAGGTTTAGGGTTAGGGTGAGGGTGAGTGTAAGCGTTAGGGTTAGGGTTAGTCTTAGCCTTAGGGTTAGGATGAGGTTGAGGGTGAGGGTGAGGGTTAGGGTTACGATGAGGATGAGGTTTAGGGTTAGAGTTAGTGTTAGGGTGAGGTTTAGGCTTAGGGTTAGTGTTAGGGTAAGTGTTAGGTTTAGGGTTAGGGTGAGGTTTAGGGTGAGGGTTAGGGTTTGGGTTAGGGTTAGGATTAGGGTTAGGGTGAGGGTTAGGGTTAGGGTTAGGGTGAGGCTGAAGTTTAGGGTTAGGATTGGGGTTACGTTTAAGGTTAGGTTGAGGTTGAGGTTGAGGGTGAGGGTTAGGGTTAGTATTAAGGTTAGGATTAGGGTTAGGCTGAGGGTGATGGTGAGGGTGAGAGTTAGGGTAAGGGTGAGGGTTAGGCTAAGGCTGATGTTTAGGGTGAGGGTGAGGATTAGCGTGAGGATATGGGTGAGGGTGAGACTGAGGTTTAGGGTGTGGGTGTGGGTTAGGTTTTAAGTGAGGGTTAGGGTGATGGTGAGCGTTAGGGTTAGGTTTAGGGTGAAGGTGAGCGTTATGGTTACGGTTAGGGTGAGGTTAAGTGTTAGGGTGAGGGTTAGGCTGAGAGTGAGGGTTAGGGTTTTCGTGATGGTTAGGGTGAGGGATAGGGTGAGAGTGAGGGTTAGGGTTTTCGTGAGGGTTAGGATGAGGGATAGGGTGAGGGTTACCTTAAGGGTTACGGTTAGGGTGACGGTGAGTGTGAGGGTTATGGTTAGGTTTAAGTTTAGGGTGAGGTTGAGGGTGAGGGTTAGGTTTAGGATTAGGGTTAGGGTTAGGTTTAGCTGAGGGTGAGGTTGAGGGTGAGGGTTATTGTTACGGTGAGGATGAGGTATAGGGTTAGATTTAGCGTTAGGGTGAGTGTTACTGTGAGTGTTAGTGTTAGTGTTACAGTTAGGGTTTGGGTGAGGGTGAGTTTGAAGGTTAGCCTTAACCTTAGGCTTAGGCTTAGGCTTAGGCCGAGTGTGACGTTGAGGGTTAGGGTGAGGGTTACGGTTAGGGTTATGGTGAGGGTGAGGATGAAGTTTAGGGTTAGGATTAGGGTTAGGGTGAGCGCTAGGGTGAGGGTTAGTGTGAGGTTTAGAGTTATGGTGAGTTTTAGGTTTAGTGTGAGGGTTAGTGTTAGGGTTAGGGTTAGTGTAAGAGTGAGGGTAAGTTTTAGGGTGAGGGTTAGGGATAGGATTAGTGTTAGGGTGAGTGTTAAGGTTAGGGTTAGGGTGAGGGTTAGAGTGAGGGTTAGGTTTAGGATTAGGGTTAGGTTGAGGGCTTCGGTGAGGGTGAGGGTTAGGGTTAGGGTTATGGTGAGGTTCAGGGTTAGGGTCAGGGTGAGGGTTCGGGTTAGGTTTAGGTTTAGGGTTAGGGTTAGGGTGAGAGTGAGGTTTAGGTTTAGAGTTAGTGTTAGGGTGAGGGTTAGGGTTAGTGTTATTTTTAGTGTTATTGTTAGGGTTAGGGTGAGGGTTAGGGTGAGTGTTAGGGTTAGGGTTAGGGTTTGGATTAGGATTAGGGTATGGGTTAGGGTGAGGGTGAGTGTGAGGGTTAGGGTTAGGATTAGGCTTAGGCTGAGGGTGAGGGTTAGGGTGAGGGTTAGGGTTAGGGTCAGCATGAGGTTTAGGGTTAGAGTTAGCATTAGGGTGAGGTTTAGTGTAAGGGTTAGTGTTAGGGTTAGTGTTAGGGTGAGGATGAGGTTTGGTGTTAGAGTTAGGCTTAGGGTTAGGGTGAGGGTTAGCTTTAAGGTGAAGGTTAGGTTTAGCGTGGAGGTTGGGTTAGGGTGAGGGTTAGGGTTAGGGGTAGGGTTAGGATGAGGGTGAGGGTGAGGGTTATGGTTAGGATAAGGTTTAGGCTTAGGCTGAGGCTGAGGGTGAGGGTGAGGGTTAGATTAGGGTGAGGGTTAGGGTTAGGATTAGGGTGAGAGTTTGGGTGAGGGTTAGGGTTAGGATTAGGGTTAGGGTGAGGGCTAGTGTGAGGGTGAGGATTAGGGTTATGTTTAGGGTGAGGGTTAGGTTCAGGTTGAGGGTTTGCGTTAAGGTGAGGGTTAGGCTTAGGGTGGAGTTTAGGGTTAGGATGAGGGTTAGGGTTAGGGGTAGGGTTAGGATGAGGGTGAGAGTGAGGGTTATGCTTAGGATTATGTTTATGTTTAGTTTGAGGGTGAATGTGAGTGTGAGGGTTAAGGTTAGTGTCAGGTTTAGGGTTAGGATTAGTGTGAGAGTTTGGGTGATTGTTAGGGTTAGTATTAGCGTTAGGGTGAGAGCTAGGGTGAGGGTGGGATTAGGGTTATGTTTAGGGTGAGGGTTAAGGTGAAGGTTAGGGATAGGATTAGTGTTAGGGATAGGGTTATTGTTAGGGTTAGGCTTCGGGTTAAGGTTATGTTGAGGTTGAGGCTGAGGATGAGGTTTAGGGTTAGGGTTAGGGTGAGGGTGAGCTTTAGGGTTAGAGTTAGGGTTAGGGTGAGGGTTAGGGTGAGGGTTAGGGTTAGGGTTAGTGTTGGGGTTAGGGTTTGGTTGAGGGATTGGGTGAGAGTGAGGGTTAGGGTTAGTTTTAGGCTTAGGCTTAGTTTTAGGGTGAGGTTGAGTGTAAGGTTTAGGGTTAGGGTTAGGGTTAGGGTTAGGCTTAGTGTTGGGGTTAGGGTTTGGGTGAGGGATAGGGTGAGAGTGAGGGTTAGGGTTAGTTTTAGGCTTAGGCTTAGTTTTAGGGTGAGGTTGAGTGTAAGGTTTAGGGTTAGGGTTAGGGTTAGGGTTAGGCTTAGTGTTAGGCTGAGGGTGAGGGTGAGGGTGAGGGTTAGGATGAGGGTGAGGTTTAGGGTTAGAGTTAGCATTAGCGTGAGTGATAGTATGAGGGTTAGTGTTAGGGTTAGTGTTATAGTTAGGGTTAGGGTGAGGGTGAGTGTGAGGGTTAGGGTTAGGCTTAGGCTTAGGCTTAGGCTTAGGCTTAGTCCAAGCTTGGGGGTGAGGGTAAGGGTTAGAGTTAGGGTGAGGGTTATTTTAGGGTTAGGATTACGGTTATGGTTATGGTGAGGTGAGGCTGAGGGTTAGGATTAGGGTTAGGATGAGGTTTAGGTTTAGTGTTAGGGTTAGAGTTAGGGTTAGGGTGAGAGTGAGCTTTAGAGTTAGAGTTAGGGTTAGTGTTAGGGTTAGGGTTAGTGTTAGGCTTAAGCTTAGGCTAAGGCTTAGACTTAGGCTTAGCGTGGGGTTTAGGGTTAGGGTTAGGGTTAGGGTGAGTTTTTGGGTTGGGTTAGGGTGAGGTTTATATGAGGTTTAGTGTTAGGATTAGGGTTAGGGTGAGGGCAAGGTTGAGGGTGAGGGTTAGGGTTAGAGTTAGGTTTAGTGTTATGGTGAGGGTTAGGGTTAGGGTTCCAGTGAGGGTGAGGGTTAGGGTTAGGATTAGGGTGACTGTGAGGTTCAGGGTAGGGGTAGGATTAGGCGTAGTGTGAGGGTGAGTGTTAGCGTGAGTTTGTGGGTTAGGGTTAGGGTGAGGGTTAGAGTTAGGAATAGGGTTAGGGTGATGGCAAGGTTGAGGGTGAGAGTTAGGGTTAGGTTTAGGGTGAGGTTTAGGGTGAGTGTGAGTGTTAGGGTGCCGTTTAGGTTTAGTGTGAGGGTTAGGGTGAGGGTTAGTTTTAGGGTTAATGTTAGGGTGAGGGTTAGGTTTAGTGTCAGGGTACAGGTTGAGGTTAAGGTTAGGGTGAGTTTTAGGGTGAGGTTTAGGGTTAGGATTAGGGTGAGAGTTAGGGTGAGGGTGACGGTGAGGGTTAGGGTTAGGGTTAGGGTTAGGTTGAGGGTTAGACTGAGGGTTAGGCTGAGGGTAAGGGTTAGGGTGAGGTTTAGGGTGAGAGTGAGCATTATGGTTAGGTTTAGGTTTAGGGTGAAAGTTAGTCTGAGTGTTAGGTTTAGGGTGAGGATTAGGGTTAGAATTAGGATAATGGTTAGGGTTAGGGTGAGGATTAGGGTTTGGATTAGGGTTAAGGTTAGGGTTAGGCTGAGGTTGAGGGTGAAGGTGAGGGTTAGGTTTAGGGTTAGGTTTAGTTTAGGGTTACGATGAGGGTTAGGGTGAGGGGTAGGGTTATGGTTAGGGTGAGGGTTAGGGTTAGTGTGAGGGTAAGGCTTAGCATTAGGGTGAGGGTAAGGGTTAGTGTGACGGTTAGTTTGAGGTTGAGGGATAGGGTTAGGGTTAGGGTTAGGGTGAGGGTTAGAATTTGGGTTAGGGTGAGGGTGACTGTTAGCGTGAGGGTTAGGGTTAGGGTGAGGGTAAGGGTTAGGATGGTGGTTAGGGAGAGGGTGAGGGTCAGCGTTACAGTTAGTTTTATGGTTTGGGTGAGGGTTAGGGTGAGACTCAGTGATAGGTATAGGTTGAGGGTTAAGGTTACGGTGAGGGTTAGGGTTAGGTTTGAGGTAGGGTGTGGGTGAGGGTGAGGATTAGGATTAGAGTGAGGTTTAGGGTGAGGGTTAGGCTGAGGTTAATGGTTAGGGTGAAGGTAAGGATGAGGGCGAGTTTAGGGTTAGGGTTAGGGTTAGGGTGAGGGGTAGCGTGAGTGTCAGGGTTAGGGTTGGGTTAGGTTTCGGTTTAGGATTTCGTTTAAGCCAAGGTTTGTGTTAGGTTGAGGATTAGGGTGAGGGTGAGGCTGAGGGTGAGGGTGAGTGTTTGGGTGAGGGTGAGGGTTAGGGTGTGGCTGAGGGTTAGGGGTAGGGTGAGGTTTAGGTGACAGTTAGCATTAGGGTGAGGGTGAGGTTAAGTTTAGGTTTAGTGTGACGGTGAGGGTTAGGGTTAGGGTGAGGGATAGGGTTTGGGTGAGTGTCAGGTTTAGTATGAGGGTTAGGGTGAGGGTGAGCATTAGGGTTAAGGTTACGGTGAGGGTTAGGGTTAGGGTTAGGGTTAGAGTGAGGGTTAAGTTTAGGGATAGGGTTAGGTTTTGGATGAGGGTTAGGTTTATTGTGAGGGTTAGGATTACGGTTAGGGTTAGAGTTAGGGTGAGGATAAGGGTTAGGGTGAGGGTTAGTTTGAGGCTTAGGTTCAGGTTTAGCGTTAAAGTTAGGGTGAGGGTTAGGGTTGGGTTCGGGTTAGGGTGAGGTTTAGGGTGAGGGTGAGGGTTAGGTTGAGGGTGAGGGTTTGGGTGAGTGTGAAGGTTAGGGTGTAGTTGCGGTTTTGGGTTAGGGTGACGGTTAGGGTTAGGGTGAGGGTGAGTGTTAGGGTTAGGGTTAGGGTGAGGGTGAGTGTTAGGGTTAGGGTTAGGGTATGTGTTAGGATGAGGGATAGCGTAAGGTTAGGTTGAGGCTTAAGTTTAGTGTGAGTTTTAGGGTTACAGTTAGGGTTAGGGTGAGGTTAAGGTTTAGGGTGAGGGTTAGTTGGAGAGTGAGGGTCAGAGTTAGCTTTAGGGTTAGGGTGAGGGTTAGGGTTAGGGTTAGGTTTATGGTGAGGGTGAGAGTTAGGGTTAGTGTTATGGTGAGGGTTAGGGTGAGGGTTAGGGTTAGGTTTAGGGTTAGGTTGAGGGTGAGGGAAAGGGTTAGGTTTAAGACTAGTGGTAGGGTTATGGTTTGGCTGAGGGTGAGGGATACGGTAAGGTTAGGGTGAGGGTTAGGTTTCGTGTACAGGTTAGGGTTAGGTTAAGGGTTAGGGTGAGGGGTAGGGTTAGGGTTATGTTTAGGGTGAGGGTGAGGGTTACGGTGATGTTGAGGGTGAGGGTGAGTGTGAGCGTTAGGTTGTGGGTGAAGGTTCGGCTTATGGTTAGCATTAGGGTGACAGTGAAGGTTAGGCATAGGGTTAGGGTTAGAGTTATGTTGAGGGTTACGGTTAGGGTGATGTTTAGGGTGAGGGTGAGGGTTAGGGTGAGCGTGAAAGTTTGGGTTATAGTGAGGGTTAGGGTGTGGGTGAGTGTTAGGTTTAGGGTTAGGGTGAGGTTGAGGGAAAGTGTTAGGTTTAGGACTAGGGTTAGGGTTAGGGTTTGGCTTAGGGTGAGGGAAGGAGTGAGGGTGAGGGTTAGGGTGAGGGTTAGGGTTAGGATGATGGTTAGGTTTAGTGTGAAGGTTAGATTTAGGGTTAGGGTTAGATTTAGGGTGAGGATAAGGGTTAGGGTAAGGGTTAGTTTCAGAGTGAGTATTAGTTTTAGGATTAGGGTGAGTGTGAGGGTTAATATTAGGGTTAGGATTAGGGTTAAGGTGCATGTGAGGGTTAGGGATAGGCTAAATGTTAGGGTTAGGGTGAAGGTGAGGGAGAGGTTTAGGTTTTGGATTAGTTTTAGGGTTAGGGTTAGGCTTAGGATGAGGGTGAGGGTGAGGTTGAGGGTTAGGTTGAGGGTTAGGTTTAGGGTTAATGTGAGGGTTAGTGTTAAGGTTATGTTTAGGGTGAGGATGAGGGTTAAGGGTTAGGGTTAGGATGAGGGTTCAGGTGAGGGTGAGGGTTAAGGTGTGGGTGAGCTTTAGGGTTTGGGTGAGGGTTAGGGTGAAAGTGAGGAATAGTGTTATGGTGAGGCTTCGGTTGAGGTTGAGTGTTAGGGTGTGGGTGAGGGTTAGTGTTAGGGTGAGGGTTAGTGTTACGGTGAGGGTTAAGGTGAGGGTAAGGGTTAGGGTGAGCGTTAGGTTGACGGTGAAGGCTAGGGTTAGCATTAAGGATAAGGTGAGGGTGAGGGTTATGGTTAGGTTTAAGGTGAGGACTTGGGTGGGGGTGAGGGTTAGGGTTAGGGTTAGGGATAGGGTGAGGATTAGATTTAGGGTAAAGGTTATGGTGAGCGTTAGGCTGAGGGTAGGATTAGGGTTAGAGTGAAGGTTTGGTTTAGTGTGAGGGATAGGCTTAGGCTTGGGGTTAGTGTTAGGGTGACGGTAAGGGTTAGGGTGAGGGTTAGTGTGAGGGTGAGGGTTAGAGTTAGTACTAGGGTTAGGGTTGGGGTGAGGGTTAGGGTTAGGTTTAGGGTTAGGGTGAGGTTGAGTGTGAGAGTTAGGGTTAGGTTTGGGGTGAGGGTTAGGTTTATGGTTAGGCTGAGGGTGAGGCTGAGGGTTAGGTTTAGGGTTAGGGCTAGGAAGAGGGTGATGGTCCGGATTAGGGTTAGGATCATTGTTAGGGTTAGGCTGAGGTTGAGGCTATGTGTGAGGGTTAGGTTTAGGTTTAGGGTTAGGTTAGGGTTAGGATGAGGGACAGGGTGAGGGGTAGGGTTAGGGATAGTGTTAGGGTTAGGGTTAGTGTGAGGATTAGGGTTAGGGTTAGAGTTAGGTTTAGTGTGAGGGTGACGGTTAGGTTTAGGTTTAGGGTTAGGAAGAGGGGTACTGTGAGGGATAGGGTTAGGATTAGGGTTAGAGTGAGGATCAGGGTTAGGTTTAGGGTTCGGGTGAGGGTAAGGCTTAGAGTGAGCTTTAGGGTTAGGGTGAGCGTTAGAGTGATGGTTATGCTTACTGTGAGGTTTTGGGTTAGGGTTAGGGTTAGGGAGAGTGTGAGAGTGAGGGTTAGTGTTAGGATTATGGTTAGGGTTAGGGTGAGGGTTAGGGTTAGGGTGAGGGTTAGGGTGAGGATGAGTGTTAGGGTAGGTTGAGGGTTAAGGTTATGATTAGGGTTAAGGTAAGGGCTAGGTTGAGGGTGAGGGTTAGGGTTAGGTTTAGGATTAGGGTGAGGTTTAGGTTTAGGTAGAGGTGTAAGGTTAGGGTTAGGGTGAGTGTTAGCTTGAGGGTTAGGATTAGGGTTAGGGTGAGGGTTAGGTTTACTGTGAGGGTTAGGGTTAGGGTTAGGTTTAGGATGAGGGTGAGGTTTAGGTTTAGGGTGAGGTGTAAGGTTAGGGTTAAGGTGAGTGTTAGCTTGAGGGTTAGGATTAGGGTTAAGGTGAGGGTTAGGTTTAGTGTGAGGGTTAGGGTTAAGGTTAGGTTTAGGATGAGGGTAAGCGTTAAGGTGAGGATTAGGGTGAGAGTGAGGGTTAGGTTTAGCGTGACTGTTAGTGTGAGGGTTAGGGTGAGGGTTAGTGTTAGGGTTAGGTTGAAGGTGAGGGTGAGGCTGAGGGTTAGGATTAGGGATAGGGTTATGATGAGGGTTAGTGTGAGGGTTAGGGTTAGGGTGAAAGTGAGGGTGAGGGTTAGGGTTATTTTGAGGGTTAGGGTTAGGATTGGGGTTATGGTGACGGCTAGGTTGAGGTTGAGTGTTAGGGTTAGGCTTTGGATTAGGGTGAGGGATAGGTTTAGTTTGAGGGTTAGGGTAGGGTTAGGGTTAGGGTGAGGGTGAGTGTTAGGGTTACGGTTAGTTTTAGGGTGAGGTGTAGAGTGAGGGTTAGGTTTACGGTTAGGTTTAGAGTTCGATTGAGGTTTTCGGTTAGCTAAGGATTTGGGTTAGGGTGAGGATTAGGTTGATGGTGAAGGTTAGGGTTATGGTGAGTGGTAGGGTTGGGGTTAGGGTTAATTTGAGGGTGAGAGTTAGTTTTGGGTTTAGGGTTAGGGTTATTGTAGTGGTTAGGATTTGGGTTAGGGTGAGGGTTAGTGTGAGGTTTAGGGTTAGGTTTAGGGCTAGAGTTTGAGTGAGGTTGAGTATTAGTTTTAGGATTCGGGTTAGGGTTAGGTTTAGGCTGAGGGTGAGGGTGTGGGTGAGTGTTAGGTTTAGGTTTAGGGTTAGGTTAGTGTTAGGATGAGGGTTAGAGTGAGGTGTAGGGTTAGGGTTAGGTTGAGGGTTTTGGTTAGTATGAGTGTTAGGGTTAGGGTTAATGTAAGCCTGAGGGTGAGGGTAAGGGTTAGGTTTAGGGTTAGTGTGAGAGTTAATGTGAGACTGCGGTTTAGCGTTTGGGTTAGGGTGAGGGTTAGGGTTAGGGTTAGGGTTAGGGTTAGGGTTAGGGTGAGGGGTAGGGTGATGGTTATTTTTAGGGTTCGGGTTAGGGTTCGGTTGTGGGTTTCAGTTAGATAAGTGTTAGTGTTAGGGAGAGGACTAGGGTGAGGGTGAGGGTTAGGGTGAGGGATAGGATTAGTGTGAGGGTTAGGCTTAGGATTAGGGTGAGGGTTTGGATTAGGGTGAGGTTTAGGGTGAGGGTGAGTGTTAGGGTTAGGATGAGGGTTGCGGTTAGGTTTAGGGTGGGTGTTAGTGTGAGGGGCAGGGTTAGAGTTAGCGTGAGGGTTAGATTTAGTGTGAGGGTTAGGGTTACAGTGAGGATAAAGGTTAGGGTGAGGGTTAGGGTTAGCTTTAGTGTGAGGGTAAGGGTTAGGGTGAGGGTTAGGGTTAGGGTTAGGTTGAGGGTTAAGGTGAGGGCTAGGGTTAGGGTTAGGGTGAGGGCTAGGTTTAGTGTGAGGGTTAGGGTTGGGGTTAGGTTGAGGCATAGGGTTAGGGTTAGGGTGAGGGTAAGCGTTAGTGTGAGGGAGAGGTTTAGGATGAGGGTGAGCTTTAGGGTTAGTGTGAGTGTTAGGTTCAGGGATAGTGTTTGGTTAGGTTGAGGGTAAGGTTTAGGGTTAGGGTGAGGGTTAGGGTGATGGTGAGAGTGAGGGTGATGGTTAGGGTTAGGGTTAGGGTGAGCCTGAGTGTGAGGGTTCGGATTAGCGTTACGGTTAGATTTAGGCTGAGGCTGAGGGTGAGGGTGAGGGTGACATTTATGTTTAGGGTTAGGGTGAGGGGTAGGTTTAGTTTGAGGGTTAGGGTGAGGCTGAGTTTAAGTGTTAGGGTGAGCGTTAGGGTGAGGGTGAGGGTTATGTTTAGGATTAAGGTTAGGGTGAGGGTTAGGGTGAGGGTTAGGGTTATTGTTAGGGTGAGGGTTAGGGCGAAGATTAGGGTGAGGGTGAGGGTTAGGGTTAGGATTAGGGTTAGTGTGAGGGCTAGGGTGAGGTTGAGGGATAGTCTTAGAATTAAGGTTAGTTTAGGGTGAGAGTAAGGGTTAGAGTTAGGGTGAGGGTTAGGGTAGATTTAGGGTTAGGGTGATGGTTAGGGTGAGGGTTAGTTTTAGATTTAGGGTTAGCATGCGGGTTAGGGTGAGAGGTAGGTTTAGGGTTAGGGTGAGGGTGAGCTTTAGGGTAAGGGTGATGGTTAGGGATAGGGTTAGGTTTAGGTTGAGTGATAGGGTTAGAGCTAGGGTGAGGGTGAGTTTTAGGGTTACTGTGAGTATTAGGGTGAGGGTTAGGGTGAGGGTTAGTTTAGGGTTAGGGTGATGGTGAGGGTTAGGGTTAGGGTTAGTGTGAGGGTTAGGTTTGTGGTTAGGGTGAGGGTTAGAGTTAGGCTGAGGGTGAGGGTTAGGGTGAGGTTTACTTTCAGGGTTAGGGTTAGTGTGAGGTGTAGGGTGAGGGTTAGGGTTAGATTTAGGGTTAGCATGAGGGTTAGGGTGAGGGGTAGTGTTAGGATTAGGTTTAGGGTTAGGTTTAGGGTGAGAGTTAGGTTTAGGGTTAGGTTGAGGTTTAGGGTTAGGATGAGAGTTAGGTTAGGATTAGGGTTAGTGTGAGGGTGAGGGCGAGGCTGAGGGTTAGGGTGAGGATGAGGGTTAGGGTTAGCGTTAGGTTGAGGCTGAGGGTGAGGGTTTGGATTAGCCTTTGTGTTCGAGTTAGTCTGAAGGTGAGCTTGAAGTTGAGGGTGACGTTTATGCTTTGGATTAGGGTGAGGGTTAGGGTTAGTGTGAGGGTTAGGGTAAGGCTGAGGTTAAGGGTAAGGGTGAGGATTAGGATTAGGGTTAGGGTGAGGGTTAGGTTGATGGTTAGGGTTAGGCTTAAAGTTAGGGTTAGGTTGAGTTTTAGGGTGAGGGAAAGGGTGATGGTGAGGTTTAGGGTTGGGGTGATGATTGGAGTTAGGTTTTGGGTTAGGGTTAGGGTGAGGGTTATTGTAAGGGTGAGGGTAACGGTTAGGGTGAGGGATATGCTTAGGGTGAGGGTTAGGGATAGGATTAGGGTTAGGGTGAGGGCTAGGTTGAGGGTGAGAGTTAGGTTTAGGGTTATGGTGAGGGTTATGGTTATGGTTAGGATGAGGGTAACGGTGAGGGGTAGAGTTAGGGTTAGGGTGAGTGTTAGGTTTAGTGTGAGGGTTATGGTTAGGGTGAGGTTTAGTGTGAGAATGAGCGTTAGGGTTAACGTGAGTGTTAGGGGGAGTGTGAGGGGTAGGTCTCGGGTTAGTGTGAAGGTTAGGTTTAGGGTCAGGGTGAGGGTTAAAGTTAGGCTGAGAGTGAAGGTTAGGGTGAGGGTGACATTTAGGGTTATGGTTAGGGTGAGGGTTAGGGTTAGTGTGAGGGTTAGGGTGAGGGTGAGGGTGAGGTTAAGGGTTAGGTTGAGGGTGAGGATTAGGGTTAGATTGTGGGTTAGGGTTAGGATTGAGCGTTTGGTTGAGGGTTAGGTTGAGTGTTAGGATTAGTGTCAGGGATAGGGATAGGGTGAGGGTTAGGGTGAGGGGTTGGGTTAGGGTTAGGGTGAGGTTTAGGGTGAGGATGAGGGTTAGGGTTAGTGTGAGGGTTAGGGTGAGTGTGAGGGTGAGGGTTAGGTTTAGTGTGAGGGTTAGGGTTAGGGTTAGGTTTAGGATGAGGTTGTGGGTTAGGTTGAGGGTTAGGGTGATGGTGAGGGTTAGGTTTAGGATTAGGATGAGGGTGAGGGTTAGCCTGAGCTTGAGTGTGAGAGTTAGGGTGGGAGTTAGGATTAGGGTTAGGGTTAAGTAGAGGGCTCTGGTGAGGGTGAGGGTTAGGGTGAGGGTGAGGGTTAGTATTAGGGTTAGGGTTAAGTTGAGGGCTAAGGTTAGGGTGAGGCTTAGGGTGAGGGTGAAGTTGAGGGTGAGGGTTTCAACTAAGTAAGGGTTAGGGTTAGGGTGATGATTAGGTTGAGGGTGAGGGTTAGGGTGAGTGTTACGCTTAAGGTGAGGGTTAGAGTTAGGGTTAGGGTGAGGGTTAAGGTGACGGTGAGGGTGACAGTTAGGGTGAGGGTTACGGTTAAGGTGAAGTTTAGAGTTAGGGTTAGAGTGAGGGTTAGGTTTAGTTTTAGGGTTAGTGTTAGTGTTAGGCTTAGGGTGAGTATAAGGGTTAGGGTGAGTATGAGGGTGAGGGAGAGGGTTAGGGTTAGGGTGAGGTTTAGCTTTAGCGTGAGGGTTAGGTTTAGGGTTAGTGTGGGGGTTAGGTTGAGGGGTAGGCTTAGGGATATGGTGAGGGTTAGGTTTAGTATGAGGGTTAGGGTTAGGGTTACTGTTAGGGTGAGGGTAAGGTTTAGGGTGAGGGTCAGGGTGACGTTGAGGTTTAGGGTTAGGATTAGGTTTAGGGTTAAAGTTAGGCTCAGGGAGAGGTTGAGGGTAAGGGTGAGGGTTAGGGTTAGGGTTAGTGTGAGGCTTAGGGTTAGGGCTTTATTTAGGGTGATGATGAGGATTAGGGTGAGGTTGAGGTTTCAGATGAGGGTGAGGGTTTGGGTGGGGTTGAGGGTTAGTGTTAGGGTGAGGGTTAGGTTTAGGGTTAGGGTAAGGGTTAGCTTGAGTGATAGGGTTAGGGTTAGGGTGATGTTTAGGGTTAGTGTGAGGGTTAGGGTGAGTGTGCAGGTTAGGGTTAGGCTGAGGGTTAGGTTTAGGGTGAGGGTTAGTGTTAGGGTTAGTGTGAGTGTGAGGGAGAGTGTGAGGGTTAGGTTTAGGATTTGGGTTAGAGTTAAGATGAGGGTGAGGGTTATTGTTAGGATTAGGGTTAGGTTTAGGCTGAGGGTGAGGGTGAGTGTGAGGGTTAGAGTGAGGGTGAGGGTTAGGTTCAGGTTTAGGCTTACGTTTAGAGTGAGGGTTAGGGTTAGGCTTACAGTTAGGATGAGGGTTAGGGTGAGGGATCGTGTTAATGTGAGGGTGAGGTTTAGTGTTCGTGTGAGGGTTAGGTTTAGGGATAGGGTTAGGGTTAGGGTGAGCGTACGGGTTCGGGTTCAGGTGAGGTTAAGGGTGAGGCTGAGGGTTAGGTTTTGGGATAGGGTTAGGGTTATGGAGAAGGTAAGGGTTACAGTTAGGTTGAGGGTGAGATTCAGGATTAGGGTTTGGGTTAGGCATAGGGTTAGGGTAAGGTTGAGGGTTAGGTTGAGGGTTCGGGTTAATGTTAGTGTTAGGTTTACTGTGAGGGTAAGGGTTAGGGTGAGGTTTAGGGTGAATGTGAGGATTAGGGCTAGCATTAGGGTTAGGGTGAGGGTTACGTTTAGGGGTTTAGGGTTAGGGTTAGAGTAAGGCTTAGGGTTAGGTTTACGGTGAGGGTTAGGTTTAGAGTGAGGGTGAGGGTTAGGGTGAGTGTTAGAGTTAGGGTACTGGTTAGGGTTATTGTGAGGGTTATTGTGAGGCTGAGGGTTATGGTTAGGGTGAGGGTAAGGTTTAGAGTGAGGGTTACGGTGAGGATTAGGGTTAGGGTTAGGGTGAGGGTTATGGTTAGTGTGAGGGTAAGGGTTAAGTTGAGGTTTAGGGTTAGGATTAGGGTTAGGGTGTGGGCTAGATTGAGGATGAGGGTTAGGTTCAGGGTTAGGGTGAGGGATAGGGTTAGGGTTAAGGTTAGGGTGAGGGTGAGGGATAGGGTTCGGGTTAGGGTGAGGGTTAGAGTTAGGCTGAGGGTATGGGTTAGGGTGAGGGTGACGTTTAGGTTTAGGGTTAGGGTGCGGGTTTGGATTAGGTGATGGTTAGGGTGAGGGTGAGGTTAAGGGTTAGGTTGAGGGTTATGGTGAGGTTTAGTGTTAGGGTTGGGGTTAGGGTGAGGGTTAGGTTGAGGGTTAGGTTGAGGGTTTGGGTTAATGTGAGGGTGAGGGCGAAGTTGAGGGTTATGGTGAGGGTGAGGGCTCTGGTGAGGGTGAGGGATAGGCTTAGGGTAAGGTTTAGATTTAGGGTTAAAGTGAGGGTTAGGGTTAGGGTTAGGGTGAGGGTTAGGGTTAGGGTTAGGGTGAGGGCTAGGTTGAGGGTGATGGTTAAGTTTAGGATTAGGGTGAGGGTTAGGATTAGTGTGAGGGTTAGGGTGAGGTTGAGTTTAAGGGTGAGGGTGAGATTTAGGTTGAGAGTTAGGGTTAGTGTCAGGGATAGGGATAGGGTGAGTGTTAGGGTGAGGATTAGGTTTAGAGTGAGGTTGAGGGTTAGGGTGAAGTTTAGATTTAGGGTTCGAGTTAGGGTTATTTTGAGGGTGATTGTGAGGTTTAGGGTGAGGGTTAGGGTTAGGGTTAGGTTGAGGATGAGAGTTAGGGTTAGGGTTATGGTGAGGGTTATGGATAGGGTTATGGTTAGGGTGAGGGTTACAGTTAAGCCGAGGGTGTGGGTTAGGGTTAGGATGAAGTTTATATTTAGGGTTAAGGTGAGGGTTAGGATAAGTGTGAGGGTTAGGGTGAGGGTGAGGTTATGCGTTAGGGTGAGGGTTGGGGTGAGGTTTAGTGTTAGGGTTAGGGTTAGGGTGAGTGTTAGCGTGAGGGGTAGGTTGAGGGTTAGGGTTGGTGTCAGGGATAGGGATAGGGTGAGGGTTAGGGTGAGGGTTAGAAGTAGGGTTAGGGTGAGGTTTAGTTTGAGGGTGAGGGTTAGGGTTGGGGTGAGGGTTAGGGTTAGTGTGAGGGTTAGGGTTAGGATTAGGGTTATGGTGAGAGCTAGGGTGAGGATAAGGGTTAGGCTTAGGGTTAGGGTGAGGGTTAGGGTTAGGGTTAGTGTGAGGCTTAGGTTGAGGTTGAGGGTTAGGGTTAGAGTTAGATTTACGGTGAGGGTAAGGGTTAGGGTGAGTTTTCGGTGAGTGTGAGGGTTAGGGCTAGCATTAGGGTTAAGCTGAGGGTTAAGTTTAGGGTTAGGTTTAGGGTGAGGTTGAGGGTGAGGGTTAGGGTTAGGGTTAGGGTGAGTTTTAGGGTTAGTGTGAGGGCTAGGGATAGGTTTAGGGTGAGGCTGAGTGCGAGGTTGAGGGTTATGGTGAGGGTAAGGGTGAGGGTGAGGTTTAGGATTAGGGTTAGTGTGAGGCTGAGGGTGAGGGTTCGTATTAGAGTTAGGTTTAGAGTTAGGATGATGATGAATTTTAGGGTGAGTGAAAGGGTTAGGTTGGGGCTGAGCTTAAGTTTTAGTGTGAGTGTTAGGGTGAGGTTGAGGGTTAGGTTTAGGATTAGGGTGAGCGTGAAGTTTAGGGTGAGGGTTAGAGTTAGGCTTAGGGTTAGGTTTAGGGAGAGGGTTAGGGTGAGGTTTACAGTTAGATTGAGTGTGAGGTTTAGGGTGAGGGTTAGAGTTAGGGTTTGGGTTAGGGTTACTGTGAAGGTTATTGTGAGTGTGAGGGTTATGGTTTGGGTGAGGGTAAGGGTTAGGGTGAAGGTTAGGGTTAGGATTAGGGTTAGCATGAGGGCTAGGTTGAGGTTGAGGGTTATGTTTAGGGTTAGGGTGAGGGTTAGGGTGAGGTTTAGTGTTAGGTTTAGCATTAGGGTGAGGGTTAGGGTGATGATTAGGTTGAGTGTTAGGGCTTGTGTCAGGGATAGGGATAGGGTGAGGTTTAGGGTGAGGATTAGGTTGAGGTTTAGGGTTAGGGTGAGGGTTAGGGTTAGGATTAGTGTTAGGGTGAGGTTTAGGGTGAAGGTCTGGGTTAGGTTTTTGGTTATGGTGAGCATTAGGGTTAGGGTTAGGGTGAGGGTTAAGTTGAGGGATAGGGTTAGGTTTAATGTGAGGGTTAGGATTACTGTGAGGTTTACGGTTAGGGTTAGGGTTAGGGTTAGAATGACGGTAAGTGTTAGGGTGAGGGTGAGTCTTAGGGTGAGGATGAGGGTTAGGGTTAGTGTGAGTGTTAGGGTTAGGGCTAGTGTTAGGGTTAGGGTGAGGGTAAGGGTTAGTGTTAGGGTGATGTTGAGGCTTAGGGTGAGGTAGAAGGTTAGGGATAGGGTTAGGGTTAGGGTGAGGCTAAGGGTTAGGGTTAGGGTGAGGGTTAGGATTAAGGTGAGGGTTAAGGTGAGTGTAGGTTTATGGTTTGGGTGAGGGCTAGTTTTAGTGTGAGCTTTAGATTTAGAGTTAGGTCTAGGGATACGATTAGGTTTAGAGTGATGATAAGGGTTAGGGTGAAGAAGAGGATTAGGGTGAGGGTGAGGGTTAGGGTTAGTGTGAGGATTAGTGTTAGGGAAAGGGTTAGGGTTAGTGGGAGGATAAGGATTAGGGTTAGGGTGAGGGTGAGGGTTAGGGTTAGTGTGAGCATTAGGGTTAGGGACAGGTTTATGGTTAGGGTGGGTAAGATTTAGGGTCAGGGTGAGGGTGAGGTTTAGGGTGAGGTTGAGGGTTAGTGATAGGATTAGGGTTAGGTTGAGAGATAGGTTGAGGGTTATGGTTAGGTTTAGGGTGAGGGTTAGGGTGAGGGTTAGCGTTAGGTTTAGGGTGACCTATAGGTTTAGGGTGAGGGTTAGGGTTGGGGTTAGGTTTACGGTGAGGGTAAGGGTTAAGGTGAGGTTTAGGGTGAGTGTGAAGTTTAGGGTTAGTTTTACAGTTACCCTGAGGGTTAGGGTGAGGGTTAGGTTTAGGGTTACTTTTAGGGTGAGGGTGAGGTTTAGGGTTAGGGTTAGGGTTAGGGTTAGGGAGAAGGTGAGGGAAGGCTGAGGGTTAGGTTGAAGGTGAGGGTGAGGGTTCAGATTAGCTTAGGGTTAGAGTTAGGCTGAGGGTGAGGGTGAGGTTGAGGGTGACAATTATGTTTAGGTTTAGGGAGAGGGTTAGGGTGAGGCTGAGGTTAAGTGTTAGGGTGAGGATTAGGGTGAGGGTGAGGGTTGTGTTTAGGATTAGGGTTAGGAGGAGTTTTAGGGTTTGGCTTAGGGTTAGGTTTATGGTGAGAGTTAGGGTGAGGGTTAGGGTTATGGTGAGGGTGAGTGTTAGGGTGAGGATTAGAGTTAGGGTTAGGTTAGTGTTAGGGTGAGCGTTATTGTGATGGTGAGGGTTAGGGTTATGGTGAGGGCTAGGTTGAGGGTGGGAGTGAGGTTTAGGGTTATGGTGAGGGCTAGGGTTTCGGTTAGGATGAGGGTAATGGTGAGGGGTAGGGTTAGGGTTAGATTGAGGGTTAGGTTTAGTGTGACGGTTAGGGTGAGAATGAGTTTTAGGTTTACCGTAAGTTTTAGGGTGAGGGTTAGGGTATGGGTTAGGGTTAGGTTTAGGGTAAGGGTGAGGGTTAGGGTTAGGGTTAGTGTGAGGATTAGGGTTAGGGATAGGGTGAGGGTTAGAGTTATGCTGAGGGTGAGGGTTAGGGTGAGGGTGAGATTTAGGGTTAGGGTTAGTGTGAGGGTTAGGTTTAGTGTGAGGGTTAGGGTGAGGGTGAGGTTAAGGGTTAGGGTTAGGTTCAGTGTTAGTGCTAGGCTGAGTGTGAAGGTGAGGGTGAGGGTGAGGGTTAGTTTGAGGGTTAGGTTGACATCTAGGTTAATGTGGAGGGTTAGGGTGAGTGTGAGGGTGAGGTTGAGGGTTTCGGTTAGGTAAAGGTTAAGGATAGGGTGAGGATTAGTATGATCTTGAGGTTTAGGGTTAGGGTTAGTGTTAGGCTGAGGGATAGGGTTAGGTTTCGGGAGATTGTTAGGGTGAGAGTGCGGGTTAGGTTTAGGGTTAAGGTGAGGGCTAGGGTAAGGGTGAGGGTTAGGGTAAGGGTGAGGGTGAGGTTGTGGGTTTTAGTTAGGTAAGAGTTAAGGTTAGGTTTAGGGTTATTGTGAGGGTTCGGGTTTGGGTGAGGGTGAGGTTTAGGGTTAGGATTAGCGTGAGGCTTAGGATGAATTTTAGGGTTAGGATGAGGGTTAAGTTGAGGGATAGGGGTAAGGTTATGTTGAGGGTTAGGGTTAGTGTGAGGGTTAGTGTTAGGGATAGGTTTAGGTTAGTGTGAGGGTAAGGATTAAGGTGAGCGTGAGGGTTAGGGTAAGGGTGAGGGTTAGGGATAGGGTTAGGGTTAGGGTGAGGGATAGGTTGAGGTTTAGGGTTAGGGTTAGCATTAAGGTGAGGGTTAGGTTGAGGGTTAGGGTTAGGGTTATGGTTAGGGGTACGGTTACTTTTAGGGTGAGGGTGAGGGTTAGGATTAGGTTAACGGTGAGGTTAAGTGTTAGGGTGAGTTTTAGGGTGAGTGTGAGGGTTAGGGTTAGCATTAGGGTGAGGGTGAGGTTTAGGGTGAGTTTTAGGGTTAGGGTTAGTGTGAGGGTGAGGGTGAGAATTAGGGTTAGGTTTCGGGTGAGGTTTAGGTTCATGGTGAGGGTTAGGATTAGGGATAGGTTGAGGTTGAGGGCAAGCGTTAGGGTTAGGGTGAGGGTGAAGGTGAGGGTTAGGGTTAGGGTTAGGGTTAGGGTCAGGGTTAGGGTCAGGGTTAGGATTAACATTACGTTTAGGGTTAGGCTGAGCGTGAGGCTGAGGGTGAGGGTGATGGTAATGCTTAGAGTTAGGGTGAGGGTTAGGGTTAGTGTGAGGGTTAGAGTGAGGCTCACTTTAAGGGTTAGGGTGATGCTGAGGGTTTGGTTTAAGATTAGGGTTAGGGTGAGGGTTAGGGTGAGGGTTAGGCTTAGGCTTAAAATTATGGTTAGGGTGAGGTTTAGGGTGAGGGTAATGGTGATGGTGAGGTTTAGGGTTGGGGTGAGGATTAGAGTTAGGGTTAGGGTTAGGGTTAGGGTGAGGGTTATTTTGAGGTTGAGGGTAACGTTTAGGGTTAAGGTAGAGTAATGATTATTGGTAGGGTGAGAGCTAAGTTGAGGGTGAGAGTTATTTTTAGTGTTTTGGTGAGGGTTAAGGTTAGGGTTAGGATGAGGTTTAGGTTTAGTGTGAGGGTTAGTGTTAGGGTGAGTGTTGGTATGAGAATGAGTGTTAGGGTTACCATGAGTGTTAGGGTGAGGGTGAGGGTGAGGGTTAGGGTTAGTGTGAGGGTTAGCTTTAGGGTTAGGGTGAGGGTTAGTGTTAGGCTGATGGTGAGGGTTAGGGTGAGGGTGACATTTAGGGTTAGGGTTAGGATGAGGGTGAGGTTAAGTGTTAAGGTGAGCTTGAGGGTTAGTGTTAGATTGAGGGTTAAAGTTAGTGTCAGGGTTAGGTATAGGGTTAGTTTTAGGGTAAGGGTAAGGGTTAGGGTTAGGGTGAGGGATAGGGTTAGGGTTAGGGTGAGGGTTAAGGTGAGGGTAGGGTTATAGTTCGGGTGAGGGCAAGGTTTAGTGTGAGGTTTAGGGCTAGGGATATGTTTAGGGATAGGATTAGGGTTAGGGAGAGGGTAAGGGTTAGGGTGAGGGTGAGGGTTAGGGTGAGGGTGAGGGTTAGGGTTAGTGTGAGGGTTTGGGTTAGGGATAGGGTTAAGGTGAGGTTAAGGCTCAGGGTTAGGGTGAGGGTGAGGTTTAGGGTGAGGGTGAGGGTTAGGGACAGGGTTAGGGTTAGGTTGAGGGTTACCATTAGGGTTAGGGTGAGTGTTAGCATTAGGGTTAGGCTGCTGGATAGGGTGAGTATGAGGGTTAGGGTTGGGGTTAGGTTTACGGTTAGCTTTAGGGTGAGGGAGAGGATTAGGGTTAGATTTAGGGTTAGGGATAGGGTGAGGGTTAGAGTTAGGCTGAGGGTGAGGGTTAGGGTGAGGGTGACGCTTAGGGTTAGGGTTAGGGTGAGGGTTAGGTTTAGTGTGAGGGTTAGGGTGAGGGTTAGGTTGAGGGTTAGGGTTACGGATAGTGTTTGGGTGAGGGTTAGGGTGAGGGTTAGGGTTATGGTTAGGGTAATGTTTAGGGTGAGGGTGAGGGTGAGGATTAGGGTGAGTTTTAATGTTATGTTGAGGGTTCAAGTTAGGATTAGGGTTAGGGTGAGGGCTCTGGTGAGGGTGAGGGTTAGGCTTAGGATTAGGTTTAGATTTAGGGTGAAGGTGAGGAGTAGGGTTAGGGTTAGGGTCAGGGCTAGGTTTAGTGTGAGGGTTAGGGTTAGGTTTAGGGTGAGAGTTAGGGTTAGGGTTACAGTTAAGGTTAGGGTTAGGTTTAGAGTTAGGGTTAGGGTTAGGGTTAGGGTTATTGTTAGAGTTAGGGTGAGGGTGAGGGTGAGGATGACGTTGAGGGTGAGGGAAAGGGTGAGAGCTAGGATTAGGGTCAGGGTTAGAGTTAGGGTGAGGATGAGGTTGAGGGTGAGTTTGATGTTTAAGGTTAGGGTGAGGGCCAGGATTAGGGTTAGGTTTAGATTTAGGCTGTGGGTGAGGGTGAGGGTGACAGTGAGGTTTAGGTTTAGAATGAGGGTGAGGGTTAGGGTGAGGGTTAGTGTAAGTGTGAGGTTTAGGGTGAGGGTGAGGTTAAGAGTTAGGGTGAGGGTTAGGGTGAGGGTGAGGGTTAGGTGTAGGGTTAGAGTGAGGGTAAGGGTTAGGGTTAGGGTTAGGTTGAGGTTTAGGTTGAGGGTTAGGCTTAGGGTTAGCGATACGATTAGTGTGAGGGTTAGGGTGAGGGTTAGTGTTTGGGTGAGCTTTAGGGTGAGGGTGAGGGTTAGGGTTGTTGTGAGGGTTATGTTTATGTGATGGTAATGGTTAGGATTAGGGTTAGGGTGAGGGCTATGGTGTGGTTGATGGTTAAGGGTAGGGTTAGGGTTAGGGTGAGGTTTAGGTTTAGGGTTAGGGTGAGGGTTAGGGATAGGGTTAGGGTTAAGGTGAGGGTGAGAGTTAGGATGAGGTTGTGGGTTAGTGTGAGGGTGACGTTTAGGGTTAGGGTTAGGGTGAGGGTTAGGGTTAGTGTGAGGGTTAGGGTGAGGCTGAGGTTAAGGGTTAGGGTGAGGGTTAGGGTGAGGGTGAGGGTTTTGTTTAGGATTAGGGTTACTGTGAGGGTTAGGGTTAGGCTTAGGGTTAGGTTTAGGGTGAGGGTTAAGGTGAGGTTTAGGGTTATCGTGAGGGTGAGTGTTAGGGTGAGGATTAGGTTTAGGTTTAGGGTTAGGGTTAGGGTGAGGGTTATTGTGACGGTGAGGGTTACGGTTAGGGTGACGGTTAGGGTGAGGGTGAGGTTTAGGATTAGGGTTAGGGTGAGGGCTAGGTTGAGAATGAGAGTTAGGTTTAGGGTCATGGTGAAGGTTAGGGCTACGGTTAGGATGAGGGTAATGGTGAGGTGTAGGGTTAGGGTTAAATTGAGGGTTAGGTTTAGTGTGAGGGTTAGGTTTAGGTTGAGGGTTAGGGTGAGAATGAGTGTTAGGGTTACCGTGAGTGTTAGGATGAGGGTTAGGGTGTGGTTTAGTGTTAGGGTTAGGGTTCGGGTAAAGGTGAGGGACAGGGTTAGGCTTAGTGTGAGGGTTTGGGTTAGGTTTAGGGTTAGGATTACGGTGAGGGTAAGTGTTAGGGTGAGGGTTAGGGAGAGGGTTAGGGTTAGGATTAGGGTTAGGCTTAAATTGAGGGCTAGGGTGAGGGTGACGTTTAGGGTTAGGGTGAGGGTTATGATTAGGTTTAGTGTTAATTTCAGGGCTAGGGTGAGGATGAGGCTTATGGTGAGGTTTAAGGTGAGGGTGAGGGGTTCAGTTAATTTATTGTTAGGGTTAGGGTGAGGATTTGTTTGAGGTTGAGGGTTGGGGTGAGGGTTAGGGTTAAGGTGAGGGTTAGAGTTAGGGTTAGGGTGAGGGGTAGGGTGACGGTGAGGGTGACAGTTAGGGTGAGGGTTAAGGTTAAGATGAGGGTAAGGGTTAGGGTTAGGGGGAGGGTTAGGCTTAGTGTGAGGGTTAGTGTTACTTTTACTGTTAGGGTTAGGGTGAGAATAAGGGTTAGGGTGAGGATTAGTGTGAGGGTGAGCGTTAGGGTTAGGGTGAGGGTTAGGTTTAGGATTAGTGTGGGGGTTAGGGTGAGGGTGAGGCTTAGGGTAATGGTGAGGGTTAGGTTTAGTGTGAGGGTTAGGGTTAGGGTTAGGGTTAGGTTGAGGGTAAGGTTTAGGGTGACGGTCAGGGTGAGGTTGAGGTTTAGGGTTAGGATTAGGGTTAGAGTTAAGGTTAGGCTGAGGGTGAGGGTGAGGGTAAGGGTGAGGGTTAGGGTTAGGTTTAAGATGAGGGTTAGTGTTAGGGTTTTATTTAGGGTGAGGATGAGGGTTAGGATGTGGTTGAGGTTTCAGGTGAGGGTGAGGGTTAGGGTGGGGGTGAGGATTAGTGTTAGGGTGAGGGTTATGTTTAGGGTTAGGTTAAGGGTTAGCTTGAGGGGTAGGGTTAGGGTTAGGGTGAGAGTTAGGATTAGGGTGAGGGTTAGGTATAGGGTGAGGGTTAGGGTTAGGGTAACTGTGAGGGTGAGGGAGAGTATGAGGGTTAGGATTAGGGTTTGGGTTAGAGTTAGGATGAGGGTGAGGGTTAGGATTAGGCTGAGGGTGAGGGTGAGTGTGAGGGTTAGGGTTAGGTTTAGGTTTAGGGTTATTGTTAGAGTGAGGGTTAGGGTTAGGCTTAAGGATAGGATGAGGGTTAGGCTGAGTGGTCGGGTTAATGTGAGGGTGAGGTTAAGTGGTAGTGTGAGGGTTAGATTTAGGGATATGGTTAGGGTTAGTGTGAGGGTACGGGTTCGGGTTCTCGTCAGGGTTAGGCTGAGGGTTAGCGTTCTTGTAAGGGTTAGGGTTTGGGATAGGGTTAGGGTTTTAGAGAGGGCAACGGTTAGGGTTAGGGTGAATGTGAGGTTTAGGATGAGGGTGAGGGTTAGGCATAGGGTTAGGGTTAGGTTGAGGGTTAGGTTGAAGGTTAGGGTTAGGGTTAGGGTTAGGGTTAGGTTTACGGTGAGGTTAAGGGTTAGGGTGAGGTTTAGGGTGAGTATGAGGGTTAGGGCTAGCATTAGGGTTAGGGTGAGGGTTACGTTTAAGGTTAGGGTTAGGGTGAGGTTGAGGGTGAGGTTAAGGGTAAGGGTTAGGGTGAGGTTTAGGGTTATGTTTAGGGTTACGGTGAGGTTGAGTGCGAGGGTGAAGATTAGGGTGAGGGTCAGTATGAGGGTGAGGTTTAGGGTTAGGGTTAGCGTGAGGCTGAAGGTGAGGGTTCGGATTAGAGTTAGAGTTAGAGTTAGGCTGAGGTTGAGGGTTAGGGTGAGGGTTAGGGTTAGTGTAAGGGTTAGGTTGAGGTTGAGATTAAGGTTTAGGATGAGGGTGAGGGTTAGGGTTAGGGTTAGGTTTAGGTTTAGGGTGAGGGTTAGTGTTAGAGTGAGGGTGAGGGTTAGTGTGAGGGTTAGTGTTAGGGTTCGGGTGAGGGTTATTGTGAGGGTTATTGTGAGGATGAGGGTTATGGTAAGGGTGAGGGTAAGGGTTAGTGTGAGATTTAGGGTTAGGATTAGATTTTGGTTGAGGGCTAGGTTGATTGTGAGGGTTAGGTTTAGGGTTAGGGTTAGGGTTAGGGTGAGGGTTAAGTTGAGGGTTAGGGTTAGGTTTAGGGTGAGGGCTAGGATTACTCTGAGGGTTAGGGTTAGGGTAAAGTTTAGGGTGAGGGTGAGGGTTAAGTTGAGGGAGAGAGTTAGGGATAGGTTTAGGGTTAGTGTGAGGGTAAGGGTTAGGGTTAGGATGCGGGATACTGTTAGGGTTTGGGTGAGGGTTAATTTGAGGGTAGGGTTATGGTTAGGGTGAGGGCTATGTTTAGTGTGAGGTTTAGGGCTAGGGTTAGTTTTACGGAAAAGATTAGGGTTAGGGTGAGGGTAAAGGTTAGGGTGATGGTGAGGGTTAGAGTGAGGGTGAGGGTTAGGGTTAGTGTGAGGGTCAGGGTTAAGGATAGTATTAGGGTTAGGGTGAGGGTAAGGATTACGGTTAGGGTTATGGTGAGGATTAGCCTTAAGGTTAGGGTGAGGGATAAGGTGAGGGTGAGGGTTAGGGTTGGGGTTAGGTTTACGGTGAGGGTAAGGGTTAGGGGGAGGTTTAGGCTGAGTGTGAGGGTTAGGGTTAGTGTTAGCATTACAGTTAGAGTGAGGGTTAAGGTGAGGGTTAGTTTTAGGGTTAGCTTAAGGGTGAGGGTGAGGGTGAAGGTTAGGGTCAAGATGAGGGCGAGGGTGAGGGTTAGGGTGAGGGTTACGGTTAGGGTTAGGGTGACAGATAGGGTGGGGGTGAGGGTGAGGGTTGGGCTAGGTTTACGGTGAGGGTAAGGGTTAGGGTGAGGTTTAGGGTGAGTGTGAGGGTTAGGGTTAGCATTACGGTTAGGGTGAGGGTTAGGGTGAGGGTTAGGTTTAGGGTTAGCTTTACGGTGAGGGTGAGAGTTAGGGTTAGTGTCAGGGTTAGGGTAAGGATGAGGGTTAGGGTTCAGGTTAGAGTGAGGATTAGGTTTAGGGATAGGATGAGGGTTAGATTTAGGCTGAGGGTGAGTGTTTGGGGGAGGGTGAAGTTTAGTATTAGGGTTAGGGTGAGGATTATGTTTAGTGTGAGGATTATGTTTAGTTTTTGGGTTAGGCTGAGGGTGAAGGTGAGGGTGAGGTTAGGGTTAGGTGAGGGTTAGGGTGTGGGTTAGGGTTAAGGATAGGGTTAGGGTTAGGTTTAATGTGAGGTTGAGGCTGAGGATTAGGGTTAGGTTTAGGTTTAGGTTTAAGGTTTGGTTTAGGGTTAGTGTTAGTGTTAGTGTTAAGGTAAGGGTTAGGGCTAGGATTAAGATTAGTGTTAGGGTTAGGCTGAGGGTGATTGTGGGGGTGAGGATTATGGTTAGGGTTAGGGTTAGGATTATTGTTACTGTTATGGTTAGTGTTAAGTTTGTGATGAGGGTGAGGCTGACAGTGAGGGTTCTGGTTATGGTTAGGGTTAAGATTTTTCTTATTGTTAGGGTTAGGGTTAGAGTTTTGGTGAGGTTGAGGTTGAGGGTGAGGGTTAGGGTTAGGGAGAGGTTTAGGGTTAGGGTTAGGGTTAGGGTTAGGTTTAGGGTTAGGTGAGGGTGAGGTTTGGGGTTAGAGTTAGGGTTAAGGGGAGGGTTAGGGTGAGGTTTAGGGTTAGGGTTATTGTTAGGGTTAGGGTTAGGGTGAGGGTGAGGGTTAGGCTGAGGGTTAGGATTAGTATTAGTGTAAGGGTTAGGTTGAGTGTGAGGGTTAGGGTTAGGCTTAGTCTTAGTGTTAGGCTGAGGGTAAAGGTGAGGGTGATTTTAGGGTTAGGGTGAGTGGTAGGGTTAGGATTAGGGTTAGGGTGAGGGCTAGAGTGAGAGTGAAGTTTAGGGTTAGTGTTAGGGTAAGGTTTAGAATTAGGGTGAGGTTTAGGGTGAGGGTTAGGATGAGGGTTAGGGTTACAGTGACGTTGAGGGTTAGGGTTAGGTTGAGGTTTAGGGTTAGGATTAGGATTAGAATGAGGGTGAGTGATAGGATTAGGGTTAGGGTTAGGGTTACGTTTAGGTTTAGGATTAGTATTATGGTTAGGGTTAGGGTTAGAGTTATGGGGAGGGTGAGGGTGAGGGTGAGGGTTACGTTTAGGTTTAGGGTTACGGCTAGGATTAGGGTTAGGACGACGGTGAGGTTTAGGGTTAGATTTAGGGTTAGGTGGAGTGTTAATGTTAGGGTTAGAGTTAGGTTTAAGGTTAAGATGAGGGTTAGGTTGAGGTTTATGGTTAGGGTTAGGGTTAGGGTTATTATTAGTTTTAAGGTGAGGGTGAGTGTGAGGGTTAGGGTTAGGGTTAGGCTTAGGCTTAGAGTTAGGCTGAGGATGAGGGTGGGTGTGATGATTAGGGTTAGGGTTGTGGTTAGGGTTAGGGTTATGGTGAGAGTTAGGATGAGGGTTAGGGTTATGATTATGGTTAGGGTGAGAGTGAGGGTTAGGGTTAGTGTTAGGGTAAGGTTTAGAATTAGGGTTAGGGTTAGGGTGAGGGTCAGAATGATGGTTAGGGTTACAGTGAGGTTGAGGGTTAGGGTAAGTTTGAGGGTTAGGTTTAGGATTAGTATTAGAATGACAGTGAGTGGTAGGATTAGGGTTTGGGTTAGGGATAGGTTTAGGTTTAGAATTAGTATTATGGTTAGGGTTAGGTTTAGAGTTAGGCTGAGGGTGAGTGTGAGGTTTAGGGTTAGTGTTAGGTTGAGGGTTAGGATGATGGTTAGGGTTAGGATTAAGATTAGGGTGAGGGCTAGGGTGAGGGTGAGGTTTAGGGTTAGGGTTAGGGTGAGGTTTAGCGTTAGGGTTAGGGTTAGTGTTACTGTTCGGGATAAGTTAAGGGTTAGGGTGAGGGGAAGGATTAGGGTTACGGTCTGCCTGAGGGTTAAGGTTAGGGTTAGGGTGAGGGTTAGGATGAGGATTAGGGTTAGTATTAGGATTAGGGTGTGGGCTATGGTGAGGGTGAGAGTTAGGGTTAGTGTTTGGGTGAGGTTTAGGCTTAGGGTTAGGGTTAGTATTTGGGTTTAGTTGTGGGCTAGTTTTAGGGTTAGATTTAGGTTTAGGGGGAGGGTTAGGTTGAGGTTTAGGGTTAGGGTTAGTGTTAGGGTTAAGGTTAGGGTGAGGGTGAGGGTGAGGGTTAGGGTTAGGCTTAGGCTTAGGCTTAGGGTTAGACTGAGGGTGAGTGTAGGGCTGAGGATTAGGGTTAGGGTTATGGTTATGGTTAGGGTTAGGGTGAGGGTTAGGATTCAGATTAGGGTTAGGGTGAGGGCTAGGGTGAGGGTGAGGGCTAGGATAAGGTTTAAGCTTAAGCTTAGGTTTAGGCTGAGCATGAGGTTGAGGGTGAGTGTTAGGTTTAGGGTGATGGTTAGGTTTATTGTTTGGGTAAGTGTTAGGATGAGGTTTAGGTTTAGGGTGAGGGTTAGGGTGAGGATGATGGTAAGGGTAAAGGTGAGGTTTAGGCTGAGGGTGAGGGTTAAGATAAGGGTGAGGGTTAGATTTAGGTTTAGGGTGAGGGCTAGGGTGAGGGTTAGGGTGAGGTTTAGGGTTAAGGATAGGGTAAGGTTTAGGATTTGGGTTAGGGTGAGTGAGTGTGTGTGTTAGGGTTAGGGTTAGGGTTAGTCTTAGGGTTAGGTGAGGGTTAGGGTTAGGGATTGGGTTAGAGTGAGTGTGAGGGTGAGGATTAGGGTTAGGTTTAGTGTTAGGTTTATGGTTTGGTTTAGGGTTAGGGTTAGGGTTAGTTTTAGGGTTAGGGTTACAGTGAGGGTTAGGGTTAGGTTTCGGGTTAGTGATAGGGTAAGGCTGAGGGTGATGGTGGGGGTGAGGATTAGGGTTAGGGTTAGGGTTAGGGTTATTGCTAGTGTTATATTTAGTGTTAAGTTTGTGGTGAGGGTGAGGTTAACGGTGAGGGTTATGGTTATGGTTATGGTCATGGTAGAGTGTTATTCTTATTGTTAGGGTTAGGGTTATAGTTACTGTGAGGTTGAGGGTAAGCGTGAGGGTTAGGGTTAGTGTTAGGGTTAGATTTAGAGTGAGATTTAGGGATAGGCTTAGGTTTGGGATTAGGTTTAGGATTAGGGTGAGTGTGAAGGTTAGGGTGAGGGTTAGGCTTAGACTTAGGGTTAGGCTGAGGGTGGGGGTGAGGATTAGGGATAAGGTTAGTGTTATTGTTAATTTTAGGGTTAGAATTCCCTTTAGGTTGAGGGTGAGGGTTAGGGTTACGTTTAGGGTAGTGATTAGGGTTAGGGTTAGGGTAAGGGTGAGGGTGAGGGTGAGGTTTAGGGTTAGATATAGGTTTAGGGGGAGGGTTAGTGTGAGGGTTATGGTTAGTGTTAGGATTAGGGTTAGGTTTAGGGTTAGCATTAGGGTTAAATTTAGAGTTATGGTGAGGGTGAGTGTGCAGGTGAGTGTGAGGGTGAGGGTTAGGATTAGGATTAGGGTTGGGGTGAGGGCTAGGGTGAGGGTGAGTGTTAGGGTTAGTGTTAGGGTTAGGTTTATAATTAGGATTAGGGTTAGGGTGAGGGTTAGGATGAGGGTTAGGGTTTCAGTGAGTTCGAGGGTTAGGGTTAGGTTGAGGGTTAGGGTTAGGATTAGGAATAGAGTGAGGGTGAATTGTAGGATTAGGGTTAGGGTTACGTTTAAATTTAGGATTAGTATTATAGTTAGGGTTAGGATTAGAGTTATGGTGAGGGTGAGGGTGAGGGTGAGGGATACGGTTAGGTTTAGGGTGTGGTTTAGGGTTAGGGTAGGATTAGGTTTAGGATGACGGTGAGGTTTAGGGTTAGATTTAGGGTTACTTGGAGGGTTAATGTTAGGGTTGGTGTTAGGTTTAAGGTTAGGGTGAGGGTTAGGTTGAGGTTTAGGTGTAGGGTTAGGGTTAGGGTTAGGATTAGTTTTAAGGTGAGGGTGAGTTTTACGGTTAGGGTTAGGTTTAGGCTTAGGCTTTGGGTTAGGCTGAGGGTGAGGGTGTGGGTGAGGATTAGGGTTAGGGTTATGGTTAGGTTTAGGGTTAGAGTGAGAGTTAGGATGAGGGTTAGGGTTAGGATTAGGGTTAGGGTGAGGGCTAGGGTGAGGTTGAGATTTAGGGTTCGGGTTAAGGTGAGGTTTAGGGTTAGGGTTAGGGATAGGGTCAGGGTGAGTTTGAGGTTTAGGTTTAGAGATAGGGTTAGGGTGAGGGTTAGTGTGAGGGTTCAGATTAGTGTTATGGTTAGAGTTAGGTTTAGGATTAGGGTTAGGGAGAAGGTGAGTTTGAGGGTTAGGGTTAGGGTTAGGTTTAGGATTAGGCTTAGGGTTAGGCTGAGGTTTCGGATGAGGGTGAGTGTTAGGGTTAGGGTGAGGGTTAGGGTTAGGGTGAGGGTTAGGATAAGGGTTAGGGTTAGATTTAGGGTGAGGGTGAGGGTTAGGGTTAGGGTTAGGGTTAGTGTGAGGTGTAGGGTGAGGATGAGGTGTAGGGTGAGGATGAGGATTAGGGTTAGGGTGAGGGTTAGGATTAGAATGAGGGTTATGGTGAGCGTTAGGTTTAGGGCTAGGTTTTGGGTGAGGTTTACGGTTATGGTGAGGGTTAGAGTTAGTGGGAGGTTTAGTGTTAGTGTGAGGGTAAGTGTTAGGGTGAGGGTTAGTTTTAGGGTGAGGGTTATGTTTAGGGTGAGGTTTAGGGTTATGGTAAGGGTGAGGGTGAGGGTTAGGGTTAGGGTGAGGTTTAGGGTTAGGTTTAGGGTTAGAGTTAGGGTTACGGTGAGGGTGAGGTTTAGTGTTAGAGTTAGGGTTCAGGTGAGGTTTAGGATGAGGGTAAGGGTTAGGGTTAGTTTTAGGTTTAGGGATAGGTTGAGGTTTAGGGTTAGGTTTATGATTAAGATTAGGGTTAGGGTGATGGTGAGTGTGTGGGTTAGGGTTAGGTTTAGGGTTAGGCTTAGGGTTAGGCTGAGGGTTATGTTGAGGGTGAGGATTAGTGTTAGGGTTAGGGTTAGGGGTAGGGTGAGGGTTAGGATGATGGTTAGGTTTAGGATTAGTGTTAGGGTGAGGGCTAGGGTGAGGGTGAGGTTTATAGTTAGTGTTAGGGTGAGGTTTAGGGTTAGGGTTACGGTTAGGATCAGTGTGAGTTTGAGGTTTAGGGTTAGAGATAGGTTTAGGGTGAGGTTTACAGTGAGGGTTAGGGTTAGGGTTAGGGTTAGGGTGAAGGTTAGGATGAGGGTGTGTGTTAGGTTTAGGGTGAGGGTGAGGGTTAGGGTTAGGGTGAATGTTAGGGTTAGGGTTAGTTTGAGAGTTAGGTTTCGGGTTAAGTTTAGGGTTAGGGTGAGTGTTAGGTTGAGGGTGTCGGTAAGGTTAAAGGTTAGATTTAGTCTGAGGGTCAGGGTTACCGTAAGGGTGAGGGTTATGGTTAGGGTGAGTGTTATGGTTAGGGTTAGAGTTAGGGTTCAGCTGAGGGTGAGGGTGAGGTTTAGGGTTAGGGTGTGGGTGAGGTTTAGGTTTAGAGTTAGGGTTGGGGTGAGGTTTACGGTGAGGGTTAGGGTTATGGATAGGGTTACATTTTGGATTATGGTTAGGGTGTGGGTGAGGGTGAGGGTTAGGGTTGGGCTTAGGCTTAGGCTTAGGGTTAGGCTGAGGGTAAGGGTGAGGGTTAGGGTTATGGTGAGGGTTAGATTTAGGGTTAGGGTGAGGGTTAGGATGAGGTATAGGGTTAGGATTCGGGTTAGGTTGAGGGCTAGGGTGAGGGTTAAAGTTAGGATTAGGTTTAGTTTGAGGTTTAGGGTTTGGGTTAGGTTTAGGGTTAGGGTGAGGTTTAGGGTTAGGGTTACTGTATGGGTGAGGGTTGGGGTTAGGTTGAGGTTTAGGGTTAGGGTTAGGCTGAGGGTTAGGTTGGGGGTGAGGAATAGGTTTTGGGTGAGGTTTAGCGTTTGGGTTAGGGTGAGGGTTAGGATGAGGGTTAGGGTTAGGATTAGGTTTAGGTTGATAGCTAGGGTGAGGGTGAGGATTAGGGTTAGGGTGAGGCTTAGGCTTAGGGTTAGGCTGAGGGTGAGGGTGAGTGTGAGGTTTAGTGTTAGGTGGATCGATAGGGTTAGGGTTAGGGTGAGTGTTAGGATGACAGTTAGGGTTAGGGTGAGGGTTAGAGTGAGAGTGATGGTAAGAGTAAAGGTGAAGGTTAGGCTGAGGGTGAGTGTTCCCCTAAGGTTGAGGGTTAGGATTAGGGTGAGGGTTAGGTTAAGGGTTAAGGTGAGGGTTAGGGTGAGGGTGAGGGTTAGGGTTAGGGTTAGGGTGAGGGCTACGGTGAGGGTTAGGGTTAGTGTGAAGGTTAGGGTGAGGGTGAGGATGATGGTAAGTGTAAAGTTGAGGGTTAGGATAGGCTGAGGATGAGGGTTAAGATAAGGTTGAGTGTTAGGCTTAGAGTGAGGGTTAGGGTAAGGGTTCGGGTTAGGGTTAGGGTGAGGGTTAGATTGAGGATTAGGGTTAGGTTTAATGTGAGGTTTAGGGTGAGGATGAGTGTTATGGTTAGGTTGAAGGTTAGGGTTAGAATTATGGTTAGGGTGAGGGCTAGGGTGAGGTTTAGGTTTAGAGTTAGGGTTGGCGTGAGGTTTAAGGTGAGGGTTAGGGTTATGGATAGGGTTACATTTTGGATTATGGTTAGTGTGTGGGTGAGGGTGAGGGTTAGGGTTGGGCTTAGGCTTAGGCTTAGGGTTAGGCTGAGGGTAAGGGTGAGGGTTAGGGTTACGGTGAGGGTTAGATTTAGGGTTAGGGTGAGGGTTAGGATGAGGTATAGGGTTAGGATTCGGGTTAGGTTGAGGGCTAGGGTGAGGGTTAAAGTTAGGATTAGGTTTAGTGTGAGGTTTAGGGTTTGGGTTAGGTTTAGGGTTAAGGTGAGGTTTAGGGTTAGGGTTACTGTATGGGTGAGGGTTAGGGTTAGGTTGAGGTTTAGGGTTAGGGTTAGGCTGAGGGTTAGGTTGGGGGTGAGGAATAGGTTTTGGGTGAGGTTTAGCGTTTGGGTTAGGGTGAGGGTTAGGATGAGGGTTAGGGTTAGGATTAGGTTTAGGTTGATAGCTAGGGTGAGGGTGAGGATTAGGGTTAGGGTGAGGCTTAGGCTTAGGGTTAGGCTGAGGGTGAGGGTGAGTGTGAGGTTTAGTGTTAGGTGGATCGATAGGGTTAGGGTTAGGGTGAGTGTTAGGATGACAGTTAGGGTTAGGGTGAGGGTTAGAGTGAGAGTGATGGTAAGAGTAAAGGTGAAGGTTAGGCTGAGGGTGAGTGTTCCCCTAAGGTTGAGGGTTAGGATTAGGGTGAGGGTTAGGTTAAGGGTTAAGGTGAGGGTTAGGGTGAGGGTGAGGGTTAGGGTTAGGGTTAGGGTGAGGGCTACGGTGAGGGTTAGGGTTAGTGTGAGGGTTAGGGTGAGGGTGAGGATGATGGTAAGTGTAAAGTTGAGGGTTAGGATAGGCTGAGGATGAGGGTTAAGATAAGGGTGAGTTTTAGGCTTAGAGTGAGGGTTAGGGTAAGGGTTCGGGTTAGGGTTAGGGTGAGGGTTAGATTGAGGTTTAGGGTTAGGGTTAATGGTGAAGTTTAGGGTGAGGATGAGTGTTAGGGTTAGGTTGAAGGGTTAGGTTAGTGTTAGAATTATGGTTAGGGTGAGGGCTAGGGTGAGGTTTAGGGTTAGAGTTAGGGTTAAGGTGAGGTTTAGGGTTAGGGTGAGGGTTAGGTTAAGGTTCAGGTTGAGGGTTAGGCTGAGGGTAAGGGTTAGGTTTAGAGTTAGGTTTAGGGTGAGGGTAAGGGTGAGGGTTAGGGTGACGGTGAGGGTGACGGTAAGGGTGAGGTTTAGGTTTGGGGTTAGGGTTAGTGTGAGGGTTAGGGTGAGGAGTAGTGTTAGGGTTAGGGTGAGGATTAGGGATAGTGTGAGGCCTAGGGTTAGAGTGACAGTAAGGCTTAGGGTGAGGGTTAGGTTTAGGGTGAGGGTTAGCATTAGGGTTAGGTTGAGGGTTAGTGTTAGGTTGGAGGTTAGGGTTAGGGTGAGGGTTAGGGTGAGTGTTAGGGTTAGGGTGAGTGATAGGATTAGGGTGAGTGTGAGGGTTAGGGTTAGGGTGAGGGTTAGGCGTAGGGTGATGTGTTGAATGAGGGTAAGGGCTAGGGTGAGGGTGAGAGTAAGGGTTAGGGTATGGGTGAGGGTTAAACTTAGGGTTAGGGTTAAGGTAATGCTGAGGGTTAGGGTGAGGGTGAATGTAAGGGTTAGGATTAGGGTGAGGGTTAGGGGTAGTTTTAGGGTTCTAGTTAGGGTGAGAGGTAGGATGAGGGGTAGGTTTAGAGTTAAGGTTAAAGTTAGTGTGAGGGTTAGGGTTAGGGTGAGGATAAGGTAAGGGTGAGGTTTGGGGTGAGGGTGAGGGTTAGGGTTACTCAATGTGAGGGTTAGGGTTACGGTTATGGTGAGGGTTAGTGTTAGGGTTTTGTTTTGGGTGAGGGAGAGTATTTGAGGATGAGGGTTCTGGAGAGTGTGAGGGTTAGGGTTTCAGAGAGGGTTAGGGTTAAGGTGAGTGTTAGGGTGACGGTGAGTGCGAGGTTTATGGTTGGGGTTAGGGTTAGAGTGAGGGGTAAGGTGAGGGGTAGGATTATGCTTAGGGTGAGGTTTAGGGTTACTGTGAGGGTTAGGGTTAGGGTGAGGTTTAGGGTTACTGTGAGGGTTCAAGTTAGGGTTAGGCTTAGTGTTAGGGTGAAGGTAAGGGTTTGGTTGAGGGTTAGGGTTAGGGTGAGTGTTAGGGTTAATGTGAGGGTCAGGCTTAGGGTGAGATTTAGGGTTAGGTTGAGGGTTAGGATGAGGTTGAGGGTGACGGTAAGGCTTAGGGTTAGGGTTAGGGTGAGGGTGAGTGTGAGGGTTAGGGATAGGGTTAAAGTTAGGCTTAGGTTTAGGCTGAGGGTGAGGGTGAGACTGAGGGTTAGGCTGTGGGTGAGGGTTAGGTTTAATGTAAGTTTAAGGGTGAAAGTGAGTGTTAGGGTGCAGGTGAGGGTTAGAGTTAGGGTTAGGGTTAGTATCAGGGTTAGGTTTAGGGTTAGGTTGAGAGTTAGGATGAGGGGTAGGGTTAGGGTTAGGGTTAGGGTTAGGGTGAGGGTGAGGTTTAGGGGTAGATATAGGTTTAGGGGGAGGTTTAAGGTGAGGGTTAGGGTTAGGGTGAGGGTTACGGTTAGGGTGAGGTTTAGGGTTAGGGTTATGTTTAAGTTTAGACTTATGGTGAGGGTGAGTGTGCGGGTGAGTGTGAGGGTTAGGGATAGGTTAGGGTTAGGCTTAGGGTTAGGCTTAGGTTTAGGCTGAGGGTGAGGTTTAGGGTTAGGGTGAGGGTTAGTGTTAGGATTATGGTGAGGGTTAGATTGAGGGTAGGGTTAGGATTAGGGTTAGGGTGAGGACTAGGGTGAGGTTGATGTTTAGGATTAGGGTTAGGTTGAGGGCTATGTTGAGGGTGTGGTTTAGGGTTAGGGTTTGGCTGAGGTTTAGGGTTAGGGTTAGGGTTAGGTTTGGGGTGTGGCTGAGGTTAGGGTTAAGTTGAGGCTGAGGGTGAGGGTTAATGTTAGGGTTAGGCATATTATTAGTTTAAGGTTTAGGGTGATTGTTAGGGTTAGGGTTAGGTTTAGTGTTAGTCTTAGGGTGAGGGTGAGGGTTAGGGTGAGAGTTAGTGTTCAGGTTAAGTATAGGGTGAGGGTGAGGGTGAGGGTGAGGGTTAGGGTTACGTGGAGCGTGAGGTTTAAGGTTAGGTTGAGGGTTAGGGTTTGGGTTAGGGTTAGTGTTAGGGTGAGGTTTAGCATGAGGATTAGCGTTCGGATTAGGGTTAGGGTGAGGGCTAGGGTGAGGGTGAGGGTTAGGGTTAGTGTTAGGGTGAGGTTTAGGTTTAGGGTGAGGATTAGGATGAGGGTTAGGGTTACGGTAAGGGTGAGGGTTAGGGTAAGGGTGACGGTTAGGGTTAGGATTTGCGTTAGGGTGAGGGTTAGTTTTAGTGTTAAATTTAGGGTTAGGGGGAGAGTTAAGTTGAGGTTAAGGGTTAGGGTTAGGATTAGTGTTAGGGTTAAGGTTAGGGTGAGAGTTAGTGTTCAGGTTAAGTTTAGGGTGAGGGTGAGGGTTAGGTTGAGGGTTAGGGTTAGGGTGAGGGTTAGGGTGAGGTTTAGGATGAGGATTAGGGTGAGGATTAGGGTTAGGGTGAGGGCTAGGGTGAGGGTGAGGGTTAGGGTTAGTGTTAGGGTGAGGTTTAGGTTTAGGGTGAGGATTAGGATGAGGGTTAGTGTTACGGTAAGGGTGAGGGTTAGGGTAAGGGTGACGGTTAGGGTTAGGATTTGCGTTAGGGTGAGGGTTAGTTTTAGTGTTAAATTTAGGTTTAGGGGGAGAGTTAAGTTGAGGTTAAGGGTTAGGGTTAGGATTAGTGTTAGGGTTAAGGTTAGGGTGAGAGTTAGTGTTCAGGTTAAGTTTAGGGTGAGGGTGAGGGTTAGGTTGAGGGTTAGGGTTAGGGTGAGGGTTAGGGTGAGGTTTAGGATGAGGATTAGGGTGAGGATTAGGGTTAGGGTGAGGGCTAGGGTGAGGAATTGTGTGAGGGTGTGTTTTAGGGTTAGTGTTAGGGTGAGTTTTAGGTTTAGATTGAGGGTTAGGATGAGGGTTAGGGTTATGATAAGGGTGAGGGTTAGGGTTAGGGTGAGGGTTAGGGTTAAGATTAGGTTAAGGGTCAGGGTGAGGGTTAGGATTAGGGTTAGGGTTATTGTTAGGGTTAGGGTTAGGATTACGGTTACTGAGAGGGTGAGGGTGAGGGTTAGGGTTAGGGGTAAGGTGAGGTTTTTAGTTTTAGGGTTAGGGTTAGACTTAGGGTTAGGGTGAGGTTAGGGTTAGGGTTAGTGTGAGGTTTAGTGTTAGGGTTAGGGTTAGGGTGAGGCTGAGGAGGAGCGTTAGGGTTAGTGTTAGTGTTAGAGTTAGGGTTACAGTGAGGGTTAGAGTGAGGTTGAGGGTTAGGCTTAGTGTTAGGATTAGGATTAGGGTAAGGATTAGGGTGAGTTTGAGGGTTAGGGTTAGGTTTAGGCTTAGGGTTAGGCTGATGGTGAGGATGAGGGTGAGGGTGATGGTTAGGGTTAGGGTTTGGTTGATCGTTAGTGTTCGGGTTAAATTAATGGTTAGGGTGAATGTTAGGTTTAGGGTTATGGTGAGGGTTAGGGTTAGGTTGAGGATTAGGGTTAGGCTTAGGATTAGGGTGAGGGTTATGGTTAGGGTTAGGGTGAGGGTTAGGATGAGGATTAGGGTTAGGATTAGGGTTAGGGTGAGGACTAGGGTGAGGGTGAGGTTTAGGTTTAGAGATTGGTTGAGGTTTAGGGTTAGGGTTAGGGTTTGGGTGAGGGTTATGATGAGGGTTAGAGTTACGGTGAGGTTGAGGGTTAGGGTTAGGTTGAGGGTTAGTGTTAGGATTTGGGGTAGAGTGAGGGTTAGTTTCAGGGTTATATTTAGGGTTAATGGGAGGGTTAGGTCAAGGGTTAGGGTTAGGGTTAGGGTAAGTGTTAGGGTATAGTTTAGGGTGAGGGTTAGGTTGAGGTTTAGGGTTAGGGTTAAGGTTAGAGTTAGGATTAGGGTTAGGGTGAGGGTTAGTTTGAGGGTTAGGGTTAGCGTTAGGGTTAGGGTGAGGGTTAGGGTTAGGGTTAGGGTTATTGTTAGTGTTATGGTTATGGTTAAATTTGCAGTGAGGGTGAGGCGGAGGGTGAGGGTTATGGTTCGGGTTTGGGTTATTGTTAGTGTTAGGGTTAGTGTTATTGTTAGGGTTAGGGTTAGCGTTACGGTGAGGTTGAGGTGAGGGTGAGGATTAGGGTTAAGGTGAGGTTTAATTTTAGGGTTAGGGTTAGGGTTAGGGTGAGGGTGAGGTTTATGGATAGATTTAGGTTTAGGGGGGAGGATTAGGGTGAGGTTGAGGGCTAGGGTTAGTGTTAGGTTTAGGGTGAGGGTGAGGGTTAGGTTGAGGTTTAGGGATAGGGTTAGGTTTAGGATTAGGGTTAGGGTGAATGTGAGTGTGAGGGTTAGGATTAGGGTTAGGCTTAGGCTTAGGTTTAGGCTGAGCTTGAGTGTGGGTGTAAGGATTAAGGTTAGGGAGATGATTAAGGTTAGGGTTAGTGTTATTGTTAGGGTTAGGGTTATAGTTACAGTGAAGGTAAGGGTCGGGGTGAGGGTTAGCGTTAGGGTTAGGGTGGGCTTTAGGGTTAGGGTTAGGGTTAAGGTGAGGGTGAGGTTTAGGGTTAGATATAGGGTTAGGGGGAGGGTAAGGGTGATGGTTAGTGTTAGGGTTAGTTTTAGAGTTAGGGTGAGGGTGAAGGTTAGGTTTAGGTTTAGTGTTAGGCTAAGGGTTAGGCTGAGGGTGATGGTGAGGGAGAGGGTTAGGGTTAGGTTGAGGGTTAGGGTTAGGTTTATTGGGAGGGTTATGATGAGGGTTAGGGTCAGGATTATGGTTAAGGTGAGGGTTAGGGTTACGGAAGGGTGAGGGTTAGGGTTAGGATTAAGGTGAGGGTGATTGTGAGGGTTAGGATTAGGGTTAGGGTTAGGGTTATTGTTAGGGTTAGGGTTAGGGTTATGGTTATGGTGAGGGTGAGGTTTAGGGTTAAGTTTAGGGAGAGGTTTTTAGTGTTAAGTTTAAGGTTAGAGTTAGGGTTAGGATTAGGGTGAAGTTGAGGGGTAGAGTTAGGGTTAGGGTGAGGGTTGGGAGAGGGTTAGGGTTAGGGTGAGGGTTAAGTTGGGGGTGACCGCAAGTTTAAAGATGAGTGTTAGGCCTATGGTGAGGGTTATGGTAAGGATAAGGGTTAGGGTTAGGGTGAGGGTGAGGGTTAGATTGAGGATTAGTGTTAGGGTTAGGGTGAGGTTTAGGGTGAGGATGAGGGTTAGGATTAGGTTGAGGGCTAGGGTGAGGTTGAGGATTAGGGTTAGTGTTAGGGTAATGTTAGTGTTAGGCTGAGGGTTATGGTTAGGGTTAGGGTTAGGTTTAGTGTTAGTTTTAGGGGTAGGGTTGGGGTATGTTTAAGGTTAGGCTTAGGGTTATTATTAGGGTTAAGGTTAGGATGAGGTTTAGGTTTAGGGTTAGGGTTAGGCTTAGTGTTTCGCTGAGGGAGAGTATGAGCATGAGGGTTAGTGTTAGGGTTATTTTTAGGGTTAGGGTTTGGTCGAGGGTTATTGTTATTGTTAGGTTTAGTGTTAGAGTTGCGGTGAGGTTGTGGGTGAGGGTGAGGGTTAGGGTTCGGGTGAGGTTTAGCATTAGGGTTAGGGTGAGGGTGAGGTTTAGGGTTAGAGTTAGGGTTAGGGCGATGGTTAGAGTGACTTTTAGGGTGAGGGTTAGTGTTAGAGTTAGGGATAGGGTGAGTGTTATGGTGAGGGTGAGGGTTAGGCTTAGGGTTTGGATTAGGAGTAGGGTAAGGTTTAGAGTTAGTGTGAGGGTTAGGGTTAGGGTTCGAGTTAGGCTTAGGGTTTCGCTGAGGGAGAGGGTGAGAATTAGGGTTAGGGTTAGGGTCAGGTTTAGGTTTAGGGTTAGGGTTAGGCTTAGGGTTTCACTGAGGGAGAGGGTGAGCATGAGGGTTAGGGTTAGGTTGAGGTTTAGGAGTAGAGTTAAGGTAGTGTGAGGATTAGGTTGAGGGTTAGGGTTAAGGTGAGTGTGAGTCTTTGGGTTAGAGTTAGGATTAGGGTGAGTTTTAGGGTGAGGGTTAGGTTTAGAGTGAGGGTTAGGGTTAGGGTTAGGATGAGAGTGATGGTTAGATTGAGGATTAGTGTTCGGTTAGTGTGAGGTTTATGGTGAGGATGAGGGTTAGGGTTAGGATGAGGGTTAGGGTTAGGATTAGGGTGAGGTTAATGGTTAGCGTGTTGGTTAGGTTTAGTGTGAGTGTTTGTGTTATGTATAGGTTTAGTGTTAGGGTGAGGGTAAGTGTTAGGGTGAGGGTTAGTGTTATGGTGAGGGTTATGTTAAGGGTGAGGATTAGGGTTAGGCTTATTCTTAGGGTTAGGTTTAGGGTTACGGTTACGGTGAGCGTGAGTGTTAGGGTTAGGAAGAGGTTTCGGTTTAGGGTTAGGGTTAGTGTTAGGGTTAGGGTGAGAGTGAGGTTTACGGATAATGTTAGGGTTAGTGGTAGGTGAGGGTTAGGGTTCGGGTTAGGCTTAGGCTTAGGTTTAGGCTTGGGATGAGCATGAGGGTGAGGGTTCGGGTTAGGGTTAGGGTGACGGTTAGGTTTAGGGTTAGGGTGAGGGTAACCATGAGGTTTAGGGTTAGGATTAGGGTTAGGCTATAGGCTAGGGTGAGGCTTAGGTTGAGGGTTAGGGTTAGGGATAGTGTTAGGTTTAGGATTAGGGTTAGGGTGAGGGTGAGTGTGAGGGTTAGGGTTAGGTTTAGGTTAGGCTTAAGGTTAGGGTGAGCATTAGAGTTAGGGTTAGTTTTAGGGTGAGGGTAAGGCTGAGGATTAGTGTTAGGTTTAGGGTTAGGGTTAGGGTTATTGTTATTGTTAGGGTTAGGGTTAGAGTTAAGGTGAGGGTGACGGTGAGGTTGAGGGTTAGGATTAGGGTTAGATTGGGGTTTAGGGTTAGGGTTAAGGTTAATGTTAGTGTGAGGGTGAGTTTTAGGATTAGATATAGGTTTAGGGGGAGGGCTAGGGTGAGGGTTAGGGTGAGGGTCAGTGTTAGGGTTAGAGTGAGGGTGAGGGTTAGGTTGAGGTTTAGGGTTAGGTTAGGGTTAGGATTAGTGTGATGGTTAGTGTTAGGGTTAGTGTTAGTTTTAGGGTGAGGGTAAGTGTTAGGGTGATGGTTAGGGTTAGGGTGAGGTTTATGGTTAGGGTGAGGGTTAGGATTAGTGTTAGGGTTACTGTTAGGTTTAGGTTTAGGGTTTGGGTTGCGGTGAGGGTGAGGGTGAAGGTCAGGGTTATGGTTAGTGTGAGGTTTAGAGTTTGGGTGAGGGTCAGAGTTAGGTTTTGGGTGAGGGTGAGGTTTAGGGTTAGACTTAGGGTTAGCGGGAGGTTTAGGTTGAGGATTAGGGTTAGGGTTAGTTTTAGGGTTAGGTTTAGGTTGAGAGTTAGGGAGAGTGTTAGGGTTATGGATAGGGTTAGGAATAGGGTTAGGGTGAGGGTGAGGTTTAGGTTTAGATTTAGGTTTAGGGGTAGGGTTATTTCGAAGGTTAGGATTAGGGTTAGTGTTAGGGTTAAGGTTAGGGTGAGGGTTAGGTTGAGGCTTAGGTTTAGGGTTAGTGTTAAGGTGAGGGTGAGTGTGAGGGTTAGGGTTAGGGTTAGGCTTAGGCTTAGGGTTAGGCTGAGGGTGAGTTTGGGTGATGATTAGGATTAGGGTGATGGTTAGGGTTTGGGTTACGGTGAGGAATAAAATATGGTTTATGGTTCGGATTAGGGTTAGGGTGAGGGCTAGGGTGAGGGTGAGGGTTAGGCTATGGCTTAGGCTTAGGTTTAGGCTGAGCATGAGGTTGAGGGTAAGGGTTAGGTTTATGATCCTGGGTAGGTTTACGGTTAGGGTGAGGGTTAGCATGAGATTTAGTGTTAGGGTGATAGTTATGGTGATTAAGATGGTAAAGGTAAAGGTGAGATTTAGGCTGAGGATGAGGGTTAAGATAAGTGTGAGGGTTTGGTTAAGTTTAGGGTTAGGTTAAGGTTTAGGGTTAGGGTTAGGGTTAGGGTTAGATTGAGGATTCAGTTTAGGGTTAGTGTGAGGTTTAGGGTGAGGATGAGGGTTAGTGTTAGGGTGAGGGTGAGGGTTAGAGTTAGGTTTAGGGTGAGGGCTAGGGTGAGGGTGAGGGTTAGGGTTAGGGTTAGGATGAGGGCAAGGGTGAGGGTTAGGTTGAGGTTTAGGGTTAGTGATAGGGATCGGTTTATGATTAGGGTTAGGGTGAGGGTGAGGATGAGGGTTAGGGTTAGGTTTAGGTTTAGGCTTATGGTTAGGGTTAGGATTAGGTTTATAGTTTGGGTTAGGGTGAGGGTGAGGCTGAGGATTAGGGTTAGGTTTAGGGTTAGGTTTAGGGTTAGGTTAGGGTTAGGGTTAGGGTTACAGTGATGGTTAGGGTTAGGGTTAGGCTTAGGGTTAGGCTGAGGGTGAGGGTGGGGGTGAGGATTAGGGTTAGGTTTAGTTTTAGGTTTATCGTTATTGCTATGGTTAGGGTTAAGTTTGCCGAGAAGGTGAGGCTGAGGATGAGGGTTATGGTTAGGTTTAGGGTTAGGGTTAGTGTTATTGTTAGGGTTAATTTTAGAGTTACGGTTAGGTTGAGGGTGAGGGTGAGGGTTAGGGTAGGGTGAGGTTGAGGGTTAGGTTTAGGGTTAGGGTTAGGTTTAGGGTTAGGGTATGGGTGAGGTTTAGGGTTAGAGTTAGGGTTAAGGGGAGGGTTAAGGTGAGGTTTAGGGTTAGGGTTAGTGTTAATGTCAGGGTGAGGGTGAGGGTTAGGTTGAGGTTTAGGGATAGAGTTAGGTTTAGGTTTAGGTTTCGGGTGAGGGTGAGTGTGAGGGATAGGGTCAGGGTTAGGTTTAGACTTAGGGTTTCGCTGAGACTTAGGGTTAGGCTGAGGGTGAGGGTTAGGTTTAGGATTGGGGTTAGGTTGATGGTTAAGGTTAGGGTTAGTGTTATTGTTAGGGTAAGGGTGAGGGTGAGGGTTAGGTTGAGGTTTAGGGTTAGGTTAAGGGTTAGGGTTAGTGTGAGGGTTAGTGTTAGGTTTAGGGTTAGTGTTAGGGTGAGGGTAAGTGTTAGGGTGATGGTTTGGGTTAGGGTGAGGTTTATGGTTAGGGTGAGGGTTAGGGATATGTTTATTGTTAGGGTTAGGGTTACGGTTACAGTTTCGGTGAGGGTGAGGGTTAGGCTTAGGTTTAGGATGAGGTTTAGGGTTAGGGTTCGGGTTAGAGTTAGGGTTAGTGTTAGGGTTAGGGTTAGGGTGAGGTTTAGGGTAAAGGTTCGGTTTATGGTAAGGGTGAGGCTTATATTGAGGATTAATGTTAGGTTTAGTGTGAGGTTTAGGGTGAGGTTGAGTATTAGGGTTAGGCTGAGGGTGAGTGTTAAGATAAGGTTGAGGGTTCGGGTTAGGGTGAGGGTTAGGGTAAGGTTTTGGGTTATGGTTAGGGTGAGGGTTAGATTGAGGTTTAGGGTTATGGTTAGTGTGATGTTTAGGGTGAGGATGAGGATTAGGGTTAGGGTGAGGGTGAGGTTTAGAATTAGCGTTAGGGTGATGGTCAGGGTTAGGGTTAGGGTTAGGGTTAGAGTGAGGTTTAAGATTAGGGTGAGGGCTAGGGTTAGTGTGAGGGTTAGTGTTAGGGTTAGGGTTAGTTTTAGGGTGAGGGTATGTTTTAGGTTGAGGGTTAGGTTTAGGGTGAGGGTTATTGTTAGGGTTAGGGTTAGGGTTTCGGTTACTGTGAGGGTGAGGATGATGGTTCGGGTTAGGGTGAGCTTAAGTGTTAGGGTTATGGTTAGAATTAGGGTTAGTGTGAGGGTGAGGTTTAGGGGTAGAGTTATGTTTAGGGTGAGGTTTAGGGTGAGGTTTAGGGTCAGGGTTAGATTGAGGATTAGTGTTAGGGTTAGTTTGAGGTTTAGGGTGAGGATGAGGGTTAGGCTTAGGGTGAGGGCTAGGAAGAGGGTGAGGGTTAGGGTTAGTGTTCGGGTGAGGTTTAGGGTTAGGTTGATCTTAGGGTTAGTGTGAGGGTTAGTGTTAGGGTTAGGGTGAGTGTTAGGGTTAGGTTTATTGTTAGGGTTAGGGTTAGGGTTACAGTTACGGTGAAGGTAAGGGTGAGGTTTAGGTTTGGGGTTAGGATGAGGTTTAGGTTTAGGTTTTGTGTTAGAGTTCGGGTTAGGGCTAGGGTGAGGGTGAGGTTTAGGGTTGGGGTTAGAATGAGGTTTAGGTTTAGGGTTTGGTTTAGAGTTACGGTTAGGGTTAGGGTGAGGGTGAGCTTTAGGGTTAGAGTTAGGATTAGTGTTAGGGTTAGGTTTAGGGTGAGGGTTAGGTTTAGGCTTAGGGTGAGGGTTAGGATGAGCTTTAGGGTTAGGATTAGTGTTAGGGTGAGGGCTATGGTGAGTGTTAGGGTGAGGGTTAGGGTTAAGGATAGGGTTATGTTTAGGATTAGGGTTAGGGTGAGTGTGAGTGTGAGCATTAGGTTTAGGGTTAGGTTTAGACTTTTGGTTAGGGTGACGGTTAGGGCTAGGGTTTGGGTTAGGGTGAGGGTGTGGCTGATTATTAGGGTTAGGTTTAGGATTAGGGTTTGGGTTAGTTTTAGGGTTAGGGTGAGGGTTAGGGTTAGGGTTACTGTATGGGTGAGGGTTAGGGTTAGGTTGAGGGTTAGGGGTAGGGTTAGGCTGAGGGTTAGTTTGGGGGTGAGGAATAGGTTTTGGGTTATGGTTAGTGTTTGGGTTAGGATGAGGGTTAGGATGAGGATTAGGGTTAGGATTAGGGTGAGGGCTAGGGTGAGGGTGAGGATTAGGGTTAGGCTCAGGCTTAGGCTTAGGCTTAGGGTTAGGCTGAGGGTGAGGGTGAGGGTTAGTGTTAGGTTGATGGATAGGATTAGCGTTAGGGTGAGTGTTAGGATGAAGGTTAGGGTTAGGGTGAGGGTTAGGGTGAGGGTGATGTTAAGAGTTAAGCTGAGGGTTAGGCTGAGTGTGAGTGTTCCCCTCAGGGTGAGGGTTACTATTAGTGTGAGGTTTAGGATAAGGGTTATGGTGAGGGTTAGGGTGAGGTTGAGGGTTATATTGAGGATTATGGTTATGTTTAGTGTGAGGTTTAGGGTGAGGATGAGGGTTAGGGTTAGGGTGAGAGTTAGGGTTTGAATTAGGGTTAGGGTGAGGGCTAGGGTAAGGGTGAGGGTTAGGGGTAGGGTGAGGTTTAGGGTTAGGGTGAGAGTTAGGGTTACAGTTAGGGTTAGTGTTAGAGTTAGGGTTAGGGTAAGCTTGAGGGTAAGTGTTAGGGTGAGTGTTAGGTTTAGGGTGAGGGTCATGGTTAGGGTGAGGGTTAGGTTTAGTTTTAGGGTTATTGTTAGGTTTCGGGTTAGCGTTACAGTGAGGGTGAGGGTGAGGATTATGGTTAGGGTGAGGTGTGGGGTTAGGGTTAGGGTTTGAATTAGCGTTAGGTTGAGTGTGAGGTTTAGGTTTAGAGTTAGGGTTAGGGTGAGGCTGAGGGTGAGGGTGTGGGTTAGGGTAAGGATTAGGTTTATGGTTAGGCTTAGTTTTATTGTAAGGGTTAGGGTTATGGTTACGGTTAAGGTAAGGGTTAGGGTTAAGGTGTAGGTTAGGGTGAGGGTTAGGTTTAGGTTTAGGGTGAGGGTTAGGTGAGGGTGACGGTTAGGGTTAGGTTGAGGGTTAGGTTTAGGGTGAGGGTTAGGGTTAGGATTAGGGTTAGGCTGAGGGCTAGGGTGAGGTTTAGGTTTAGTGTGAGGTTTAGTGTTAGGGTTAGGCTTAGTGTTAGGTTGAGGGTAAAGATTAGGTTGAGGGTTAGGGATAGGTTTAGGTTTAGGGTGATGTTAAGGGTTAGAGTAAGGGTTAGGGTCAGGGTGAGTGTTAGGGTTAGCATTATCGTTAGGGTGAGGGTTATTGTGAGGGTTAGGGTAAGGTTAGGGTGAGAATTAGGGTTAGGTAGAGTGTGAGGGTAAGGGTAAGTGTGAGGGTTAGGGTGAGTGTAAGGATTATGGTAAGGGTGTGGGTTAGGGTGAGGGTTAGGTTTAGGTTTACAGTAAGGGTGAGGGTTAGGGTGAGTGTTAGGTTTGGGGTTAGGGATAGGCTGAATGTGAGATTGAGGTTTGGAATCAGGGTGAGCGTTAGGTTTAGGGTGAGGGTTAGGATTAGGATTAGGGTTAGGGTGAGGGCTAGGGTGAGGGTGAGGGTTAGGGTTAGGGATAGGGTTAGGGTGAGGGTTAGAGTTAGGCTGAGGATTAGGGTTAGTGTAACGCTTAGTTTTAGTGTTAGGTTTAGTGTTAAGGTGAGCACAAATTTTAGGGTTAGGATTAGGGTTAAGTTGAGGGTGAGGGTTAGGTTAACGGTGAGGGCTAGGGTTAGGGTGTGGGTGAAGGTGAGGGTTAGGATAAGGGTTAGGTTTAGGGTTATTTTTTTGGTGTAGGGTTAGGTTTATGGTTACGTTGAGGTTGAGGATGAGGGTGAGGGTTAGGGTTAGGGTGATGTTTAGGGTTTGGGTTAGGTTTAGGTTTAGGGTTAGGATGAGATTTATGGTGAGGGGTAGGGTTAAGGTTAGGTTTAGGGTAAGGATTTGTGTGAAAGTTAGGGTTAGGGTGAGGGTTAGGTTGAGGATTAAGGTTTGGATTAGGGATAGGGTGAGAGTGAGTGTTAGGTTGAGTTTAAGGGTTAGCTTAGGGTTAGGGTTATGGTGAGGGTTAGTGTGAGGGTAAGGGTTAGGTTGAGGGTTAGGCTTAGTGTGAGGTTTAGGGTGAGGTTGAGAGTTAGGGTTAGGGTTAGGGTGAGGTTAAGGTTTAGGGTGAGGTTTAGGGTGAGGGTGAGTGTTAGGGTTAGCATTAGGGTTAGGGTGAGTTTTAGTTTGAGTGTTTTGGTTAGGTTAGGGTGATGTTTTGGGTTAGTGTGAGGGTTAGGATCAGGGTAAGGTCAGGGTAAGGGTGAGGTTTTTGGTGAGCGTGAGGTTACGGAAAGGGAGATGTTTAGGGTTAGGTTGAGGATTAGGGTTAGGGTTAGGAAAAGGGTTAGTGTGAGGGGTAAGGTGAGGGTGAGGATTAGGATTAGGGTTAGGTATAGGTTGAGGTTGACATTTAGACTGAGGGTTAGGTTTAGTGTGAGGGTTGGTATTAGGGTTAGGCTTAGTGTTAGGGTGAGGTTAAGGATTACGGTGAGGGTTAGGTTTAGGGTGTGCGTTAGGTTTAGGGTGAGGGTTGGGTTAGGGTTAGGGTAAGGGTAAGGGTTAGGTTTAGGGCTAGTTTTAGGGTTATTCAGGGTTTTGGTGAGGTTTAGGGTTAGGGATAGTGTAAGGGTTAGGGTTAGGGTTAGTTTGAGGATTAGGTTGAGGGTTAGCGTGAGGGTTAGGGTTAGTGTGAGGGTTAGGGTTAGGCTGAGGGTGAGGGTGAGGGTGAGAGATAGGGTTAGGGTTAGTGTTAGGGTTAGAGTTATGATGAGGGTGAGGGTTAGGGTTAGGATTAGGGTTAGGGAGAGGTTTTGGGTTAGGTTTACGGTTAGGATGAGTTTTAGGGTGAGGGGTAAGTTTAGGTTTAGGGTTAAGTTTAGGTTAGGGTGAGGGTGAGGATAAGGTTTAGGCTGAGGGTTAGGGTGAGGGTTAGGGTTAGGAATAGGGTTAGGGATAGGGTGACTGTTAGCTTGAGGGTTAGGTTTAGGGTTAAGGTTAAGGTTTCGGGTGAGGGTTAGGGTTCAGTTTAGGGGTAGGTTAAGGGTTTCATGTTTGGGTTAGGGTTAGGGTTAGGGTGAGGTTTAAGGTGAGGGTGAGGTTTAGGGTTAGGTTTAGGTTTATAGTGTGTTTAAGTGATATCATGAGGTTTAGTGTGGGTGTTAGAGTTATTAGTAGGTTTTGGGTGAGGGTGAGGGCGAGGGTTAGGGTTAGGGTTAGGGTGAGTTTTAGGGTTAGGGTGAGGGTTAGGGTTAGGGTTAGCGTGAGGGTGAGGGTGACGGTGAGGGTTAGGGTTAGTGTTAGGTTGAGGGTTAGGTTTAGTGTGAGGTTTATGGTGAGGATGAGGTTAAGGGTTAGGGTGAGGGTTAAGGTAAAGGTGAGGGTTAGGTTTAGGGTTAGTATTAGGATGAGGGTTAGGGTAAGGGTTAGGGTTAGGTTTAGGGTTAGGGTGAGGGTGAGGGTTAGGGTTTGGTTTAGGGTGAGGGGGAGGGTTAGGGTAAGGGTTAGGGTGAGGGCTAGGGTGCGTATTAGGTTTAGGGGGAGGTTTAGGGTTAGGGTGAGGCTTAGGGTTAGGGTTACATTGAGTTTGGTGTGAAGGTGAAGTTTAGGATGAGGGATAGGATTAGGTTGAGGGTTAGGGTTAGCCTTAGGGTGAGGGTTAGGGTTAGGTTTAGGTTGAGGTTTGGGGTGAGGGATAGGTTTAGGTTTAGGGTTAGGGTTAGGTTTAGTGAGAGGGTTACGGTTTGGGTTAGGATGAGTGTGAGGTTAAGGGTTATGGTGAGGGTTATGATGAGGTTGATCATTAGGGTTAGGATTAGGGGTGGGGTTAGGGTAAGTCTGAGCATGAGGGTGTGGGTGTGGTCAGGTTTACGGTTAGGGTTACGTTTAGGGTGAGGGCTAGGGTGAGGGTGAGGGTTAATGTGAAGGTGAGGGTGAGGGTGAGGGTCATTGTTAGATAATCATTAGGGTTAGGGTGAGGATTAGGTGAGAGTGAGGGTGAGGGTGAGTGTGAGCTTTCGGGTTAGGGTGTGGGTGAGTGAGGGTTAGGGTGAGGGTTCACGTGATGGTGAGAGTTAGGGTAAAGTTGAGAGTTAGGGTTAGGTTTAGGGTTAGAGTTAGGTTTAGGGTTAGAGTTAAGGTGAGGGTTCGGGTGAGGGGTACTGTTAAGGTTAGGGTGATCATTAGGGTTAATGTGATGGTTAGGGTTAGGGTGAGGATAAAGTAAGGGTGACGGTTAGGGTGAGGGTGAGGGTTAGGGTTACTGTTAGGGTGAGGGTTAGGCTTAGCTTTAGTGTTAATGTTAGGGTGAGGGTGAGGGTTAGTGTTAGGCTTAGGGTTAAGGTGAGGGTGAGGGTGAGGATGAGGTTTAGCTTGAGGGTTAGGGTTAGGGTGAGGGTTAGGTTTAGGGTTCGGGTTATTGTTAGGGTTAGGTTTAGGGTTAGGGTGAGGATGAGGGTGAGGGTGATGGTGTGGGTTTGTGTTAGGGTTAGGTTTAGGGTGAGGGTGAGGGTTAGAGTTAGGGTGAGGGTTAGGGATAAAGTTACGGTGAGGGTTAGGGTTAGTGTGAAGGTTAGGGTTAGGGTTCGGGTTAGGGTGAGGGTTAGGTTGAGGGTTAGGGTTTGGATTAGGGTTAGGGTGAGAGTGTGGATTAGGGTGAGGTTAAGGGTTAGCTTAGGGTTAGGGTTAGGGTGAGGGTTAGGGTGTGGGTAAGGGTTAGGTTGAGAGTTAGGCTTAGGGTGGGGTTTAGGGTGAGATTGAGGGTTAGGGTTAGGCTTAGGGTGAGGTTAAGGTTTAGGGTGAGGTTTAGGGTGAGGGTAAATGTTAGGGTTAGCATTAGGGTTAGGGTGAGGTTTAGTGTGAGTGTTTTGTTCAGGTTAGGGTGAGGTTTTGGGTTAGTGTGAGGTTAAGGGTGAGGGAAAGGTAAGGGTAAGGGTGAGGTTTTTGGTGAAGGTGAGGGTTACAGAAAGGGAGAGGGTTAGGGTTAGGGTGAGGGTTAGGTTTAGGGTTAGGAAAAGAGTTAGTGTGAGGGATAAGTGAGGGTGAGGATTAGGGTTAGGGTTAGGTTTAGGTTGAGGGTTAGGTTTAGGCTGAGCGGTAGGGTTAGTGTGAGGGTTGGTGTTAGGGTTAGACTTAGTGATTGGGTCAGAGTAAGGTTTAGGGTAAGGGTTAGATTTAGGGTGAGGGTTAGGGTTAGGGTGAGGGTTTGGGTTAGCGTTAGGGTAAGGGTAAGGTTTAGGGTTAGGTCTAGGTTTAGGGTTATTGAGGTTTAGCGTTAGTTTTAGTTTAAGGGTTAGGGTTATGGTTAGTGTGAGGATTAGGGTTAGGCTGAGGGTGAGGGTGAGGGTGAGAGTTAGGGTTAGGGTTAGGGTTAGAGTTATGATGAGGGTGAGGGTTAGGTTTAGGATTAGTGTTAGTGAGAGGTTTTGGGTTAGGTTAAGGGTTAGGATGAGGGTTAGGGTGAGGGCTAAGGTTAGGTTTAGGTTGAGGTTAGATTTATTGTGAGGTTTAGCATTAGGGTTAGGGTTAGGGTGACGGTGAGGATAAGGTTTAGGGTGAGGGTTAGGGTGAGGATTAGGGTTAGGGATAGGGTTAGGGTTATGGTGACTATTAGCTTGAGGGTTAGGTTTAGGGTTAGGGTTAAGGTTTCTGGTGAGGGTTAGGGTTCAGTTTAGGTTTAGGTTAAGGGTTTCGTGTTTGGGTTAGGGTTAGGGTTAGGGTGAGGTTTAGGGTGAGGGTGAGGGTTAGGTTTAGGTTTATGGTGTGGTAAGTGATAGTGTGAAGGGGTTAGGGTGAGTGTTAGAGTTAGCAGTAGGGTTGGGGTGAGGATGAGGGTTAGGGTTAGGGTTAGCGTGTTTTAGGGTTAGGGTGAGGGTTAGGGTTAGGGTGAGCGTTAAGGTTAATGTGAGGGTTAGGTTTAGGGTGAGGATAAATTAAGGGTGAGGGTTAGGGTGAGGGTGAGGGTTAGGGTTACTGTTAGGGTGAGGTTTAGTTTTAGGTTTAGTGTTAAGGTGAGGGTAAGTTTGAGGGTTAGGGTTAGGCTTAGGGTTAAGTTGAGGTTGAGGGTGAGGGGCAGGGCTAGCCGTGAGGGTTAGGGTTAGGGTAAGGGTTAGGTTTAAGGTTAGGTTTAGGGTTATTGTTAGGGTAAGGGTTAGGGAGAAGATGAGGATAAGGGTGAGTGTGAAGTTTAGGGTTAGGATTAGGGTTAGGGTGAGCCTGTGGGTGAGGGTGAGGGTTAGGGTGAGGTTTAGGCTAATGGTTGGGGTAAGGCTTAGGTTTAGGGTGATGATTAGGGTGAGGGTAAGGGTGAGGGTGAGGGTTTGGTTGAGCGTTTGGATTAGGGTTAGGGTGAGGTTGAGTGTTAGGTTGAGTGTTAGGGTTAGGTTTAGGGTGAGGGTGAGTGTGAGGGTTAGGTTTAGGGTTAATGTTAGGCTTAGGCTAACCTGAGGGTGAGGGAGAGTGTGAGGGTTAGGGTTAGGGTGATTGTGAGGGTTAGGTTTAGGGTTAGTGTGAGGTGTAAGGTGAGGGTTAGAGTTAGAATTAGGGTTAGGATTAGATTTAGAGTTCGGGTTAGGCTGAGTGTGAGTGTGAGGGTTAGGGTTAGGGTTAGGCTTATGCTTAGGTTTAGGCTGAAGTTGAGGGTGAGGGTAAGACTGAGAGGTAAGGTGTGTGTTAGGGTTATGTTTAATGTAAGGGTTAGGTTGAAAGTGAGTGTTAGGGTGCGGTTGAGGGTTAATGTTACGGTTAGAGTTAGGGTCAGGGTTAGGTTAAGGGTTAGGTTGAGACTTAGGATGATGGGTAGGGTTAGGGTTAGGGTGAGGTTTAGGGTTAGTTTGAGGGTTAGGGTTAGGGATAGGGTGATGGTTAGGATGAGGGTTAGGGTGAGGGTAAGGTTTAGGGTGAGGGTTAGTGTGAGTGTCAGGGTTAGGGTTAGGGTTAGTGTTAGGGTGAGGGTGAGGTTTAGGTTTACAGTTAGGGTTTGGGATAGGGTTAGGTTCAGGGTTCGGGGGACGGTTAGGATGAGGGTTAGGATGAGGGTTAGGGTTAGGGTGAGGGTTAGGTTTAGGGTGAGGATAAGTGTGAGGTTGAGGTTTAGGGTTAGGGTTAGGGCTAGAGGTAGGATGAGGGTTATTGTTAGTGTTAGGATTAGGTTTAGAGATAGGATTAGAATGAGGGTTAGGGTAAAGTTTAGGGTTAGGGTTAAAGGTTAGGGTGAGGTTTAGGGTCAGGGTGAGGGTTAGGGTGAGTGTGAGGGTTAGAGTTAGCATTAGGTTTAGGGTGAGGTTTAGGGTGAGGTTTAGGGTTAGGTTTAGGTTTAGGGTGAATGCTAGGGTGTCTGTGAGGGCTAGGGTTAGGGTGAAGGTGAGAGTTAGGTTTAGTGTTAAGCTGAGGGTTTGGGTGAGGTATAGGGTTAGGAGTAGTGTTAGGTTTAGAGTTAGGTGACTGATAGGGTTAGGTTTAGGGTGAGGGTTATTGTGAGGATGAGGGTGAGTGTTAGGGTGAGGGTGAGGATTTGGGAAAGTATGAGGTTTAGGGTTTGGGTGAGGGTTAGGGTTGGGTGAGTGTTAGGGTGACAGTGAGGGTTAGGGTTAGGGTTGGGTTTAGGGTTAGGGTGAGGGGTAGGGTGAGGGGTAGGGTTAGGGTTAGGGTGAGGGATAGGGTTAGTGTGAGGGTTAGGGTTAGGGTGAGGTTTAGGGTTACATTGAGGGTTCATGTTAGGTTTAGGCTTAGTGTTAGGGGGAGGGTAAGTTTTAGGTTGAGGGTTAGGTTTAGGGTGAGGTTTAGGGTTAGTATGAGGGTTAGGGCTAGATTGAGGTTAAGGATGGGGGTTAGGGTTAGGGTGATGTTTAGGGTGAGGGTGAGTGTTAGGGTGAGGGTGAGATTTCACTTGAGGGTTTGGGTTAGAGTTAGGGTGAGGTTGAGGGTGAGGGTGAGACTTAGGGTTAGGTTTAGAGTGACAGTGAGTGTGAGGATTAGCATAGTGTTAGGCTTAGGTTTAGGGTTAGGCTGAGGGTGACTGTGAGCATGATGGTTAGGGTTAGGGTGAGGCTTTTAGGGTTAGGGTGAGGGTTAGCGTTATTGTTAGGGTTAGGTTTAGGTTGGAGGTTAGGTTTAGGGTGAGGGTTAGCGTTAGGGGTAGGGTTAGGTTGAGGGGGAGGGGGAGGTTTAGGTTTAGGATTAGGTTTAGGATGAGCCTGTGGGTGAGGGTGAGGTTTAGGGTTAGGTTGAGGGTTAGACTAAGGTTTAGGGTGAGGGTTAGTTTTAGGTTGATGTTTAGGTTGAGGGTTTGGGTTAGGGTTAGGGTGAGTGAGAGGGTTAGGATTAGTGTTTGGGTTAGGTTTAAGGTGAGGGTGAGTGTGAGCGTTAGGTTTAGGGTTATTGGTAGGCTTAGGTTTAAACTGAGGGTGAGGGTGAGTGTGAGGGTTAGGGTTATTTTGAGTGTGAGCATTAGGGTTAGCTTTTGGGTGAGGTTGAGAATGAGAGTTAGGTTGAGGTTTAGGGTTTGGGTTAGGGTGACGGTTAGATGAGGTTGAGGGTTAGAGTTAGGGTGTGGGTTAGGTTTAGGGTGTGGGTGAGGGTGAGCGTTAGGGTGAGCGTTAGGGTTTGAGTGCGGATTAGGGTGAGGGTTAGGGTTAGGGTGATGTTTAGGGTGAGGTTGAGGGTTGGTTTTAGGATTTGCGTTAGGTTTAGGGTGAGATTGAGGGTGAGGGTGAGGCTTAGGGTTAGAGTTAGGGTGAGGGTGACTGTGAGGGTTAGGGTTAGGGTTAGGCTTTAGGCTAAGTGTTAGGCTGAGGTTGAGGGTGGGGGTGATGGTTAGGGTTATGGTGAGAGTTAGGGTTAGGGTTAGGGTGAGGGATAAGGATAGTGTGGGGGTTAGGGTTAGGGTGAGCCTTAGGGTTACTGTGAGGGTTCATGTTAAGTTTAGGCTTAGTGTTAGGGAGAGGGTAAGTGTTAGGTTGAGTGTTAGGTTTAGGGTGAGGTTTAGGGTTAGTATGAGGGTTAGGGCTAGTGTGAGGGTAAGGTTCAGTGTTAGGGTTAGGGTGATGTTTAGGGTGAGGGTGAGGGTTAGGGTGAGGGTGAGGGTGAGGATTCAGATGAGGGTTTAGGTTAGGGTTAGGGTTTGGTTGAGACTGAGGGTTAGGTTTAGGGTCAGGGTGAGTTTGAGGTTTAGGGTTAGGGTTAGGCTTAGGTTTACGGTTAGGCTGAGTCTGACTGTGAGCTTCAGGGTTAGGGTTACGGTGACCATTAGTGTTAGGCTTAGGGTGAGGGTAAGGGTTGGGGTGAGTGTTCGGGTTTGGGTGAGGGTTAGCGTTAGGTTTAGGGTTTGGGTTAGGTTGGAGGTTAGTGTTAGAGTGAGGGTTAGCATCAGGGGTAGGGTTAGGTTGAGGGTAAGGGTGAGGGTTTGGGTTAGGATTAGGTTTAAAGTGAGCCTGAGTGAGGGTCAGGGTGAGGTTTAGGGTTAGGGTGAGGGTTAGGCTAAGGTTAGGGTGAGTGTTAGGTTTAGGGTGATGTTTAGGTTGAGGGTGAGGGTTAGAGTTTGGGTGAGGGTGAGGCTTCGGTTGAGGGTTTGGGTTAGGGTTAGGTTGAGGGTGAGGGTGAGTGAGAGGGTTAAGTTTAGGGTTAGGATTATGTTTAGGGTGAGGGTGAGTGTGGGAGTTAGGGTTTGGTTTATTGTTAGGCTTAGGTTTAAGCTGAGGGTGAGGGTGATTGTCAGGGTTAGGGTTATGTTGAGTGAGAGCATTAGGGTTATTTTTAGGGTGAGGTTGTGGTTGAGGGTTAGGGCAAGGGTTAGGGTTTGGGTTAGGGTGAGGGTTAGATGAGGGTGAGGGTTAGGGTTAGGGTGAGGGTTAGGGTTAGGGTGAGGGTGAGGGTTAGCTTTAGGGTGAGGGTAGGGTTATCGTGCGGATTAGGGTTAGTGTTAGGGTTATGGTGATGTTTATGGTGAGGGCAAGGGTTGATTTGAGGGTATGCGTTAGGTTTAGAGTGAGGTTGAGGGTGAGGGTGAGGCTTCGGGTTAGGGTTAGGTTGAGGGTGACACTGAGGGTTTGGGTTAGGGTTAGGCTTTAGGCTGAGGGTGAGGGTGAGGGTTAGGGTTAGGGTGAGGGTTAGGGTTAGGGTTAATGATAGTGTGATATTTAGGGTGAGGTTTAGTGTGAGAGTTAGTGTTAGGTTTAGGCTTAGTGTTAGAGTGAGTGTAAGGGTTAGGTTGAGGGTTAGGGTTAGTGATAGGTTGAGGGTTGGGATGAGGGTTAGGGTGAGGGTAAGGTTTACTGTGAGGGTTATGGTGAGTGTGAGGGTTAGGGTTAGGGATAAGATTAGAGTGAGGGTGAGGTTTAGGGTTATGGTAAGGGTTACGGTTAGGGTTAGGTTAAGGGTTAGGGAGAGGGTGAGGATGAGGGTTAGGTTGAGGGTTCGGGTTAGGGTTCGTGATAGGGTTATGGTGAGGGCGGGGGTGAGGGTGAGAGTGAAAGTTAGGGTTAGATTTAGGATAAGGGTGAGGATTAGGGTTAGGACTAGGGTTAGGTTTATGTTTAGGCTGAGGATGAGTCTGAGGGTGTGGGTGAGGATTAGGGTTAGGTTGAGTGTTAGAGTTAGGGTTAGGGTGAGAGTTTGGGTTAGTGTTCAGTTTAGGATGAGAATTAGTTTGAGGGGTAGAGTTACGGTTAGAATGAGCGTTAGGTTTAGCATTAGGGTTAGGGATAGGGTTTGTTTACGGTGAGGTTTAGGATGAAGGTTAGGGTTAGGTTTAGGTTTTTAGTGAGGGTTAGAGTGCAGGTTATGGTTAGAGTTAGGGTTAGGGTGAGGGTTAGGGTCAGGGTGAGGGTTATTGTTAGGGTTAGATTTCCGGTGAGAGTAAGGGTTAGCGTGAGGTTAAGGGTGAGTGTGAGGGTTGGAGTTAGCATTAGCGTTAGGGTGAGGTTTAGGGTGAGGGTTAGGGTTAGGTTTAGGGTTAGGGTGAGGTGAGGGTGAGGGTGATTGTGAGGTTTATGGTTAGGGTGAGAGATAGGTTTAGCATGAGGATTAGGGTTAGGGTTAGGGTGAGGGTTAGCATGAGGGTGACAGTGAGGCTTAGGTTTTGGGTGAGGGTGAGTGTGAGGGTTAGGCTAAGGGTTAGGGTTAGGGTTAGTGTGAGGGCGAAGTTGAGGGTTAGTGTTATTAATCGCGTTAGGTTTAAAGTTTGGCTGAGGGTGAGCGTGACGTTGAGAGGGACGGTTAGGGTTAGGGTTTGGGTGAGGGTTAGGGTTAGTGTGAGGGTTAGCGTGAGCGTAAGGCTAAAGGTTAGGGAGAGGGTGAGGGTTAGGTTTAGGGTTCGGGTGAGGGTTAGGGTGAGGTTTAGGGTTAGGGTTATGGTTAGGGTTAAGGTGAGGGTGAGGGTGAGGGTTAGTGTGAGGGTTAGTGTTAGGGTGAGGGTTATTGTGAGTGTTACGGTTAAGGTGAGGTTGTGGGTTAGGTGAGATTTAGCATTAGGGTCAGGGTTAGGATATGAGTTAGGGTGATGGTAAGTGTTGGGGGGAGGGTTAGGGTTAGGGCGAGGTTTAGGGTGAGGTTTAGGGATAGTGTTAGGGTTAGGGTTAGGGAGAGTTTAAGGGTTAGGTTGAGGGTTAGTGTGAGGGTGAGTGTTAGTGTTAGCATTAGGGTTAGTGTGAGGGTTAGGGTGAGTGTTAGGGTTAGGTTAGGGTCAGGGTTAGGGTTAGGGTCAGGGTTAGGGTTGGGTTAGGGTGAGGGTTAGATGCGGGTTAGGGTTAGGGTTAGGTTGAGGGTTAGGTTTAGGGTGAGGGTTATGGTTAGGATTAGGGTTAGTGTGAGGGCTAGGGTGAGGGTGAGGGTTAGGGTTAGGGTGAGGTTTAGGGTTAGGTTGAGGATTAGGTTTAGTGTGAGGGTTAGGGTGAGGGTAAGGTTAAAGTTTAGGGTGAGGGTGAGTGTTAGAGTTAGGGTTAGGGTGAGGGTTAGGGTGAGGTTTAGGTTTAGGTTTATGGTTAGGGTTAGCATTAGGGTGAGCCTGAGGGTGACAGTGAGGCTTAGGGTGAGTGTGAGGGTGAGTGTGAGCGTTAGGCTTAGGGTTAGTGTGAGGGTGAAGGTGAAGGTTAGTGTTAGGAGTAGGGTTAGATTTACATTTAGGCTGAGGGTGATTGTCAGTGTGAGGGTGACTGTTAGGTTTAGGGTTAGGTTGAGGTTTAGGGTTACTGTGAGGGTTAGGGTGAGGGTAAGGTTAAAGGTTAGGGTGAGGGTTAGGCTTAGGGTTAGGGTGAGGGTTAGGTTGAGGATGAGGGTCAGTGTTAGAGTGAGTGGTAGGGTGAGGTGTAGGGTTAGGGTTAGGGTTAGGGTGAGGGTTAGGGTTAGTTTGAGGCTTAGGTTTAGGGTTAGGTTTAGGGTTACTGTGAGGGTTCATATTAGGTTTATGCTTAGTGTTAGGGTGAGGGTAAGGGGTAGGTTGAGGGTTAGGTTTAGGGTGAGGTTTTGGGTTAGAATGAGGGTTAGGGCTAGGGTGAGGTTTAGGGTGAGCGTTCGGGTTGGGTGATGTTTAGGGTGTGGGTGAGGGTTAGGGTGAGTGTGAGAGTGAGGGTGAGTGTTCATTTAAGGGTTTGAGTTAGGGTTAGGGCGAAGTTGATGATGAGGGTGAGACTTAGGGTTAGGTTTAGTGTGAGGGTGAGTGTGAGGGTTAGGGATAGGGTTAGGCTTAGGTTTAGAGTTATGCTGAGGGTGACTGTGAGCGTGAGGGTTATGGTTAGGGTGAGGGTTAGTGTTAGGGTGAAGGTAAGGGTTGGGGTGAGTGTTAGGGGTACGGTGAGGGTTATCGTTAGGTTTAGGGTGAGGGTTAGGGTTAGGTTGGAGGTTAAGGTTAGGGTGAGGGTTAGCGTTAGGGTTAGGGTTAGGGTTAGGTTGGAGGTTAGGGTTAGGATGTGGGTTAGCATTAGGGGTAGGGGTAGGGGTAGGTTGAGGGTGAGGTTGAGGGTTAGGGTTAGGATTAGGTTTAGGGTGAGGCTGAGGGTGAGGGTGAGGGTTAGAGTTAGGGTGAGGGTTAGGCTAACTGTTAGGGTGAGGGTTAGGTTTAGGGTGATGTTTAGGTGGAGGGTGAGAGTTAGGTTGAGGTTGAGGGAGAGGGTTCGGTTGAGGATTTGGGTTAGGGTTAGGTTGAGGGTGAGGGTGAGTGAGAGCGTTAGATTTATGGTTAGGATTAGGTTTAGGGTGATGCGGACTGTGAGGGTTAGGGTTGGGGTTATTATTAGGCTTAGGTTTAAGCTGAGGGTGAGTGTGAGTGTGACCGTTAGTGTTATGTTGAGTGTGAGCATTAGGGTTAGGGTTAGGGTGAGGGTGAGGTTGAGGGTTAGGGTGAGGGTTAGGGTGTGCTTTAGGTTGAGGGTTAGATGAGTATGAGGGTTAGGGTTAGGGTGAGGGTTAGGGTTCGGGTTCGGGTGAGGTTTAGCATTAAGGTGAGGGTTAGGGTTATGCTGCGGATTAGGGTGAGGATTAGTGTTAGGGTGATGTTTAGGGTGAGGTTAAGGGTTAGGTTGAGGGTGAGGGTGAGTGTTGGTTGGAGAGTTTGCGTTAGGTTTAGAGTGAGGTTGAGGGTGAGGGTGAGGCTTAGGGTTAGGGTTAGGGTGAGGGTGACTGTGAGGGTTAGGTTTAGGGTTAGGCTTAGTCTGAGGGTTAGGCTGAGGGTGAGGGTGAGGGTTAGGGTTAGGGTCAGGGTTATTTTTAGGGTGAGGGTTAGTGTTAGGTTTAGGATTAGTGTTACAGTGAGTGTAAGGGTTTGTTTGAGGGTTAGGGTTAGGGATTGGGTGACGGTTAGGGTGAGGGTTAGGGTGAGGTGAGGTGAGGGTGATTGTGAGGTTTTTGGTTAGGGTGAGAGATAGGTTTAGGGTGAGGGTTAGGGTTAGTGTTAGGGTGAGGTTGAGCGTGAGGGTGACAGTGAGGCTTAGGGTGAGGGTGAGGGTGAGGGTTAGGGTTAGGGTTAGGGTTAGGGTGAGGGATAGGGTGAAGTTTAGGGTTAGGGTTACGGTTAGGGTTAGGGTGAGGGTGAGGGTTAGCATTAGGGTGAGGGTTATTGTTAGGGTTAGGGTTAAGGTTACGGTTAATGTGAGGTTGCGGGTGAGATGAGGTTTAGCGTTAGGGTTAGCGTTAGAGTGAGGGTTAGGTTGAGGGTAAGTGTTGGGGAGAGGGTTAGGGTTAGGGTGAGGGTTAGGGTTTGGGTTAGGGTGAGGGTTAGATGAGGGTGTCGGTTAGGTTTACGTTGAGGTTTAGGCTTAGGGTGAGTGTTATGGTTAGGATTAGGGTTAGGTTGAGGGCTAGGATGAGGGTGAGGGTTTGGGTGAGGGTTAGGGTTAGGGTTAGGGTGAGGGTTAGGGTTAGGGTGAGGGTTAGGGTTAGTGTGAGGGTTAGGGTGAGGGTAAAGTTAAAGGTTAGGGTGACGGTGAGGGTTAGGGTTAGGTTTAGGGTGAGGGTTAGGGTGAGGGTGAGTGTGTGGGTTAGGGTTAGGATTAGGGTTAGGGTGAATTTTATGGTGTCGGTGAGGGTTAGGGTTAGGTTGAAGGTGCGGGTTAGGTTTAGGGTTAAGCTCAGGATTTCGGTGAGGTTTAGTGTTAGGAGTACTGTTAGGTTTAGTGTTAGTCTGAGGGTGAGGGTGAGGGTGACTGATAGGGGTAGGTTTAGGGTGAGGGTTAGGGTGAGGGTGAGGGTGAGTGTTAGAGTGACAGTGAGGGATCGGGAGAGTGTGAGGGTTAGGGTTTGGGTGAGGGTTAGGGTTGGGTAACTGTGAGAGTGAAGGTGAGGGTGAGGGTTATGGTTTAGTGTTAGAGTGAGGGTTAGGGTGAGTGGTAGGGTTAGGGTTACGGTTAGGGTGAGGGTTAGGGTTAGTGTGAGGGTTAGGGTTAGGGTGAAGTATAGGGTTACTGTGAGGGTTCATGTTAGGTTTAGGCTTAGTGTTAGGGTGAAAGTAAGGGTTAGGTTGAGGGTTAGTTTTAGGGTGAGGTTTAGGGTTAGTATGAGTGTTAGGGCTAGGGGGAGGGTTAGGGTGAGGGTTAGGATTAGGATTAGGGTTAAATTGAGGGTGAGTGTGAGTGTGTGGGTTAGGGATAGGGTTAGGCTGAGGGTGACTGTGAGCGTGATGGTTAGGGTTAGGGTGAGGGTTAGGTTTAGGGTGAGGGTTAGCGTTAGGGTTAGGGTGAAGGTTAGATTTAGGTTGGAGGATAGGGTTAGGGTGAGGGTTAGCGTTAGGGGTAGGGTTAGTTTGAGGGTGAGGGTGAATGTTAGGGTTGGGATTAGATTTAGGGTGAACCTGAGGGTGAGGGTGAGGGTGAGCGTTAGGTTTAGGGTCAGGGTTAGGCTAAGGTTCAGGGTGAGGGTTAGGTTTACCGAGATGTTTAGGTTGAGGTTTAGGGTGAGGGTTCGGGTTCGGGTTCGGTTGAGGGTTTGGGAAAGGATTAGCGTGAGGGTGAGGGTGAGGGTGAGTGAGAGGGTTAAGTTTAGGTTTAGGATTAGGTTTAGGGTGAGGGTGAGTGTGAGGGTTAGGGTTATGGTTATTGTTAGTCTTAGGTTTATGCTGAGGGTGAGGGAGATTGTGAGGGTTATGGTTAAGTTGAGTGTGTGCATTAGGGTTAGGTTTAGGGTGAAGGGTAGGGTCAGGGTTAGGGTTAGGGTTAGGGTGGTGGTTAGAGTTAGGGATAGGGTTAGGGTTAGAGTTATGGTTAAAGTGAGGGTTACTGTGAGGGTGACCAATAGGGTTAGCGTTATGGTAAGGGATAGGGTGAGGGTGAGGGTGAGGGTTATGATGAGGGTTAGTGACAGGGTTGGGCTAGGGGTTAGGGTTCGGGATAGGTTAGGGTGAGGGTTAGGGTGAAGGTTAGGATGAGAGCGAGGTTTAGGGTAATCGTGAGTGTTAGAGTGATGGTTAGAATGAGGATTAGGGTTAGGGTTAGGCTTAGGGTGAAGTTGAGGGTTAGAGTTTGGGTGAAGGTGAGCGTTAGTGGTATGTTTAGGGTTAACCTTAGGTTGAGGGTGAGGGTAAGGATTAGGGTTAGGGTTAGGATTAGGGTTAGGGTTATTGTTAGGGTTAGGGTGACGGTTAGGGTAAGGGTAAGGGTTAGGGTTAGGGTGAGGTTAAGGATTAGGGTGAGGGTGATGGTTAGTGTTAGGTTTAGGGTGAGGGTGAGGGTCAGGGTTAGGGTTAGGTTTAGGATGAGTGCTAGGTTGAGGGTTAGGGTTAGGTTTAGGGTGAGATTAAGGGTTAGTGTGATTGTTACGGTTAGGCTTAGGGTGAGGGTAAGGGTTAGGGTGAGGGTTAGGGTGAGGGTGAGGATTAGGGTAAGGTTTAGAGTTATGGTGAGGGTTAGGTTGAGGGTTAGGTTTTGGTTGATGGTTAGGGTGAGGCTGAGATTTATGGGGTGGGTTAGGGTTAGGGTTAGGGTTAGTGTTAGGGTGAGTATTAGTGTGACGGTAAGTGTTAGTGTGAGTGTTAGGGTTAGGGTTAGGGTGAGGGTTAGGGTTAGGATTAGGGTGAGGTTAAGGGTTATTGTGAGTATTAGGGTTAGGTTGAGGGTTAGAGTGAGGGTGAGGATTAGGGTTAAGGTTAGGATGAGGGTGAGGGTGAGGGTTAGGGTTAGGGTTTGGGTTAGAGTTAGGATGAGGGTTAGGGTGAGGAGTATGGTTAGGGTTAGGGTGAGGGTGAGGGTTAGGTTTATCTTTAGGGTTAGGTTTAGGGTTAGGTTGAGGGTGAGGTTGAGGTGAGGGTTAGTATTTGTTTGAGGGTTAGGGTTAGAGTTAGGGTTAGGGTGAGGGTTAGGTTTAGAGTTAGGGATAGGATGAGGTTTATGGTAAGGGGTAGGGTTAGGTTTACGGTGAGGGTTAGGGTTAGTGTGAGGGTTAGGGTGAGGTTGAGGGTTAAGGTTAGGCTTAGGCTGAAGGTGAGGGTGAGGTTTAGGGTTGGGGTTATGGTTAGGATTACGTTTGAGTGATAGGGTGAGGGTTAGGGTTAATATTAGTGTTAGGGTGAGGGTGAGGGTTAGGGTTAGGATTAGGGTGAGGTTCAGGGTTATTGGGAGTGTTAGGATTAGTTTGAGAGTTAGGGTGAGGGTGAGGGTTAGGATTAGGCTTAGGCTGAAGGTGAAGGTGAGGTTTAGGGTTAGGGTTTGGGTTAGGGTTAGGATGAGGTTTAGCGTGAGGAGTATGGTTAGGGTTAGAGTGAGGGTGAGGGTTAGGTTTAGCTTTAGGGTTAGGGTTAGTGTTAGGCTGAGGGTGAGGGTGAGGGTTAGCGTTAGGGTTAGGATGAAGGTTAGGGTTAGGGTTAGGGTGAGGGTGAGGGTGAGGTTTAGGGTTATGGTTTTTTTTTAGGCTGAGGCTGATGGTGAGGATAAGGGTTAAGGTGAGGGTTAGGTTGAGGTTGAGGTTTAGGGTAAGGGTGAGCTTTAGGGTGAGTGTTAGGATTAGGGTTAGGGTTACGATTAGGTTGAGGGATAGGGTGAGGTTTAGGGTTAATATTAGGTTTAGGGTTAGGGTTAGTGTTAGGGTTAGGTTTAGGTTTAGGGTTAGGGTTAGGGTTAGGTTGTGGGTAAGTGTTAGAGTGAGGGTTAGGATGAGGGTTAAGGTTAGTTTGAGGGTTAGAGTTAGGGTTAGGTTAGGGTGAGGGTAAGGATTAGGGTGAGCTTTAGGGTGAGGGTGAAGGTTAGAGTTAGGATGAGGGTTAGGGATAGTGTGAGGGTTAGAGTTAGGGTTAGGGTTAGGATGAGGCTAAAGCTTAGGGTTAGGTTTAGGTTGACGGTGAGGGTTAGTGTGAGGTTATTGTTAGGTTTAAGGTTTAAGGTGTAAGGTTTATGGTGAGGTCTAATGTGAGTTTGAGGGTTAGGGTGAGGGTGAGGGTGAGGGTGAGCGTTTCGGTTAGGTAAGGGTTAAGATAAGGGTTAGGGTGAGGATTAGGGTGAGAGTCAGGGATAGGATGAAGTTTAGGGTTAGAGTGATGGTTAGGGTTAGTGTGAGGTTTAGGGTTAGGGTTAGGGTTAGGGTGAGTTTTAGGGTTCAGGTTTCCATTAGGGTTAGGGTCAGGGTTAGGGTGTTTTTGAGGGTTTGCGGTAGGGTTAGGGTTAGTGTTAGCGTGAGGGTTAGGGTTAGGGTTAGGATGAGGGTTAGGGTAAGCGGTAGAGTTAGGGTTAATGTTAGGATTAGGGTGACGGTTAGGGTGAGGTTAAGGATTAGGGTGAGGGTGATGGTTAGTGTTATGTTTAGGGTGATGGTGAGGGTGAGGGTTAGGGTTAGGGTGAGGGTGAGGCTGAGGGTGAGGGTTAGGGTTAGGGTAATGGTTAGTGTTAGGGTTAGTCTGAGGATTAGGGTGAGGTTTTGGGTTAAGGTGACCGTTAGGTTTTGACTGAATGTTAATTTTAGGGTTAGGGTTAGGGTTAGGGTTAGTGAGATGTTTAGGGTGATGGTGAGGCTGAGGGTGAAAGTTCGGGTTCTCGTGAGGGTTAGGGTTTGGGTGAGGGTTAGGGTTAGGCTGAGGGTTAGTGTGAGGTTGAAGGTTAGGGTGAGCATGAGGGGTAGGGTTAGGGTTAGGGTGAGGTTTAGGTTTAGGGTTAGTGTTAGGCGAGGGTTACAGGGAGGGATAGGGTTAGGGTTAGGGTGAGAGTTAGGGTTACTGTGTGGGTTAGGGTTATGGTTAGAGTGAGGGTAAGGTTTAGGGTTAGGTTTAGTGTGAGGGTGAGGATTAGGGTTAGGTTTAGGGTTATGGGGAGAGTTAGGGTGAAGGTTAGGGTTAGGTTTAGGGTTAAGTTTAAGGTGAGGGTTTCGGTGAGGGTTAGGGTTAGGGCTAGGGTGAGGGTAAGGTTTAGAGTGAGGGTGAGGGTTAGCGTTAAGGTTAGGGTGTGGGATAGGGTGAGGGTTACGGTTAGGTTTAGGGTGAGGGTAAGTGTTAAGGTGAGGGTTAGGGTGAGGTTGAGTGTTAGGGTTAGGGTTAGGGGTAGGGTGAGGGTTAGAGTTATGGTGAGGGTTAGTGTGAGGGTTTTGGTTAGTGTTAGAGTTAGGTCTAGGGTAAGTTTTAGGGTGAGGTTGAGGGTTAGTATTAGGTTAAGTGTTACGGTAAGGGTAAGGGTTAGGGTTAGGGTAAGGTTTAGGGTGAGGGTTAGGGTGAGTGATAGGGTGAGGGTTAGTTTGAGAGTAAGAGTTGTGGTGAGGTTTAGGGTGAGGGTGAGGGTTAGTGTTAGGGTTAAGATGAGGTTTAGTGTGAGGGTGAGGATTATGGTTATGGTTAGGGTTAGGGTGAGGTTAGGGTGAGGGTTTTGATTAGTGTTAGGGTTAGGGTGTGGGTTAGGGTGAGGGTGAGGGTTAGTATTAGGGTAGGGGTTAGGGTTACGGTGAGGGTTAGGGTTTGATTGAGGGTTAGAGTGAGCGCTAGGGTGAAGGTGAGGGTTAGCGTTAGGGTTAGGGTGAGAATTGGGGTTAGGGATAGGTTTAGGGTTAGGGTAAAATTTACAGTGAGGGTTAGGGTGAGGGTTAGGCTTAGTTTTAGGGTGAATGTTAGGGTTAGGGGGAAGGTGAGGGATAGGTTTAGTGTGAGGTTTAGTGTTAGGTTTAGTTTTAGGGTTAACGTGAGGGTAAGAGTCAGGGTGAGGGTTAGGGTGAGGGTGAGGTTTAGGGTAAGTGTGAGGTTTAGGGTGAGGGTTAGGCGTAGGGGTAGGGGTAGGGTTCGGTTGAGGTTTAGTGTGAGGGTTAGGATTAATGTTAGGGTTAGGGTTAGGGTGAGGTTTAGGGTTAGGATTAGGGTGAGGATTAGAGTGATGGTGAGTGTTAGCATGAGGGTTATGCTTAGTGTGAGGGTGACAGTTATGGTTAGGGTTAGGGATAGGATGAGGTTTAGGGTTAGGGAAAAGTTTACGGTGAGGGTTAGGGTGAGGGTTATGGTTAGGGTTAGGGTGAATGTTAGGGTTAGGGGTAGGCTGAGTGATAGGTTTTTTTGTGAGGTTTAGGGTCAGGATTAGAGTTAGATTTAAGGTGAGTATAAGGGTTAGGGTGAGGCTTAGGGTGAGGGTGATGGTTAGGGTTAGCATTAGTGTTAGGGTGAGGGTTAGGGTTAGGTTTAGTGTTAGGGATTGGGTTAGGGTGATGGTGAGGGTTAGGGTTAATATTAGGGTTAGTTTGAGGCTTAGCATGAAGTTTAGGTTTAATATTAGGGTTAAGGAAAGGGTGAGGGTTAAGGTTAGGGTTAGTGTGAGGGTTAGAGTTAGAGTTAGGGTTAGATTTAGGGTGAGGGTAAGTGTTAAGGTGAGGGTTAGGGTGAGGGTGATAGATAGGGTTAGAATAAGGGTTAGGGTGAGGTTGAGGTTTATGATTAGCATTAGGGTTAGGGTGAGGGTTCGGGTGACTATTAGGGTTAGGGTTGGGGTGAGTGTGAGTGTGAGGGTTAGGGTGAGAGTGAGGGATAGGGTTGGGTTAGGGATAGAGTGAGGGTTAGGGTGAGGGCTAGGCTTAGGGTAAAGGTGAGATTTATGGTGACGGTTAGGGTTAGAGTTAGGGTTAGGATTAGGTTGAGGGATAGGGTGAGGGTTAGGGTTAATATTAGGGTTAAGGTTAGGGTTAGGGTTAGGGCTAGGTTGTGGGTAAGTTTTAGAGTGAGGTTTAGGATGAGGTTTAGGGTTAGTTTGAGGGTTAGAGTTAGTGTTAGGGTTAGGGTGAGGGTAAGGATTAGGGTGAGGTTTAGGGTGAGGGTGAGGTTTAGGGTTAGGATGAGTGTTAGGGTTAGTATGAGGGTTAGAGTTATGGTTAGGGTTAGGGTGAGGGTAAGGCTTAGGGTTACGTTTAGGGTGACGGTGAGGGTTAGTGTGAGGGTTATTGTTAGGTTTAGGGTAAGGTTTATGGTGAGGTCTAATGTGAGGTTGAGGGTTTGGGTGAGGGTGAGAGTGAGGGTGAACGTTTCGGTTAGGTAACGGTCAAGATTAGGGTTATGGTGAGGATTAGGGTGAGGGTCAGGGATAGGATGAAGTTTAGGGTTAGAGTGATGGTTAGGGTTAGTGTGAGGTTTAGGGTTAGGGTTAGGTTTAGGGTGAGGTTTAGGGTTTGGGTTTGCATTAGGGTTAGGGTGAGGGTTAGGGTGTTTTTGAGGGTTAGGGGTAGGGTTAGTGTTAGGGTGAGGGTTAGGGTTAGGGTTAGGGTTAGGATGAGGGTTAGTGTAAGGGGTAGGGTTAGGGTTAGGGTGAATGTTAGGATTAGGGTGACGGTTAGGGCAAGGGTGAGGGTTAGGGTTATGGTGAGGGTTAGGTTTAGGGTTAGGGTTAGGGTGAGAGTGAAGTTTCGGGTTAGGGTTAGGGTTAGGGTGAGGTTTAGGGTTAGGGTTAGGGTTAGTGTAAGGGATAGATTTAGGGTGAAGGTTAGGGTTAGGGTTAGGTTTAGGGTTAGGGTGAGGGTTAGGTTTAGGTTTAGGATGAGGGTTAGGGTTAGGTTTAGGGTGAGGTTTAGGTTTACGGTGAGGTCTACGATGAGGATGAGGGTTAGGATGAGTGTGAGAGTGAGGTCGAGGGTTTTGGTTAGGTAAGGGTTAGGGTTAGGGTTAGGGTGAGGATTAGGGTGAGGGTGAGGTTTAGGTTAAGGGTTATGGTTAGGGTGAGGGTTACCATGAGGCTGAGGTTTAGGTTGAGGTTTAGGGTGAGGGTGAGCGTGAGGGTTCAGGTGAGGTTCAGGTTTTGGGTGTCGGCTAGGGTTAAGTTTAGGGTGAGGATTAGGGTGACGGTAAGGGTTAGGTTTAGGGTGAGGCTTAGGATGAGATGTAAGTTTAGGGTTAGGGAGAGGGTTAGGGTTAGGGTGAAGGTTAGTGTTAGTTTGAGGGTTAGGGTGAAGGTGAGTTTGAGGTTGATGGTTAGGGTGAGGGTGATGGTGATGGTGAGGGTTAAGGTTAGGATTCGGGTTAGGTTTAGGGTGAGAGTTAGGGTTATGGTTTGGGTTAGGGTGAGGATGAGGGTGAGGGTGAGGTTAGTGTTAGGGTTAGGGTGAGGGTTAGTGTGAGTGTTAGTTTTAGGGTTAGGGTAAGGGTTAGGTTTGGTTGAGCGTTAGTGTTAGGTTTAGGGTTAGGGTGAGGGTGATGCTGAGGATTAAGGTTAGGGTTAGTGTGAGGATAAGGGTTAGGGTGAGGATTAGGGTGAGGGTTTAGGTTAGAATAAGGTTTAGGGTGAGGGTTAGGATTAGGGTTAGGGTTATGGTAAGGGTTAGGGTTAGGGTAAGGATTAGGGTGAGGCTTACGGTTAGGGTTAGGGTTAGGGTGAGGGTTAGGCTTAGGATTAGGTTTAGGGTAAGGGTTAGGGTTAAGTTTAAGGTTAGGTTACGTTTAGGGTTAGTGTGAGGGTTAGGGTTAGTGTGGTGTTTAGGGAGACGGTGAGGGTTAGGGTGAGGTTGAGGTTGAGCGTGAGGTTTAGTGTGAGGGTGAGGGTGAGTGGCAGGGTGACGGTTAGGGTTAGGTTTAGGGTTAGGTTTAGGGTGTGGATTAGGGTGAGGGTGAGGGTTAGGGTTAGGTTGAGGGTTAGGGTTAGGTTTAGGGTTAGGGTGAAGGTTAGGGTGAGAGTTAGGTTTAGGGTTAGGATGAGGGTTAGGCTTACTGTGAGGGTTACGATTAGGGTTTGGGTTAGTGTGAGGATAAGGTTTAGGGTAAGTGTTAGGTTGAGACTGAGGGTTAGTGTTAGCGTTAGGGTTAGGGTGAGGGTTAGGGTGTGGGTTAGGGTTCTTGTTAGGGCTGGGTGAGGGTTAGGTTGAGCGTAAGGATTAGGGTGAGGGTTAGTTTGATGGTGAGGGATAGGGTAATGGTGAGGGTAAGGGTTAGGGTTAGGGTGAGAGTGAGGGTTAGGTTAAGTGTAAGGGATAGGGTCAGGGTTAGGTTAAGGGTGAGCGTTAGGGTTAGCATTGGGGTTAGGGTTAGGATGATTGTTAGGGTTGGGGTTAGGGTGCAGGTTAGTGTTAGTGTTAGAGTGAGGGTAAGGGTCAGGTTTAGGGTTAGGATTAGGTTTAGTGTTAGGTTGAGGCTGAGGGTGAGGGTGAGTGTGACTGTGAAGTTTAAGGTTAGGGTTAGGTTTAGGGTGAGGGTGATGTTTTTGTTTAGGAAACGTTAAGGTTAGGTTTAGGGTGAGGATTAGGGTGGGGGTGAGGTTTAAGTTGAGGGTTATGGTTAGGGTGAGGGTTAGGGTTAGGGTTAGGGTGAGGTTTAGGGTTAGAGTGAGGGTTAGAGTGATGTTTAGTGTGACGGTGAAGGTGAGAGTGAGGGTTCGGGTGAGGGTTAGGGTTAGGGTTACGGTTAGGATTAGGGTGAGGGTAAGGGTTTTATTGACATTTAGTTTGAGGGTGAATGTTAGGGTTAGGTTTAGGCTTAGGGTGAGGGTTAGGTTGAGGGTTAGGGTTAGGGTTAGGGTGAGGTTTAGGGTGAGGATTAGGGTGAAGTTTAGGGTTAGGGTTAGTGTTTGGCTTAGGGTGAGAAGGGGTAGGGTGAGGGTTAGGGTTATTGTGAGGGTAAGGTTTAGGCTGAGGCTTATGTTGAGAATGAGCATTTGTATTAGCACAGGGTTGGGTTAAGAATGAGGGTTAGGGTAAGGCTGAGGGGTAGTTTTAGGGTTAGGGTTAGGGTTAGGGTGAGTTTAAAGTTTAGGGTGTGGGTGAGGGTGAGGGTTAGGGTTAGCCTTAGGGCGAGGGTGAGGGTTTGGGTTAGGGTTAGGGTGAATGTGAGTGTGAGGGTTAGGTTTAGTATTAGGGTTAGGGTTACAGTTGGCTGAGGTTGAGGGTATGAGTGAGAGTGAGGGCTAGGTTTAGGGTTAGAGAAAGGGTTAGGGTTAGGTTTAGGGTTAGTATTAGAGTTAGGGTTAGGATTAGGCTGAGGTTGAGGGTGAGGGTGAGGGTGAAGGTGAAGTTTTAGTTTTAGGGTTAGAGTTACGGTTAGGTTGAGCACTAGGATGAGAGTGAGGGTTAGGATTAGCATTAGGGTTAGTGTGAGGCTTAGGGTGAGGGTTGAGTGTTAGGTTTAGTGTTAGGGTGAGGGTGAGGGTTAGGGTTAGTTTGAGGATGAGGGTCTGGGTTAGGATTAGGGTTAGGGGTACATTTTGGGTTAGGGTGATGGTGAGGGTTAGAATTAGGATTAGGGTTAGGGTTAGAGTTAGGGGAGAGTGAGGGTGAGGGTTAGGGTTTGGGTTAGAATTATAGTGAGGGTGAGCAGGAGGGTTAGAGTTAGGACTAGGATTATAATTATGGTTAAGGATAGGGTGAGGGTGAGGGTGAGGCTTAGGGTTAGGATTAGGTTTAGTTTTAGTGTGAGGATCAGGGTGAGGGTGAGGGTTAGGGTGAGGGTGAGAAGGAGGGTGGGGGTTAGGGTGAGCTTTAGGGTTAGGCTTAGGGTTAGGTGAGGGTTAGGGTTAGGGTTAGGTTATGGCTGAGGTTTAGCTATAGGGCAAGAGTTAGGGTTAAGGTGAGGGTGAGGGTTAGGGTGATGGTGAGGGTTAGGGTTAGGGTTAGGGTGAGGTTTAGGGTTAGAGTTAGGGTTAGTGTAAGGTTAAGAGTTAGGGTGAAGGGTAGGATTAGGGTTAGGATTAGGGTTAGGATGAGGGTGAGGGTGAGAGTTATGGTTAGGGTTAGGGTTAGGGTGAGAGTTAGGGTTAAGGTAAGGCTTAGGGTTGGGGTTAGCATAAGGGTGAGTGTGAGGGTGATGGTTAGGTTTAGGTTTAGGGTGAAGGTGAGGGTTAAGGTTAGGGTTAGGGTTAGGGTTAGTGTGAGGGTGAGGGTGAGGGTTAGGGTTAGGATTAGGTTTAGGGTTAGGTTTAGGATGAGGGATAGGATGAGGGTTAGAGTTAGGGTTAGTGTGAGGGTTACAGTTACGGTTAGGGTGAGGGTAAGGTTTAGGGTGAGGGTTAGATTGAGTTTGAGGGTTAGGGTTAAGGTGAGGTTTAGGGTGAGTTTTAGGATTAATGTAAGGGTTAGGGTTAGGGTGAGGGTAATGGTTATAGTGACAGTTATTGTGAGGGTGAGCGTTAGGGTTAGGGTTAGGGTAAGGGTTAGGGTGAGCGTTAGGGTGAGGGTTTGTGTTCGGGTTAACATTAGGGTTAGATTGAGGGTGAGGGTTAGGGTGTAGGTTAGGGTTAGGGTTAGGGATAGGGTGAGGATTAGGGTTAGTGTGAGGGTGAGGTTCTGGGTTAGGGTTAGGTTTATGGTTAGATTTAGGATGAGGGTGATGTTGAGGGTTAGATTTAGGATTAGCGTTAGGGTTATGGTTAGGGTTAGGGTGAGGGTGAGGGTGAGGCTTAGGGTTATGGTTAGGGTGAGGTTTAGGTTTAGGGTGAAGGCTATGGTGAGTGTGAGGGTTAGAGTGAGTGTGATGGTGAGGGTGAGGGTTTTGGTTAGGTAAGGGTTAGGGTTAGGGTTAGGGTGAGGATTAGGATGAGAGTGAGGTTTAGGTTGAGTGTTAGGGTTAGGGTGAGGGTTAGGGTGAGGCCAAGGGTAAAGGTGATTATTCGGGTTTGGGTGAGGTGAGGGTTTGGGTGAGGTTGAGGGTTCTTGTGTGGGTTAGGGTTAGGTTTAGGGTGAGGGATAGGGTGACATTGAGGGTTAGGGAGAGGGTGAGGTTTAGGATTAGGGTGAGGGTGAGGGTTAGGTTTAGGGTGAGGGTTAGGGTGAAGGGTAGGGTCATGTTTAGGGAGAAGTTTAGGGTTACGCGTTTGGGTTCGTTTGAGGGTTAGGGTGAAGGTGAGTTTGAGGTTGAGGGTTAGTTTGAAGGTGATGGTGACAGTGAGGGTTAGATTTAGGATTCGGGTTAAGGTTAGGGTGAGGGTTAGGTTTATGGTTAGAGTTTGTGTGAGGGTGAGGGTGAGGCTTAGTGTTTGGGTTAAGGTTAGGTTTATGTTTAGGGTGAGGGCTACGGTGAGGGTGAGGGTTAGGGTGAGTGTGAAGGTGAGGTTGAGGGTTAGGTTTAGGGTGAGTCTTAGGGTTAGGTTTAGGGTGAGGCTTATGGTTAGGGTGATATTTAGGGTGAGGGTGAATGTGAGAGTGATGCGGGTGAGGGTTAGGGTTAGGGTGAAGGTTAAGGTTAGGGTTAGCATTAGGGTTAGGGTGAGACTTAGGGTGAGGGTTTAGTGTTAGGGTTAGGGTGATGGTGAGGGTGAGGGTTAGGGTGAGGGTGAGGGTGAGGTTTTCGGTTAGGGTGGGGGTTAGAGTTACAGTGAGGATGAGTGTGAGGTTGAAGGTTAGGATTAGGGTTAGCGTTAGCGATAGGATGAGGGTGAGGTTGAGGGTTAGTGTGTTTTTGAGGGTTAGGGATACCGTTAGGGTTAGTGTTAGGGTGAGGGTTAGGTTTAGGGTTAGGGTTAGGAGGAGGGTTAGGGTAAGGGTTAGGGTTAGGGTTAGGCTGAATGTTAGGATTAGGGTGAGGGTTATGTTAAGGGTAAGGGTTAGGGTTAGGGTGAGGTTAAGGATTAGAGTGAGTGTGAGGGTTAGTGTTAGTGTTAGGGTTAGGGTGGGGTTTAGGGTTATGGTTAGGTTTAGGGTGAGGGTTAGGGTGACGGTGAGCGTTAAGGTGAGGGTGTTGGTTAGGATAAGGGTTTGGGTGAGGTTTAGGGTTAGGGTGAGAATTAGGGTGAGGGGTAGGGTTAAGGTTAGGGAGAGGGTTAGGGTTTGTGTGAGGGTTAGGGGTAGGGTTAGAGTTAGGTTTAGTATGAGGATAAAGGTTAGGGTTAACGTTAGGGTAAGGGTTAGGTTTAGGGTGAGGGTCAGGGTTAGGTTTTGGGTGAGGGTGAGTTTTAGTGTGAGCGGTAGGTTTAGAGTTAGGGTAAGGTTTAGGGTTAGGGTGAGGGTTACATTTAGGGTTAGGGTGAGGGTTTGGCTGATGATTAGGTTTAGTGTGAGGATAAGGGTTAGGGTGAGGATGAGGGTTAGGGTTAGAGTTAGGGTAAGGGTTAGGTTTAGGCTTAGGGTTAGGGTTAAGGTTAGGTTGAGTGTGAGGCTTAGGGATATGGTTAGGGTGAGGGTTAGGGTTAGGGTTAAGGTAAGGATTTTGTTTAGGGTGAGGGTTAGGGTTAGGTTGATTTTTAGGGTGTCAGTGAGGGTTAGGGTGAGAGTGAGGTTCAGCGTGAGGGTTAGGGTTAGGGTGAGGGTGAGTGTGAGGGTGACGGTTAGGGTTAGGTTTAGGGTGAGGGTAAGGTTTAGGGTTAGTATTAGGGTTAGTGTAAGGGTTAGGCTGAGCGAGAGGGTGAGGTTGAGGTTGAGGGTGAGGGTTAGGGTGAGTGTTAGGGTTAGACTGAGGGTTAGGGTGAGGGTGAGTTTGAGGTTCAGGGTGAGGTTGAGGGTGAGGTTGAGGGTGAGAGTTAGGATTAGGGTTCCGGTTTGGGTGAGGGTGAGGGTGAGGGTGAGGGTGAGGTTTAGGGTTAGGGTTAGGGTTAGTGTTATTGTCAGGGTTATGGTTAGGGTTAGGATTAGGGTGAGAATGAGGGTGAGGGTTAGCATGAGGATTAGAGTTACGGTTATGGTTAGGGTGAGGGTGAGGGTGAGGGTTAGGTTTAGGGTTAGGGTTAGGGTTAGGATGAGGGTTAGGCTGAGGGTTAGAGTTAGTGTTAGTGTGAGGCTTAGGTTTAGGGTTACGGTTAGGGTGAGGGCAAGGGTTAGGGTGAGGGTTAGGGTGAGTTTGAGGGTTGATGTTAGGGTGAGGTTTAGGGTGAGTTTTAGTGTTAATGTTAGGCTTAGGGTTAGGGTGAGGGTAAGGGTTATAGTGAGAGTTATTTTGAGGGTGAGGGTTAGGGTTAGGGTGAGGGTTAGGGTAAGGGTTTGGGTTCGGGTTAGCATTAGGGTTAGGTTGAGGGTGAGGGTTAGGGTGAGGCTTAGGGTTAGGGTGAGGGATAGGGTTAGTTTAAGGGTTAGGGTGAGTGTTTGGGTGAGGGTTTGGTTTAGGTTTAGGGTTATGGTGAGGGTTAGGATGAGGGTAAGATTTATGGTGAGGTTTAGGGTGAGGTTGAGTATTAAGGTTAGCATTAGTCTTAGTGTGATGGTTAGGGTTAGGTGTAGCATTAGGGTTAGTGTTAGGATTAGGGTGATGGTTAGGATTAGGGTTAAGGTGAGGGTGATATTTAGGGTTAGCATTAGGTTTATGGTTAGGATTAGAGTGAGGGTGAGGGTGATGGTTAAGTTTAGGATTAGGTTTAGTGTTAAGGTGAGGCTTAGGTTGAAGATGAGGTTGATGCTGAGGGTTGGGTTAGGGTTAGGCTTAGGGTGAGGGCTAGGCTGAGGGAGAGGGTTAGGGTGAGGGTTAGGGTGAGGGTGGGGTTTTAAGTTAGGAAAGGGTTTCGGTTAGGTTTTGGGTGAGGATTAGGCTGAGGGTGAGGTTGAAGGTGAGGGTTAGGGTTAATGTGAGGGTTAGGGTTAGGGTTAGGCTGAGGGTTAAGGTTAGGATTAGGGTTAGGGTTAGGCTGAGGGTGAGAGTGAGGGTGAGGGTGAGGGTTAGGTTGTAGGTGAGGGTTAGGGTTAGGGTGAGGGTTAGGGTGATGGTGTGGGTTAGGTTGAGGGTTAGGATTAGTGTGAGGTTTAGGATTAGGGTTAGTGTGAGGAAAAGGGTTAGGGTGAGGATTAGGATGAGTGTAAGAGTTAGCGTAAGGTTTAGCCTTAGGGTTAGGGTGAGGTATAGGGTTAGAGTTCCGGTTAGGGTTAGGATAAGGTTTATGGTTGGGGTGAGTGTTAGGGTTACAGTTAGGGTGAGTGTGAGGGTGAGGGTTCGGGTTCGGGTTAGGGTTAGGGAGTGGATTAGGGTTAATTTTATGGTGAGTGTAAGGGTTAGGGTGAGGTTTAGGGTGAGGGTTAGGATTACGGTGAGGGTTAGGGTGACGTTGAGTGTTAGGGTGACCGTGAGGGTTAGAGAGTGTGAGGTTTAGGTTTAGTGTTAGCGTTAGGGCGAGGGTTAGGGTCAAGGTTAGGATTTGGGTGACGGTTAAAGTGAGGATTAGTGTTAGGTTTAGGTTTAGGGTTAGTGTCAGGATTAGGGTTAGTGTTAGGTTTATACTGAGATTAAGGGTTAAGGTGAGTGTTAGGCTGATGGGTAGGTTTAAGGTAAAGGTGAGGGAGAGGGTGAGGTTAAGGATTAGGGTGAGGGTTAGGGTGAGGGTGAGGCTCAGGGTTAGCATTAGGTTAGGGTTTGGGTTAGAGTGAGGGGTAGGGTTAGGGTTCAGGTGAGGATGAGGGTTAGGGTTAGCATTAGGTTTAGGGTTAGGGTGAGGATGAGGGATAGGGCTAGTTTTAGGGTGAGTGTGAGTGTGAGGGTTAGGGTTAGGGGTAGGGTGAGGGTTAATGTTAAGGTGTGGGTTCCGGTTAGGGTGAGGGTGAGGCTAAGGATTAGGGTGAGGTTTAGGGTGTGAGTGAGGGTTAGGGTTTGAATTAGAGTTAGTGTTAGGGTTAGGGTGAGGGTGAGGGTGAGGGTTAGGGTTAGGGTTAGGGTTACGGTTTGGATGAGGGTCAGGATGAGGGTGAGGGTGAGGGTTAGTTTTAAGGATAGGGTTAGGTTTAGGGATAGGATTAGTGTAAGGGTGAGTGCTAGGGTGAGGGTGAGGGTTAGGGTTTGGTTAGGGTGAGGGTAATTGTTAGGGTGAGGGGTAGTGTGAGGGTTAGGGTTAGGGTGAGGGTGAGGGTTAGGTTTAGTGTGAGGGAGTGGGTTAGGATTACCGTTAGTGTTAGGGTAAGGTTAAGGGTTACAGTGAGGGTTAGAGTGAGAGTGAGGTTTAGGTTTAGCGTGAGTGTGAGGGTGAGGGTCAGAGTGAGGGTTCGTATTAGAGTTAGGATTACAGTTGGGGTGAGGGTGAGGGTTATGTTTAGCGTTAGGGTGAGGGTTAGGTTTAGGGTGATGTTTAGGGTGAGGGTGAGTGTAAGGGTGAGGGTGATGGTTCGGGTGAGGTTGAGGATTAGGGTGTGGATGAGGGTTAGGGTGAGGGTGAGGGTTAGGGTTAGGTTTAGGCTGTGGGTTAGGGTTAGGATTAGGGTGAAGGATAGGGTCAGGGTTAGGGTGAGGTTTAGGGTTAGTGTGAGGTTTAGGGATAGGTTTAGGGTAAGTGTGAGGATAAGTGTTATGGTGAGGGATAGGGTTTTTGTTAGGGTTAGGGTGAGGGTGAGGGTTATTGTTAGGGTTAGGGTTAGGGTTAGGATGAGGTTTAGGGTTAGGGTAAGGGTTAGGGTTGGTGTTAGGGTAATGGTGAGTGTGAGGGTGATGGTTAGGGTTAGGTTTAGGGTGAAGTTGAGGGTTCGGATTAGGATTAGGTTTAGGGTTAGGCTTAAGGTGAGGGTGAGGGTGAGGGTGAGGGTTAGGGAGAGGTTTAGCGTTAGGTTTAGGGTTAGGGTGAGAGTGAAGATTAGGTTGAAGTGAGGGTTCGGGTTTGGGTGAGGGTTAGGGTATTGGTGAGGGTCAAGGTGAGGGTGAGGTTTAGGTTTAGTGTTAGCTTTAGAGTGAGGGTTAGGATCAGGGATAGGATTAGAGTGAGTGTTAAGGTGAGGGTTAGGGTTAGGGTTAGGGTGAGCGTGAGGAGTAGGTTTAGGTTTAGGTTTAGGGTGAGGGTGAGGGTGAGAGTTAGGGTTTATGGTTCGGGTTAGGGTAAGGGTTAGGATTATGGTAAGTGTGAGGGCTATGGTGAGGATGCGGGTTAGGGTTAGGTTTAGGGTGATGGTTAGGTTTACGGTGAGGGATAGGGTTAGGGTTAGTGTGAGGGTGAGGGTTAGTTTTAGTGTGAGGGTTAGGGTTTGTGTTAGTTTTAGGGTAAGATTAAGTTTTAGGATGAGGTTTAGGGTAAGAGTGAGGGTTAGGGTTAGCGTGAGTTTAAGGGTGAGGGTTAGGGTTATTGTTAGGGTTAGGGTGAAGGTGAGGGTTATGTTTAGTGTTAGGGTGAGGGTTAGGGTTAGGGTGATGTTTAGGGTGAGGGTGAGGGTTAGGGTGAGATTGAGGTTTCATGTGAGGGTGAAGGTTAGGGTGAGGGTGAGGTTTAGGGTTAGGGTTAGATTTAGGGTGTAGGTTAGGGTTAGGGTTAGGGTTAGGATGATGGTTAAGTTTGCGTTTAGGGTAAGGGTGAGGGTGACGGTGAGGATTAGGGTTAGGTTTAGGGTGAGTGTGAGGGTTAGGTTTAGGATTAGTGTTAGTATGATGGTGAGGGTGAAGTTTACAGTTAGTGTTAGTTTTCGGGCGAGGGTGAGGTTTAGGTTTAGGATTAGGGTTAGGGTTAGGTTTCGGCTTAGGGTGAGAGTAAGGGTGAGGGTGAGATTTAGGGTGTGGTTGAGGGTTAGGTTTAGGGTGAGGTTTATGCTGACGGTGAGCATTAGGTGAGGGTGAGATTTAGGTTTAGTGTTAGAGATAGGCTGAGGGTTAAGATCAGGGTCAGGATTAAGGTGAGGGTTAGGGTTAGGGTTAGGGTTAGGTTTAGAGTTAGTGTGAGGATTAGGTTTAGGGTGAGAGTAAGCGTGAGGATGAGGGTTAGACTGAGGGTGAGGGATAGTTTTAGTGTTAGTGTTAGGGTGAGCATGTGGGTGAGGGTTAGGTTTAGGGTTAAGGTTAGGGTGAGGATTAGGGTGACAGCAAGTGTTAGGGTTAGGTTTAGGTTGAGGGTGAGGGATAGGGTTGTGGTGAGGTGAGGGTGAGGGTGCGTGTGAGGGTTAGGGTTAGGGTTAGCTTTAGGGTGAGGGTGAGGTTTAGGTTTAGGGTGAGGGTGAGGGTTTAGTTTAGGTAAGGGTTAGGGTAAGATTACGGTGAGAATTTGGATGAGGTTGAGGGTTAAGGTGAGCGTTAGGGTTAGGGTGAGCGTTAGGGTTAGGATTAGGGTGAGGGTTATTGTTAGGGTGATGTTCAGGGTGAGGGTGAGGGTGAAGGTTCGGGTGAGGGGGAGGGTTAGGGTTAGGGTGAGTGTGAGTGTTATAGTTAGGGTTAGGGTGATGGTGAGGGTTAGGGTTAGGGTGAGTGTGAGGTTGAGGGTGAGGTTGAGGCTTAGGGTTAGGGTGAGTTTTAGTATTAGGGTTAGGGTTAGGGTGAGGGTGAGCGTTAGGGTGAGAGTGAGGGTTCGGGTGAGGTGGAGGGGGAGTGGGAGCGTTATGGTTAGGGTTCTGGTTGGAGTTATGGTGAGAGTGTGGATGAGGGTTAGGTTTAGGATTAGGGTTAGGGTTAGACTGAGGGTGAGTGTGAGTGTGAGGGTGAGGGTGAGGGTTAGCGTTAGGGTGAGGGTTAGGTTTAATGTTAGGGTAGGGTTAGCATGAGGGATAGGGTTAGTGTTAGGTTTAGGATGAGGGTTAGGCTGTGGGGTAGGGTTAGCGTTACGGTGAGGGTTAGGGTTAGTGTGACTTTTAGGGTTAAATTTAGGGTCAGGGTTAGGATTAGGGTTAGGGTGAATGTTAGGGTTTGGGTTAGGGTGAGGGTGAGGTTTAGGTTTAGGGATAGGGTTAGGGTGAGGTTAGGGTGAGGGCTAGGGTGAGTGTGAGGGTTAGGATTAGGGTTAGGGATAGGGTGAGAATTAGGTTTAGAATTAGGGTTAGGGTTTGGGGTAGGGTTAGGGTGAGGGCTAGGGTGAGTGTGAGGGTTAAGGATAGGTTTAGGTATAGGGTTAGGATTAGGGTTAGGGTTTGGGTTAGGGTGAGGTTTAGGCTGATGTGTAGGGTTATAGTTAGGGTGAGGGTTAGGTGTAGTGGGAGAGTTAGGGTTAGGATTAGGTTTGGGGTTAGTGTGAGGTTTCGGGTGAGGGTTCGGGATAAGGTGTGGGTGACAGGGTTAGTGTGAGGACTAGGTTTAGGGGTACTGTTAGGGTTAGGGTTAGGGTGAGGGTCAGGGTTAGATTTAGGGTGATTGTGAGGGTAAGGTTTAGGGTTAGTGTTAAAGTTAGGGTGAAGGTTCGGGTTAGTGTGAGGGTTAGGGTTAGGGTTAGGGGGAGGGTGAGGGTTAGGATTAGAGTTAGGGTTAGGATTAGGTTTAGGGTGAGGTTGAGGATTAGTGTTAGGGTGAGGGTTAGATTTATTGTTAGGGTTAGGGTTCGGTGGAGCATGAGGGTGAGGTTGAGGAGTAGGGTTAGGTTAGGGTTAGGCTTAGGCTGAGGGTGAGGGTGAGGATGAGGTTGATGTTTAGTGTTAGGGTTAGGGTGAGTGTGAGGGCTAGGGTGAGGGTGAGGGCTAGGTTGAGGGTGAGGTTGAGGGTGTCGTTTACTTCAGGTTTAGGGTTAAGCTGAGATTATCGTTAGGGTGAGGGTTATGGTTAGGGTTAGGGTGTGGGTTAAGGTTAAGGTGATGTTTAGGGTGAGGGTTAGGGTGAGAATTAGGGTGAGGTTTAAGGTTTGTGATAGGATTAGGGTTAATGTGAGGGTGAGGTTTAGGGTTAGAGTTAGGGTTATGGGGAGGGTGAAATTGAAGGTCAGGTTTAGAGTTAGTGTTAGTGTTAGGGTTAGCATGAGGGTTAGGTTGAGGTTTAGGGTTAGGGTTAGGGTTAGGGTTAGGATGAGCATTAGGCTGAGGGTTAGGGTTAGTGTTAGTGTGAGGGTTAGGGTTAGGTTATGGTTAGGGTTCGGGTTCGGTTAGTGTGAAGGTTAGTTTTAGGTTTAGGGTTAGGATAAGGTTTAGGGTGAGGGTTAGGGTTAGGGTTAGTGTGAGGGTTAGGTTAAGGGTTAGGGTTAGGTTGTGGACTATGGTGAGGGTGAGGGTTAGGGTGAGGTTTAGGGTTAGGGTCAGGGGTAGGTTGAGTGTTAGGATTAGGGTAAGGACTAGGGTTAGGCTGAGGGTGAGAGTGAGGTTGAGGATCAGGGTTAGGGTTAGAGTGAGAATTAGAGTGAGGGTGAGGGGGAGGGGGAGTGTTTGGTTTAGGGTTAGATTTAGTTTTAGAGTGAGGGTTAGGATTAGGGTAGCACTAGCTTTAGGCTGAGGGTGAGGGTGAGCTTGAGGTTGAGGTTGAGGTTTAGGGTTAGAGTGAGGGTTAGGTTTAGGGGTAGGTTTAGGGTGACAGTTAGGGTTAGGGTTAGGGTTAGGATGAGCGTTAGGCTTAGGGTAAGGTTTAGGGGTAGTGTGAGGTTTAGTGTGAGGGTTAGGTTTAGGGTTAGGGTTAGGTTGTGGGCTAGGGTGAGGGTGAGGTTTAGGGTGAGAGTGAGGTTTAGGGTTTAGTTTAGGTAAGGCTTAAGGTAAGGTTAGGTTGAGGATTAGGGTGAGGTTGAGGGTTAAGGTGAGGTTTAGGATTAGGGTGGATGTTAGGGTTACTTTGAGGTTTAGGGTTACGCTTAGGGTGAGGTTGAGGGTAAGTTTTTCGGTGAGGGTTATGGTGAGCTTGAGGGTTAGTATTAGAGTTAGGGTTAGTATTAGAGTTAAGGTTAGGATTAGGGTGAGGGTGAGAGTTAGTGATAGGGTGAGGGTTAGGGATGGGGTGAGAGTTAGGGTTAGTTTTAGGGTTGGGGTGAGGGTGAGGGTGAGGGTGAGGGTTAGGGTTATGGTTAGGGGTAGGGTGAGGTTTAGGCTGAGGATGAGGGTGAGGGTGAGGGTGAGGTTGAGGGTTAGAGTTAGGGTTATGGTGAGGTTGAGTGTGAGGGTTAGGGTGAGGGTGAGAGTGAGGTCAGTTTAGGATTACTGTTAGAGTTAGGGTGAGGCTGACGGTGAGAGGGAAAGTGAGGGTGAAAGTTAGGGTTAGGGCTAGGGTGAGGGTTAGGCTTAGTGTGAGGGTTAGAGTGATGGTGAGGGTCAGCGTGAGGGTGAGGGTTAGAATGAGGGTGAGGGTGTGCTTAAAGTTTAGGGTGAGGATTAGGCTTAGGGTGAGTTTAAGGGTTAGAGTTAGGGTTAGAGTTATTGTTTGGGTTAGTGTTAGGGTTAGGATGAGGGTGAGGGTTATTGTTAGGGTTAGGGTAGGTGTAGGGTGAGGGTGGGGTTAAGGGTTAGGGTTAGGATTAGGGTTAATGTTAGGGTAAGGCTGAGGGGGAAGAGGAGGTTGAGGTTGAGGGTTATGGTTAAGGTTAGGGTTAGGGTGAGGGCTTGGGTGAGGGTGAGGGTTAGGCTGAGGTTAGGTTCAGGGTGAGGGTTATTGTTAGGGTTAGGGTGAGGGTTAAGGTTTGGGTGAGGTTTAGGGTTAGGGTGATGTTTAGGGTGAGGGTTAGGTTTAGGTTGACGGTGAGGTTTAGGATTAGGAATAGGATTAGGGTTATGGGTAAACTGAGGGTGAGGGTCAGGGTGACGGTGAAGGCATGGGTCAGGTTAAGGTTTAGGTTTAGAGTGAGGGTTATGGTTAGTGTGAGGGTTATGTTTATGGTTAGGGTGAGGTTAAGGTTTAGGTTGAGACTAAGGTTAAGGTGAGGGTTAGGGTCATTGTGAGGGTTTGGATTAGGTTTGTGTTAGGGTTAGGGTGAGGGTTAGGTTTTGGGTGATGTTTAGAGTGAGGGTGAGGGTTACGGTGAGGATTAGGGTTAGGGTGAGGGTTAGTGTTAGGGGTAGGGTTAGGGATAGGCTGAGGTTTAGGGTTAGCATTAGGGTTAGGGTGAGGAGTAGGGAGAGGGGTAGGGTTAGGTTTAGGGTGAGGTTTAGGGTGAGTGTGAAGGTTAGGTTGAGGGTGAGGGTGAGGGTTAGGGTTAGGGTGTGGGTTAGATTTAGGGTGAGTTTGAGGGTGAGGGTTAGGTTTAGGATTAGGGTGAGGGTTAGGGTTAAGTTGAGGATTAGGGATATTGTTCGGGGTAGGTTAAGGCTGAGGGTGAGTGTTAGGGTTAGGTTTAGGGTTAGAGTTAGGGTGAGGGTGAGCAGTAGGATTAGGTTAGGATTAGGGTTAGGCTGAGGGTGATGGGGAGGGTGAGGGTTAGGGTTAGGGTGAGGTTTAGGTTAGTGTTAGGGTTAGGGTTAGGGTGAGGGTTAAGATTAGGGTAAGGGTTAGGATGAGGGTTATGCTTAGGGTTAGGGTTAGGGTTAGGGTGAGATTTAGGGCTAGGTTTAGGGTTAGGATAAGGGTTAGCCTGAGGGTTAGTGTTAGGGTTAGTGTGAGTGTTAGGAGTAGGGTTAGGGTGAGGGTAAAGTTTAGGGTGACGGTTAGGGTGAGTGTGAGGGTTAGGGTGAGGGTGACGGTTAGGGTGAAGGTTAGGTTTAGGGTTAGGCTTAGGGTGAAGGTTAGGGTGTGTGTAGGTTTTAGGTTGATGGTTAGGGTGAGGGTGAGGGTTAGGGTTATCATTAAGGTTATGGTGAGGGTGAGGGTTAGGGTGAGGATTTGGGTTAAGGTTTAAGACAGGGTGCCGACTAGGTTTAGGTTTAGGTTTAGTGTGAGTGTTAGGCGGAAGGGTAGCCTTAGGGTTAGGGTGAGGGTTAGGTTTAGTGTGAGGGTTAGGGTTAGGGTTAGTGTGACGATAAGGGTTAGGGTGAGGGTTAGGGTGAGTGTGAGGTTTAGGGTTAGCATTAGGTGTTGCCTTAGGGTTAGGATGAGTGTTAGGGTTAGGTTTAGGTTTAGGGTGAAGGTGAAAGTGAAGGTTAGTGTTAGGGTGAGGCTTAGGGTTAGGGTTAGGGTGAGGGTGAGGGTTAGGGTGAGGGTAAGTGTCAGGGTGAGGGTTAGGTTGAGTCTGAGGTTTAGGGTTAGCATTAGGGTGAGTGTGAGGGTTAGGGTGAGTGTGAAGTTTAGGGTTAGCATTAGGTGTAGCCTTAGGGTTAGGATGAGTGTTAGGGTTAGGTTTAGGGTTAGGGTGAAGGTGAGGGTGAAGGTTAGTGTTAGGGTGAGGTTTAGGGTTAGGGTTAGGGTGAGGGTAAGTGTCAGGGTGAGGGTTAGGTTGAGTCTGAGGTTTAGGGTTAGCATTAGGGTGAGGGTGAAGGTGAGGGTTAGGGTGAAGTTTTGGGTTAAGGTTAAGGATAGGGTGAAGATAAGTGTTAGGGTTAGGTTGAGGGTTAGGGTTAGGGTGAAGGGTGACATTAGAATTTGTGTGAGGGTTAGGTTTAGTGCGAGGGTTAGGGTTAGGGTTAGGGTGATGGTAAGAGTTAGTGTTACGGTTAGGGTGAGTGTGAGCTAGGGTGAGGGTTAGGGTTAGGGTGAGGTTTAGGGATAGGTTTAGGGTTAGGGTGAGGGTTAGGGTTATGTTTAGGATTAGAGTAAGGGTGTGTGTAAGGCTTAGGGTGAGGGTTAGGGTGAGATTGAGGGTAAAGGGTTAGGTTCAATATTAGGGTTAGGGTTAGTGTGAGGGTTAGTGATAGGGTTAGGGTTATTGTGAGGTTTAGAGTTAGGGTTAAGGTGAGGGTCAGTCTGAGAGGTAGGGTTACGGTTAGGGTGAGGGTTAGGCTTAGTGTGAGGATTAGGGTTAGGGTGAGCGTTAGGGTTAGGTATAGGGTTAGGGTGAGTGTGAGTGTGAGGGGGAGGGTTAGGTTGAGGGTTAGGGTTAGGGTGAGGATGAGGGTGAGGGTTAGGCTTAGGGTTAGTGTGAGGGTTAGGGTTACGGTGACGGTTATGGTTAGGGTGAGGGATAGGGTTAGGTTTAGGGTGATGTTTAGTGTGAGGGTGAGGGTTAGGGTGAGGGTGAGTGTTCGGGTGAGAGTTAGGGTTAGGGTAAGCTTTAGGAATTGGGTTAGGGTGAGGGTAAGTTTTAGGGTGAGTGTGAGCGTGAGGGTGATTTTTAGGGTTAGCGAGAGGTTTAGGGTTAGGTTTAGGTTTAGTGTGAGTGTTCAGGTTAGGATGAGGGTTCGGTTTAGGTTTAGGGTTAGTATAAAGTATAGGGTGAGGGTTAGGGTTACAGTTAGTGTGATTGTTAGGTTTAGGGTTAGGGTTTGGGTTAGGTTGAGGGTAAAGTTTAGGGTGAGGGTTAGGGTGAGGCTGAGGGCTAGGATTAGGGTGAGGGTTAGGTTGAGGGTTAGGATTAGGGTTATGGTTAGGGTAAGGCTGAGGGGGAAGGTTGAGGGTGAGGGTGAGGGTTAAAGTTAGGAATAGGGTGAGGATTTGGGTTACAGTTAGATTTAGGGTTAGGGTTAGGCTGAAGGGTAGGGTTAGTGTTAGGGTTGAGTGTTAGGTTTAGTGTGAGGTTTAGGTTTAGGGTTAGTGTGAGGGTTAGGTTTAGTGTGTTGGTTAGGGTTAGGGTTAGGCTGAGGGTAAGGGTTACGGTGAGGGTGAGGTTTAGGGTTAGCATTAGGTTTAAGATTAGGGTTAGGATGAGGGTTAGGGTTAGGGAGAGGGTGAGGGTGAGAGTTAGGGTTAGGATGAGGGTTAGGGTTAGTGTGAGGGTTAGGGTTAGGTTTAGGGTGAGGGTTAGGGTTAGGGGAAGGGTTAGGGTGAGGGTTAGAGTGTGATGGTGAGCGTCAGGGTGAGGGTGAGTGTTAGAATGAGGGTGAGGGTGAGGGTGAGGGTTAGGGTTAGGATTAGGTTAGGGTGAGTTTTAGGGTAAGGGTTAGGGTTATTGTTAGGTTTAGGGTTAGGGTTAGGTGAGCGTGAGGGTGAGTGTTAGCATTTGGGTTAGGGTTAGGGTTAGGGTGAAAGTGTGGTTGAGGGTTAGGATTAGGACTACGGTTAGGGTTAGGTTAAGGCTGAAGGGGAAGGGGCGGTTGAGGGTGAGGTTTAGGGTTAGGGTTAGGATGAGGGTTACGGTTAGGTTTAGTGTTAGTATAAGGGTTAGCCTGAGGGTAAGGGTTAGGGTTAGTGTGAGTGTTAGGTTTAGGGTTAGGGTTTGGGTTAGGTTGAGAGTAAAGGTTAAGGTGAAGGTTAGGGAGAGGGTTAGGCTGAGGATTAGGGTTAGGTTTAGGGTGAGGGTTAGGTTTAGTGTGAGGATTAGGGTTAGATTTAGGGTGAGGGTAAGTGTTTGGGTGAGGGTTAGGGAGAGGGTTAGGGTGAGTTTTAGGGTTAGGGTTTGGGTTAGGTTAATTGTTAGGTTTAGGGTTAGGGTTAGGGTGAGGGTGATGGTGAGGGTTAGCGTTAGGGTTAGGATTAGGGTGAGGGTGGGATTGAAGGTTAGGGTTAGGATTAGGGTTAGGGTTAGCGTAATGCTGAGGGGGAAAGAGAGGTTGAGGGTGAGGGTAAGGGTCTGGTTTAGGGTTAGGGTGAGAGCTAGGTTGAGGGTCAGGTTAAGGGTGAGGGTGAGGGTGAGGGTTTCGTTTAGGTAAGTGTTAGGGTTAGGGGGAGGATTAGTGGGAGGGTGAAGGTCAAGCTGAGGTTAGGTTTAGGGTGAGGGTTTGGGTTAGGGTTAGGGTGAGGGTTAGGGTTAGCGTGATGGTTTGTGTCAGGGTGAAGTTTAGGGTTTTGGTGAGAGCTAGGGAGAGGGTGAGGGTGAGGGTGAGCTTTAGGGTTAGGGTTAGGTTTAGCGTGAGTGTGAGGGTGAGAGTTAGGATTAGGAATAGGGTTAGGGTTAGGGTTAGGCAGAGGGGGAGCGTCAGGGTGAGGGTGAAGGTTAAGTTTAGTGTTAGGGTTAGGGTTAGGGTGAGGGTAAGTTTTAGGGTGAGTTTAAGGGTGAGAGTTTGGGTTAGTGTCAGGGTTAGGGTGAGGGTTAGGGTTTGGGTGATGTTTAGGGTGAGGTGAGGGTTAGGGTGAGGATGAGGGTTCGGTTGAGAGTGAGGGTTCGCGTGAGGTGTCAGGTTAGGTTGTGGGTGAGGATTAGGGTTAGGCTGAAGGTTAGCATTGGGTTTAGGGTTAGTGTGACGGTGAGGGTGAGGGGTAGGCTAACGGTTAGGTTGAGGGTTAGGGTTAGGGTTAGGGTGATGGTTAGGAGGAGGGGTAATTTTAGGTTTAGGTTGTAGTTTAGGGTGAGTGTGAGGGTTAGTGTTAGGGGTAGGTTTAGGTTGAGGGTTAGGGTTAGGGTTAGCATTAGGGTGAAGTTGAGGGTTAGGGTGAGAGTTTTGGTTAGGGTGAGTTTGAGGGTGAGGGTTAGGTTTAGGATTAGGATTAAGGTTAGGGTTAGGGTGAGTGTTAGGATGAGGGTGAGGGTTAGTGTGTGGGTGAGGGTTAGGTTTAGGGTGAGGATTAGTTTTAGGCTTAGGGTTAAGGTTATGGTGAGGGTAAGGGTTAGGGTGATGTTTAGTGTGAGGATGAGGGTTAGGGTTATTGTTAGGGTTAGGGTGAGGTTTAGGGATAGGGTTAGTGTTAGGGTAAGGGTGAGGTTTAGGGTTAGGTTTAGGGTTAGGGTGAGGGTTAGGGATAGTTTTAGGTTAGGGTGAGGCTGAGGCTGAGTGTTAGGTTTAGGTTTAGGTTTACAGTTAGTGAAAGGGTTAGTTTGAGGGTTAGGATTAGGGTTAGGGTTAGGGTTAGATTGAGGGTTAGGCTGAGGGTTAGGGTTAGGGTAAAGGTTAGGTTTAGGTTTAGGGTTAGGGTGAGGGTTAGGGTGTGGGTAAGTGTTAGAGTGAGGGTTAGGGTGAGGGAGAGGTATAGGGGGAGGGGGAGGGTTAGAGTTAGCATTAGGGTTAGGGTGAGGGTAAGGGTTAGGATTAATGTTAGGGATAGGGTGAGGATTAGGGTTAGGGTTAGGCAGAGGGTGAGAATTAGGGTGAGGAGCAGGGTTAGGTTTAGGGTGAGGGTTAGGTTTAGTGTGAGGATTAGGGTTAGGGTTAGGGTGAGGTTTAGGTTTAGTGTGAGGGTTAGGGTTAGGGTTAGGGTGAGGGTAAGGGTTAGGGTGAGGTTTAGGGTGAGGGTGATGTTTAGGGTTAGCATTAGTTTTAGATTTAAGGTTAGGATGAGGGTTACGGTTAGGGTGAGGGTGAGGCTTAGGTTTAGGGTCAGGTTTAGGGTTAGGGTGAGGGTTAGGGTCAGGTTAAGTGTTAGGGTGATGGTTAGGGTTATGGTAAGGTTTAGTGTGAGGGTCAGTGTGAGGGTTAGGGTTAGGTTGAGGGTTAAGCTTAGGGTGAGGTTTAGGGTTAGGTTTAGGGTTAGGTTTACAGTGAGGGTGATGGTGAGGGTTAAGTTTAGGGTTAGGGTTAGGGTGAGGGTTAGGGTTAGTGTGAGTGTTAGTGTGATGGTGAGGGTCAGGGTTAAAGTGAGGGTTAGAATGAAACTGAAGATGAGGGTGAATGTTATGGTTAGGATTAGGGTTAGGGTGAGTTTTAAGGTAAGGGTTAGGGTTAGGGTTATTGTTAGGTTCAGGGTTAGGGTTAGGGTGAGAGTGAGGGTGAGGTTTTGCATTCGGATTAGGTTTAGGGTTAGAGTGAGGGTGGGATTGAGGGTTAGGGTTAGGATTACGGTTAGGGTTTGGGTAAGGCTGAGGGGGAAGATGAGGTTGAGGGTGAGGGTTAGGATTAGGTTTAGGGTTAGGATGAGGGCTAGGGTCAGTGTGAGGGTTTGGGTGAGGGTGAGGATTTGGTTTAGGTTTAGGTTTAGGGTGAGGGTGATGGTGAGGGATAGGTTTAGGGTTAGGGTTAGGGTGAGGGTTAGGGTTCGTGTGAGGGTTAGTGTGATGGTGAGGGTCAGGGTGAGGGTGAGGATTTGAATGAGGCCTAAGGTGAGGGTGAGGGTTAGGGTTAGGATTAGGGTTAGGGTGAGTTTTAGGTTTAGGCTTAGGGTTAGGGTTATTGTTAGGGTTAGGGTTAGGGTTAGGGTGAGATTGAGGGTTAGGTTTAGCATTAGGGTTAGGTTTAGTGTTAGGGTGATGGTGAGGTTGAGGGTTAGGGTTAGGAATAGGGTTAGGGTTAGGGTAAGGCTGAGGGGGAAGGGGAGGTTGAGGGTGAGTGTTAGGGTTAGGGTGAGGACTAGGGTGAGTGTGAGGGTTTGGGTGAGAGTGAGGGTGAGGGTTTCGGTTATGTAAGTGTTAGGGTGAGGGTGACGATTAAGCTGAGGTTAGGTTTAGCATGATCATTAGGGTTAGGGTGAGGGTGAGGGTTAGTTTTAGGGTGATTGTTAGGGTGAGGGTAAAGGTTGGGACTTAGGATTAGGAATAGGGTTAGTGTTAGGGTTAGGTTGAGGTGAGGGTCAGGGTGAGGGTGAAGGATAGGGTTAGGATTATGGTTAGGGTGAGGGTTAAGGTTAAGGTTAGTGTGAGGATTATGGTTATGGTTATGGTTAGGGTTATGGTGAGGGTAAGGGTTATGGTGAGGGTGAGGGTTAGGGTGAAAGTTAGGGTTAGGGTTAGGGTTAGGGGAGGGTTCGGGTTAGGGTGATGTTTAAGGTGAGGGTGAGGTTTAGTGTGAGGATGAGAATTTGGGTGTGGCTGTGGGTTCAGGTGAGGTTTCGGGTTAGGGTGTGGGTGAGGATTAAGTTTAGGGTGAGGGTTATCATTAGGTTTAGGCTTAGTGTGAGGGTGAGGTTAAGGGGTAGTTTTAGGGTTCAGTTGAGGGTTAGTGTTAGGGTAACGGTTAGGGTGAGGGTCAGGGAGAGGGGTAGGTTTAGGGTTAGTGTGAGGTTTAGGGTGAGTGTGAGGGTTAGGGGTAGGGTTAGGGTTAGGGTTAGGATGAGGGTTAGGCTGCGGGTTAGGGTTAGGGTTAGTGTGAGTGTTAGGTTGAGGTTTAGGGTTAGCATTAAGGTTAGGGTGAGGGTGAGGGTTAGGGTGACGGTTTGGGTTAAGTTTAAGGATAGGGTGAGGATTAGGTTTAGGGTTAGGTTTAGGGTGAGTGTTAGGCGGAAGGGTAGGCTTAGGGTTAGGGTGAGGTTAGGTTTAGTGTGAGGGATAGGGTTGAGTTTAGGGTGATGGCAAGGGTTAGGGTGAGGGATAGGGTGAGGGTGAGTTTTAGGGTTAGCATTTGGTTTAGCTTTAGGTTTAGGATGAGAGTTAGGGTAAGGCTTAGTGTTAGGGTGAGGGTGGGGGTGAAGGTTAATGTTAGGATGAGGGTTATGGTTAGGGTTAGGGTGAGGGTGAGGGTGAGGTTTAGGGTTAGGGTTAGTGTGAGGGTGAGAGTTAGGATTAGGAATAGTGTTAGGGTTTGGGTTAGGCTGAGGCTGAAGGTCAGGGTGAGGGAAAATAGGGTTAGGTGTGGGTGAGGGTAAGGGTGAGGGTTAGGGTTAGAGTCAGGTTTAAGATGAGGGTTAGGGTTTAGGAGATGTTTAGGGTGAGGGTGAGGGTGAGGATGAGGTTTCGGGTGAGGGTTTGGGATCGGGTTCAGGTTCGGGTTAGGGTGTGGCTGAGGATTAAGGTTAGGGTGAGGGTTAGCATTAGGTTTAGGGTTAGTGTGACAGTGAGGGTGAGGGGTAGGGTTAGGGTTTGGTTGAGGGTTAGGGTTAGGGTTAGGGTTTGGATAATTTTTAGGGAGAGGGATAATGTTAGGTTTAGTGTGAGGTTTAGGGTGTGTGTGAGGGTTAGGGTTTGGTTGAGGGTTAGGGTTAGGGTGAGGGTGAGGGTTAGGGTTAGAGTTAGGTTTAGGGTGAGTTTGAGGGTGAGGGTTAGGTTTAGGATTAGGATTAGGGTTAGTTTCAGCGTGAGTTTTAGGGTGAGAGTGAGGTTTCGGTTGAGACTGAGGGTTAGTGTATGGGTGATGGTTAGGGTTAGGGTCAGGATTAGGTTTAGACTTAGGATCAAGGTTATGGTGAGGCTAAGGGTTAGGGTGAAGTTTAGTGTGAGGATGAGGGTTAGGGTTAGTGTTAGGGTTAGGGTGACGTTTAGGGTGAGGGTTATATTTAGGGTTAGGGTTAGGGTGAGCGTGAAGGTGAGGTATAGGGTGAGGTTTAGGGTTAGGGTGAGGGTTAGGGAAAGTGTTAGTTTAGGGTGAGGGTGAGCGGGAGTGTTAGATTTAGGTTTAGAGTTACGGTGAGGGTGAGGTTGAGGGTTAGGCTTAGGGTTAGGCTGAGGGTTAGGCTGAGGGTTAGGTTTAGGGTTAGGGTTAGGGTGAGGGTGAGGGTGTGGGTAAGTGTTAGGGTGAGAGTTAGGGTGAGGTTAGGGTGAGGGTGAGGGTTAGGGTTAGAGTGAGCGTTAGGGTGAAGTTTAAGTTTAGGGTTAGGGTTAGGGTGAGTGTGAGGGTGTGGGTCAGTGTTAGGGTGAGAGTTAGGATGAGGGTGAGGTTTAGCTTGAGGGTGAGGGTTAGGGTTAGGGTGAGGGTGGGTGTTAGGTGGAGGGTTAAGGTGAAGGTGAGGGTTAGAGTTAGCATTAGAGTTATGGTGAGGGTGAGGGTTAGGGTTCGGGTTCGGGTTAGGGTGAGGTTTAGGGTTAGGTTTAGGGTTAGTATAATGGTTAGGGTGCACGTTAGGGTTAGGGTTAGTGTGAGTGTTAGGTTTAGGGTGAGGGTGAGGGTTAGGTGGAGTGTGATGGTAAGGGTTAGGCTGAGTGTTAGGGTGAGGGTGAGGGTTAGGGTGAGGGTTAGGGTGAGTGTTAGGGTTAGGGTTAGGGTTAGGGTGTGGGTGAGGTATAGGGTGAGGGTTAGGTTTAGGGTGAGGGTTAGGGATAGGCTTAGGGTTAGGGTGAGGATGAGGGTTAGTGTTAGGGTTAGGTTTAGGGTTAGGGTGAGGTTGAGGGTGAGGGTTATTAGGGTTAGGATTATGGTTAGGCTGAGGGTGATGGGGAAGGTGAGGGTTAGAGTTAGGTTTAGGGTTAGGATGAGGGTTAGGTTTAGGGTTAGGGTCAGCGTAAGGGTTAGGGTGAGGGTTAGTGTGAGGGAGAGGGTTAGGGTTAGGGTGACGGTAAGGGTTAAGGAGAGTGTTAGGGTGAGGGTGAGGGAGGATTTTAGTGTTAGGATTACGGTGAGAGGGTTAGGGCGAAGTTTAGGGTTAGGTTTAGGGTGATGTTTAGTGTCAGGGTGAGGGTTAGGATGAGGTTGAGTGTTCTGGTGAGAGTTAGGGTTAGGGTTAGGGTTAGGGATAGGGTTAGTGTGAGTCTAATGGTTAGGGTGAGTGAAAAGGTTTGGGTTAGGCTCAGGGTAAGGGTGAGCATTAAGGTTAGGGTTAGGTTTATGGTTAGGATGAGGGTTAGGGTGAGCGGTAGGTTTAGGGTTAGGGTTAGTTTGCAGGTTAGGGTGAGGTTAGGAGTTAGGGTGATGTTAGGGTGAGGGTGAGGGTTATGGTTAGCATTAGAGTTAGGGTGAGGTTGAGGGTTAGGGTTAGGGTTAGGGATAGCGTAAGGATTAGCGTTATTGTGAGGGTTAGGTTTAGGGTTAGTTGAGGATAAAGTAAGGGTGAGGGTTAGGGTGAGGGTGAGGTGTTACATTAGCATTAGGGATAGGTTTAGCTTTAGGGTGAGGGTTAGATTTAGGGTGAGGGTTAGGTTTAGGTTGAGGTTGAGGGTTGGGTTTGGGGTGATGTTTAGTGTGAGGGTGAGGGTTAGGGTGAGGTTGAGAGTTCAGGTGAGAGTTAGAGTTAGGTTTAGAGTTAGGGATAGGGTTAGGGTGAGGGTATTGGTTAGGGTGAGTGTTAGGGTAAGGGTGAGTGTTAGGCATAGGGTGAGGGTTAGGGTGAGGGTTAATTTTAGGGTTAGGTTGAGGGTGAGCGTTAGGATTAGGGTTAAGATGAGGGTGAGGCTCAGGGTTAGGGTTAGGGTTAGTGTGAGGGTTAGGGTTAGGATTAGGTTTAAGGTAAGGGTTAGGGTTATATTTAGGTTTAGTATAAGGGTTAGGGTGAGGCTTAGGGTTAGAGTCAGTGTGATTGTTAGGTTTAGGGTTAGGGTTTGGGTTAGGTTGAGTTTAAATGTTAGGGTGAGATTTAGGGTGAGGGTGAGGGTAAGGGTTAGGGTGAGGGTTAGCGTGAGGGATAGGGTTAGGTTTATGGTTAGTGTTAGAGTGAGGGTTAGGATGAGGGTTAGGTTTAGGTTTAGGTTTAGGGTAAGAGTTAGGGTGTGGATAATGGTTAGGGTGAGGGTTAGGGTGAGGTGAGTGTTAGGGTTAGGTTGACAGTAAGGGTTATGGTGAGGATTATGGTGAGGGTGAGGGTTAGGGTTAGCATTAGGGTTAGGGTGAGGGTGAGGGTTAGGGTGAGGGTGAGGTTTAGGGTTAGGGTTAGGGTGAGAGTTAGGGTTAGGGTGATGTTTATTGTGAAGGTGAGGGTTAGGGTGAGGGTGAGTGTTAGTGTGAGGATGAGGGTTCGTGTAAGGCTGAAGCTTAGGGTGTGGTTGAGGGTTAGGGTTACGGTGAGAGTCAGAGTGAGGTGTTGGGATAGGGTTAGGGGTAGGGTTTGTGTGAGGGTGAGGGTTAGGGTGAGGGTTAGGGTGAGGCTGAGGTTTAGTGTTAGCCTTAGGGTTAGGGTGAGTGTTAGGGTTAGGGTGATGTTTAGGGTGAGGTTGAGGGTTAGTGTGAGGGTGAGGATGAGGCTAAGGGTTAGTGATAGGATTAGGGTTAGGGTTCGGGTTAAGCTGAGGATGAGGGTGAAATTGAGGGTGACGGTTAGGTTTAGGATTAGGATGAGGCTTCTGGTTAGTGTGAGGGTTAGTGTGATGCTGAGGGTCAAGGTGAGGGTGAGTGTTAGAATGAGGGTGATGGTGAGGGTTAGGCTTGGGATTTGGGTTAGGGTGAATTTTAGGGTTAGGATTATGTTAGGGTTAGGGTTATTGCTAGGGTTAGGGTTAGGGTGAGGGTTAGCGTTAGGGTTAGGGTTAGGGAGAGGGTGGGGTTGAGGGTTAGGGTTAGGATTAGGGTGAGGGTTAGGGTAAGGCTGAGGAGGAAGGGGAGATTGAGGGTGAGGGTTAGGTTTAGGGTTAGGGTTAGTGTGAGGGTTAGGTTTAGGGTTAGGGTTTGGGTTAGGTTGAGGGTAAAGTTTAGGGTGAGGTTTAGGCTTAGGGTGAGGTTTAGGATTAGGGTGAGGGTTAGGGTGAAGTTTATGTTTAGTTTATGGTTAGGGTGAGGGTTAGGTTTATTGTGAGGTTTAGGCTTAAGGTTAGGGTGACGGTAAGGGTTAAGTTGAGGGTTAGGGTGAGGGTGAGGTTTAGTGTTAGCATTAGGTTTAGCTTTAGGGTTAGGATGAGAGTTAGGGTTAGGTTTAGGGATAGGGTGAGGGTGAGGGTGAAGCTTAGTGTTAGGATGAGGGTTAGGGTTAGGGTTAGGGTAAGGGTGAGGGTGAGGTTTAGCGTTAGGGTTAGTGTGAGGGTGAGAGTTAGGATTAGGAATAGTGTTAGGGTTAGGGTTAGGCTGAGGGTGAGGGTCAGGTTGAGGGAAAAGTTTAGGGTTAGTTTGAGGGTAAGGGTAAGTGTTAGGGTGAGGGTAAGTGTGAGGGTTAGTGTTAGAGTCTGGGTTAAGGTGAAGTTTAGGGTTTGGGTGATGTTTAGGTTGAGGGTGAGGGTTAGGCTGAGGATGAGGTTTCGGGTTTGGGTTCGGGTTCGGGTTCGAGTTCGGGTTAGGGTGTGGCTGAGGATTAGGGTTAGGGTGAGGTTTAGCATTAGGTTTAGGGTTAGTGTGACGGTGAGGGTGAGGGGTAGGGTTAGGGTTTGGTTCATGGTTAGGGTTAGAGTTAGGGTTTGGATGATTGTTAGGGAGAAGGTTAATGTTATGTTTAGGGTGAGGTTTATGGTGAGTGTGAAGGTTAGGGTTAGGTTGAGGGTTAGGGTTAGGTTTAGCTTGAGAGTTAGGGTTAGAGTTAGGGTTAGGGTGAGTTTGAGGGTGATGGTTAGGTTTAGGATTAGGATTAGGTTTAGGGTCAGGGTGAGTGTTAGGGTGAGAGTGAGGGTTCGGGTGAGAGTGAGGGTTAGTGTGTGGGTTAAGGTTAGGGTTAGGGTCAAGATTAAGTTTAGGCTTAGGGTCAAGGTTATGGTGAGGGTCAGGTTTAGGGTGAGGTTTAGTTTGAGGATGAGGGTTAGGGTTAGTGTTAGGGTTAGGGTGACGTTTAAGGAGAGGGTTATCGTTAGGGTTAGGGTAAGGGTGAGGGTGAGGTATAGGGTGAGGTTTAGGGTTAGGGTGAGGGTTAGGGATAGTGTTCGGTTTGGATAAGGGTGGGGGTGATTGTTAGGTTTAGGTTTCGAGTTAAGGTGAGGGTGAGGGTGAGGGTTAGGATTAGGGTTAGGATGAGGGTTAGGCTGAGGGTTCGGTTTTGGGTTTGTGTGAGGGTTAGGGTTAGGTTTAGAGTTAGGATGAGGGTTAAGTTTAGATTTAGGGTTAGCATAAGGTTTAGGCTGAGGGTTAGGGTTAGGGTTAGAGTGAGGGTTAGGTTTAGTGTTAGGGTAAGGTTTAGGGTGAGGGTAATGGTGAGGATGAGTGTTAGGCTGAGGGTGAGGGTTAGGGTTAGAGTGAGTGTTAGGGTGAAGGTTAGGTTTAGGGTTAGGGTTAGGGTCAGGGTGAGGGTGAGGGTGTGGGTAAGTGTTAGGGTGAGGGTTAGGGTGAGGGTGAGGTTTAGGTTTAGGGTGAGCGTTAGTGTTAGGGTGAGTGTTAGGGTGAGGGTGAGGGTTACGGTTAGCATTAGGGTTAGGGTTAGGGTGAGGGTTAGAGTGAGGTTTTGCGTTAAGGTTAAGGATAGTGTGAGTATTAGAGTTAGGTTTACTGTGTGGGTTAGGCTGAGGGGAAGGGTTAGGGTTAGGGTGAGGGTTGGGTTTAGTGTGAGGTTTAGGGTTAGCATTAGGTTTAGAGTTAGGGTTAGGATGAGTGTTAGGGTTTGGTTTAGGGTGAGGGTTAGGATGAGGGTGAGTGTGAAGTTTATGCTTAGGTTGAGGGTTAATTTTAGGGTGAGGGCTAGGGTGAGGGTGAGGATTAGGTTGAGGGTGAGGGTGAGGGTGAGGTTTTCATTTAGGTAAGGGTTATGGTTATGGTTAGGGTGAGGTTTAGTAATGAGGGTGTGTGTTGGGGTTAAGTTTAGGATTAGGGTGAGGGTGAGGGTGAAGTTTAGTGTTAGGATGAGGGTTAGGGTTAGGGTTAGGGTGAGAGTGAGGGTGAAGGTGAGGGTTCGGGATAGGGTTAGGGTGTGGTTTAGGTTTACGGGGAGGGTTAGAGTTAGGGTGAGGTTTAGGGTTAGGCTTACGGTGAGGGTTTGGGTTAGGCTGATGTTTAGTGTGAGGGTGAGGGTTAGGGTGAGGGTGAGTGTTCTGTTGAGAATTAGGGTTAGGGTTAGGGTTAGGGAATGGGTTAGTGTGAGGGAAAGTGTTAGGGTGAGGGTTTGGGTGAGGGTGAGGTTTAGGGTGAGGGTGAGGGTTAGGTTTAGGGTTAGGGTTATGTTGAGGGTGAGGGTTAGGGTGAGCCCTAGTTATAGGGTTAGGTTTAGATTGCGGGTAAGGGTGAGGGTAAGGGTTAGGGTGAGGTTTAGGGTGAGGGTGAGTTTTAGGTTTAGGGTGAGGGTAAGGGTTAGGTTGAGGGTTAGGGTTAGGGTTAGGGATCGGCTGAGGTTTAGTGTTAGGGTGAGGGTTATGGTGAGGTTTAGGATTAGGGTTAGTGTGAGGATAAGGCTTAGGGTGAGGGTTAGGGTGAGGGTGAGGTTTAGGGTTAGGGTTAGGGTGAAGGTTAGGGTGTGGGTTAGTGTTAGGGTTAGGGTTAGGGTGACGGTAGAGGTTAAGTTTAAGTATAGGGTGAGGATTAGGTTTAGGGTTAGGTTTAGGGTGAGAGTTAGGCGGAAGGGTAGGCTTAGGGTAAGGGTGAGTGTTAGGTTTATTGTGAAGGTTAGGGTTAAGGTTAGGGTGATGGTAAGGGTTAGGGTGAGGGATAGGGTGAGGGTGAGTTTTAGGGTTAGCATTAGGTTTAGCTTTAGGGTTAGGATGAGAGTTAGGGTTAGGCTTAGGGTTAGGGTGAGGGTGAGGGTGAAGGTTAGTGTTAGGATGAGGGTTAGGGTTAGGGTTAGGGTGAGGGTGAGGGTGAGGTTTAGGGTTAGTGTTAGTGTGAGGTTGAGAGTTAGGATTAGGAATAATGTTAGGGGTTAGGGTTAGGCTGAGGGTGAGGGAAAATTTAGGTTTAGGGTTAAGGTGAGGGTAAGTGTTGGGGTGAGGGTAAGGGTGAGGGTTAGGGTTAGAGTCAGGGTTAAGGTGAGGGTTAAGGTTTGGGTGATGTTTAGGGTGAGGGTGAGGGTTAGGTTTTGGATTAGGGTTAGAGTTTGGGTTAGGTTGCGGGTGAGGTTGACGGTGAGGGTTAGGATTAATGTGAGTGTTAGGGTTAGGGTTAGTGTTATAGTTAGGGTGAGGGTTAGGTTTAGAGTTAGGATGAGGTTTAGGCTGAGGGTTAGCGTTAGGGTTCGGGTGAGGGTAAGCGTTAGGGTGAGGGTTAGGCTTAGGGTTAGTATGAAGGTTAGAATGAGAGTTAGTGTTACCGTGAGGGTTAGGCTGTGGGTAAGGGTTAGAGTGAGGGTTTGGGTGATGGTGAGGGTTAGGGATAGCATTAGGGTTAAGGTTAGGTTTAGTGTGAGGGTTAGAGTTAGGTTTAGGGTTACGGTGAAGGTGAGGGTTATGGTAAGCATTAGGATCAGGGTTAGGTTTAGGGTGAGATTTAGGGTTAGGGTTAGAATTATAGTGAAGTTGAGTGTGAGGGTTAGTGTGAACGTGAGTGTTAGGTTGAGGGTGAGGGTGAGGGTTAGGGTTTAGGTGAGGGTCAGGTTTAGGGTTAGGGTTAAGGTTTGGGTGAGGGTTAGAGTTAGGTTTAGGATTACGATGAGGATTAGGGTGAGGGTTAAGTTTAAGGTTAGGGTGAGGGTAAGGGTTAGGGTGAGGGTCAGGGTTAGGTTTTGTATTAGGTTTAGGGTTAGGGTGAGGGTTAGGGATAGGGTTAGGATTAGGGTGAGGGTTTTGTTAGGGTTAGGTTTTGACTTAGGGTGAGTTTTAGGGTTCGTGTTTGGATTAGGGTTAGGGTTAGGGTTAGGCTGAGGGTGAGGTTGAGGGTGAGGGTGAGGGTTAGGGTTAATATGAGTGTTAGGGTTAGCGTTAGCGTTAGGATGAGGGTTAGGCTGAGGGTTAGGGTTAGGGTTCGTGTAAGAGTAAGGGTTAGGCAGAAATGAACCTACAGACCTATAGCCATCTAATCTTCGATAAGGAAGCTAAAACAATAGAATGGACGAAAGACAGCCTCTTCAGTAAATGGTGCTGGCAAAATTGGTTAACTACATGTAGAAAACTAAAGCTAGATCCTTATATATCACCCTGCACCAGAATCAACTCCAAATGGATCAAAGACCTTGAACTCAAAGCAGACACTCTGAAAATATTACAGGATGGAATAGGAGAAACCCTAGGTCTCCTTGGCTCAGGCCGAAATTTTCTGAATAGAGACCCGGATGCACAACAAATCAAAGAAAGGTTGGACAAATGGGATTGCATAAGGTTGCAGAGCTTCTGCAGGGCAAATGACATAGCTAGCAAGATCAATAGAAAGCCCACCGATTGGGAGAAGATCTTTACTAGCCATACAACGGACAAGGGTCTCATATCTAAAATATACTTGGAACTCAAAAAATTAAACCACCCAACAACAAATCCTCAAAGAAACAACTGCCCAATAAATAAGTGGGCGAAAGACTTAAAGAGAAGCTTCTCTGAAGAAGAAAGAAGGATGGCCAATAGACACATGAAGAAATGTTCAACATCCCTAGCCATAAAAGAAATGCAAATCAAAACAACATTGAGATATCACCTCACTCCAGTTAGAACAGCAAAAATCAAGAACTCTAACAACAACAGATGCTGGAGGGGATGTGGACAGAAAGGAACCTTACTTCATTGTTGGTGGGAATGTAAACTTGTTCAACCACTTTGGAAAGCAGTATGGAGGTTCCTCAAAAGACTTCACATAGATCTCCCCTATGATCCAGCAATCCCACTTTTGGGCATTTACCCAAATGTTTACAAACAAGAACACACTAAAGCTACCAGCACAACTATGTTTATTGCAGCATTATTTACCATAGCTAAGATATGGAACCAACCCAGATGCCCCTCAGTAGATGAATGGATCAAGAAAATGTGGTATATATACACAATGGAATTCTATGCCTCCATCAGAAAGAATGACATTTCTCCATTTGTTAGGAAATGGAAAGGTTTGGAAAAAATTATATTAAGTGAAGTAAGCCAGGCCCAAAGAAGTATAGGTCCCATGGTTTCCCTTATTTGCAATATCTAGTATAGGTATGAGTCAAGCGGAAAAGGTCAGATAATGTGATGTTAGGAAAATGAACCCTTAAATATGTATTTTAATGTTTTCGTTTCTTTCATGCATGTGTTTCTAACGCATTTATAAGATTATTTCTTTGTTGCTTTGTATGTCCCTCCTCCACAGTGTAACCCCCGCTTTCATTATATTTGATGTCAGTATAACATGTGGAGGAGATGGGGACAAACAAGTCGTTTAAGGATTCAGGTTGACCTGTTGCAACAATGAGAAGTACAAAATGTCATGTCAAAACCAACTTTACAATGTCGGTGTGGGGGGGGAGGGGGGTATAATTGGGTGGGGGAGGGGGGAGGATGGGAAGGGAGGTGAAGGGTAAACAAAGGAGGAGGCTGCAATGCTTGGTAAGAAATGTATGCATTATCCTGCCCATGTAATTGTAGCCCCTCTGTACAGTATGTTCTCAAATAAAATAAAATAAAGAAAGAAAACAAAAAAAAAAGAGTAAGGGTTAGGGTGAGGTTTAGGGTGAGGGTGAGGGTTAAGTTTATGCTTAGGGTTAGGGTGAGGTTTATGGTTAGGGTGAGAGTGAGGGTTAGGGTTAGGGTTTGGGTGAGGGTTAGGGTTAGGTGAGGGTTAGGGATAGGGTTGGGGTTAGGGTGAGTGTGTGGGTTAGGGTTAGGTTTAGGTTTAGGGTTAGGCTGAGGGTGAGGGTTAGGTTTAGGGTTAGGGTTAGGGTTAGGGTTGAAGTTTTCTTTTAGGGTTAGGAAGAGGTTTTGGCTGAGGATTAGGGTTGTGGTTAGGGTGAGGTTTAGGGTTAGTGTGAGTGTTGGGATGAAGGTTAGTTTGAGGGTTAGGTTTAGGGTTAGGTTGAGGGTAAAGGTTAGGGTGAGGGTGAGGGTTAGGTTTAGGATTAGGGTTAGGGTTTGGGTTTGGATTAAGGATAGGGTTAGGGTTAGGGTGAGGGTTAGGGTGAGGGTTAGGGTTAGGTTTAGGGTGAAGATTATGGTGAGAGTGACGTTTAAGGTGAGGGTTAGGGTTAGGGTGAGGATTAGGGTTAGGGTTAGGGTGAGGTTTAGGATTAGGATGATGTTTAGGGTGAGCGTGATGTTTTGGGTTAGGATGAGGGTGAGGGTGAGGGTGTAGGTGAGGGTTAGGTTTAGGGTGAGTGTTAGGGTGATGGTGACGGTGATTGTTAGGGTGAAGTTGAGGGTTAGGAATAGGGTTAGGTTTAGGGTTAGGGTTAGGGTTAGGGTGAGGGGTAGGGTGAGGGTAGGGTTAGGGTTAGGGTGAGGGTTAGGGTTAATGTGAGGATTAGGGTTAGGTTTAGGGTTAGTGTGAGGATAAGGGTAAGGGTGAGGGTTAGGGTGAGAGTGAGGGTTAGGGTTAGCGTTAGGGTTAGGGTGAGGTTTAGGGCGAAGGTTAAGTTGAGGTTTAGGGTTATTATGAGGGTGAGGGTTATAGTTAGGTTTAGGGTGAGGGTTTGGGTTAGTGTGAGGTTTAGGGTAAGGTTAGGGTGTGGGTGAGGGTTCGGTTGAGGGTGACTTTTAGGGTGTGGGTGACAGTTAGGTTTAGGGTTAGGTTTAGGGTGAGGGTCATATTTAGGGTGAGGGTTAGGGTGAGGGTGAGGGTTAGGTTGAGGTTCAGGGTTAGGCTGAGCGTTAGGGTGAGGGTTAGGTTTAGGTTTTGGTTTGGGTGAGGGTTAAAGTGAGGTTTAGTGTTAGTGTTAGGGTTAGAGTTAAGGTGAGAGTTAGGGTGAGGGTTAGGGTTAGAGTGAGGTTTAGGGTGAGGGTGAGAGTTAGGGATAGCATTAGGGTTAAAGATAGGTTTAGGGTGAATGTAAGGGTTAGGATGAGGGTGAGGGTTAGGTTTAGGATTAGGGTTAGTGTTAGGGTGAGGGTTAGTTATAGGGTTAGGATTAGGGTGAGGGTTTTGGTTAGAGTTAGGTTTAGATTTAGAGTGAGGGTTAGGGTTAGTGTTGGATTAGGGTTAGGGTTAGGGTTAAGGTGAGGGTTAGGTTTAGGTGAGGGTTAGGGATAGAATTGGGGTTAGGGTGAAGATTAGGGTTAGGTTTAGTGTTAGAGTTAGAGCGAGGGTGAGTGTGAGGTTTAGGGTTAGGTTTAGGTTTAGGGATAGGGTTAGGCTGAGGGTGAGGGTGAGGTTTAGGGTTAGGGTGAGGGTTAGGGTTAGGGTTAGGGTTAGGGTTGGGTTGAGTGTTAGGGTTAGGATTAGGAAGAGGGTTTGGCTGAGGGTTAGAGTTATGGTTAGGGTGAGGTTTAAGGTTAGTGTGAGGGTTAGGATGAGGTTTAAGCTGAGGGTTAGGGTTAGGGTTAGGGTGAGGGTAAGGGTGAGCGTTAGGGTGAAGGTTAGGTTTAGGTTTAGGGTTAGGGTGAGGGTTAGGATTAGGGTTAGGGTTAGGGTTATTTTTAGGGTTAGTGTTAGGGTTATGGTTACTGTGAGGGTGAGGGTTAGGGTTAGCGTGAGGGTTAGGGTGAGGGTAAGGGTTAGAGTGAGGTTCAGGGAGAGGGTGAGTGTTAGGGATAGCATTAGGTTTAATTTTAGGTTTAAGGTGAGGCTTAAGTTTAAGGTTACTCTGAGCGTGAGGGTTAGGTTTAGCATTAGGGTTAGGGTTAGGGTTAGCGTGAGGGTTAGGTTTAGGGTTTGGGTGAGGTTGAGGGTTAGGGTTAGGGTTAGGGTGAGGGTATGGGATAGGGTGAGGGTGAGGGTTAGGGTAACGGTGAGGGTAAGGATTAGGGTGAGGGCTAGGGTTACGGTTAGGGTTAGGGTAAGGTTTAGGTTTTGGGTGAGGGTGAGGGTGAGGGTTAGGTTTAGGATTAGGTTTAGGTGTAGGGTTAGGTTTAGGGTGAGGGTGAGGCTGAGTTAGGTTTAGGGTGAGGTTTAGGGTAATGGTTAGGGTTAGGATGAGGGTGAGGGTGAGGTTTTGGGTGAGGGTGAGGGTTAGGGTTTTGGTCAGGTTTAGGTTTAAGGTTAGGTTGAGAGTTATTTTTAAGGTTAGTGTTAGGATGAGGGTTAGGCTGAGGGTTAGGATTAGGGTTAGTATGAGGGTGAGAGTTAGGATTAGGAATAGTGTGAGGGTGAGGGTCAGGGTGAGGGTAAATTTTAGGGTTAGGGTTAGGGTGAGGGTAGGTGTTAGGGTGAGGGTAAGGGTGAGGGTTAGGGTTTGAGTCAGGGTTAAGGTGAAGGTAAGGGTTTGGGTGAGGTTTAGGGTGAGGGTGAGTGTTAGGGTGAGGATGAGGTTTCGGGTGAGGGTTAGGGTTAGTGTTTGGATTAGGGTTAGGGTTAGGGTTAAGGTGAGGGTTAAGGTTAGCTGAGGGTTAGGGATAGAATTGGGGATAGGGTGAAGGTCAGGGTTAGGTTTAGTGTTAGAGTTAGAGCGAGGGTTAGTGTGAGGTTTAGGGTTAGAGTTAGGGTTAGGGTGAGGGTTAGCGTGAAGGTTAAGCTGAGGGTTAGGGTTATTATGAGGGTGAGGGTTAGAGTTAGTTTTAGGGTGAGGGTTGGGGATATGGTGAGGTTTAGGTTAGAGTTAGGTTTAGGGTGAGGTTGAGTGTTAGGGAGAGGTTTAGGGTTAGGGTTATTGTTAGGGTTAGTGTGAGGGTTAGTGTTAGGGTGACTGTTACTGTTAGGGTGAGTGTAAGTGTTAGGGTTCGGGTTAGGGTTCGGGTTATTGTTAGGGTTAGGGTTAGGGTTACGGTTATGGTGAGGGTGAGAGTGAGGATTATGGTTAGGGTTAGGGTGACGTTTAGGTTAAAGGTTAGGGTTAGAGTTAGGGAAGGGGTGAGAGTGAGGTTTAGGGTTAGATTTAGGGTAAGTGTTAGGGTTAGGTTTAGGGTGAGGGTTAGGATTAGTGTTAGGCTTAGGATTAGGCTTAGGCTGTGCATGAGGTTGTGGGTTAGGATTAGGGTTAGGGCGAGGGTTATGGTTAGGGTTATGGTGAGGTTTAGGATGGGGTTTAGGGTTAGCATTAGGGTTAGGGTTAGGGTTAGGTTGAGGGTTAGAGTGAGGGTTAGGGTTAGGGATAGGATTAGGGTTAGCATTATGGTTAGGGTGAGGGTGAGTGGGAGGGTTAGTGTAAGGGTTAGGATTAGCCTTAGGGTTAGGGTGAGGGTTACGTTTAGGGTTTGGGTTAAGGTGAGGGTGAGATTGAAGTTTAGGGTTAGGTTTAGGGTTAGGGTTAGGGTTAGGGTTAGGTTTAAGGTTAGGATTAAGGTTAGGTTCAGGTTTTCGGTGAGAGTTAGGGATAGGGTTAGGGTTAGGCTTAGGCTTAGACTGAGGGTGAGGGTGGGGGTAAGGATTAGGGTTAGGGTTAGTGTTAGGTTTAGGTTAAGGTTTATTTTTAGTGTTATGGTTAGAGTTACGGTGAGGGTGAGGGTGCGGTTGAGGGTTTGGGTTAGGGTTAGGGTGAGGTTTAAGGTTAGGGTTAGGGTGAGGGTGAGGTTTAGGGTTAGATATAGCGTTGGGGGAGGGTTAGGGTGAGGGTTAGGGTGACGTTTAGGGATAGGTTTAGGATGAGGGTAAGGTTTAGGGTTAGAGTTAGGGTGAGGGTGAGGCTGAGTTTGAGGGTGATTGTGAGTGTTAAGATTACAGTGAGTTTTAGGTTTAGGGTTAGAGTGAGAGTTAGGGTTTGGTTTAAGTTTAGGGTTAGGGTGAGTGTTAGGGTTAGGTTGAGGTTTAGGGTTAGGGTTAGAGTTACATTGAGTGTGAACATGGGGGTTAGGGTTAGAGTTAGGGTTAGGTTGAGGGTGAGGTTTACGGTTAGATTTAGGGTTAGGGGGACAGTTAAGTCGAGGGTTAGGTTTAGGGTTAGTGTTAGGGTTAAGGTTAGGGTGAGGGTTAGGTTGAGGTTTAGGGTTATGGTCAGGTTTAGGGTTAGGATTAGGGTTAGGGTGAGGGTGAGTGTGAGGGTTAGAGTTAGGCTTAGGCTTAGGCTTAGGTTTAGGCTGAGGGTGATGGTGGGCGTCAAGATTAGGGTTAGGGTGATGGTTAGGATTAGGGTTAGAGTGAGGGCTAGAATGAGGGTGAGGTTTAGGGTAAGGCTTAGGCTTAGGCTTAGGGTTATGCTGAGATTGAGGTTGAGGGTGAGGGTTAGGGTTAGGGTCATGGTTAGGTTTACGGTGAGGGTGAGGGTTAGCATGAGGTTTAGGGTTAGGTTGAGGGTTAGGGTGAGGATGATGGTAAGGGTAAAGGTGAGGTTTACGCTGAGCGTGAGGTTTAAGATAAGGCTGAGGGTTAGGGTTAGGTTTAGGGTTAGGGTAAGGGTTAGGGTTAGGGTTAGGTGTGGGTTAGATTGAGGATTAGTGTCAGGGTTAGTGTGAGGTTTAGGGTGAGGATGAGGGTCAGGGTTAGGGTGAGGGTGAGGGTTAGGGTTAGTGTGAGTGTTAGTGATAGGTTTAGGGTTAGTGTTAGGGTGAGTGTAAGTGGTAGGGTGAGGTTTAGGTTTAGGGTTAGGGTTAGGGTTAGGGTTAGGTTTAGGTTATTTTTAGGGTTAAGGTTAGCGTTACAGTCACGGTTAGTTTGAGTGTGAGGGTTAGGTTTAGGGTTAGGGTGAGGTTTAGTGTTTGGGTTAGGGTTAGCATTAGGGGTAGGTGAGGGTTACGTTTAGGGGTACAGTTAGGGTTAGGCTGAGGGTTAGGGTTAGGGTTAGGCGTAGTGTTAAGTTGATGGTAAGTGTTAGTGTGAGGGTTAGGGTTAGGGTTAGGGTTAGTTTTAGGGTTAGTTTTAGGGTGAGGGTGAGTGTGAGGGTTAGGGTTAGGGTTAGGCTGAGGTTTAGGGTGAGGGTTAGGGTTAGGGTTTGGGTTAGGGTGAGGGCGAGGCTGAGGATTAGGGTTAGGTTTAGGAATTAGGTTTAAGGTTAAGGTTAGGTTTAGGTTTAGGTTTAAGGTTAGGATTACAGTGAGGGTTAGGGTTAGGGTTAGGCTTAGGCTTAGGTTTAGGCTGAGGGTGAGGGTAAGGGTAGGGGTGCGGATTAGGTTTAGGGTTAGGGTTAGGGTTACGTTTATTGTTAGTGTTATGGTTAGGGTTAAGTTTGCGGTGAGGGTCAGGCTGAGGTTGAGGGTTATGTTTAGTGTTAGGGTCAGGGTTAGGGTAAGGGTTATAGTTATTGTTACGGTTAGGGTTAGAGTTACTGTGAGGTTGAGGGTGAGGGTGTGGGTCTTGGTTAGGATGAGGTTTAGGGTGAGGTTTCGGGATATAGGGAGGTTTAGGATGAGGATTAGGTTTAGGGTGAGGTTTAGGGTGAGGGTGAGTGTGTGTGTTAGGGTTAGTTTTATGTTTACGCTTAGGGTTAGGCTGAGGGTGAGGTTGAGGGTGAGGGTTAGTGTTAGGGTGAGGGTTATGTTAAGGGTTAGGGGGAGAGTTAGGAAGAGGGTAAGGATTAGGATTAGGGTTGGGTATGCTAGGGTGAGGATGAGGTTCAGTGTTAGGGTTAGGTTGAGGGTAACGTTTAGGGTAAGGGTAAAAGTTAGGATTCTGGTTTTGTTTAGGGGTAGGTTGTGGATTAGTGTAAGGGTTAGTGTGAGGGTGAGGGTTATGGTTAGGTTGAGTTTGAGGGTTCAGATTAGGGTTAGGGTGAGGTTGTGGGTTATGGTTAGTGTTAGGGTGAGGTTTAGGGTTAGAGTTAGGGTTAGGGTTAAGATTAGGTTTAGGGTAAGGGTTATGGTGAGTGTGAGAGTTAGGGTTAGGATTAGGGTTAGGCTTAGGGTTAGATTGAGGGTGAGGGTGAGGGTTAGGGTTAGGGTTAGTGTGAGGGTTAGGGTTAGGGTGACAGATAGGGTTCGGTTATGTTTAGGGTTAGGGTTAGTGTTAGGGTTATGGTGAGCGTGAGGTTTAGGGTTAGGGTGAGGGTTAGGGTTAGGTTTAGGGTTAGGGTGAGGGTTAAGTTTAGGGTTAGGGTGAGGGTAAGGATGAGGATTAGGGTTAGGGTTAGGGTTAGGGTGAGGGTTAGTGTGAGGGTGAGGGTTAGTGTTAGTGTCAGATTATGGTTTAGGGTTAGGGTTAGGGTTAGGGTGAGGGTAAGGTTGTGGGTTAGGGTTCAGTGAGGGTGAGGATTAGGGTTAGGGCTAAGGATAGACTTAGGATTAGGGTTAACTTGAGGGTGAGTGTCAGGATTAGGGTTAGGGTTCAGGTTAGGTTTATTGTTAGAATTAATGTTATTGTTAGGGTTAGGGTTAGAGTTATGGTAAGGGTGATGGTGAGGGTTAGGGTTAGGGTTAGTGTGAGGTTTAGGGTTCGGATTAGGATTAGGGTTAGTGTGAGGGTGAGGATTAGGGTAAGATTTATTTTTAGTTGGAGAGTTAGGTCGAGAATTAGGTTTAGAGTAAGTTTTAGGGTTAAGGTTAGGGTGAGGGTTAGGTTGAGGTTTAGGGTTAGGGTTAGGGTTAGGGTTAGGATTATGGTGAGGGTTAGGGTTAGTGTTGGGGTGAGGGTTATGATGAGAGTTAGGTTTATGGTTGTGGTGAGGGTTAGGGTTAGGGTGAGGGTTAGGGATAGTGTTAGATTAAGGTTTAGGTTTAGGGTTAGGGTTGGGTGAGGTTAAGGTTGAGGGTTAGGGTTACAGTGAGGGTGAGGATTAGGGTTAGGGTGAAGTTTAGGGTTAGGATTAGGGTTAGCGTGTGGGTGAATGTTAGGATTAGGGTTAAGGTTAGGGTTAGGTTTATTGTTAGAATTAATTTTATTGTTAGAGTTAGGGTTAGAGTTATGGTGAGGGTGAGGGTGAGGGTGAGGGTTAGGGTTAGGGTTAGGGTGAGGTTTAGGGTTAGGGTTAGTATTACAGTTAGTGTGAGGGTGAGGATTAGGGTAAGATTTAGGGTTATTTGGAGGGTTAGGTCGAGAGTAAGGGTTAGGGTAAGTTTTAGGGTTAAGGTTAGGGTGAGGGTTAGGTTGTGGTTTAGGGTTATGGTAAGGGTTAGGGTTAGGATTATGGTGAGGGTGAGGGTTAGGGTGAGGGTTAGGGTGAGGGTGAGGGTTAGGGTGAGGGTTAGGGTGATGGTTAGGATTACGGTTGCGGTGAACGTTAGGTTTAGGTTGAGTGTTAGGGTTAGGATTAGGGTTAGGGTGAGGTTTAGAGTTAGCATTAGGGTTAGGGTTTGGGTTAGGTTTAGGTTTAGGGTTTGGATTACTGTTATTGTTAGGGTGAGGGTTAGATTTATGGTGAGGGTGAGGGTGAGGGTGAGTGTTAGGGTTAGGGTGAGGTTTAGGGTTAGATTTAGGTTTGGTTGGAGGATTAGGTCAAGGGTTAGGGTAGGGTATGTGTTAGGGTTAAGGTTCTGTTGAGGGTTAGGTTGAGGTTTAGGGTTATGGTTATGGTTAGGATTAGGGTTAAGTTGAGGGTGAGTGTGAGCATTAGGTGTAGGGTTAGGCTTAGGCTTAGGGTTCAGCTGAAGGTGAGGCTGGGGGTGAGGATTAGGGTTAAGGTGATGGTTAGGGTTAGGGTTAGTGTGAGGGTTAGTGTTAGGGTTAGGGTTAGAATTAGGGTTAGGATTAGAATTAGGGTTAGGGTGATGGTTAGGGTGGGGGTGACGGTAATGGTAAAGGTGAGAGTTAGGCTGATGGTGAGGGTTACGTTAAGCGTGAGGGTGAGGGTTAGGGTTAGGGTGAGGGTGAGGGTTAGATTGAGGATTAGTGTTAGTGTTAGTGTGAAGTTTAGCGTGAGAATGAGGGTTAGGGTTAGGGCGAGGTCTAGGGTGAGGGTGAGGTTTAGGGTTATTTTTAGGGTGATGTTTAGGGTTAGCGTGATGGTTAGGGTTAGTGTGAGGTTTAGTGTTAGTGTTAGGGTTATTGTTAGGGTGAGGATAAGTGTTAGGGTGAGTGTTATGTTTAGGGTGAGGGTTATGCTTAGGGTGAGGGTTAGGTTTAGGTTTAGGATTATTGTTAGCATTATGGTTATGGTTACAGTTATGGTGAGGGTGAGGGTGAGGATTATGGTTAGGGCTAGGATGAGGTTTAGGGATAGGGTTAGGGTCGGGTTTGGGTCAGGGTGTGGTTTACTGTTAGATTTAGGGTTAGGGTGGTGCTGAGGGTGAAGGTTAGGTTTAGGATTAAAATTAGGTTTAGGCTTAAGGTGAGTGTTAGTTTGAGGGTGAGGGTTAGAGTTAGGGTTAGGAGTAGGATTAGGGTTTTTGTTAGGGTGAGTGTGAGGGTTAGGGTTAGGGTTAGGTATAGGCTTAGTGTTAGGCTGAGGTTGAGAGTGACGGTTAAGGTTAGGGTGAGGTTTAGGTTTCGGGTTAGGGTTAGTGTTAGGCTTACGATTAGGCTGATGGTGAAGGTTGTGGGTTATGGTTAGTGTGAGGGTTAGGGTTATGGAGAGGGTTAGGATGAGGGCTAGGGTTAGGATTAGGGTTAGGTTGAGGGTGAGTGTGTGTGTGTTAGGTTTAGGTTTAGGGTTAGGCTTAGGGTTAGGCTGAGAGTGAGGTTGAGGGTGAGGGCTAGGGTGAGGGTGAGTTTTATTATTAGGGTTAGGGTGAGGTTTATCATTAGAGTAAGGGTGAGAGTTAGGGTTCGGTTTAAGTTTAGGGTTAGGCTGAGTGTTAGTGTAAGGGTTATGGTGAGGGTGAGGGTTAGGTTTAGGTTGAGGGTTAGGGTTCGGATTAGGGTTAGGGTGAGGGTGAGGGTGAAGGTTAGTTTTAGTGTTAGGGTGATGGTTAGGTGGAGGGTTAGGGTCAGGGTTAGGGTTAGTGTGAGGTTTAGGGTTAGGATTAGGTTTATGATGAGGGTGAGGGTGAAGTTTAGGGTTAGAGTTAGGGTTAGGGTGAGGCTGAGGTTGTTGGTTAGGTTTAGGGTTAGTGTTAGATTTAGGGTTAGGTTGAGGTGTAAGCTTAGGGTAAGGATTAGTTTTAGGGTAAGGTTTAGGGTGATTGTGAACATTAGGGTTAGTGTTAGGCTTAGGGTTAGGCTGAGAGTGAGGGTGAGGGTGAAGGTTAGGGTTAGGGTGAGGGCTAGGGTTAGGTTTAGGTTGAGAGTTAGTGTTAGGGTTTGGGTAAGGGTTAAGGATAGGTTTAGGGTGAGAGTAACGATGTGGATTAGGGTTATGATTAGGGTTAGGGTGAGGTCTAGGGTGAGGGTGAGGGTTAGGGTTAGTGTTACATTAAGGTTCAAGTTTTGGGTTAGGGTTAGGGTGAGGGTTAGGTTGAGGCTTAGGGTTACAGTGAGGGTGAGGATTAGGTTTAGGGTGAGGGTTAGTGTTAGGATTAGAGTTAGCATGAGGGTGAGTGTTAGGATTAAGGTTAGGGTTAGGGTTATGGTTAGGTTTAGGGTTAGGATTAATGTTATTGTTAGGGTTGGGGTTAGAGTTATGATGAGGCTGAGGGTGAGGTGAGGGTTCGGGTTAGAGTTAGAGTTAGGGTGAGGTTTAGGGTTAGGGTTAGGGTGAGGGTGAGGTTTAGGGTTATATTTAGGGTTAGTTGGAGGGTTAGGTCGAGGGTTAGGGTTCGGGTTACTTTTAGGGTTAAGGATACGGTGAGGTTTAGGTTGAGGTTTAGGGTTATGGTTAGGGTTAGGGTTAGGATTAGAGTGAGGGTGAGTGTGAGCGTTAGGGTTAGGCTTAGTCTTAGGCTTAGGGTTAGGCTGAGGGTGGGGGTGGGGGTGAGGATTAGGTTTAGGGTGATGGTTAGGGATTGGGTTAGGGTGAGGGTTAGGATGAGAGTTAGGATTAGGATTAGTTTTAGGGTGAGGGTTAGGGTGAGGGTGAGTGTTAGGGTTACGGTGATGGTTAGTTTTACGGATAGGGTGAGGGTTAGGATGAGGTTCAGGGTTACGGTGAGGATTAGGGTGGGGATTGTAGTAAGGGTAAAGTTGAGGTTTAGGCTGAGGGTGAGGGTTAAGATAAGGGTAGTGTTAGGGTTAGGTTTAGGTTTAGGGTAAGTGTTAGGGTTAGGTTTAGAATGAGGGTTAGTTTGAGGATTAGTGTTAGGGTTAGTGTGAGGTTTAGGGTGAGGATGAGGGTTAGGGTTGGTGTTAAGGTGAGAGTAAGTGTTAGAGTAAGGGATAGGGTTCGAGTGAGGTTTTTGGTTAGGGTGAGGCTGAGGTTAGGGTTATTGTTAGGGTTAAGGTTAGGTTTACCGTTACGGGGATGGTTAGGGTTGGGGTTAGGGTGAGGTTTAGGCTTAGAGTTAGGGTGAGGGTTAGGATGAGGATTAGGGTTAGGGTTAGGGTGAGGTTTAGGGTTAGGGTTAGGATTAGGGTTAGGGTGAGTTTGAGGTTTATGGTTAGATTTAGGTTTAGTTGGAGGGGTTGGTTGAGGTTTAGGGTTAGTTTTAGTGTTAGGGTGAGTTTTAGGTTTTGGGTTAGGGTTATAGTTAGGGTTAGGGTGAGGGTGAGGTTTAGGGTTAGAGTTAGTGTTAGGGTGAGGTTTAGGTTGAGGTTTATGGTAAGGGTTAGGTTTAGGGTTACGATTAGGGTGAGAGTTAGGGGGAGGGTTAGGGTTAGGGTTAGGGATAGCATTAAGGTGAGAGTGAGGGTGAGTGTGTGTGTTAGGTTTATTTTTCTGGTTAGGCTTAGGGTTATGCTGAGGGTGAGGTTGAGGTTGAGAGTTAGGGTTAGCGGGAGGGTTAGGATGAGGGTTAGGGTTAGGATAGGGGTTAGGGTAAGGGCTAGGGTGAGTGTGAGGGTGAGGTTTAAGTTTATGGTTATTGTTAGGGTTATGGAGAGGGTTAGGATTAGGGTTCGATTTAGGGTTAGGATGAGGATGAAGGTGAGGGTTAGGGTTAGCGTTAGGATTAGGATTAGGGTAAGGGTTAGGGTGAGTGTGAGGGTTATAGTTAGGCTTAGGTTTAGGCTGAGGGTGAGGGTTAGGGTTAGGTGGAGGGTTAGGGATAGGGTTAGGGTGAGAGTTAAGGTTCGGTTATGTTTAGGGTTAGGGTGAGGTTTAGGGTTATGGCGAGCGTGAGGTTTAGGGTTAGGTTGAGGTTTAGGGTTAGCGTTAGCGTTAGGGTGAGGGTTAAGATTAGGGTTACGGTGAGGGATAGGTTGAGGGTGATTTTTAGGGTTAGTGTTAGATTAAGGTTTAGGGTTAGGGTTAGGGTTAAGGTGAAGGTTAGGTTGAGGGTTAGGGTTACAGTGAGGGTGAGGATTAGGGTTAGGATGAGGGTTAGGATTAGGATTAGGGTTAGGGTGAGGGTGAGTGTTAGGATTACGGTTAGGGTTAAGGTTAGGTTTAGAGTTAGGATTAGTGTTATTGTTAGGGTTATGGTTAGAGTTATGGTGAGGTTGAGGTTGAGGGTGAGGGTTTGGGTTTTCGTTAGGGTGAGGTTGAGGGTTAGGGTTGGGAATAGGGTTACGGTGAGGTTGAGGTTGAGGTTTAGGTTTAGATTTAGGGTTAGTTGGAGGATTAGTTCGAGGGTTAGAGTTAGGGTTATTTTTAGGGTTAAGGTTAGGGTGAGGGTTATGTTGAGGATTAGGGTTATGGTTAGGGATAGGGTTAGGATTAGGGTGAAGTTGAGGGTGAGAGTGAGGGTTCAGCTTAGGCTTAGGCTTAGGGTTAGGGGGTGAAGATAAGGTTTAGGGTGATGGTTAGGGATAGGGATAGGGTGAGTGTTAGGATGAGGGTTAGCATTAGGATTAGGGTTAGGGTGAGGGCTAGGGTGAGGGTGAGGGTTAGATTAAGGGTTAGGCTTAGGCTTAGGTTTAGGCTGAGTGTGAGGCTGAGGGTGAGGGTTAGAGTTAGTGTGATGGTTAGGTTTACGGTTACGGTGAGGGTTAGGATGAGGTTTAGGATTACGGTGAGGGTTAGGGTGAGGATGATGTTAAGGGCAAAGGTGAGGTTTAGGCTGAGGGTGAGGGTTAAGGTAAGGGTGAGTGTTAGGGCTAGGTTTCGGTTTAGGGTAAGGGTTAGTGTTAGGTTTAGGGTTAGGGTGAGGGTTAGATTTAGGATTAGGGTTAGGGTTAGTGTGAGGTTTAGGGTGAGGATGAGGTTAGGGTTAGGGTGAAGGTGAGGGTTAGAATTAGGGTTAGGGTGAGGGCTAGGGTGAGGGTTAGGGTTAGGGATATGGTTAGGGTTAGGGAGAGGTTTAGGAATAGGGTGAGGTTTAGGGTTAGTGTGAGGGTTAGTGTTAGGTTTAGGGTTAGTTTTGGGGTTAGGGTAAGTGTTATCGTGAGGGTTAGGGTTAGGCTGAGGGTTATGGTTAGGATGAGGGTGAGGTTTAGAGTTAGGGTTAGGGTGAGGTTTAGTGTTAGGGTTAGGGTTAGAGTTAGGGTTAGGGAGAGGGTGAGGTTTAGGGTTACATTAAGGGTTAGTGTGAGGCTTAGGGTTAGGGTCCGGGTTAGCATGGGGGTGAAGGTAAGGGTAAAGGTGAGTTTTAGGCTGAGGGTGTGGTTTACGGTAAGGGTGAGGGTTAGGGTTAGGGTGAGGGTTAGTGTTAGTGTTAGGGTGAGGTGGAGTGTTAGATTGAGTATTATTGTTAGGGTTAGTGTGAGGTTTATGGTGAGGATGAATTTTAGGGTTAGGATGAAGTCTAGGGTGAGGGTGAGGGTTAGGGTTAGTGTTAGGGTGAGGTTTGGGGTTAGGGTGATGTTTAGGGTTAGTGTGAGGGTTACTGTAATGGTTCGGGTTAGTGTTAGGGTGAGGGTAAATGTTAGGGTGAGGGTTAGGGTTATGATGAGGGTTATGGTTAGTGTGAGGGTTAGAGTTAGGATAAGTGTAAGGATGAGGGCTAGGCTGAGGGTTAGGGTGAGGGTTAGGGTTAGGTTTAGGATTAGGGTTAGGGTGAGGGTGAATGTGAGGGATAGGATTAGGTTAGGTTTAAGCTTGGCGTTAGGATGAGGGTTAGGGTTAGGGTTTGGGTTAGGGTGAGGGTGAGGCTGAGGGTTAGGGTTAGGTTTATGTTTAGGTTTAGTGTTAGGTTTAGGGTTAGTGTTAGGGTTAATGTTAGGGTTACAGTGAGGGTTGGGGTTAGGTTTAGGGTTAGGTTTAGGCTTAGAGTTAGGGTGAAGGTTAGTATAAGGATTAGGTTTACGATTAGGGTTAGGGTGAGGGCTATGGTGAAGGTGAGGATGATGGTTAGTGAGATGGTAATGTTTAGGGTTAGGGTTAGGGTTAGGGTGAGCATTAGGATGAGGGTTAATGTTATGATGAGGGTGCGGATTAGGCTTAGGGTGAGGCTTAGGGTTAGGATTAGGGTTAGGGTGAGGTTGAGAATTAACATTAGGGTTAGGGTTAGTGTTAGGGTTAGGTTTAGGGTTTGGATTACTGTTATTGTTACGGTTAGGATTAGAATTATGGTGAGGGTGAGGGTGAGAGTGAGTGTTAGGGTTAGGGTGAGGTTTAGGGTTAGAGTTAGGATAAGGGTTACGGTGAGGGTGAGGTTTATGGTTAGATTTAGGTTTAGTTGGAGGGTTAGGTCGAGGGTTAGGGTTAGCTTAAGTGTTAGGGTTAAGGTTAGGTTGAGGGTTAGGTTGACGTTTAGGGTTAGGGTAAGGTTTAGGGTTAGGATTATGGTTAGGGTGAGGGTGAGTGTGAGGTTTAGGGTTAGAGTTAGGCTTAGGCTTAGGTTTAGGCTGAGGGTAAGTGTGGGGGTGAGAATTAGGGTTAGGGTGTTGGTCAGGGTTAGGGTTAGTGTGAGTTTTAGTGTTAGGGTTAGTGTTAGTGTTAGGGTGAGGGTAAGTGTTAGGGTGAGGGTTATGTTTAGGGTGAGGTTTAGTGTTAGGGTTAGGGTTATTGTTATTGTTAGGGTTAGGGTTAAGGTTATGGTGAGGGTGAGGGTGAGGTTTAGGGTTAGGGCTAGGATGAGGTTTAGGGATAGGGTTAGGGTTAGTAACCCTAGTGTTAGATTTAGGGTTTGGGTGAGGCAGAGGGTGAGGGATAGGCTTAGGATTAATGTTAGGGTTAGGCTTAATGTGAGGGTTAAGTTGAGGATGATGGTTACGGTTAGGGTTAGGTGTAGAATTAGGGTTAGTGTTAGGGTGAGAGTGAGGGTTAGGGTTAGGATTAGGGATAGGCTTAGGCTTAGGCTGAGGTTGAGGGTGAGGGTTAGGGTTAGGGTGAGGTTTAGGGTTAGGGTTAGGTTGAGTGTGAGTGTTGGGGTTTGGGATAGGCTTAGGATTAGTCTGAGGGTGAGGATGTGGGTTAGAGTTAGGGTTAGTGTGAGGGTGAGATTTAGGGTTTGGGTTAGGGTTAGAGTTAGGTTTAGGGTGAGGGTGAGGTTTAGTGTTAGTTTGGGTTAGGCTGAGGTTTAGGTTTAGGGTTAGGGTAAGGGTTAGTGTTAGGGTTAGGGTTAGGTTGAGAGTTAGGGGGAGGTTTAAGTTTAGTTTTAGGGTTAGGGATAGGATTAGGGTTAGAGTGAGAGTGAGTGTGTGTCTTAGGTTTAGGTTTAGGGTTTGGCTTAGGGTTAGGCTGAGGGAGAGTTTGACAGTGAGGGTTAGGGTTAGGGGGAGGGTTAGGATGAGAGTTAGGGTTAGGATATGGGTTAGGGTAAGGGCTAAGGTGAGTGTGAGGGGAGGTTTAATGTTAGGGTTAGAGTTAGGGTTAGGGTTAGGGTGAGGGAGAGGTTTAGGTTTAGATTTAGATTTAGGGTGAGGCTGAGTGTGAGGGTTAGTGTTCGCATTAGTGTTAGGTTTAGGGTTAGGTTTAGGGGGAGGGTTAGTGTGAGGGTGAGGGATAAGATTAGGAATAGGGTTAGGGTTAGGTTGAGTGTGACGGTTAGGGTTAGGGTTAGGGTTAGGCTTAGGGTTAAGCTGAGGCTGAGGGCAAGGGTAAGGTTTAGGGTTAGGGTGAGGGTTAGGGTTAGGTTTATGGGGAGGGTTAGGATGAGGGTTAGGGTTAGGTTTAGGGTTAGGGTGAGGGATGGGGTGAGGTTGAGTTTTAGGGTTAGGGTTAGGGTGAGGTTTAGGGTTAGGGATAGGGTTAGGGTCAGGGTGAGTGTGAAGTATAGGGTTAGAGTTAAGGTTAAGGTGCTGTTGAGGATGAGGCTTAGGATTAGGGTTAGGATTAGGGTTAGGTGGAGGGTGAGTGTGAGGTTTAGGTTTAGGGTTAGGCTTAGGCTTAGGATTAGGCTGAGGGTGAGGGTGGGGTGAGGATTAGGGTTAAGGTGAGGGTAAGGGTTAGGTTTAGAGTGAGGGTTAGTGTTAGGTTAGTGTTAGGGTAAGGGTGAGGGTGAGGTTTAGGGGTAGAGTTAGGGTTAGTGTGAGAGTTAGTGTTAGAATGAGGGTTATGGTGCGGGTCAGGGTAAGGGTAAAGGTGAGGGTTAGGCTGAGGTTGAGGTTTACAGTAAGGCTGAGGGTTATGGTTCGGGTGAGGTTAGGGTTAGGGTTAGGAGTAGGATTAGGATTAGTGTTAGGGTGAATGTGAGGGTTAAGGTTAGGGTGAGGTTTAGGGTTAGGATTAGGGTGAGTGTGAGGGTTAGGTTTAGGGTTAGGCTTAGAATTAGGCTGAGAGTGATGGTGTGGGTTAGGGTTAAGGTTAGTGTTAGGGTGAAGTTTAGGGTTTGGGTTAGGGTTAGAGTTTGGGTTAGGGTGAGGATGAGGTTTAGGTTTAGTGTTACGCTTAGGGTGAGGCTGAGAATGAGGGTTAGGGTTAGGGTTAGTGTTATGTTTAGGGTTAACTTTAGGGGGAGGGTTAGGGTGAGGGTGAGGGTTAAGATTAGGATTAGGGTTAAGGTTAGAGTGAGTGTGAGGGTTAGGGTTAGGTTTAGGGTTAGGCTTAGGTTTAGGCTGAGGGTGAGGGTGAGGGTGAGGTTTAGGGTTAGGATGAGGGTTAGGGTTAGGGTTATGGGGAGGGTTGGGGTGAGTTTTAGGGTTAGGATTTGGGTTACGGTGAGGGCTAGGGTGAGGTTGAGGTTTAGGGTTAGTGTTAGGGTGAGGTTTCGGGTTAGGGTTAGGGTTAGGGTGAGTGTGAGGTAAAGGGTTAGAGTGAAAGTTAAGCTGAGGCTGAGGGTGAGGCTTAGGTTTAGGGTTAATATTAGGATTAGGTTAAGGGTTAGGGTGAGTGTGAGTGTTTGGGTTAGGTTTAGGCTTAGGGTTACACTGAGGGTGAGGGTTAGGATGAGGGTTAGGGTTAGGATGAGGATTAGAGTGAGGGTTAGGATTAGTGTGAGGGTTTGTTTTAGGGTTAGGGTTAATGTTTGGATTAGTGTTAGGGTGAGGGTGAGGTTTATGGTTAGATTTAGGTTTAGCTGGAGGGTTACGTCGAGGGTTAGGCTAAGGGTTAATTTTAGGTTTAAGGTTAGGGTCAGGGTTAGGTTGAGGTTTCGGGTTTAGGTTAGGTTTAGGGTTAGGATTAGGATTAGGCTGAGGGTGAGTGTGAGGTTTAGGGTTTGGGTTAGGCTTAGGCTTAGGATTAGGCTGAGGGTGAGGGTGGGTATGAGGATTAGGGTTAGGGTGATAGTTATGGTTAGGGTTATGGTGAGGGTAGTGTTAGGGTTAGGGTTAGAGTTAGGGTTAGGGTGAGGGTGAGGTTTAGGGGTAGAGTTATGTTTAGGGTGAGGTTAGCGTTAGAGTGAGGGTTAGGGTGAGGGTGACGGTAAGGGTAAAGATGAGGGTTAGGCTGAGGGTGAGGGTTACAGTAAGGGTAAGGGTTATGGTGAGGGTAGTGTTAGGGTTAGGGTTAGAGTTAGGGTTAGGGTGAGGGTGAGGTTTAGGGGTAGAGTTATGTTTAGGGTGAGGTTAGCGTTAGAGTGAGGGTTAGGGTGAGGGTGACGGTAAGGGTAAAGATGAGGGTTAGGCTGAGGGTGAGGGTTACAGTAAGGGTAAGGGTTAGGGTTAGGGTGAGGGTTAGGGTGAGGGTTAGGGTGAGGGTGAGAGTTAGATTGAGTATTAGTGATTAGGGTTAGGGTGAGTTCTAGGGAGAGGTTGAGGTTTAGGGTTAGGGTTAGGGTGAGGTTTAGGTATAGTTTGATGTTTAGGGTTAGTGTTAGAGTTAGGGTTAGTGTTAAGGTGAGGGTCAGTGTTAGGGTGAGGGTTAGGGTTAGGGTTAGGGTAAATGTTAGGGTGAGGGTTATGGTTAGGGTGAGCGTTATTGTTAGGGTGAGGGTTAGGTTTAGGTTTAGGATTATTGTTAGCATTAGGGTTAGGGTTCCGGTTATTGTGAGGGTGAGGGTGAGGGTTAGGTTTAGGGCTAGGATGAGGTTTAGGGATAGGGTTAGGTTGAGTGTGAGGGTTAGGGTTAGGGTTAGGCTTACGATTAGGCTGAGGGTGAGGGTTAGGGTTAGGTTGAGGGTTAGGGTTATTGGGAGGGTTAGGATGAGAGTTAGGGTTAGGATTAGGTTTAGGGTGAGGGTGAGTGTGTGTGTTAGCGTTAGGTTTAGGTTTAGGGTTAGGGTTAGGCTGAGGGTGAGGTTGAGAGTGAGGGCTAGGGTGAGGGTGAAGTTTAGGGTTAGGTTTCGGGTGAGGGTTATGGTTAGGGTAAGGGTGAGTTAGGGTTTGGTTTAAGTTTAGGGTTAGGTTGAGTGTTATTGTAAGGGTTATGGTGAGGGTGATGGTTAGGGTGAGATTGAGGGTTAGGGTTCAGATTAGGGTTAGGGTGAGGGTGAGGTTGAGGGTTAGGTTTAGTGTTTGGGTAAGGGATAGGTTGAGGGTTAGGGTAAGGATTAGGGTGAGGGTGAGGGCTAGGGTAAGGGTGAGGTTTAGGGTTAGGTTTAGGGGTAGGCTTAAGCTTAGGATTAGGCTGAGGGTGAGGGTGGGGGTGAGGATTATGTTTAGGTTTGATCGTTATGGTTAGGGTTAAGGTGAGGGTTAGGATGAGGGTTAGGATTAGGATTAGGGTTAGGTTGAGGTCTAGGGTGAGGGTGAGGGTTAGGTTTAGGATGATGGTTAGGTTTATGCTTAGGGCGAGGGTTAGGATGAGGTATAGGGTTAGGGTGAGGATGAAGGTAAGGGTAAAGGTGAGGTTTAGGCTGACGGTGAGGGTTAAGATAAGGGTGAGGGTTAGGGTTAGTTTTAGGGTGAGTGTTAAGGTTACGGTACGTGTTATGTTTAGGGTGAGGGTTAGGGTTAGGGTTAGGGTTATTGTTAGGTTTAGGGTTAGGGTTACGTTTAAAGTGAGGGTAAGGGTTCGGTTTAGAGTTACAATGAGGTTTAGTGTTATGGTTAGGGTTAGAGTTAGGGTTAGGGTGAGGGTGAGGTTTAGGGGTACATTTAGGGTTAGGGTGAGGGTTAGGGTTAGGGAAAGGTTGAGTGTTAGCATTAGGGTTAGGGTTCAGTTTAGGTTTAGGGTTAGGATTAGTGTTATTGTTAGGGGTAGAGTTAGGGTTAGTGTGAGGGTTAGGTTTAGAGTGAGGTTTATGGTGAGGATGAGGGTTAGGTTTAGGGTGAAGGATAGGGTGAGGGTGAGGGTTAGGGTTAGACTTAGGGTGAGTGTTAGAGTTAGGGTGATGTTTAGGGTTAGTGTGAGGGTTAGTGTTAGGGTTAGGGTTAGTGTTAGGGTGAGGGTAAGTCTTAGGGGGAGGGTTAGGGTTAGGGTGAGGGTTATGGTTAGGGTGAGGATTAGGTTTAGGATAAGTGTAAGGGTGAGGGCTAGGCTGAGGGTTAGGGTTTGGGTTAGGGTGTCGGTGAGGCTGAGGATTAGGGTTAGGTTTAGGTTTAGGTTTACGGTTAGCTTTAGGGTTAGTGTTAGTGGTAGGGTTAGTGTTAGGGTTAGAGTGAGTTTTGGGGTTAGGGTTAGGGTTAGATTTAGGCTTAGAGTTAGGGTGAGGGTTAGGATGAGGATTAGGTTTACGAGTAGGGTTAGGGTGAGGGCTAGGGTGAAGGTGAGGATTAGGGTTAGTTTTATGGTAATGTTTAGGGTTAGGGTTAGGGTGAGGGTTAGGTTGAGGGTTAGGGTTACGGTGAGGGTGAGGGTAAGGTGTAGGGTGAGGGTTATGGTTAGGATTGGGGTGAGTTGAGGGTGAGTGTTAGGGTTAGGGTGAGGTTTAGGTTTAGGCCTAGATTTAGTGTTATGGTGAGGGTTAGGTTTATGGTTAGACTTAGGTTTAGTTAGAGGGTTAGGTGGAGGGTTAGGTTTAGGGTAAGTGTTAGGGTTAAGGTTAGGTTGAGGGTTAGGTTGAGGTTTAGGATTAGGGTTAGGGTTAGGGTTAGGGTGAGGGTAAGTGTGAGGTTTCGGGTTAGGGTTAGGCTTTGGCTTAGGTTTAGGCTGAGGGTGAGGGTGGTGGTGAGGATTAGGGTTAGGGTGATGGTTAGTGTTAGGGTTAGGGTGAGGGTTAGTGTTAGGGTTAGTGTTAGAGTTAGTGTTAGGGTGAGTGTGAGGTTTCGGGGTAGAGTTAGGGTTAGGGTGAGTGTTAGAGTTAGAGTGAGGGTTAGGGTGGGATTGACAATAAGTGTAAAGTTCAGGGTTAGGCTGAGGTTGAGGGTAATGGTAAGGGTGAGGGGTTAGCGTGAGGGTGAGGTTTAGGGTTAGCGTTAGATTTAGGGTTAGGTTTAAGGTGAGGGTTTGGCTTAGGGTTAGGCTTAGGTTTAGGGTAAGGGTTAGGGTTAGTGTGAGCGTTAGGGTTAGGGTTAGGCTTAGGGTAAGGCTGAGGGTGAGGGTGAGGTTGAGGGTTAGGGTTAGGGTTAGATTTAGGGTTAGGTTGAAGGTGAGGGTTAGGCTTAGGGTTAGGCTTAGGTTTTGGGTAAGGGTTAGGGTTAGTGTGAGCGTTAGGGTTAGGGTTAGGCTTAGGGTAAGGCTGAGGGTGAGGGTGAGGTTGAGGGTTAGGGTTAGGGTGAGGATTAGTGTTAGGGTGAGGGTGAGAGTTAGGGATAGGTTGAGGGTGAGGGTTAGATTGAGGATTAGTGTTTGGGTTAGTGTGCAGTTTAGGGTGAGAATTAGGGTTAGGGTTAGGGCGAGTTCTAGGGAGGGGGTGAGGTTTAGGGTTAGTGTTATGGTGAGGTTTAGGGTTAGGGTGATGGTTAGGGTTAGTGCGAGGTTTAGTGTTAAGGTTAGGGTTAGTGTTAGGTTAGGTTAAGCGTTATGGTGAGGGTTAGGGTTAGGGTTAGGGTTATGTTTAGGGTGAGGTTTAGGGTTAGGGTTAGGGTTATTTTAGCTTTAGGGTTAGGGTTAAGGTTATGGTGAAGGTGAGGGTTAGCGTTAGGGCTAGGATGATGTTTAGGGATAGGGTTAGGTTTAGGGTTAGGGTCAGGGTGAGGTTTAGTGTTAGAGTTAGATTTAGGGTGAGGCTGAGGGTGAGGGTTAGGGTTAGGATTAATGTTAAGGTTAGGCTTAAGGTGAGGGTTAGGTTGAGGGTGAGGCTTGGGGTTAGGGTTAGGAGTAGGATTAGTGTTAGGCTGAGGTTGAGGGTGAAGGTGAGGGTTAGGTTGAGGTTTAGGGTTAGGTTTAGGGTGAGTGTGAGGGTTAGGGTTAGGGTTAGGCTTGAATTAGAATGAGGGTGAGGGTGTGTGTTAGTGCTAGGGTTAGTGTTAGGGTGAGGTTTAGGGTTTGGGTTAGGGTTAGAGTTAGGGTTAGAATGAGGGTGAGGTTTAGGGTTAGAGTTAGGGTTAGGGTGAGGTTTAGGTTGAGGGTTAGGGTAAGGGTTAGTTTTAGTGTTAGGTTTAGGGTGATAGTTAGGGGGAGGGTTAGGGTTAGGGTTAGGGTTAGGGACAGGATCAGGGTTAGAGTGAGGGTGAGTGTGTGTGTTAGGTTTAGGTTTAGGGTTAGGCTTAGGGTTAGGCTAAGGGTGACGTTGAGGGTGAGGGTAAGATTTAGGAGGAGGGTTAGGATGAGGTTTAGGGTTAGGATTAGTGTTAGGGTAAGGGCAAGGGTGAAGTCTGAGTGAGAGGTTTAAGGTTAGGGTTAGGGTTAGGGTTACTGTGAGTTTGAGGTTTGGGTTAGAATTAGGTTTAGGGTGAGACTGAGGGTGAGGTTTAGGGTTAGGTTTATTGTTAGGTTTAGGGTTAGGTTTAGGGTGAGGGTTAGGGTGAGTGTGAGGGATAGGGTTAGAATTAGGGTTATGGTTAGGGTTAGTGTGAGGGTTAGTGTTAGGTATAGTGTTAGTCTTAAGTTTAGGCTGAGGTTCAGGGTGAGTTTGAGGGTTATGGTTAGGGTGAGGGTTAGGGTTAGGGTTATGGGGAGGGTTAGGATGAGGTTTAGGGTTAGGATTAGGGTTAGGGTGAGGGCTAGGCTGAGGTTGAGATTTAGGGTTAGTGTTAGGGTGAGGATTAGTGTTAGGGTTAGGGTTATGGTTATGGTGAGTGTGAGGTATAGAGTTAGAGTTACGGTAAAGGTGAGGCTGAGGGTGAGGCTTAGGGTTAGGGTTAGGATTAGGATTAAGGTAATAGTTAGGTTGAGTGTGATAGTTAGGGTTAGGGTTAGACTTAGGTTTATACTGAGGATGAGGGTGACGGTGAATGTTAGGGTTAGGATTAGGGTTAGGTTGAGGGTGAGTGAGTGTGTTAGGTTTAGTTTTAGGTTTAGACTTAGGTTTAGGCAGAGGTTGAGTGTGAGTTTGAGGGTTAGGGTTAGGTTGAGGGTTAGGGTTAGTGTTATGGGGAGGGTTAGGATGAGGTTTAGTGTTAGGGTTAGGGTTAGGGTTAAGGTGAGTGTGAAATATAGGGTTAGAGTTAGGGTAAAGTTGAGGCTGAGGGTGAGGCTTAGGGTTAGGGTTAGGATTCGGATTTGGGTAAGGGTTAGGTTTGTGTTATGTTTAGGGTTAGGGTTAGGCTTAGGTTTACACTGACGGTGAGGGTGAGGGGGAAGCTTAGGGTTAGGATTAGGGTCAGGGTGAGGTTGAGTGTGTGTGTTAGGTTTAGTTTTAGGTTTAGGCTAATGTTTAGGCTAAGGGTGAGGTTGAGTTTGAGGGTTAGGGTTAGGTTGAGGTTTAGTGTAAGGGTTAGGGGGAGGGTTAGGATGAGGGTTAGGGATAGGATTAGGGTTAGGGTGAGAGTGAGGCTGAGGGTTAGGGTTAGGGTTAAGGTTAGGGTGAGAGTTACGGGGAGTGTAAGGGTTTGCGTTAGGGTTAGGATTAGGGTCAGGTTGAGGGTGTGTTTGTGTGTTAAGGTTAGGTTTAGGGTTAGGCTTAGGGTTAGGCTGAGGGTGAGGTTGAGGTTGAGGGTTATGGTTATGGTGAGGGTTAATTTTACTGTTAGGGTGAGGGTTAGGATGAGGTTTAGGGTTAGGGTGAGGGTTAAGGTGAGGATGATGGTAAGGGTAAAGTTGAGGTTTAGGCTGAGGTTGAGGGTTAAGATAAGGGTGAGGGTTAGGGTTAGTTTTAGGTTTAGGGTGAGGGTAGATTGAGGATTAGGGTTAGCGTTAGTATGAGGTTTAGGGTGAGGGTGAGGGTTAGAGTTAGGGTTAGGTTGAGGTTTAGGGTTTGGGTTAGGGTTAGAGTTAGGTTTAGGATTAGGGTGAGGTTGAGGGTTAGGGTTAGGGTTAGTGTTAGGGTTAGGGTTACGGTGAGAGTTACCGGGAGAGTTAGGGTTAGGGTTAGGGTTAGGATTAGTGTCAAGGTGATTGTGCGTGTATGTGTTAGGGTTAGGTTTATGGTTAGGCTTAGGTTTAGGCTGAGGGTGTGGTTGAGGGTGAGGGTTAGGGTTAAGGTGAGGGTTAGAGTAAGGGTTAGGGGGAGGGTTAGGATAAGGGTTAGGGTTAGGATTAGGGTTAGGGTGAGAGCTAGGGTGAGGGTAAGTTTTAGGTTTAGGGTTAGGGTGAGGGTTATGGTTAGGGTGAGGGTTAAGATTAGGGTTAGGGTTATTGTTAGGGTTCGGTTTAAGGTTACGGTTATGGTGCGGGTGAGGGTGAGGGTTAGGGTTAGGGTTAGGGTGAGGTTTAGGGTGAGGTTGAGGTTTAGAGTTAGAGTTAGGGTTAGGGTGAGGGTTAGGTGGAGGGTTAGGGTTAGTGTTAGTGTTAGTGTTAGGGTTAGGGTGAGAGTTAGGGGGAGGTTTAGGGTTAGGGTTAGGGTGAGGATTAGGATTAGTGTTATGGTGAGGGTGAAGTTTAGGGTAAGGGATAAGCTTAGGCTTAGGTTTAGGTTTAGGTTTGGGATAAGTGTCTGTGTTAGGGTTAGGTTTAGGTGTGAGGGTCAGGGTTATGGTTAGGCTTAGGGTTAGGGTGAGGGTTAGGGTTAGGCTTAGGGTTAGGCTGAGGTTGAGGTTGAGGGTGAGTGTTAGGGTTAGGGTGAGGGTTAGGTTTAGGGTTAGGAGGATGGTTAGGATGAGGGTTAGGTTTAGGATTATGGTTAGGGTGAGTGCTAGGGTGAGGATGAAGTTTAGGGTTAGGGTTAGGGTGAGGGTTAGTGTTAGGTTTAGGGTGAGAATTAGGTTTCGGGTTAAGTTTAGTGTTACGGTGAGTGTCAGGAAAAGAGTTACTGTGAGGGTGAGGGTTAGGATTAGGTTGAGGCTTAGGGTTAGGATGAGGGTTAGGGTGAGGGTGATGATGAGGGTTAGGATTAAGTTTAGGGTGAGGGTTAGGATGAGGGTTAGGGTTTGGATTAGGGTTAGAGTGAGGGCTAGGGTGAGGGTGATGATTATGGTAAGGTTTAGTGTTAGGCTTATTGTTAGGCTGAGGTTGAGGTTGAGGTTGAGGGTTAGTGTTAGGGTGATGGTTAGTTTTATGTTTAGGGTGAGGGTTACGATGATGTTTAGGGTTAGGGGGAGGTTTAGGGTGAGGATGATAGTAAGGGTAAAGGTGAGGTTTAGGCTGAGGGTGAGGATTAAGATAATGGTGAGTGTTAGGGTTAGGTTTAGGGTTAGGGTTAGGGTTAGGATTAGGGTCAGGGTGAGAGTTAAATTGAGGTTTAGGGTTAGGGTTAGTGTGAGGTTTAGGGTTAGGATGAGGGTTAGGGTTAGGGTTAGAGTTAGGGTTAGAGTTAGGGTGAGCATGAGGTTTTGGGGTGGAATTAGGGTTATGGTGAGGATTAGGGTTAGGGTTAGGTTTAGGGTAAGGGTTAGCATGGGGGTGATGGTAAGGGTAAACTTGAGGTTTAGGCTGAGGGTGAGGGTTACAGTGGGGTGAGTGTTAGGGTTAGAGTGATGGTTAGGTTTAGGGGAAGGGTGTGGGTGAGGGTTAGCTTGAGGATTAGTGTTAGAGTTAGGTTGAGGTTTAGGGTGAGGATGAATATTAGGGTTATTGTGAGGGCTAGGATGAAGGTGAGGGTTAGGTTTAGGTTTAGGGTGAGGTTTAGAGTCAGGGTGATGGTTAGGGTTAGTGTGAGGGTTAGTGTTAGAGTTAGTGTTAGTGTTAGGGTGAGGGTAACTGTTAGGGTGAGGGTTAGGGTTAGGGTTAGGGTTAGGTTGAGGGTTAGGGTTAGGATTAGGGTTATTGGTAGGGTTAGGGTTTGGGTTATGGTTACGGTGAGGGTGAGGGTGAGGTTTAGGATTAGTTTTAGGATGAGGTTTAGGTTTAGGGTAAGGGTTAGAGTTAGGGTTAGTGTGAGAGTGAGGTTTAGGCTTAGAGTTAGGGTTAGCGTTATGTTGAATGTTTGGGTTAGATTTAGGCTTAGGCTTAGGCTTAGGCCAAGCATGAGGTTGAGGGTTAGGTTTAGGGTTAGGGTGAGGGTTAGGCTTAGGGTTAGGGTGAGGGTTCGGATGAGGTTTAGGGTTAGGATTAGTGTTAGGGTGAGGGTTAGGGTGAGGGTTAAGTTTAGGGATATGGTTAGGTTTAGGGTTAGGGTTAGGTTGAGGGTGATTGTGAGGGTCAGGGTTATGGTTAGGCTTAGGGTTAGGGTGAGGGTTAGGGTTAGGGTTTTGGTTAGGGTTAGGGTTAGGTTGAGGGTGAGTGTGAGGGTCAGGGTTATGGTTAGGCTTAGGGTTAGTGTGAGGGTTAGGGTTAGGGTTTTGGTTAGGGTGAGGGTGAGGCTGAGGATTAAGATTAGCTTTAGGGTTAGGTTTAGGGTTACAGTTAGGGTTAGGGTTAGGTTTAGGCTTAGGGTTAGGCTTAGGATTCGGCTGAGGGTGAGGGTGGGGTTGAGGATTAGTGTTAGGTTTAGGATTAAGGTTATTGTTAGTGTTATGGTTAGGGTTAAGTTGGAGCTGAGGGTGATTCTGAAGTTGAGGGTTATGGTTATGTTTATGGTTAGGGTTAGGGTTAGTGTTAGATTTAGGGTTAGGTTAAGAGTTATGGTGAGATTGAGGGTGAGGGTGAGGGTTAGGGTTCGGGTGAGATTTAGGTTGAGGTTTAGTGTTAGGGTTACGGGGAGGGTGAGGGTTAGGTTGAGGTTTAGGGATAGGGTTAGATTTAGTATTAGGGGTAGGGTGAGGGTGAGTGTGACAGTTAGGGTGAGGGTGAGGCTTAGGCTTAGGGTTAGGCTGAGGGTGAGGGTGGAGGTGAGGATTAGGGTTAGGGTGATGGTTTGGGTTAGGGTTAGTGTTACTGTTAAGGTTAGGGTTAGAGTTACTGTGAGGGTGAGGCTGCGGGTGAGGGGTAGGGTTAGGGTTAGGGTATGGTTTAGGGTTAGGGTTAGGGTTAGTGTGAGGTTGAGGTTTAGGTTTAGATATAGGGTTAGGAGGAGGGTTAGGGATAGGGTTAGTGTTAGAGTTAGGCTGAGAGTGAGGGTTAGTTTGAGGTTTAGGGTTAGGGTTATGATTGGGGTTAGTATGAGGGTTAGTTTTACGGTTAGGGTTAGTGTTTGGGTGAGGGTAAGTTTTAGGGTGAGTGTTTGGGTTAGGATGAGGGTTATGGTTAGGGGGAGGGTTAGGATTACTGTTAGGGTTATTGTTAGGGTTAGGTTTAGTGTTTTGGTTACGGTGAGGTGAGCGTGACTTTTAGGGTTAGGGTTAGGGTAAGGTTTAGTGTTTGGGTTAGGGTTAGAGTGATGGTTAGGATGATGGTGAGGTTTACGGTTAGTGTTAGAGTTAGGGTGAGGTTTAGGGTTAGGGTTAGTGTTAGGGTTAGTGTTAGGGTGAGAATTAAGGGTAGGGTTAGGGCTACGGTTAGGGATAAGTTTAGGGTTAGGTTTAGGGTTTCAGTTAAGGTGAGGGTCAGTTTTAGGATTAGGGTTAGGGTCAGTGTGAGGTTTAGGGTTAGAATTAGGGTTATGGTGAGGCTGAGCGTGAGCGTTCGGGTTAGGTTTAAGGTTAGGATTAGGATTATGGTTCTGGTTAGGGTGAGTGTGAGGCTTATGATTATGGTTAGGGTTAGCCTTAGGTTTAGGCTGAGGGTTTGCGTGAGGTTGAGGGTTAGGGTTATTCTGAGGGGTAGGGTTAGGGTTAGGGTGAGGTTTAGTGTTAGGGTTAGGGTTAGAGTTATGGTTAGTGTGAGGGTGAGGTTTAGGGGTAGAGTTAGTTTTAGGGTGAGGGTTAGGGTGAGTGTGAGGGTTATGGTGAGGGTTAGGGTAGGGGTGACGGTAAGGGCACACATGAGGGTTAGGCTGAGGGTGAGGGTTACGGTAAGGTTGATGGTTAGGGTTAGGGTTAGTGTTAGGGTTAGAGTTAGGGTGATAGTTAGGGTTTGAGTTAAGTTTAGGGTTAGAGTGAGGGTTAGGGTAAGGGTTAAGGTGAGGGTGAGGTTTAGCGTTAGGTTGAGGGCTAGGTTGAGGGTGAGTGTTAGGGTTAGGGTTAGGGTGAGCACTAGGGTGAGGGTTAGGGTGAGGGTTAGGGTTAGGGATTGGGTTAGGTTTAGGAATAGGGTTAGATTGAGGGTGAGTGTGAGGGTTAGGGTTAGGGTTAGGCTTAGAGGTAGGGTGAGTGTTAGGTTTAGGGTTTGGGTTAGGTTGAGGCTGAGGCTGAGGATTAGGGTTAGGTTTAGGGTTAGTTTTAGGCTTAGTGTTAGGCTGAGGCTGAGGGTGGGGGTTAGGATTAGATTTAGAGTTAGGTTAGGCTTAGGGTTAGGGTAATTTTTAGTGTTATAGTTTGGGTTAAGTTTGCAGTGAGGGTGAGGCTGAATGTGAGGCTTATGGTTAGAGTTAGGGTTAGGGTTAGGGTTAGTGTTATTGTTAGGGTTAGGGTTAGAGTTACGGTGAGTTTGAGGGTGAGGGTAAGGGTGAGGTTAGGATTAGGGTGAGGTTTAGGCTGAGGGTTTTGGTTAGGGTTAGGGTGAGGGTGATATTTAGGGATAGAGTTAGGGTAAGGGGGAGGGTTAGGGTGAGGTTTAGTGTTAGGGTTAGTGTTAGGGTTAGGGTGAGGTTGAGGGTTAGTTTGAGGTTTAGGGACAGGGTTAGGTTTAGGATTAGGGTTAGGGTGAGGGGGAGTGTGAGGGTTTGGGTGAGGGTTTGGCTTAGGCTTATGGTTAGGCTTAGGTTGAGGGTGGGGGTGAGGATTAGGGTTAGGTTGACTGTTCGGGTTATTGTTAGGGGGAGGGTTTGGGTGAGGGTTAGGGTTAGGTTTAGTGTTAGGGTTAGGGTAAGGATGAGGGTTAGGGTTTGGAATAGGGTTAGGGTTAGGGTAGGGGTGAGGTTTAGGGTTTAGGTTAGGGTTAGGGTTAGAGTTACGGTGAGGTTGAGGGTGCAGATGAGTGTGAGGTTTAGGGTTAGGTTTAGGGTTAGGCTTACGTTTAGGCATAGGGTTAGGCTAAGGGTGAGGTTGAGGTTTAGGGTTAGGGTGACTGTTAGAGTTAGGGTTATGTGGAGGGATAGGATGAGTGTTAATGTTTGGATTAGGGTTAGGGTGATGGCTAGTGTGAAGGTGAGGTTTAGGGTTAGGTTAGGGTGAGGTTTAGGGTTATGGTTAGGGTTAGGATTAAGGTGAGGTTAAGGTTTAGGGTTAGAGTTAGGGTTAAGGTGAGGCTGAGCGTGAGGTTTAGGCTTAAGGATACACTGAGGGTGAGGGTGAGGGTGAGGTTTAGGTTTAGGATGAGAGTTAGGGTTCAGGTTAAGTTTAGGGTTAGGTTGAGGGTTAGGATTAGGTTTACGTTGAGTGTGAGGGTTAGAGTTAGGTTGAGGGTTAGGGTTATGGTGAGGTTTAGGGTTAGGGTTAGGGTGAGGGTTAGGATGAGGATTAGGGTTAGAGTTAGGGTGAGGGTTAGGATGAGGGTAAGGGTTAAAGTAAGGGTGAGGGTTAGGGTTAGGGTCAGGATTAGGGTTATGTTTAGGGTTAGGGTGATGTTTATGGTCAAGGTTAGGGTGAGGGTTAGGATTAGGATTAGGGTTAGGATTAGGGTTAGGGTGAGGGCCAGTGTGAGGGGGAGGGTTAGGGTTAGTGTTAGGGTGAGGTTTAGGGTTAGGGTTACGTTTAGGTTGAGGGTTAGGATGAGGGTTAGGTTTACTGTAAGGGTGAGGGTTAGGGTTAGGGTGAGGGTTAGGGTTAAGTTTAGGGTTAGGGTGAGGGTGAGGGTTAGGATTAGGGTTAGGGTTAGGATTATTTTTAGGGTTACAGTTACGGTGAGGGTGAGGGTGAGGGTTAGGGTTAGGGTTAGGTTGAGGTTTTTTGTGTTAGGGTTAGGGTTAGAGTTAGGGTTAGGGTGAGGGTAGGGTTAGTGTTACTGTGAGGGTTAGTGTTTGGGTTAGGGTATGGGTTACGGTGAGTGCTGTGGTTAGGGTGAGGGTTAGGATTAGGGTTAGGGTTATTGTTAGGGTTAGGTTTTGGGTTAAGGTAACGTTGAGAGTAAGGGTGAGCATTAGGGTTTAGGGTTAGGGTCAGGTTTAGGTTTTGGTATAGGGTTAGAGTTAGGGTTAGGGTGAGGGTGAGGTTTAGAGTTAGTGTTAGGTTTAGGGTGAGAGTTAGGTTGAGGGTGAGGTTTAGGGTTAGGGTTATGGGAAGGTTTAGTGTGAGGGTTAGGGTTAGGGTTTGGGTAAGGTTGAGGTTTAGGTTTAGAGTTAGGTTAAGGGTGAGGCTGAGGTTGAGGGTTAGGGTTAGTGTTAGAGTTAGGTTTAGGGTGAGGGTTAGGATTAGGGTGAGGGTGAGGGTTAGGGTTAGGCTTAGGCTTAGGGTTAAGCTGAGAGTGAGGGTGAGGGTGAGGGTTAGGTTTAGGGTGAAAGTTAGGGTTAGGGTTAGGGTGAGAGTTAGGTTTCGATTATTTTTAAGGTTAGGGTGAGGGTTAGGGTTAGGATTAGGGTTAGAGTGAGGGCTAGGATGAGGGTGATGTTTAAGGTTAGTGTTAGGGTAAGGTTTAGGTTTAGGATTAGGATTTGTGTTAGGGTTAGGATGAGGGTTAGGGTTACTGTGAGGGTGAGGGTTAGGGTTAGGTTGAGGGTTAGGGTTAAGATTATGTTTAGGGTGAGGGTGAGTGTTAGGTTTAGGGTTAGGGTTAGGGTTAGCTTTAGGGTTAGTATTAGTGTTATTGTTAGGGTTAGGGTTAGAGATATGGTGAGGGAGAGGGTGAGGTTGAGGGTGAGGTTTAGGGTTAGAGTGATTTTTAGGGCTGCGGTTAGGTTTAGGGTTAGGATGAGGGGGCGGTTTAGGGTTAGATTTAGGGTTAGTTGTAGGGTTAAGTCGAGTGTTAATGTTAGGGTTAGTGTTAGAGTTAAGTTTAGGGTGAGGGTTCGGTTGAGGATTAGTGTGAGGGTTAGTGTGAGGTTTAGGGTTTAGGATGAGGTTTAGGGTTAGGGTTAGGGTTAGGATTAAAGTTAGTGTTAGGCTTAAGTTGAGGGTTAGGGTGAGGGTGAGGTTTAGGGTTAGGGTTAGGATTAGGATTAGGGTTAGGGTTAGGGTGAGGGATAGGATGAGGGTTAGGTTTAAGGATAGGGTTAGGCTTAGGTTTAGGCTGAGGGTGATGGTGAGGTTGAGGGTTAGGGTTAGGGTGACGTTAGGGCCAGGGTTAGGGTGAGAGTTAGAGCTCGGGTTATGTTTAGGGTTAGCGTGATTGTTAGGGTAATGATTACAGTGAGAGTGAGGGTTAGGTTAAGGTTGAGGGATTGGGTTATGGTTAGTGTGAGGGTGAGGGTGAGAGTTAGGGTTAGGGTTAGTCTGAGGGTTAGGATGAGTATTAGGTTTAGGATTAGGGTTAGGGTGAGGGCTAGATTGAAGGTGAGGTTTAGGGTTAAGGTTATGGGGAGGGTTAGGATGAGGGTTAGTGTTAGGATTAGGGTTAGTGTAATGGCTAGGGTGTGGGTGAGGTTTAGGGTTAGGTTAGGGTGAGATTTAGGGTTAGCTTTAGGGTTAGGGTTAGGGTGAGGTTGAGGTTTAGGGTTAGAGTTAGGGTTAAGGTGAGACTGAGGGTGAGGGTTAGGGTTAGGTTTAGGATTAGCATTAGGGTAAGGGTTAGGGTGAGTGTGAGTGTTAGGGTTAGGGTTAGGGTTAGGCTTAGGGTTACACTGAGGGTGAGGTTGAGGGTTAGGGTTATGGTGAGAGATAGGGTCCAGGTTAAGTTTAGGGTGAAGTTGAGGGTTAGGGTTAGGTTTACATTGAGTGTGAGGGTTAGACTTAGCTTGAGGGTTAGGGTTAGGGTTAGGCTTAGGGTGAGGTTTAGGGTTAGGTTTAGGGTGAGGGTTAGGATGAGGATTAGGGTTAGGATTAGGGTTAGGTTCAGGGCTAGGTTGAGGGTGAGGGTTAGGGTTAGTGTTAGGGTGAGGTTTAGGTTTATAGTTAGAGTTAGAGTGAGGGTTAGGGTGAGGGTAAGGGTTACGGTAAGGGTGAGGGTTAGTGTTAGGTTGAGGGTTATGGTTAGGTTTAAGGTTAGGATGAGGGTGAGTGTTAGGATTAGGGATAGGGTTAGGGTTATTGTTAGGGTTATGGTTATGGTGAGGGTGAGGGTGAGGGTGAGTGTGAGGGTTAGGGTTAGGGTTAGGGTTAGGGTGAGGTTAGGGTTAGGGTTAGTGTGAGGGTTAGTTTTGGGGTTAGGTTATGGGTTACGGTGAGGGTTGTGGTTAGGGTGAGGGTTGGGATTAGGGTTATGGTTATTGTTAGGGTTAGGTTTAGGGTTACGGTTACAGTGAAGGTAAGGGTGAGGGTTAGGGTTTAGGGTTAAAGTGAGGTATAGGGTTTGGGTAAGGGTTAGAGTTAGGGTTAGGGTGAGGGTGAGGTTTAGGGTTAGAGTTAGGGTTAGGGTGATGGTTAGGTTGAGGTTTAGGATTACGGTTAATGTTAGGGTTAGGGTTAGGTTTAGGGTGAGGGTTAGGTTGAGGGTGAGGTTTAGGTTTAGGGTTAGTGTTAGTTTGAGGGTGAGGGTGAGGGTTAGGTTGAGGTTTAGGGATAGGGATAGGTTTAGGATTAGGGTTAGGGTGAGCATGATTGTGAGGGTTAGGGCAAAGGTTAGGCTTAGGCTTAGGGATAGGCTGAGGGTGAGAGTGGGGTGAGGATTATGGTTAGGGTGATGGTTAGGGTTAGGGGTAGTGTTATTTTTAGGGTTAGCATTAGAGTTACGGTGAGGGTGAGGGTGCGGGTGAGGTTTAGGGTTATGGTTAGGGTGGGGTTTAGGGTTAGGGTTAGGGTTAGGATGAGGGTGAGGGTGAGGGTGAGGTTTAGGGTTAGTGTTAGGGTTAGGGTGAGGATGAGGGTTAGGGTTAGGGTTAGGTATAGGGTAAGGGTGTGGTTTAGGGTTAGGGTTAGTGTTCGGGTTAGAGTAACGGTGAGGGTTAGGGTGCAGAATGAGTGTGAGCGTTGTGGTTAGGTTTAGGGTTATGCTTATGGTTAGGCTTAGGTTTGGGCTAAGGGTGAGCTTGATCTTTAGGGTTATTGTTTGGGTTAGGGTTAGGGTTATGGAGTGGGTTAGGATGAGGGTTAATGTTAGGATTAGGGTTAGGCTAATGTCTAGGGAGCGGGTGATGTTTAGGGTTAGGTTAAGGTGAGGTTTATGGTTAGGGTTAGGGTTAGGCTTAGGGTTACATTGAGTGTGAGCGTGAGGGTGAGGGTTAGGGTGGGAGTTAGGGTTCAGGATAAGTTTCGAGTTAGGGTGAGGGTTAGGGTTAGGTTTACGATGAGTGTGAGGGTTAGGGTTAGGTTGAGGGTTAGGGGTAGGTTTAGGGTTAGGGTAAGATTTAGGGTTAGGGTTAGGGTGAGTGTTAGGATGTGGGTTAGGGTTACGGTAAGGGTGAGGGTTAGGGTTAGGGTGAGTGTTAGGTTTAGGTTTAGGTTTAGGGTGAGGGTGAGGGTTAGGGTTAGGGTTTGGGTTAGGGTTAGGTTTAGGGTTAGGGTTATTTTTAGGGTTGCGGTTATGTTGAAGGTGAGGGTGAGGGTTAGGGTTAGGGTTAGGTTGAGGTTTTTAGTGTTAGGGTTAGGGTTAGAATTAGGGATAGGGTGAGGTTAGGGTTAGGGTTACTGTGAAGGTTAGTGTTTGGGTTAGGGTGTGGGTTACGGTGAGGTTTTTGGTTAGGATGAGGGTTAGGATTAGGGTTAGGGTTATTGTTAGGGTTAGGTTTTGGGTTAAGGTAACGTTGAGAGTAAGGGTGAGCGTTAGGGTTTAGGGTTAGGGTCAGGTTTAGGTTTTGGGTTAGGGTTAGAGTTAGGGTTAGGGTGAGCGTGAGGTTTAGATTTAGGGTTAGGGTGAGGGTTATGTGGAGGGTTAGGGTTAGGGTTAGGGTTAGTGTTAGGGTTAGGGTGAAGTTTAGGGTGAGGGTTAGGATGAGGGTGAGGTTTAGGATTAGGGTTATGGGGAGGTTTAGGATGAGGGTTAGTGTTAGGATTAGGGTTAGGGTGAGTGCTAGGTTGAGGGTGAGGTTTAGTGTTAGGGTTAGGGTCAAGTTTAGGGTTAGGGTTAGAGTTAGGGTGAGGGTGAGGTTTAGGTTTAGAGTTAGGGTAAGGGTGGGGCTGAGTTTGAGGGTTAGGTTTTGGGTTAGTGTTTGAGTTAAAGTTAGGGTGAGGGTTAGGATTAGGGTGAGTTTGAGCATGAAGGTTAGGCTTAGGCTTAGTGTTAGGATTCGGATTAGGGTAAGGGTTTGGGTGAGTGTGATGTTTATGGTTAGGGTTAGGCTTAGGCTTAGGTTTAGACTGAGAGTGAGGGTGAGGGTGAGGGTTAGGGTTATGGTGAAGGTTAGGGTTAGTGTTAGGGTGAGAGTTAAGGTTTTAGTATGTTTAGGGTTAGGGTGAGGGTTAGGGATTGGATTAGTGTTAGAGTGAGGGCTAGGGTGAGGGTGAGGGTTAGGGTTAGTGATAGGGTTAGGTTTATCATTAGGGTTAGGGTTTGGGTTAGGGTTAGGATGAGGGTTAGGGTTATGGTGAGAGTGAGGTTTAGGGTTAGGTTGAGGGTTAGGGTTAAGATTATGGTTAGGGTGAGGTGAGTGTTAGGATTAGGGTTAGGGTAAGGGTCAGGTTTAGGGTTAGGATTTGTGTTATTGTTAGGGTTAGGGTTAGAGTTATGGTGAGGGTGATGGTGAGGGTGAGATTTAGGATTAGGGTGAGGTTTAGTGTTAAGTTTAGGATTAGGGTTAGTGTGAGGGTGAGGTTTAGGGTTACATTTAGGTTTAGTTGTAGGGTTAGGTGGAGCGTTAATGTTAGGGTTAGTGTTAGGGTTAATGTTAGGTTGAGGGTTAGGTTGAGGATTAGTGTGAGGGTTAGTGTGATTTTTAAGGTTTAGGCTGAGGTTTAGGGTTAGGGTTAGGGTTAGGATTAATGTTAGGATTAGGCTTAAGTTGAGGGTTAGGTGAGGGTGAGGTTTAGGGTTAGGGTTAGCATTAGGATTAGGGTTACGGTTAGGGTGAGCGATACCATGAGGTTTAGGCTTAGGGATTGAGTTAGGCTTAGTGTTAGGCTGAGGGTGAGGGTGAGGTTTAGGGTGAGGATGAGGGTTAGGGTTAGGGTGAGGGTGAAAGTTAGTGTTAGGTCAGTGTTACCGTAAGGTTTAAGGTGTGGGTAAGGGTTACCCTTAGTGTTAGGATTAGGTTTAGGGTAAGGGTTAGGGTGAGTGTGAGGTTAGGTTTAGGTTTAGGCTTAGGATTAAGGATAGGCTGAGGCTGAGGGTGAGTGTGAGTGTTAGTGTTAGGGTGAGAGTTTGGGGTAGGTTTAGGGTGAGAGTTAGGGTTCAGGTTATGTTTAAGGTTATGATGAGGGTTAGGGTTAGGGTTACGGTGAGCGTGAGGTTAGGGTTAGGTTGAGGGTTAGGGTTAGGCTTAAGATTAGGGTGAAGGTTAGGTTTAGGGTTAGGGTGAGGGTTAGGATGAGGATTAGGGTCAGAATTAGGGTTGGGGTGACGGCTAGGGTGAGGGTGAGGGTTAGGGTTAGTGTTTGGGTGAGATTTAGGTTTAGGGTTATTGTTAGGGTGAGGGTTAGGATAAGGGTTAGGTTTAGAGTGAGGGTGAGGGTTAGGGTGAGCGTTAGGGTTAGGATTAGTGTTAAGGTGATGGTGAGTTTAGGATTAGATTTAGGGTTGGGGGAGGGTTAGGTCGAGGGTTAGGGTTAGGATTAGTGTTAGGGTTAAGGTTAGGGTGAGGGTTAGGTTGATGTTTAGCGTTAGGGTTTAGGTTAGGATTAGAATTAGGGTTATTGTGATGGTATGTGAGAATTAGGGTTTCGGGTTAGGCTTAGGGTTAGGGTTATGCTGAGGGTGAGGTTGGGGGTGAGGATTAGGGTTAGGTCATGGTTAGGGTTAGGGTTAGGGGAGGGTTAGTATGAGGGATCGGGTTAGGATTAGGGTTAGGGTGAGGGCTAGGGTGAGGATGAGGGTTAGAATGAGCGTTAGGCTTAGGATTAGGGTTAGGCTGAGCATGAGGTTGACGTTGAAGGTTAGGGTTAGGGTGACGGTTAGGTTTAAGTTTAAGTTGAGGGTTAGGATGAGGTTTAGGTTTAGGGTGACTGTTAGGGTGAGGATGATGGTACGGGTAAAGGTGAGTTTTAGGCTGAGGTTGAGGGTTAAGATAAGGGTGAGAGTGAGGGTTAGAATTAGGGTTAGGGTGAGGGCTAGGGTGAGGGTGAGGGTTAGAGTTAAGGTTAGGGTTATTGTTAGGGTTAGGTTACGGTTACTGTGATGGTGAGGTTTAGGGTTAGGGTTAGTGTTAGGGTTAGGGTGAGAGTGAAGTTTAGGTTGAGGTTTCTGGATAGGGCTAGGTTTAGGATTAGGGTTAGGGTGAGGGTGAATGTGGGGCTGAGCATTAGGGTTAGGGTGATGGTTGGGGTTCGGGTTAGTGTTATTGTTAGGGTTAGGGTTAGAGTTACAGTGAGGGTGAGGGTGCGGGTGAGGTTTAAATTTAGGGTTAGGATGGGCTTTAGTGTTAGGGTTAGGGTTAGGATGAGGGTGAGGTTTAGGGTTAGATATATGGTTAGGGGGAGGGTAGGGGGAGGGTGTATGTGAGGGTTAGGGTTAGGCTTAGGCTTAGGGTTAGGCTGAGGGTTAGGGTAAGTGTGAGGGTTAGGGTTAGGGTTAGGGTGAGAGTTAGGATTCGGATTATGTTTATGGTTAGGGTGAGGGATAGGGTTAGGGTTAGGGGGAGGGTGAGAGTTAGGCTTAGGGTTAGGGTTAGGGTTAGGGTTATTGTTAGTGTTATGGTTATGGTTAAGTTTGTGGTGAGGGTGAGGATGATGGTGAGGTTTATGGTTTTAGAGTTAGAGTTACTTTGAGGTTGAGGGTGACGGTGAGGTTTAGGGTTAGAGTTAGGTTTAGGGGGACTTTTAGGGTGAGGTTAAGGGTTAGGGTTAGTGTTACGTTTAGGGTGAGGGAGTGGTTTAGGTTGAGATTTAGGGATAGGGTTAGTTTTAGGATTAGGTTTACTGTTAGGGTGAATGTGAGGGTTAGGGCGAAGGTTAGTGTTAGGCTGAGGGTGAGACTGATGGTGAGGGTTAGGTTTAGGGTGAGGGCTAGTGTTAGGGTTATGGGGAGGGTTTGCATGAGCTTTAAGGTTAGGATTAGGGTTAGGGTGAGGGCTAGGGTGAGGGTGAGGTTTAGGGTTTGGTTTAGGGTGAGGGTTAGGATGAGGGTTAGGGTTAGGATTAGGGTTAGGATTAGGGCTAGTGTGAGGGTTAGGGTGAGGGTTAGGGTTAGGGTTAGGGTGAGGGTGAGTGTGAGGCTTAGGGTGAGGATTAGGCTTAGGGTTAGAGTGAGGGTTAAGTTTAGGGATTGGACTAGGGTGAGTGTGAGGATGAGGATTAGGGTTAGGTTTAGGTTTAGGGTTATGTTTAGGTATAATTTTAGGTTTAGGGTTAGGGTTAGGGTGAGAGTGAGTGTAAGGGTTAGGTTGAGGTTTAAGCTTAGGCTTATAGTTAGGCTGAGGGTGAGGGTGGGGGTGAGGATTAGGGGTAGGCTGATTGTTCTGGTTAGGGTTAGTGTTATTGTTATAGTTAGGTTTAGAATTACAGTGAGGGTGCAGGAGCGGGTGAGGGTTAGTGTTAGGGTGAGGTTTAGGTTTGAGTTAGGGTTAGAGTTAGGTTTAGGGTGAGGGTGAGGTTTAGGGTTAGAATTACGGTTAGGGTGAGGGTTAGGTTGAGGTTTAGGGTTAGTGTTAGTGTTAAGGTTAGGTTTACGGTGAGAGTTAGGGTTAGGATTAGAGTTAGGGTGAGGGTGAGTGTGTGTGTTAGGGTTAGGTTTAGGGTTAGGCTTAGGGTTAGGCTGAGGGTGAGGTTGAGGTGAGGGTTAGGATTAGGTTGAGGGTTAGGTTTAGGTTTAGGGTGAGGGTAAGGATGAGTGTTAGGCTTATGGTGAGGGTTAGTTTTAGGATTAGGGTTAGGGTGAGGGCTATAGTGAGGGTGAGGTTTAGGGTTAGGGTTAGGGTTAGGATGAGTGTGAGGTTTAAGGTTAGAGTTAGGGTTAGGGTGAGGCTGAGGATGAGGGTTAGGTTTAGGGTTAGTGTTAGATTAAGTGTTAGGGTGAGGGTGAGGGTTAGGCTAAGGGTTAGGATTAGGATTAGGGTAAGTGTTAGGGTGAGTCTGAGGGTTAGGGTTAGGCTTAGGTTTAGGCTTAGGTTTAGGCCGAGGGTGAGGGTGAGGGTGAAAGTTAGGGTTAGGTTGAGGTTTAGGGTTAGGGTTAGGGTGAGATTAAGGGTTCAGCTTAAGTTTAGGGTTAGGGTGAGTGTACCGGTTAGTCTTACAGTGAGCATGAGAGTTAGGGTAAGTTTGAGGGTTAGGGTTAGGGTTAGGTTTATTGTGACGGTTAGGGTTAGAGTTAGGGTGAGGGTTAGGATGAGGATTAGGGTTAGGATTAGGGTTAGGGTGCGGGATAGTGTGAGGTTGAGGGTTAGGATTAGTGTTAGGGTGAGGATTAGGTTTAGGGTTAGGGTTAGGGTGAGGGTTAGGATGAGGGTTAGGGTTATGGTGACGTGAGGGTTAGGGTTAGGGTTTATGTTAGGGTTAGAACTAGTGTTAGGGTGAGGGTGAGTGTTAGGATTAAGGTTAGGGTTAGGGTTAGGTTTAGGTTTAGGGTTAGGATTAGTGTTAATTTTAGTGTTAGAGTTACAGTTAGGGTGAGGCTGAGGGTGAGGTTGAGGGTTAGGTTTGGGGTGACGTATATGGTTATGGTTAGGATTATGGTTATGTTGAGGGTGAGGTTTAGGGTTAGATTTAGGGTTAGGGTGCGGGTTATGTGGAGGGTTAGGATTAGGGTTAGTGTGAGGGTTAAGGTTAGGGTGAGGGTTAGGTTGAGTTTTAGGGTTAGGGTTAGGTTTAGGGTTTGGATTTGGGTTAGGGTGAGGGTGAGTGTGAGGGTTACGGTTAGGTTTAGGCTTAGGCTGAGGGTGAGGGTGGGGTGAAGGATTAGGTTTAGGGTGATGGTTAGGATTAGGGTTAGTGTTGGATAGGGTGAGTGTGAGGATTAGGGTAAGGCTTAGGATTAGGCTTAGGGTTAGACTGAGTGTGAGGTTCAGTGTGAGGGTTAGGGTTAGGGTGATGTTTAGGTTTACGGTTAGGGTGAGGGTTAGGATGAGTTTTAGGGTTACAGTAAGGGTTAGGGTGAGGATGACAGTATGGGTTAAGGTGAGGTTGAGACTGAAAGTGAGGGTTAAGATAAGGGTGAGGATTAGTGTTAGGATTAGGGTGGGGTTTAGGGTTAGGGTTAAGGAAAGGTTTAGGTGGAGGGGGAAGTTTAGGGTTAGATACAGGGTTAGGGGGAGGGTTAGGGGGAGGGTTAGGGTTAGGGTTTGTGTTAGGGTTAGCGTGAGGGTGAGGGTTACTGTTAGGGTTAGGGTTAGGGTGAGGTTTAGGGTTAGGGTTAGGGTTTGGTTTAGAGTTATGGTGAGGGTGAGGGTGCGGGTGAGTGTGAGGGTTAAGGTTAGGTTTCAGGTAAGGCTTGTGGTTAGGCTTAGGGTTAGGCTGAGTGTGAGGGTGGGTTTGAGGGTTAGGGTTAGGTTGAGGTTTTCATATAGGGTTATAGGGAGGGTTAGGATGAGGGTTAGGGTTAGGATTAGGGTTAGGGTGAGGGCTAGGGTGAAGGTGAGGTTTAGGGTTATGGTTAGGTTGAGGTTTAGGTTTAGGGTTAGGGTTAGGTTTAGGGTGAGCTTGGGGTTTAGGGTTAGAGTTAGGGTTAAGGTGAGGCGGAGGTTGAGGGTTAGGGTAAGGGTTAGGATTAGGATTAGGGTAAGGGTAGGGTGAGTGTGAGGGTTAGGGTTAGGGTGAGGGTTAGGGTTAGGGTTAAGTTGAAAGTTAGGGTTCAGGTAAAGTTTAGGGTTAGGGTGAGGGTTAGGGTTAGCTTTAAGTTGAGCGTGAGGATTACGGTTAGGTTGAGGGTTAGGTTTAGGGTTAGGGTTAGGGTGAGGTTTAGGGTTAGGGTGAGGGTTAGGATGAGAAGTACGGTTAGAATTAGGGTTAGGATGAGGGCTAGGTTGAGGGTGAGGGTTAGGTTTAGTGTTAGGGTGACTTTTAGTGTTAGGGTTAGGGTTAGGGTGAGGGTTAGGATGAGGGTTAGGGTTAGAGTAATTGTGAGGGTTAGGGTTAGGTTGAGGGTTAGGTTTAGGATTAGGGTTAGTGTGAGGTTGAGGATTAGGATTAGGGTTAGGGTTAGGGTTATTGTTAGGGATAGGGTTAGGGTTACGATTATGGTGAGGTTGAGGTTTAGAATTAGGGTTATGGTGAGGTTTTTAGTGTTACGGTTAGGTTTAGAGTTAGGGTTAGCGTGAGGTTCGGGTTATTGTGAGGGTTAGTTTTAGGGTTTTGGTTTGCGGTGAGATTTATGGTTAGGGTTAGGGTAAGGATTAGGGTTTGGGTTATTGTTATGGTTAGGTTTAGGGTTACGGTTAGGGTGAGGGTGTGAGGTTTAGGCTTAGTGTTAGGGTTAGGCCTAAGGTTAGGGTTAGGGTTAGGATTACGGTTGGGGTTAGGGTGAGATTTAGGTTTTGGTTTACTTTATAGTTAGGTTTAGGTTGAGGGTGGGATTTAGGGTTAGAGTTAGGGTTAGGGTGAGGGTTAGAGTGGGGGTAAGGTTTAGGGTTCGGATTAGGCTGAGGGTTAAGGGGCGGTCACGGTAAGGTTATAGGTGAGGGTTAGGCCTAGGGTGAGGGTTACGGTAAGGGTCAGGGTTAGGGTTAGGGTGAGGGTTAGCCTGAGGGTTAGGCTGAGGCTGAGGGTTAGACTGAGGATTAGTGTTAGGGTTAGTGTGAGATTTATGGTGAGGGTGAGGGTTAGGGTTAGGGTGTGGGCTAGGGTGAGGGTGAGGATTAGGGTTAGAGTTAGGATTAGGCTGAGGGTTAGGTTGAGGGTAAGGGTTAGGTTTAGGGTGAGTGTTAGGGTTAGGGTTAGGGGGAGGGTTCGGATGAGGATTAGGGTTAGGATTAAGGTTAGGGTAAGGGCTAGGGTAAGCGTAGGTTTAGAGTTAGGGTTAGGTTCAGGTTTAGGGTTAGGGTTAGGCTAAGGGTTATGGTGAGGGTGAGGTTTAGGGTTTGAGTTAGGGTTAGGGTGAGGGTTAGGTTTAGGGTGAGGGTTAGTGTGGGGGTCACGGTAAGGGTAAATGTGAAGTTTAGGCTGAGGATGAGGGTTACGGTAAGGGTGAGGGTTAGGTTTAGGGTGAGGGTTAGTGTTAGGTTTAGGGTGAGGTTTAGGGTTAAGGTGATGGTTATTGTTAGTGTTAGTGTGAGGTTTAGGGTTAGGGTTAGGGTTAGGATTAATGTTAGGGTTAGGCTTAAGTTGAGGCTTAGGGTGAGGGTGAGAGTCAGGGTTAGGTTTTGATTGGGATTTGGGTTAGGATAAATGTGAGGGTTAGGGTTAGGGATAGGGATAGGCTTAGGTTTAGGCTGAGGGTGAGGGTAAGTGTTAGGATTAGAGTTAGGGTGAGGGAAAGGGTTAGGGTGAGAGTTAGGGTTTGGGTTAAGTTTAGGGTTAGCGTGAGTGTTAGGGTACGGGTTACAGTGAGGGTTAGGGTTAGGTATAGGCTTAGGTTTAGGCTGAGGGTGAGGGTGAGTGTGAGGATTAGTGTTAGGGTGAGGGATAGGGTTAGGGTTAGAGTTAGGGTTTGGGTTAAGTTTAGGGTTAGGGTGAGTGTTAGGGTAGGGGTTACAGTGAGTGTGAGGGTTAGGTTTAGGTTGAGGTTTAGGGTTAGGGTTAGGGTTAGGGTGAGGTTGAGGGTTAGGATTAGGGTTATTTTTAGGATGAGGTTTAGGATGAGTGTTAGGGTTAAGATTAGGGTTAGGGTGAGAGCTAGCTTTAGGGTGAGTTTTAGGGTTAAGATTAGGGTGAGGTTTAGGGTTAGGATTAGGGTTAGGGTTAGGGTGAGGGTGAGGTTTAGGGTCAGAGGTAGGGTTAGGGTGAGGCTGAGGGTGAGGGTTGGGTTAGGGTGAGGGTTAGGTTGACGGTGAGTGTTAGGATTGTTAGGGTGTTAGGAGTGTTAGGGTTAGGATTAGGGTTAGGTTTAGGGATAGGATTACTGTTATTGTTAGGGTTAGAGTTAAGGTGAGGTTGAGGGTGAGGGTGAGGGGTAGGTTTATTGTTAGGGTGAGTTTTAGGGTTTGGGTTAGTGTTAGGGTGAGGGTTAGGATGAGGGTTAGGGTTACGGTAAGTGTGAGGGTTAGGGTTAGAGTGAGGGTTAGGGTAAGGATTAGGGTTAATGTAAGGTTGAGCGTTAGGATTAGGGTTAGTGTTAGGGTTAAGGTTTCAATGAGGTTGAGGGTTAGAGTTAGAGTTTGGGTGAGGTTTTTAGTGTTAGGGTTAGGGTTAGAGACAGGGTTAGGGTGAGTGTGAGGTTTAGGGGTAGAGTTAGGGTTAGGGTGAAGGTTAAGGTGAGGGTTAGTGTTAGGGTGAGGGTTAAGTTGGGCGTGACGGTAAAGGTAAAGTTGAGGGTTAGGCCTAGGGTGAGGGTTACAGTAGGATGTGGGTTAGGTTTACGGTGAGGGTTAGGGTTAGGGTGAGGGTGAGGGTGACGGTTAGATTGAGGATTTGTGTTAGGGTTTGTGTGAGTTTGAGGGTGAGGATGAGGGTTAGGCTTAGGGTGAGGGCTAGGGTGAGGGTGAGGATTAGGTTTAGTGTTAGGGTGAGTTTAGGGTTAGGGTGAGGGTTATGGTTAGCGTTAGGGCTAGGTTTAGGTGTAGGTTTAGTGTTAGGGTTAGGGTTTGAGTTAGGGTAGGGTTAGGGTAAGTGTTTTTGTTAGGGTTATTATTAGGGTTAGGGTTAGGATGAGGTTTAAGTTTAGGTTTCGGTTTAGAGTTAGGGTTAGTGTGAGGGTGAGGTTTAGGGTTAGAGTTAGGGTGAGTGTTAGGGTTAGAGTTAGGGTGAGCGTTAGGGTTAGGGTTAGGCTTAGGCTTTGGCTTAGACTTAGGCCCAGCATGTGGGTGAATGTTAGGGTTAGGGTTAGGGTGAGGGTTAAGGTTAGGGTTAGGGTGAGGATTAGGATGAGGTTTAGGGTTAGAATTAGGGTTAGGCTGAGGGCTAGGGTGAGGTTTATGGTGAGGGTTAGGCTTAGGGATAGGTTTCAGTTTAGGAATAGGTTTAGGGTGAGGGTGAATGTGAGGGTTAGAATTAGGGTTAGGTTTAGGCTTAGGGTTAGGGTGAAGGTTAGGGTTAGGGTTTTGTTAGGGTGAGGGTGAGGCTGAGGATTAAGGTTAGGTTGAGGGTTAGGTTTAGGTTTAGGGTTAGTGTTAGTGTTAGGGTTAGGGTTACAGTGATGGTTAGGGTTAGGGTTAGGGTTATTGTTAAGGTTAGGGTTAGGGTTACAGTTACAATGAGGGTGAGGGTGAGGATTAGCGTTAGCATTATGGTTAGATTTAGTGTTAGGGTTAGGGTTAGACTTAGGGTTAGGGTGAGGGTGAGGTTTAGGGGTAGAGTCAGGGTTAGGGTGAGTGTTAGGTTGAGGGTTAGGGTTAGGGTGAGGGTTAGGGAGGGAGTGACGGTACGGGTAAACGTGAGGGTTAGGCTGAGGGTGTGGGTTATTTTAAGAGTGTGGGTTAGTGTTAGCGTGAGAGTTAGGGTTAGGGGTAGTGTGAGGATGAGGGTTAGATTGAGGATTATTTTTAGGGTTAGTGTGAGGTTTAGGGTGAGGATGGGTGTTAGGGTTAGGGTGAGGGCTAGGGTGAGGGTGAGGGCTAGGGTTAGGTTGAGGGTGAAGTTTAGAGTTAGGGTGATGGTTAGATTTAGTGTGAGGGTTAGTGTTAGGGTTAGGGTGAGTGTTCGGTTGAGGGTAAATGTTAAGGTGAGGCTTAATTTAAGGGTGAGGGTTAGGGTTATTGTTAGGGTTAGGTTTAGGGTTATGGTTAAGTTGAGCGTGAGGGTGAAGTGTAGGTTTAGGGTTGAGGATGAGCTTTAGGTTTAGGGTTAGGTTTAGAGTTAGGGTTAGGGTGAGAGTGAGGTTTAGTGTTAGAGTTAGTGTTAGGGTTAGGGTTAGGGTCAGGGTAAGTGATAGTGTTAGGGCTAGGCTTAGGCTTAGGCTTAGGCTTAGGCCGAGCATGAGGGTGAGGTTTAGGGTTAGGGTTAGAGTGAGGGTTAGGGTGAGGGTTAGGATGAGGTTTAGGGTTAGGATTAGGGTTAAGGTGAGGGCTAGGGTGAGGGTTAGGGTAAGGTATAGGGTTACATTTAGGATTAGGGTTAGGTTGAGGGTGAGGGTGAATGTGATGGTTAGGGTTAGGGTTAGTGTTATTGTTAGGGTTAGGGTTAGTGCTATGGAGAGGGTGAGGGTGCCGGTGAGGGGTAGGTTTAGTTTTAGGGTGGGGTTTAGGGTTAGGGTTAGGGTTAGGGTTAGTCTGAGGGTGAGGTTTAGGGTTAGATATAGGGTTAGGGGGAGGGTTAGGGTGAGGGTTAGGTTTAGGCTTAGTGTTAGGGTTAGGGTGAGGGTGAGGGTTAGGTTAAGGTTTAGGGTTAGGGTTAGTGTGAGGCTTAGTGTTAAGGTTAGGGTTAGTGTTTGAGTGAGGTTAACTTTTAGGGTGAGGGTTTGGGTTATGGTGAGGGTTATGCTTTTGGTGAGGGCTAGTGTTAGTTTTAGGGTTAGGGTTCAGGTGAGGCTTAGGCTTAGGGTTAAAGTTAGGGTTAGAGTGTGGCTGAGGGTGAGGGTGAGGGTTAGGGTTAGGGTTATTGTTAGAGTTAAGGTTAATGTGATGGTTAGGTTGACGGTTAGGTTTAGTGTTAGAGTTAGGATTATTATTAGGCTTAGGGTTAGAATGAGTGTGAGGTTTAGGGTTAGGCTGAGGGTGAGGGTGAGGGATAGGTTTAGGGTGAGGTTTAGGGTTAGGGTTAGGGTGAGAGTTAGGGTTCGGGTTAAGTTTAGGTTTAGGGTGAGGGTTAGGGTACGGGTTAAGGTCAGGGTGAGCGTTACGTTTAGGTTGAGCTTTAGGGTTAGGTTAGGATTAGGGTGAGGGTGAGGGTGAGGGTTAGGGTTAGTGTTAGGGTGAGGGTTAGGATGAGGGTTAGGTTAAGATTAGGGTGATGGTGAGGTTTAGGTTTAGGTTGAGTTTTAGGTTTAGGGTTAGGGTTAGGGTGAGGGTGAGGTTTAGGATTAGAGTTAGGGTTAGGGTGAGGCTGAGGGTGAGGGTGAGGGTTGTGGTAAGTGTTAGAGTTAGGGTTAGGGTGAGGGTTAAGGTGAGATTGAAGTTTAGGCTTAGAGTTAGGATTAGGATTAGGGTAAGTGTTAGGGTGAGTGTGAGGGTTAGGGTTAGGGTTAGGCTTCAGCTTAGGGTTAGTCTGAGGGTGAGGGTTAGGTTTAGCGTGAGTGTTAGGGTTAGGGTTAGTCTGAGGGTTAGTCTGAGGGTGAGGGTTAGGCGTAGGGTTAGGATTAGGTTAAACGTTAGGGTAAGTGTGACGGTTAGGTTTAGGGTTAGGCTTTGGCTTAGGGTTAGCCTGAGGGTGCGGGTGAGGGTGAGGGTTAGGGTTAGGGTGATGATTAGTGTTAGGTTTAGGGTGAGAGTTTGGGTTCCACTAAAGTTTAGGGTTAGGGTGAGGGTTAGGGTTAGGTTTAAGTTTAGGTTTAGGGATAGTGTGATGGTTAGGGTTAGGGTTAGGTTTAGGGTTAGGATGAGGATTAGGGTTAAGCTTAAGTTTAGGGTGAGGACTAGGGTGACGTTGAGGGTTAGTGTTAGTGTTAGGGTTTGGGTTAGGATTAGGGTTAGGGTTAGGGTGAGGGTTTGGATGAGGGTTAGGTTTACAGTGAGGTGGAGGATTAGGGTTAGGTGTAGGGTTAGGGTTAGGATTAGGGTTAGGGTGAGGGTGAGTGTTAGTATTAGGGTTAGGCTTAGGTTTAGGGTTAGGTTTAGGGTTAGGATTAGTGTTATTGTTAGGGTTAGGGTTAGATTTATGGTAACGGTGAGGGTGAGGGTGAGGGTGAAGTTTAGGGTTAGGGTTAGGGTGAGGTTTATGATTTGTGTTAGGATTATGGTTAGGGTGAGGGTGAGGTTTAGGGTTAGATTTAGGGTTAGGGTGAGGATTAGGGTTAGGATTAGGGTGAGATTTTGGGTTCCACTTAAGTTTAGGGTTAGGGTGAGGGTTAGGGTTAGGTTGAGGGTTAGGTTTAGGGATAGGGTTAGGGTTAGGTTTAGGATGAGGATTAGGGTTAGGATTAAGGTTAGGGTGAGGACTAGGGTGAAGTTGAGGGTTAGGGTTAGGGTTAGGGTGATGGTTTGGATGAGGGTTAGGGTTACAGTGAGGGTGAGGATTAGGTTTAGGTTGAGTATTACTGTTAGGATTAGGGTTAGGTTGAGGGTGAGTGTTAGGATTAGGTTTAGGCTTAGGTTTAATGTTAGGATTAGTGTTATTGTTAGGGTTAGGGTTAGATTTATGGTAAGGTGAGGTGAGGGTGAGGGTGAAGGTTAGGGTTAGGGTTAGGGTGAGGTTTTTGGTTAGGGTTAGGATTAGGGTTAATGTGAGGGTGAGGTTTAGGGTTAGATTTTGGGGTAGGGGGAGTGTTAGTTCGAGGGTTAGGGTTAGGGTTAGGGTTACGGTTAAGGGTAGGATGATGGTTAGTTTGAGGTTTTTTGTTAGGATTAGGGTTAGGGTTAGGATTAGGGTTAAGGTGAGGGTGAATGTGAGGGTAAGGGTTAGGGTTAGGCTTAGGCTTAGGGTTAGGCTGAGGGTGAGGGTGGGGGTGAGGATTAGGGTTATGGTGAAGGTTAGGGTTAGGGTTAGGTTGAGGGTTAGAATGAGGTTTAGTGTTAGGATTAAGATTAGGGTGAGGGCTCGGGTGAGGGTGAGGATTAGGCTTATGCTTAGGCTGAGCTTGAGGTTGAGGGTGAGGGTTTCGGTTATGGTGATGGTTAGGTTTACGGTTAGGGTGAGGGTTAGTATGAGGTTTAGGGTTAGGGTGTGGGTTAGGGTGATTATGATGGTAAGGGTAAAGGAGAGGTTTTGGCTGAGGGTGAGTGTTAAGATAAGGGTGAGGGTTAGGGTTATTTTTAGGGAAGGGTAAGGGTTAGTGTTAGGGTTAGGGTGAGAGTAAGATTGAGGATTCGGATTAGGGTTAGTGTGAGGTTTAGGGTGAGGATGAGGGTTAGGGTTAGGGTGAGGGTGAGGGATAGAATTAGGGTTAGTGTGAGGGCTAGGGTTTGGATGAGGTTTAGGTTTCGGGTTAGGGTGAGGGCTAGGGTGAGGTTTAGGTTGAGGTTTAGTGTTAGGGATAGGGTTAGGTTTAGGATTAGGGTTAGGGTGAGGGTGAGTGTGAGGGTTTGGGTTAGGGTTAAGATTAGGCTTAGGGTTAGGGTGAGGATTAGTGTTAGGGCTTGGGTTAAGGGGAGGGTGAGGCTGAGGATTACGGTTAGGTTTAGGGTTAGGGTTATGTTTAGGGTTAGGGTTATGTTTAGGGTTAGGATTAGGTTTAGGGTTAGGATTATGGTGAGGGTTATGTTTAGGATAGGGTTAGGCTTAGTGTTAGTCTGAGGGTGAGGGTGGGGGTAAGGATTAGGGTTAGGGTTAGGGTTTGGGTTAGGTTATTGTTAGGGTTAGGGTTAAGTTTGCGGTGAGGGTGAGGCTGTGGGTGAGGGTTATGGGTAGGGTTAGGGTTAATGTTATTGTTAGGGTTAGGGTTAAATTTACGGTGAGGTTGAGGGGAAGGGTGAGCGTTTGGGTTAAGGTGAGGTTTACGGTGAGGTTTAGGGTTAGGTTTAGGGTTAGGGTTAGGGTGAGGGTGAGTTTTAGGGTTAGATATAGAGTTAGGGGTAAGTTTAGGGTGAGGGTTATGGTTAGGGTTAGTGTTAGGCTTAGGGTAAGGGTGAGGTTTAGGTTGAGTTTAAGGGTAAGGGTTAGGGTTAGTGTTAGTGTGAGGGTTAGTGTTTGGGTTAGAGTTAGTGTTATGGTTAGCGTAATTGTTAGTTTGAGCGTTTGGGTTAGGGTGGGGGTTATGGTTAGGGTGAGGGTTGGTGTTAGGGTTAGGGTTATTGTTAGGGTTAGGGTTAGGGTTACTGTTACAGTGAGGGAGAGAGTGACGGTTAGGGTAAGGGTTAGGATGAGGTTTAGGGTTATGTTAGGGTTAGATTTAGGGTTAGGGTGAGAGTGCGGTTTAGGTTTAGAGTTAGGCTTAGTGTTAGTTTTACGGTTAGGGTGAGGGTTAGGGTTAGGCTTAGGCTTAGGCTTAGGCTTAGGTTTAGGCCGAGCATGAGGTTGCAGGTGAGGGTTAGGATGAGGTTTAGGGTTAGGATTAGGTTTAGGGTTAGGGCTAGGGTGAGGGTTCGGTTGAGGGTTAGGTTTAGGGTTAGAGTTAGGTTTAGGATTAAGGGTAGGATGAGGTTGAGTGTGAGGGTTAGGGTTAGGGTTAGGTTTAGGCTTAGGGTTAGGGTGAGGGTTAAGATTAGGGTTTGGGTTATGGTGAGGGTGAGGCTGAGGATTAGGGTTTGGTTTAGGGTTAGATTTAGGGTTAGGTTTAGGGTTATTGTTAGGGTTAGGGTTAGAGTTACTGTGAGGTTGAGGGTGAGGATGAGGGTTTAGGCTTTGGGTGAGGTTTAGGGTGAGGTTAAGGGTTAGGTTTAGGGTTAGGTTTAGGGTGAGGGTGAGGTTTAGGGTTAGAGTTAGGGTAAGGGGGAGGCTTAGGGTTTGGTTTAGGGTTAAGGTGAGGGTTAGAATGAGGGTTAGGTTTAGGATTGGTGTTAGGGTGAGGGCTAGGGTGAGGTTGAGGTTTAGTGTTAGGGTGTGGTTTACGGTTAGGTTTAGGGTTAGGGTCAGGGTGAGTTTGAGGTTTAGGGTTAGAGATAGGTTTATGAGGAGGGTTAGGGTGAGGGTTAGGTTTAGGGTTAGTGTTAGGTTTGGGTTAGGGTGAGCGTTAGGGTGAGGGTTAGTGTTAGGGATAGTGTTAGGTTTAGGATTAGGGTTAGGGTGAGGGTGAGTGTGAGGGTTAGGGTTAGGGTTAGGTTTAGGCTTAGGGTTAGGCTGAGGTAGAGTGTAAGTGTGAGAGTTAGGTTGAGGGTTAGAGTTAGGGTTAGGTTTAGAGTTAGCCTTAAGGTGAGGTTTAGTGTTAGGGTTAGGGTTAGGGTGAGGGTTAGGTTTAGGGTTACGGTGAGGCTTAGGGTTAGGCTTAGGATTAGGCTTATGGTTAGGTTGAGGGTGGGGGTGGGGGTGAGGATTAGGGTAAAGGTTAGGGTTAGGGTTAGCTTATTGGTATTTTTATGGTTAGGGTAAAGTTTGCAGTGAGGTTGAGGTTGAGGGTGAGTGTTAGGTTTAGGGTGAGGTTTAGGGTTAGGTTTAAGGTTAGGTTGAGGGTGAGTTTGAGAGTTAGGGTTAGGCTTAGTTTTAGGGTGACGATTAATGTTAGTGTTTGGGTTAGGATAAGGCTGAGGATTAGGGTGAGGTTTAGGGTTAGGTTTAGGTTTAGGGTTAGGGTTAGGGTTAGGCTGAGGGTGAGGTTGGGGGTGAGGATTAGGGTTAGGGTTTCGGATAAAATTAGGGTTATTGTTAGTGTTATGGTTTGGGTTTATTATGTGGTGAGGGCGATCCTGAGGTTGAGGGTTATGGTTAGGGTTAGGCTTAGCCTTAGGGTTAGGCTGAGGGTGAGTATGGGGGTGAGGAATAGGTTTTGGGTGATGGTTAGGGTTAGGGTTAGGTTGAGGGTGAGTATGAGGGTAAGTGTGAGGTTTAGGCCTAGTGTTAGGGTTAGGGTTAGGATTACGGTTGGGGTTAGGGTGAGGTTTAGGTTTTGGTTTACTTTATAGTTAGGTTTAGGTTGAGGGTGGGATTTAGGGTTAGAGTTAGGGTTAGGGTGAGGGTTAGAGTGGGGGTTAGGGTTAGGGTTCGGATTAGGCTGAGGGTTAAGGTGGGGGTCACGGTAAGGTTAAAGGTGAGGGTTAGGTCTAGGGTGAGGGTTACGGTAAGGGTCAGGGTTAGGGTTAGGGTGAGGGTTAGGCTGAGGCTGAGGGTTATACTGAGGATTAGTGTTAGGGTTAGTGTGAGATTTATGGTGAGGGTGAGTGTTAGGGTTATGGTGTGGGCTAGGGTGAGGGTGAGGATTAGGGTTAGTGTTAGGATTAGGCTGAGGGTGAGGTTGAGGGTAAGGGTTAGGGATAGGGTGAGTGTTAGGATTAGGGTTAGGGGGAGGGTTCGGATGAGGATTAGGGTTAGGATTAGGGTTAGGGTAAGGGCTAGGGTAAGGGTAGGTTTACAGTTACGGTTAGGGTCAGGTTTAGGGTTAGGGTTAGGCTAAGGGTTATGGTTAGGGTGAGGTTTAGGGTTTGAGTTAGGGTTAGGGTGAGGTTGAGGGTGAGGGTTAGGGTTAGGCTTAGTGTTAGGGTTAGGGTTAGGGTGAGGGTGAGGGTTAAGGTGAGATTGAGGGTTAAGGTTAGTTTTAGGGTTAGGCTTAGGATTAGGCTGAGTGTGAGGTTGAAGCTGAGTGTTAGGGTTAGGGTGAGGGTTAGGGTTAGGGATATGAGGAGGGTTAGGATCAGGGTTAGGGTTAGGATTAGGGCTAAGGTGAGGGCTAGGGTGAGGGTGAGGTTTAGGGTTAGGTTTAGGTTGAGGTTTAGTGTTAGGGATAGAGGGAGGGTTAGGATGAGGGTTAGATTTAGGATTAGGGTTTGCCTGAGGGCTAGGGTGAGGTTGATGGTTAGGGTAATTGTTAGGCTTAGGCTTAGGTTTAGGCTGAGCATGTTCTTGAGGGTGAGGATTAGATTTAGGGTTGGGTTGAGGTTTAGTGTTAGGCTTAAGGATAGAGTTCGTTTTAGGGTGAGGGTGAGGTTTAGGGGTAGAGTTAGGGTTAGGATGTGGGTTAGGTTTAGGGTGAGGGTTAGTGTGGGGGTCACGGTAAGGGTAAATGTGAAGTTTAGGCTGAGGGTGAGGGTTACGGTAAGGGTGAGGGTTAGGATTAGGGTGAGGGTTAGGGTTAGGGTTAGGATGAGGCTGAGGCTAATATTGAGGATTATTTTTAGGGGAAGGGTGGGGTTTATGGTGAGGGTGAGGGTTAGGGTTAGGGTGAGGGTAGGGTTAGGTTTAGGGTGAGGTTTAGGGTTAAGGTGATGGTTAGGGATAGTGATAGTTTGAGGTTTAGGGTTAGGGTTAGGGTTAGGATTAATATTAGGTTTAGGCTTAAGGTGAGGCTTAGGGTGAGGGTGAGAGTAAGGGTTAGGGTTTGATTGGGATTTACGTTAGGTTGAGTGTGAGGGTTAGGGTTAGGATAGGCTTAGGTTTAGGCTGAGGGTGAGGGTGAGTGTGAGGGTTAGAGTTAGGGTGAGGGATAGGGTTAGGGTGAGCGTTAGGGTTTGGGTTAAGTTTAGGGATAGGGTGACTGTTAGGGTAGGGGTTACAGTGAGGGTGAGGGTTAGGTTTAGGTTGAGGGTTAGGGTTAGGGTTAGGGTTAGGGTTAGGGTGAGTGTTAGGGTTAGGGTAATTTTTAGGATGACGTTTAAGATGAGTGTTAGGGTTAGGGTGAGGGCTAGCGTGAGAGTGAGTTTTAGGGTTAAGGTTAGGGTGAGGTTTTGTGTTAGGATTAGGGTTAGGGTTAGGGTGAGGGTGAGGTTTAGGGTTAGAGGTAGGGTTAGGTTGAGGCTGAGAGTGAGGGTTGGGTTAGGGTTAGGGTTAGGTTGACGGTGAGTGTTAGGATTAGGGTTAGGTTTAGGGTTAGGATTAATTTTATTGTTAGGGTTAGGTTAGAGTTAAGGTTAGGTTGAGGGTGAGGGTGAGGGGTAGTTTTATTGTTAGGGTGAGTTTTAGGGTTAGGGTTAGTGTTAGGGTGAGGGTTAGGATGAGGGTTAGGGTTACGATAAGTGTGAGGGTTAGGGTAAGGTTTAGGGTAAGGATTAGGGTTAATGTGAGTTTGAGGGTTAGGATTAAGTTTAGGGTTAGGGTTATTGTTAGGGTTAATGTTACGGTTACAATGAAGTTGAGGGTTAGAGTTAGAGTTAGGGTGAGGTTTTTAGTGTTAGTGTTAGGGTTAGAGACAGGTTTAGGGTGAGTGTGAGGTTTAGGGGTAGAGTTAGTGTTAGAGTAATGGTTAGGGTGAGGGTTAGGGTTAGGGTGAGGGTTAAGGTGGGGGTGACGGTAAAGGTAAAGTTGAGGGTTAGGCCTAGGGTGAGGGTTACAGTAGGGTGAGGGTTAGGTTTACGGTGAGGGTTAGGGTTAGGGTAAGGGTGAGGGTGACGGTTAGATTGAGGATTAGTGTTAGGGTTTGTGTGAGTTTGAGAGTGAGGATGAGGGTTAGGCTTAGGGTGAGGGCTAGGTTGAGGGTGAGGATTAGGTTTAGTGTTAGGGTGAGTTTAGGGTTAGGGTGAGGGTTATGGTTAGCGTTAGGGCTAGGTTTAGGTGTAGGTTTAGTGTTAGGGTTAGGGTTTGAGTTAGGGTAGGGTTAGGGTAAGTGTTTTTGTTAGGGTTATTATTAGGGTTAGGGTTAGGATGAGGTTTAAGTTTAGGTTTCGGTTTAGAGTTAGGGTTAGTGTGAGGGTGAGGTTTAGGGTTAGAGTTAGGGTGAGTGTTAGGGTTAGAGTTAGGGTGAGCGTTAGGGTTAGGGTTAGGCTTAGGCTTTGGCTTAGACTTAGGCCCAGCATGTGGGTGAGTGTTAGTGTTAGGGTTAGGGTGAGGGTTGAGATTAGGGTTAGGGTGAGGATTAGGATGAGGTTTAGGGTTAGGATTAGGGTTAGGCTGAGGGCTAGGTTGAGGGTTAGGATGAGGGTTAGGCTTAGGGATAGGTTTCAGTTTAGGAATAGGTTTAGGGTGAGGGTGAACTTGAGGGTTAGAATTAGGGTTAGGTTTAGGCTTAGGGTTAGGTTGAAGGTTAGGTTTAGGGTTTGGTTAGGGTGAGAGTGAGGCTTAGGTTTAGGGTTAGGTTTAGGTTTAGTTTTAATTTTAGTGTTAGGGTTAGGTTTACAGTGATGGTTAGGGTTAGGGTTAGGGTTATTGTTAAGGTTAGGGTTAGGGTTACAGTTACAATGAGGGTGAGGGTGAGGATTAGCGTTAGCATTATGGTTAGATTTAGTGTTAGGGTTAGGGTTAGACTTAGGGTTAGGGTGAGGGTGAGGTTTAGGGGTAGAGTCAGGGTTAGGGTGAGTGTTAGGCTGAGGGTTAGGGTTAGGGTGAGGGTTAGGGTGGGGATGACGGTACGGGTAAACGTGAGGGTTAGGCTGAGGGTGTGGGTTATTGTAAGAGTGAGGGTTAGTGTTAGCGTGAGTGTTAGGGTTAGGGGTAGTGTGAGGGTGAGGGTTAGATTGAGGATTATTGTTAGGGTTAGTGTGAGGTTTAGGGTGAGGATGGGTGTTAGGGTTAGGGTGAGGGCTAGGGTGAGGGTGAGGGCTAGGGTTAGGTTTAGGGTGAGGTTTAGAGTTAGGGTGATGTTTAGATTTAGTGTGAGGGTTAGTGTTAGGGTTAGGGTGAGTGTTCGGTTGAGGGTAAATGTTAGGGTGAGGCTTAAAGTAAGGGTGAGAGTTAGGGTTAGGGTCATTGTTAGGGTTAGGTTTAGGGTTTTGGTTAAGTTGAGGGTGAGGGTGAGGTTTAGGTTTAGGGTTGAGGATGAGTTTTAGGTTTAGGGTTAGTTTTAGAGTTAGGGTAAAGGTGAGAGTGAGGTTTAGGGTTAGAATTAGTGTTAGTGTTAGGGTTAGGGTTAGGGTGAGGGTTAGGGTTAGGGCTAGGCTTAGGCTTAGGCTTAGGCTTAGGCCGAGCATGAGGGTGAGGTTTAGGGTTAGGGTTAGAGTGAGGGTTAGAGTTAGGGTTAGGGTGAGGGTTAGGATGAGGTTTAGGGTTAGGATTAGGTTTAGGGTGAGGGCTAGGGTGAGGGTTAGGGTAAGGTATAAGGTTACATTTAGGATTAGGGTTAGGTTGAGCGTGAGGGTGAGTGTGAGGGTTAGGGTTAGGGTTAGTTTTATTGTTAGGGTTAGGGTTAGCGCTACGGAGTGGGTGAGGTTGCGGGTGAGGGTTAGGTTTAGGTTTAGGCTGGGGTTTAGGGTTTGGGTTATGGTTAGGTTTAGTGTGATGGTGAGGTTTAGGGTTAGATATAGGGTTAGGGGGAGGGTTAGGGTGAGGCTTAGTGTTAGGGTTAGGGTGAGGGTGAGGATTAGGTTAAGGTTTAGGGTTAGGGTTAGGGTTAGGGTTAGTGTGAGGCTTAGTGTTAAGGTTAGGGTTAGTGTTTGGGTGACGTTAAATATTAGGGTGAGCGTTTGGGTTAGGTGAGCGTTATGCTTTTGGTGAGGTTTAGTGTTAGTTTTAGGGTCAGGATTAGGGTGAGGCTGAGGCTTAGGTTTAAAGTTAGGATTAGAGTGAGGCTGAGGGTGAGGGTGAGGGTTAGGGTGAGGGTTATTGTTACGGTTAAGGTTAATGTGATGGTTAGGTTGACGGTTAGGTTTAGTGTTAGGGTTAGGATTAGGATTAGGCTTAGGGTTAGAATGAGTGTGAGGTTTAGGGTTAGGGTTAGAGTTAGCTTAGGGTTAGGCTGAGGGTGAGGGTGAGGGTTAGGGTTAGGGTGAGGTTTAGGTTTAGGGTTATGGTGAGAGTTAGGGTTCGGGTTAAGTTTAGGTTTAGGGTGAGTGTTAGGGTACAGGTTAAGGTGAGGGTGAGCATTAGGTTTAGGTTGAGCTTTAGGGTTAGGTTAGGATTAGGGTGAGGGTGAGGGTGAGGGTTAGGGTTAGTGATAGGGTGAGGGTTAGGATGAGGTTTAGGGTTAGGATTAGGGTTAGGGTGAGAGCTAGGGTGAAGGTTAGGGTAAGGTATAGGGTTACATTTAGGATTGGGTTTAGGTTGAGGGTGAGGGTGAGTGTGAGGGTTAGGGTTAGGGTTAGTGTTATTGTTAGGGTTAGGGTTAGCGCTACGGAGAGGGTGAGGGTGTGGGTGAGGGTTAGGTTTAGGGTTAGGGTGGGGTTTAGGGTTAGGGTTAGGGTTAGGGTTAGTGTGAGGGTGAGGTTTAGGGTTAGATATAGGGTTAGAGTGAGGCCTAGGGTAAGGGTTAGGTGAGGATTAGTGTTAGGGTTAGGGTGAGGGTGAGGGTTAGGTTAAGGTTTAGGGTTAGGGTTAGGGTTAGAATTAGTGTGAGCATTAGTGTTAATGTTAGGGATAGTGTTTGGGTGAGGTTAAATATTAGGGTGAGGGTTTGGGTTGGGGTGAGGGTTATGCTTTGGGTGAGGTTTAGTGTTAGTTTTAGGATTAGGGTTAGGGTGAGGCTGAGCCTTAGGGTTAGAGTGAGGCTGAGGGTGAGGGTGAGGGTTAGGGTTAGGGTTATTGTTAGGGTTAAGGTTAATGTGATGGTTAGGTTTACTGTGAGAGTTGGGGTTAGTGTGAGGGTTAGTGTTAGGGTGAAGGGAAGTGTTAGGGTGGGGGTTTGGGTTAGGGTGATGGTTATGTTTAGTTTGAAGGTTAGGTTTAGGGTTTGGGTGAGGGATAGGGGGAAGGTGAGGTTTAGGGTTATGCTTAGGGTGAGGTATAGGGTTAGGGTTAAGTTTAGGGTTAGGGTTAACGTTAGGGTGAGGGTTAGGGTTAGGGATAGTGTTAGGTTTGGGATTATGGTTAGGTTGAGGGTGAGTGTGAGGATTAGAATTAGGGTTTGGTTTAGGCGTAGGGTTAGGCTAAAGTAGAGTGTAAGTGTGAGAGTTAGGGTGCGGTTTAGGGTTAGGGTTAGGTTTAGAGTTAGCCTTAAGGTGAGGTTTAGTGTTAGGGTTAGGGTTAGGGTGAGGGTTAGGTTTAGAGTTATGGTGAGGCTTAGGGTTAGGTTTAGGATTAGGCTTATGGTTAGGCTGAGGGTGGGGGTGGAGGTGAGGATTAGGGTTAAGGTTAGGGTTAGGGTTAGGGTTATTGGTATTTTTATGGTTAGGGTAAAGTTTGCAGTGAGGTTGAGGTTGAGGGTGAGTGTTAGGTTTAGGGTTAGGTTTAAGGTTAGGTTGAGGGTGAGTTTGAGAGTTAGGGTTAGGCTTAGGGTTAGGGTGACGAGTAATGTTAGTGTTTGGGTTAGGGTGAGGCTGAGGATTAGGGTGAGGATTAGGGTGAGGTTTAGGTTTAGGTTTAGGTTTAGGGTTAGGGTTAGGGTTAGGCTAAGAGTGAGGGTGGGGGTGAGGATTAAGGTTAGGGTTTCGGTTAAAATTAGGGTTATTGTTAGTGTTATGGTTTGGGTTTAGTTTGCGGTGAGGGTGAGCCTGAAGTTGACGTTATGGTTAGGGTTAGGCTTAGTCTTAGGGTTAGGCTGAGGGTGAGTATGGGGGTGAGGAATAGGTTTTGGGTGATGGTTAGGGTTAGGGTTAGGTTGAGGGTGAGGATGAGGCTTAGCATTAGGATTAGGTTTAGGGTGAGGGCTAGGGTGAGGGTGAGGTTTAGGGTTAGGGATAGGCTTAGGCTTAGGCTTAAGGTTAGGCTTAGGGTGAGGGTGAGTTTGATGGTTTGGGTTAGGATGATGGATAGGGTTAGGGTTAGGTTGAGTGTTAGGATGCGGGTTAGGGTTAGGGTGAGGGTTAGCCTGAATGTGACGGTAAGAATAAAGGTGAGGGTTAGGCTGAGGGTGAGTGTTCCCCTAAGGGTGAGGGTTAGCATTAGGTTGAGTTTTGGGGTAAGGATTAGGATGAGGGTTAGGGTGAGGGTGAGGGTTAGATTGAGTATCAGGATTGGGGTTTGTGTGAGGTTTAGGTTGAGGATGAGGTTTAGGGTTAGGGTGAGGGTTAGGGTTAGAATTAGGGTTTGGGTGAGGGCTAGGGTGAGGCTGAGGGTTAGGGTTAGGGTTTAGGTGAGGTTTAGGGTTCGGGTGAGAGTTAGGGTTACTGTGAGGGTTAGTGTTAGAGTTAGGGTTAGTGTTAGGTTGAGGGTAAGTGTTAGGGTGAGGGTTAGGGTTTGGGTTAGGGTGAGGGTTATGGTTAGGGTGAGGGTTAGTGTTAGGTTTAGGGTGATTTTTAAGTTTAGAGTTAGGGTTACGTTGAGGGTGAGGGTGAGTGTTAGGGTTAGGGTGAGGTTTAGGTTTAAGGTTAGGTTTAGAGTTACGGTGAGGGTGAGGGTGAGGTTTAGGGTTACAGTTAGGCTTCAAGTGAGGGTTAGGATGAGGGTTAGGGTTAGGGTTAGTTTTAGGTTTAGGGTTAGGGTGAGGTTTAGGTTTAGGGTTATGGTTAGGATTAGGATTAGGGTGATTGTTAAGGTTAGGGTTAGGGTTAGGATGAGGGTTAAGATGAGGGTTAGTTTTAGGATTATGGTTATGGTGAGGGCTATGGTGAGGGTGAGGTATAGGGTTAGGTTTAGGGTTAGGTTTCGGGTTAGGGTTAAATTTAGGGTCAGTGTGAGTTTGACGTTTAGTGTTAGAGATAGATTTAGCGTGACGGTTAGGGTGAGGGTTAGGGTTAGGTTTAGTGTTACGGGTAGGGTGAGGGTTAGGGTGAGGGGTAGGGCGATGGTGTGTGTTAGGGTTAGGGTTAGGATTCGGATTAGGTTTAGGGAGAGGGTGAGTGTGAGGGTTAGAGTTAGGGTTAGGGTTAGGCTTAGGGTTAGGCTGAGGGTGAGGGTGAGGGTGAGTGTTAGGGTTAGGGTGAGGCTTAGGGTTAGGGTGAGGCTTAGGGTTAGAGTTAGGGTGAGAATTAAGGTTCGGCTTTAGGGTTATGGTGAGGGTTAGGTTGAGGGTGTCTGTAAGGTTAAAGGTGAGGGTTAGGCTGAGGGTGAGGTTTTCGTTAAGGGGGAGGGTTAGGGTTAGGGTGAGGTATAGAGTAAGGGTAAGGGTTAGGGTTAGGTTGAGGGTGAGGGTAAGGGTAAAGTTTAGGGTTAGGGTGAGGGTGAGGATTAGATTGAGGATTAGGGTTAGGGTTAGTGTGAGGTTTAGGGTTTCGGTGAGGGGTAGGCTTAGTGTGAGGGTTAGTGTTAGGGTGAGTGTAAGTGTTAGGTTGAGGTTGATGGTTAGGGTGAGGGTTATGTTTATGGTGAGGCTTAGGATTAAGGTTAGTGTTATTGTTAGGGTTAGGGTTAGGGTGAGTGTTAGGGTGAGGTTTAATGCTAGGGTTAGGGTGAGATTTAGGGTTAGGGTTAGGGTTAGAGTTAGGGTTATGGTGAAGGTCAGTTTTAGGGTTAGTGCTAGGGTTAGGGTGAGGTTTAGTTTGAGGGTTAAGATTAGGGTTAGTGTTAGGGTTAGGGTTAGGGTGAGGGTTAGGTTGAGGGTAAGTGTTAGGGTTTGGGATAGGTTTAGGTTTATGGTTAGGGTGAAGGTGAGTGTGAGGTTTAGGCTTACTGTTAGGCTTAGGGTTAGGCTGAGGGTGAGGGTTTAGGTGAGGATTAGGGTTAGGGTGCCGGTTAGGGTTAGGGTTAGGGTTAGAATTAGCCTTAAGTTGAGGTTTAGGGTTAGGGTTAGGTTTAGGGTTCTGGTGAGGGTGAGGGTTAGAGTTAGCTTGAGGGTCAGGATGAGGGGTAGGGTTTGGGTTAGGGTTAATGTGAGGTTTAGGGTTAGGGGTAGGGTTAGGGTTAGGTTGACTTTTAGGTTGAGGGTTAGGGTTTTTGTTAGGGTTAGGGGTAGGGGGAGGTTTAGGGGTAGGTTTAGGTCAGGCTTAGTGTTAGGATTAGGGTGAGGTAAAGGGTTAGGGTGAGTGTTAAGGTTAGGTTAGGTTGAGGGTTAAGATGAGGGTTAGGGTTTCAGTGAGAGTGAGGGTTAAGGTTAGGGCAAGTGTTAGGGTTAGGATTATGGTTATGGTGAGGGTGATGGTTAGGATTAGGGTTAGGGTTATTGTAAATGTTATGGTTAGGGTTACATTTCCCGTGAGGGTGAGGCTGAGAGTGAAGCTTTGGGTTAGGGTAAGGGTTAGTTTTAGGGTTAGGATTAGGGATAGGGTGACGGTGAGGTTTAGGGTTAGACTTAGGTAGAGGGGGAGGTTTAGGGTGAGGGTTAGGGTTAGGGTTAGTGTTAGGGATAGCTTTAGGTTTAGAGTGAGGGTAAGGTTGAGGTTTAGGGTTTGGGCTAGGTTTAGGGTTAGGATTAGGGTTAGGGTGAGGCAGAGTGTGAGGGTTAGGGTTAGGATTAGGCTTAGGCTTAGGGTTTGGCTGAGGTTGAGGGTGGGTGTGAGGATTAGACTTAGGGTGATGGATAACCTTAGGGTTAGGTGAGTGTTAGGATGAGGGTTAGGGTTAGGATTAGGGTTAGGGTGAGGGCTATGGTGAGGGGAGGGTTAAGGTTAGGGTTAGGCTAAGGCATAGGTTTAAGCTGAGGGTGATGTTGAGGGTGAGGGTTAGGGTTATGGTGATGGATAGGGTTAGGGTTAGGGTGAGGGTTAGGATGAGGGTTTGGGTTAGGGTGAGGGTTACGATGAGCGTGATGGTAAGAGTAAAGTTGAGGGTAAGGCTAAGGGTGAGGGTTAGCGTTAGGGTGAGGGTTAGGGTTAGGATTAGGGTTAGGGTTAGATTGGGAATTAGGTTTAGGGTTAGTGTGAGGTTTAGGGTGAGGATGAGGGTTAGGGTGAGGGTTAGGGTTAGAATTAGGGTTATGGTGAGGGCTAGCGTGAGGGTGAGGGTTAGGGTTAGCGTGAAGTTTATGGTGAGGTTTAGGTTGAGGTGTAGGTTTAGGTTTAGGGTGAGGTTTAGGTTTAGTGTGAGGGTTACGGTTAGGGTGAGAGTGAGGATGAGGGTAAGGGTTATGGTGAGGGTTAGGATGAGGGTGAGGGTTAGGGTTAGGATTAGGGATAAGATTAGGGATAGGCTGAGGTTGAGGGTGAGGGTGAGGGTGAGGTTTAGGTTTATGGTTATGGTTAGGGTAAGGTCTAGGGTGAGGGTGAGTGTTAGGGTGAAGGTGAGGGTGAGGGTGAGAGTCTTGGTTAGGTAATGGTTAGGGTTAGGGTGAGGATTAGTTGAGGGTTAGGGTAAGGGTGAGCTTGAGGTTTAGGGTGTGGGTGAGCGTTAGGATTAGGGTGAGGGTTCGGGTGATGGTGAGGGTTAGGGTGAGGTATAGGGTTAGGTTTAGGGTTAGGTGAGGGTTAGTGTTAGGGTTTGGATTAGGGTGAGGGTTAGGATTAGGTTTAGGTTTTGGGTGAGGTTTAGGGTGAGGGTGAGGGTTAAGGTTAGCGTTAGGTTTGTGGTGTGGATAAGTGATAGCATGAGGGTTAGGGTGAGTGTTAGACTTAGCATTAGGGTTAGGGTGAGCGTTAGGGTGAGGATTAGGGTGAGTTTTAGGGTTAGGGTGAAGGTTAGGGTTAGGCTTAGCGTGAGGGTGACGGTGAGGTTGATGGTGAGGTTTAGAGTTACGGTGAGGATTCGGTTAAGTGTGAGGTTTAGGGTGAGGATGAGGTTAAGTGTTAGGATGAGGGTTAGGGTGAGGGTGAGGGTTAGGGTTAAGGTTCAGGTTAGGTTGAGGTTTAGGGTGAGGGTTAGGGTTATGATTAGGGTGAGGGTTAGGTTGAGGGTGAGGGTTAGGGTTGTTATAAGGGTTAGGGTCAGAATTAGAGTGACGGTGAGGTTTTGGGTGAGTGTTAGGTTGAGGGTTAGAGTTAGGGTTAAGGTGAGGGTTAGGGTAAGGGGTAGGGTTACGGTTAGGGTGAGGGTTAGGTTTATTTTGAGAGTTAGGGTTAGGGTTAGGGTTAGGATTAGTTTGAGAGTAAGAATTAGCTGACTGTTAGGGTGAGGGTGAGGTTTAGGGTTAGGAATAGTGATAGAATTAGTGTAAATCTGAGGGTGAGGGTGAGGTTTAGGGTTAGGGTTAGGGTGAGGGCTTGGGTGAGGGTTAGGGCAAGGTTGAGGGTTAGGGTGAGAGTGATGGTAAGGGTAAAGTTGAGGGTTAGGCTGAGGGTGAGGGTTAAGATAAGGGTGAGGGTTAGGGTTAGGGTGAGGGTTAGGTTAAGGGTTTGGGTTATGGTTAGGGTGAGTGTTAGATTGAGGATTAGGGTTAGGGTTAGTGTGAGGTTTAGGGTGAGGTTGAGGGTTAGGGTTAGGGTTAGGGTTAGAATTAGGGTTAGGGTGAGGAGTAGGATGAGGGTGAGGCTTAGGTTAGGGTTAGGGTGAAGTTTAGGGTGAAGTTTATGGTTACTGTGAGGGTTAGGATTAGTGTGAGGGTTAGGTTTAGAGTTAAGGTTAGTGTTATGGTGAGGGTAGGGTTTGGGTTAGGGTGAGGGTTATGTTTCGGTTGAGGGTTAGGTTTAGGGTTAGGGTTATTGTTAGGGCTAGGATTAGGATTAGGGTTTTCGTGAGGGTGAGTGTGTGGGTTAGGATTAGGTTTAGGATTAGGCTTAAAGTTAGGCTGAGTGTGATGTTGAGGCTGAGGATTAGGGTTAGGGTGATGGTTAGGGTTTGGGTTAGGGTGAGGGTTAGGATGAGCGTTAGAGTTAGGATTAGGGTTTGGGTGAGGGCTAGGGTGAAGGTGAGGTTTAGGTTTATATTTAGCGTGAGGTTTAGGGTTAGGGTTAGGGTTAGGGTTAAGGTGAGGCTGAGGTTTAGGTTTAGAATTAGGGTTAGGTTGAGGGTTAGGTTTAGGGTTAATGTTCGGTTTAGGTTTAGGGTGAGGGTTAGGGTTAGGGTGAGGGATAGGGTTAGGGCTGGGAGTAGGATTAGTGTTAGGGTGAGGGTGAGGGTGAGTGTACGGGTTAGGGTTAGGGTTAGGGTGAGCCTTAGGTTTAGGCTGAGGTTGAGGTTGAGGCTTAAGGTGAGGGTGAGGGTGAGGTTTAGGGTTAGAGTTAGGGTTAGTGTGAGGTTTAGTGTAAGGATTGCTGTTAGGATTAGGGTTAGGATGAGGGTTCGGGTGAGGGTTATGTTTTAGGATCGGGTTAGATTTAGGATTAGGTTTAGCGTGAGTGTGAGGATTAGGGTTAGGGTTGGGCTGAGGGTGAGGGTGAGGGTTAGGGTTAGGGTGAGGGTTAGGGTTAGGTTTAGGGTGAGGTTAGGATGAGGTTTAGCGTTAGGATTATGGTTACGGTGAGGGCTAGGGTGAGGGTGAAGTTTAGGTTTAGGTTTAGCTTTAGGATTAGGGTTCGGGTTAGGTTAGGTTTAGGGTTAGGGTGCAGGCTAGGGTGAGGGTCAGGGTTAGGGTTAGGGTTAGTCTTAGACTTAGGGTTAGGCTGAGGGTGGGGTGAGGAATAGGGTTTGGGTGATGGTTAGGGTTAGGGTTATGGTGAGGTTTAGGGTGAAGGTTCGGGTTAGGATTAGGTTTAGGGTGAGGGTTAGGGTGAATGTGAGCGTTATGGTTAGGCTTAGGCTTAGGGTGAGGCTGAGGATAAGGGTGGGGGTGAGGAATAGGTTTTGGGTGATGGTTAAGGTTAGGGTTAGGGTGAGGGTTAGGATGAGGGTTTGGGTTAGGATAAGTTTTAGGGTGAGGGCTTGGGTGAGGGTGAGGTTTAGGGTTAGGGTTCGGCTTAGGCATAGGTTTAGGATGAGGGTGAGGGTGAGTGTGATTGATAGGGTTAGGGTGATGGATAGGGTTAGGGTTAGGGTGAGTGTTAGGATGAGTGTAAGTTTTAGGGTGAGGGTTAGGGTGAGCATGACGGTAACAGTAAAGGTGAGGTTTAGGCTGAGGGTGAGTGTTCCATTAAGGGTTAGGGTAAGGATTAATGTGAGGGTTAGCATAAGGGATAGGGTGAGGGTTAGGGTGAGGGTGATGGTTAGGGTGAGGGTGAGGGTTAGATTGAGGATTAGGGTTAGGGTTATTGTGAGGTTTACGGTGAGGATGATGGTTAGGCTTAGGATGAGTGTTATGGTTAGAATTAGGGTGAGAGTGAGGGCTAGGGTTTGGGTGAGGGTTAGGGTTAGGGTTACGGTTAGGGTGAGGTTTAGGATTAGGGTGAGAGTTAGGGTTACTGTGAGGGTTAGTGTTAGAGTTAGGGTTAGGGTAAGGGTTAGGGTAAGTGTTAGGGTGAGGGTTAGGGTTAGGGTGAGTGTTATGTTTAGGGTGAGGTTTAGGGTTAGTTTTAGGGTTATTGTTAAGTTTAGGGTTAGGGTTACAGTGTGGATGAGGGTGAGGGTTTGGGTTAGGGTGAGGTTTAGTGTTAGGTTAGGGTTTTAGTTAGGGTTAGGGTTAGGGTGAGTTTTAGGGTTCGAGTTAGGGTTAGGGTGAGGGTTAGGAATAGGATTAGGGTTATGATTAGGGTTAGGGTGAGGGCTAGGGTGACGGTGAGGGTTAGGGTTAGTTTTAGGGTGAGTTTTAGTGTTAGGGTTAGGGTTAGGGTGAGCTTTTGAATGAGGTTTAGGGTTACAGTGAGGGTGAGGGTTAGGGTTAGGTTGAGGGTTAGGGTTAGGATTAGGATTAGGGTGAGGGTGAGTGTTAGCATTAGGGTTAGGCTTAGGGTTAGGGTTAGTTTTAGGGTTAGGATTAGTGTTAATGTTAGGGTTAGGGTTAGACTTACGGTTTGGGTGAGGGTGAGGGTGAGGGTTACGGTGAGGTTTAGAGTTAGGGTTAGTATTAGGGATAAAGTGAGGGAGAGGTTTAGGGTTAGAGTTAGTTTGAGGGGGAGGGTAAGGTTGATGTTTAATTTTAGGGTTAGGTTTTGAGTTAGGATTAGGGTTAGAGTGAGTGTGAGTGTGAGGGTTAGGGTTAGGATTAGGCTTAGGCTTAGGGTTAGGCTGAGGGTGACGGTGTGTGTGAAGATTAGGCTTAGGGTTTTGGTTAATCTTAGGGTTAGGGTGAGGGTTAGGATGAGGGTTAGGGTTAGCATTAGGGTTAGGGTGAGGGTGAGGGTTAAGGTAAGGGTTAAGTTTGTGCTGTGGATAAGTGATAGCATGAGGGTTAGAGTGAGTGTTAGACTTAGCATTAGAGTTAGGGTGAGGTTTAGGGTGTGGATTAGGGTGGGTTTTAGGATTTGGGTGAGGGTTAGGGTTAGGCTTAGTATGAGGGTGACGGTGAGGGTGACTGTTAGGGTTAGAGTTATGGTGAGGATTCGGTTAAGTGTGAGGTTTAGTGTTAGTATGAGGTTAAGTGTTAGGATGAGGGTTAGGGTGAGGGTGAGGGTTAGGGTTAAGGTTTGGGTTAGCGTGAGGGTGAGGGTTAGGGTTATGCTTAGGGTTAGGATGAGGGTTATGCTGATGGTTAGGGTTATGATTAGGGTGACGGTTAGGGTGAGGGTTAGGTTCAGGGTGAGGGTTAGGGTTCGGGTGAGGGTTAGTGTTGTTATTAGGGTTAGGGTCAGATTTAGGGTGATGTTGAGGTTTTGGGATAGGGTTAGGGTGAGGGTTAGAGTTAGGGTTAAAATGAGGTTTAGGGTAAGGTGTAGGTTTACGGTTAGGTTGAGGTTTAGGTTTAGTGTGAGAGTTAGGGTTAGGTTAGGGTTAGGATTAGTGTGAGGTTAAGAATTAGCTGACTGTTAGTGTGAAGGTGAGGTAAGGTTGAGGGTTAGGGTGAGAGTGATGGTAATGGTAAAGGTGAGGGTTAGGCTGAGGTTGAGTGTTAGGGTGAGGGTTAGGGTTATGGTTAGGGTGAGGGTTAGATTGAGGATTAGGGTTAGGATTAGTGTGAGGTTTAGGGTGAGGTTGAGGGTTAGGGTTAGGGTTAGAATTAGGGTTAGCCTGAGGGCTATGATGAGGTTGAGGTTTAGCTTAGGGTTAGGGTTAAGACTAGGATGAGGTTTAGGGTTACTGTGAGGATTAGGGTTAGTGTGAAGGTTGGGGTGATGCTTACGGCTAGTGTTAGGGTCAGGGTAAGTGTTAGGGTGAGGGTTTGGGTTAGGGTGAGGGTTATATTTAAGGTGAGGGTTAGCTTTAGGGTTAGGGTTATTGTTAGGTTTAGGATTAGGATTAGGGTTAGGGTTAGGGTGAGGGTGAGTGTGTGGGTTAGGGTTAGGTTTAGGTTTAGGCTTAATGTTAGGCTGCGGGTGAGGGTAAGGTTGAGGCTGAGTGTTAGAGTTAGGGTGATAGTTAGGGTTAGGGTTAGGGTTAGGGTTCGGATGAGGGTTAGAGTTAGGATTAGGGTTTGAGTGAGGGCTAGGGTGAAGGTGAGGTTTAGGGTTATGTTTAGGGTGAGGTTTAGGGTTAGGGTAAGGGTTAGGGTTAGGGTTAAGTTGAGGGTGAGGTTTAGGTTTAGATTTAGGGTTAGGGTGAGCGTTAGCATTAGGGTTAGTTTTAGGTTTAGGGTTATTGTGAGGTTAGGGTTAGGGTGACAGTTAGGGTTAGGGCTGGGATTAGGATTAGTGTTAGGGTGAGGGTGAGTGTGAGTGTGAGGATTCAGGTTAGGGTCGGGCTTAGGTTTAGGCTGAGGTTGAGGGTCAGGATTAAGGTGAGGGTGAGGGTGAGGTTTAGGGTTAGAGTTAGGGTTAGTGTGAAGGTTAGTGTTAGGATTGGTGTTATGGTTAGGGTTAGGGTGAGGGTTAGGTTGAGGGTTATGGTTAGGGATCAGGTTAGATATAGGATTAGGGTTAGCTTGAGTGTGAGTGTGAGGGTTAGTGTTAGGGTTAGGTTTAGGGTTAGGCTGAGTGTGAGGGTGAGGGTTAGGGTTAGGTTGAGGTTTAGGGTTAGGGTTAGGGTGAGGTTTAGGATGAGGTATAGGGTTAGGATTAGGGTTAGGGTTAGGGTTAAGGTGAGGGTTAATGTTAGGTTAAGGGTGATGGTTAGTGTTATTGTTAGTGTTATGGTTAGGGTTAAGTTTGTGGTGAGGGTGAGGCTGAGGGTGGGTATTAGGGTTAGGGTTAGGATTAGGATTAGGGTTAGTGTTAGGGTTAGGATTAGTGTTATTGTTAAGGTTAGAGTTAGAGTTATGGTGAGGGTGAGAGTGAGGGGGAGAGTGAGGGTGAGGGTTAGGGTTAGGGTTAGGGTGAGGTTTCGGGTTAGGGTTAGGGTAGGGTGACGGTTAGGGTTAGTGTGAGGTTTAGTGTTTGGGTTAGGGTTAGTGTTAGGGTGAGGTAAGTGTTAGGGTGAGGGTAAGGGTTAAGGTGAGGGTTAGGGTTAGAATGAGGGTTAGAGTTAGGGTTAGGGTTATTGTTAGCGTAAGGTATTTGGGTGAGGATCAGGGTTAGGGTGAGGTTTAGGGTTAGAATGTGGTTTAGGGTTAGGGTTAGTGTTATTTTTAGGGTTAGGGTTAGGATTATGGTTAGGGTGAGGACTAGGGTGAGGGTGAGGTTTAGGGTTAGGGTTAGGCTTATGCTTAGGTTTAGACTGAGCCTGAGTGTGAGGTTGAGTGTTACGGTTAGCATGATGGTTAGGGTTATGTTTAGGGTGAGGGTTAGAATGAGGGTTAGGGTTAGGGTGAGGGTTAGGGTGAGTGTGACAGTAAGGGTAAAGGTGAGGGTTAAGGTTAGGGTGAGAGTTAGGGTGAGGATTAGGGTTAGGGTTAGGGTGAGGGTGAGGTTAAATTGAGTATCAGTGTTAGGGTTAGTGTGAGGTTTAGGGTGAGGATGAGGGTTAGGGTTAGTGTGAGGGCTATGTTGAGGGTGAGGGTTAGGTTTAGGGTTATGTTGAAGTTTAGGGTTAAGGTGATGGTTAGGGTTAGTGTGACAGTGTTAGTATTAGGGTTAGCTTTAGGGTGAGGGTTAGCATTAGGGTGAGGTTTATGTTTAGGGTTAGTGTTAGCGTTAGGGTTAGTGTTAGGGTGAGGCTGAGGGTTAGGATTAGTGTTATGGTTAGGGTTATTGTTAGTGTTATCATGAAGGTTAAGTTTACAGTGAGGTTGAGGCTGAGGGTGAGGTTTAGGGTTAGGTTAGGGTAAGGTTTAGGGTTAGGATTAGTGTTAGTGTTAGGGTGAGGGCTTGGTTTAGGTTGAGGTTTACTGTCAAGGTGAGGGTTAGGGTTAGGGTTAAGGTTCGGGTTAGTGTTATTGTTAGGGGTAACGTTAGAGTTACTGTGAGGATGAGGGTGAGGGTGAGTGTGAAAGTTAGGGTTAGGGTTAGCCTTAGTCTTAGGTTTAGTCCTAGCGTGAGGGTGAGGTTAAGGGTTAGGATTAGGGTGATTGTTAGGGTTTTAGGGTTAGGGTGAAGGTTAGGGTGAGGTTTAGGTTTAGGATTAGGGCTAAGGTGAGGGCTAGGGTGTGGGTGAGGGTTAGGGTTAGCATTAGGGTGACGTTTAGGGTTAGGATTAAGTTTAGGGTTAGGGTGAGTGTTAGTGTGAGGGTTAAGGTGAGGGTGATGATTAGGGTTAGGGTGAGGGTTAGGGTTAGGGTTAGGGTGAGGGTGAGGGTTAGATTAGGGTTAGGGTTAGGGTTATTGTTAGTGTTATGGTTAGGTTTAAGTTTATGGTGAGGTTGAGGCTCAGGGTGAGGGTTAGGGTTAGGGTGAGGTTTAGGTTAGGGTTAAGGTTAGGGTTAGTGTGAGGGTTTGGGTTAGGGTTAGGGTTACGGTGAGGGTGAGGGTGAGGGTTAGGGTTAGGGTTAGTGTCATTGTTAGGGTTATAGTTTGAGTTACAGTGAGGGTGAGGATAAGGGTTAGGGTTAGGGTGAGGTTTAGGGTTAGGATTAGGGTTAGGGTGAAGTTGAGGGTGAGGTTTAGGGTTAGAATTAGGGTTAGGTTGAGTGTTAGGGTTAGTGTTAGAGTGAGGGTTAGGATGAGTGTTAGGGTTAGGGTTAGGATTAGGATTAGGGTTAATGTTAGGGTGAGTGATTGTGTTATTCTTAGGGATAGGGTTAGGCTTAGCCTTAACCTGAGGGTGAGGGTTAGGGTGAGGGTTAGAGTTAGGCTTATGTTGAGTGTGAGGGTTAGGGTTAGGGTGAGGATCAGTGTTAGGATTAGGGTTAGGGTTATTGTTAGTGTTATGGTTAAGGTTAAGTTTACGGTTAGGGTGAGGCTGACGTTGAGGTTTTGGGTTATGCTTAGGGTGAGGTTTAGGGTTAGGGTTAGGGTTAGGGTTAGTTTTATTGTTAGAGTTAGGGTTAGAGTTACAGTGAGGGTGAGGGTGAGGGTTAGATTTAGGTTTAGGGTGAGGGTTAGGTTGAGGGTGAAGTTTAGGGTTAGAGTTAGAGTTGGGATTGTTAGGGGGAGGGAAAGGTTGAGGTTTAGGGTTAGTGTTAGGGTTGGGTTTAGGATTAGGGTTATGGTGAGGCTGAGTGTGAGGGTTAGGGTTAGGATTAGGCTTAGGCTTAGGGTTAGGCTGAGGGTGAGGGTGGGGTTAGGATTATTTTAAGGGTGATGTTTAGGGTTAGGGATAGGTTTAGGGTTAGGATTAGGGATAGGATGATGTCTAGGGTGAGGGTGAGGGTTAGGGTTAGGGTTAGGCTTAGGGTTATGGTCAGGGTGAGTGTTAGGATGAGAGTTAGGCTTAGGGTGAGGGTTAGGGTGAGGGTGCAGGTAAGGGTAAAGGTGAGAGTTAGGCTGAGAGTGAGGATTAAGTTAAGGGTGAGGGTTAGGTTTAGGGTGAGGGTTAGGGATAGGGTTAAGGTGAAGGTGAGGTTTATATTGAGGATTCGTTTTAGGTTTAGTGTGAGGTTTGGGTGAGGATGAGGGTTAGGGTTAGGGTGAGGGCTAGGGTGAGGGTGAGGGTGAGGGTTAGTGTGCGTGCTACTGTTAGGGTTAGGTTTAGTGTTAGTGTGAATTTAAGTGTTAGTGTGAGGGTTAGGTTTAGAGTGAGTGTTATGTTTAGAATGAGGGTTAGGGTTAGGGTTAGGGTTACTATTAGGGTTAGGATTAGGTTTACTGTTAAGTTGAGTGTGAGGTTTAGGATTAGGTTGAGGGTTAGGTTTATGTTTAGGGTTAGGGTTAGATTTAGGGTTACGGTGAGGGTGAGGTTTAGGGTTAGAGTTAGCTTTTGTGTTAGTGTTAGGGTTAGGTTGAGGGTTAGTGTGAAGGTTAGGTTTAGGCTTAAGCTTATGCTTAGGGTTAGGCTTAGGCCGAGCATGAGGGTGAGGGTTAAGGTTAGGGTTAGGGTGAGGGTGAGGGTTAGGGTTATGGTGAGGGTTAAGATGAGATTTAGGGTTAGGATTAGGGTTAGAGTGAGCGCTAGTTTGAGGGTTACTGTGAGGGTTAGGGTTAGGTTTAGGATTAGGTGTAGGTTGAGGGTGAGTGTGAGGGTTAGGGTTAGGGTTAGGGTTAGTGTTAGGGTTAGGGTTTGGTTTAGGGTGAGGGGGAGGGTTAGGTTTAGGGTTAGGGTGAGGGTGAGGGAGAGGATTAGATTTAGGGTTAGTGTGAGTGTTAGGGTTATGTTGAGGGTTATGGTTAGGGTGAGTGTTAGGGTTAGGGTTAAGTTTAGGGTGAGCACTAGGGTGAGGGTGAGGTTTAGGGTGAGGGTGAGGTTTAGGGTTAGTGTGAGGGTTATGGGAAGGGGTAGGGTGCGGGTTAGCGTTAGGGTGAGGGTTAGGTTTAGGGTTAGGTTTAGAGTGACGGTTAGGGTGAGCGTTAGGGTTAGGATTATGTTAGGGTATGTGCCAGAGTGAGTGTTAGGGTTAGGGTTAGGTTGATGTTGAGGGTTAGTGTTAGGGTTAGGGTTAGGTTTAGGGTTGGGGTTAGGGTTAGGATTAGGGTTAAGGTGATGGTGAGTGTGAGAGTTATAGTTAGTGTTAGCATTAGGGTTAGGCTGAGTCTGAGGCAGAGGGTGAGGGTTAGATTAAGGGTGAGGGTTAGGTTTAGGGTTAGAGTGTGGGTTAGTGTGAGTGATAGGTTTAGGATTTGGGTTAGGATATATGCTAGGGTGAGGGTTCGGTTTAGGGTTATGGTGAGGTTTAGGGTTAGGGTTAGGGTCAGTGTTAGGGTTAGGGTGAAGCTTTGTGTTAGGGTTAGAGTTACGATGAGGGTGAGGTTTAGGGTTAGGTTTATGGTTAGTGTTACTCTTAGGTTTAGGGTTAGGGTTAAGGTTAAGGTAAGGGTGAGGGTGAGGGTGATGTTGAGGGTCAGGTTTAGGGTTAGGATGAAGTTTAGAGGTAGGGTTAGGGTTAGGGTTAGGGTGATTGTGAGGGTTAGTATTAGGGTTAGGGTGAGGTTTAGGATTAGGGTTAGGGGTAGCGTTAGGATGAGGGTGAGGGTTAGGGTTCGGGTTTGGGTGAGGGTCAGGGTTAGGTTTGGGGTGAGTGTTAAGTTGAGGACGAAGGTGAGGGTGAGGGTTAGGGTTAAGGTTAGGCTTAGGGTGAGGGTTAGGTTGAGGTTTAGGTTAAGGGTTAGGGTTAGGGTTAGGATTAGGGTTAGAGTGAGGGTGAGTGTGAGGGTTATGGTTAGGGTTAGTCTTTGGCTGAGGGTTAGGCTGAGGGTGAGGGTTGGGTTGAGGTTTAGGTTTAGAGTGATTGTTCAGGTTATCGTTAGGTTGAGGGTTAGGATGTGGGTTAGGGTTAGGATTTGGGTTAGGGTGAGGGCTAGGGTGAGGGTGAGGTTTAGGGTTAGGGATAGGGTGAGGTTTAGGGTTAGGGTTAGGGTGAGGTTGAGGTTTTTGGTTAAGGTGAGGCTGAGGCTGAGGGTTAGAGTTAAGGTTAGGATTAGGATTAGGGTAAGGGTTAGGGTGAGTGTGAGGGTTAGGGTTAGGGTTAGGGTTCGGCTTAGGGTTACACTGAGGGTGAGGGTGAGAGTGACGTTTTGGGTTTGAGTGAGGGTTAGGGTTATGTTTAGGGTGAGAGTTAGGGTTCAGGTTAAGTTTAGGGTTAGGGTGAGGGTTAGGATTACGGTTACCTTGAGCTTTAGGTTTAGGGTTAGGTTGAGCGTTAGGGTTAGGTTTACGTTTAGGGTGAGGGCTAGGGTGAGGGTGAGGGTTAGGGTTAGTGTTAGGGTGAGGTTTCGGGTTACGGTTAGGTTTAGGATGAGGGTTAGGATGAGGGTTAGGGTTACGGTAAGGGTGATGGTTAGGGTTAAGGGGAGGGTTATTGTTAGTGTTATTGTTAGGGTGAGGGTAAGTGTTAGGGTAAGGTTTAGGTTTAGGTTGACGTTTAGCATCAGGCTTAGGGTTAGGGTTAGGGGGAGGGGGAGGTTTAAGGTTAGAGTTAAGGTTAGGGTGAATGTTAGGTTTAGGGTTAGGGTTAGGGATAGGGTGAGTTTTAGGGTTTGGTTAAGGTTAGAGTTAGGGTTAGGGTGAGGGTGAGATTTAGGTTTAGAGTTAGGGTTAGTGTGAGGGTTAGGTTGAGGGTTAGGGTTAGGCTTAGTGTTAGGGTTAGTGTGAGGGTGAGAGTTAGGGGGAGGGTTAGGATTAGGGTTATGGTTAGGGTGAGGATTAGTGTTAGGTTAAGGGTGAGTGTGTGTGTTAGGTTAGGTTTAGGGTTAGGCTTAAGTTTAGGCTGAGGGTGAGGTTGAAGGTGAGGGTTAGGGTTAGGGTTAGTGTTAGTGTTAGGGTTAGGGTAAGGGTGAGGTATAGTGTTAGGGTTAGGTTTCGAGTTAGGGTTAGTGATTAGTGATATGGTTAGGTTGAGTGTTAGGGGGAGGGTTAGGTTTAGGGTTAGGTTTAGCGTTAGGGTTAGGGTGAGGGTGAGGTTTAGAGTTATAATTAGGGTTAGGGTGAGGCTGAGGCTGAGGCTTAGGGGTTAGGGTTAGTGTTAGGGTTAGGGTTAGGGTGAGGGTTAAGATGAGTGTGAGGGTTAATGTTAGGGTTAGGGTTAGCCTTAGGTTCAGGCTGAGGGTGAGGGTGAGGGTGAGGTTTAGGTTTAGAGTTAGGGTTAGTGTTAGGGTTAGGGTTAGCATGAGGGTGAGATTAATGGTTAGGGTGAGGTTTAGGGTGGGGTTGACGGTAAAGGTAAACGTGAGGTTTAGGCTGAGGGTGGGGGTTACTGAAAGTGTGAGGGTTAGGGTTAGGGTGAGGATTATGGTGAGGGGTAGAGTGAGGCTGAGGGTTAGATTGAGGATTAGTGTTAGGGTTAGGGTGAGTTTTAGGGGGAGGATGAGTGTTAGGGTTAGGGTGAGGACTAGGCTGAGGGTGAGGGTTAGGGTTAGGCTTAGTTTTAGGGTTAGGGTGATGGTTAGGGTTAGTGTGAGGATCAGTGTTAGTGTTAGGGTTTGTTTTAGGGTGAGGGTAAGTGTTAGGGTGAGGGTTAGGGTTAGGTTGAGGGTTATGGTGAGGGTGAGGGTGAAGGTTAGGGTTAGGGTTAGGATGAGGTTTAGGTTTAGGTTTAGAGTTAGAGTTAGGGTTATGGTGAGAGTTAGGTTTAGGTTTAGAGTTAGGGTTAGTGTTAGGGTTAGTGTTAGGGTGAGGGTCAGGTGTACCGTTAGGCTTAGGCTTAGGCTTAGGCTTAGTCCGAGCATGAGGGTGAGGGTTAGCTCGAGGGTGAAGCTGAGGATTAGGTTTAGGTTTAGTGTTAGGGTTAAGTTTAGGTTTAGGTTTAGGTACAGGTTTAGGGTTAGGGTTCGGGTTACGGTGAGGGTTAGGGTTAGGCTTAGGCTTAGGCTTAGGGTTAGGCTGAAGATGAGGGTGGGGGTGAGAATTAGGGTTAGGGTTAGGGTTATTGTTAGTGTTATGGTTAGGGTTAAGATTGCGGTTAGGGGGGCTGGGAAGGTGGCTCAGTGGTAGAGCGCTTGCCTTGCATGCTCGAGTCCCTGGGTTCGATTCCTCAGCCCCACATAAGCAAAAAGAAAAAAGCCGGAAGTGGCGCTGTGGCTCAAGTGGTAGAGTGCTAGCCTTGAGCTGAAGAGCTGAAGGACAGCGCCCAGGCCCAGAGTTCAGGCCCCACGACCGGACCCAAAAAAAAAAAAAAAAAAGATTGCGGTTAGGTTGAGGCTGAAGATGAGAGTTATGGTTAGGGTTCGGGTTAGTGTTAGGGTTATGGTTAGTGTTAGGGTTAGTTTTATTGTTAGGGTTAGGGTTAGAGTTACGGTGAGGAGGAGGGTGAGGGTGAGGGTGAGGTTTAGGGTGAGGTTTAGGGTTAGGGTTAGGTTTAGGGTGAGGTTTAGGGTTAGAGTTATGGTTAGGGGGAGAGTTAGGGTAAGGTTTAGGGTTAGGGTTAGTGTTCGGGTTAGGGTGAGGGTGAGGGTTAGGTTGAGGTTTAGGGATAGGGTTAGGGTTAGGTTTATGCTTAGGGTGAGGTTGAGTGTGAAGCTTAGTGTGAGGGTTAGGCTTAGGCTTAGGGTTAGGCTGACTGTGAGGGTGGAGGTGAAGATTAGGTTTAGGGTGATGGTTAGGGTTAGGGTTAGGGTTATTTTTAGGGTTAGGGTTATAGTTATGGTGAAGTTGAGGGTGCGGGTGAGGATTAGGGTTAGGGTTACGCTGGTGTTTAGGGTTAAGGTTAGGGTTAGTGTGAGGGTGAAGTTTACGTTTAGATATAGGGTTACGGGAAGAGGGATGGTGAGGTTTAGGGTTACGGTTAGTGATAGGGTTAGGGTGATGGTGAGGGTTAGGTTGAGGTTTAGGGTTAGGATTAGGGTTAGGGTTAGTGTGAGGGTTAGCTTTAGGGTTAGGGTTAGTGTTAGGTTGAGGGTAAGATTTAGGGTGAGGGTTTGGGATAGGGTGAGGTTGATGGTTAGGTTGAGGGTTAGGATTAGTGTTAGGGTTATTGTTAGGGGTAGGTTTAGGGTTACAGTTACGGTGAGGGTGAGGGTGGGTGTTAGAGTTAGGGTTAGGGTGAGGTTGAGGGTTAGGGTTTGGGTTAGGGTTAGAGTTAGGTTTAGGGTGAGGGTGAGATTTAGGGTTAGATTTAAGGTTAGGGTGAGGGTTGGGGTGAGGGTTAGGGTTAGGGTTAGTGTTAGGCTTAGGGTGAGGGCTAGGGTGAGGGTTAGGGTGAGGGTGAGGGTTACGGTTATGTTTAGGGTGAGAGATAGTGTTCAGGTTAAGTTTAGGTTTAGGTTGAGGATTAGGGTAAGGATCATGGTGAGTGTGAAGGTTAGGGCTAGGTTGAGGGATAGGGGTTAGCTTTAGGGTTAGGGTGAGTGTGAGTGTGAGGGTTAGGCTTAGTGTTAGGGTGAGGGTTAGTGTGAGGGTTAGGGTTAGTGTTAGGGTTATTGTTAGGTTTAGGGTTAGGGTGAGTGTGAGGTTAATTTTAGAGTTAGGGTTAGGGTGGGGCTGAGGTGAGGGTTAGGTTTAGGGTTAGTGTTGGAGTTAGGGTTAGGGTGAGTGTTAGGGTGAGGGTGACGGTTAGGTTTAGGGTTAGGATTAGGATTCGGGTAAAGGTTAGGGTGAGTGTGAGGGTTAGGGTTAGGGTTGGGGTGAGGGTAAGTGTTAGGGTGAGGGTTAGGATTAGGGTGAAGGATATGGTTAGGATGAGGGTTAGGGTTAGGTTTTGGTTTATTGTTAGGGTTAGGGTTAGGATTATTGTTAGGGTAAGGTTTACATTTACGGTTACTGTGAGGGTGAGGGTTAGGGGTAGGGTTAGGCTGAGGTTTAGGGTTTGGATTTGGGTTAGAGTTAGGGTTAGGGTGATTGTAAGGTTTAGGCTTAGAGTCAGTGTTAGAGTGAGGGTTAGGTTGAGGGTTAGGGTTAGGGTTAGTGTTAGGGTTAGGGTTACGGTGAGTGTTAGGGGGAGGGAGAGGGTTAGGGTTAGGTTTAGGATTAGGGTTAGGGTGAGGGTGAGTGTGTGGGTTAGGGTTAGGTTGAGGGTTAGACTTAGGGTTAGGCTTAGGGTGAGTTTGTGTGTTAACGTTAGGTTTAGGGTTAGGCTTCGGGTTAGGCTGAGGGTGAAGTTGAGGGTGAGAACGTTAGGGTTAAGGTGAGGGTTATGCTTAGGTTTATGGGGAGGGTTAGGATGAGGATTAGGGTTAGGATTAGGGTTAGGGTGAGGGCTAGGGTGGGGGTGAGGTTTAGGTTTAGGATTAGGGTGAGGTTTATTATTAGGTTTAGGGTTAGGGTCAGGGTGACGTTTAGGGTTAGAGTAAGGGTTAGGGTGAGGCTGTGGGTGTGGGTTAGGTTTAGGGTTAATATTAGGGTTAGGGTTATGGTGAGGGTTAGGGTGAGGGTGAGGGTTAGGGTTAGTGTCAGCATTAGGATTAGTTTTAAAGTTAGTGTGAGTGTGAGGGTTAGGGTTAAGGTTTGGCTAGGCTTAAGCTGAGGTTGAGGGTGAGGGTGAGCGTTCGGGTTAGGGTGAGGGTTAAGATTAGGGTTAGGGGGAGGGTTAGGATGAGGGTTCGGCTTAGTATTAGGGTTAGGGGGAGGGCTAGGCTGAGGGTGAGGTTTATGTTTAGGGTTAGGGTGAGGTATAGGGTTAGGTGTAGGTTGAGGGTGAGATTATGGTTAGTGTTAGGGTTAGGTTGAGGCTGAGGGTGAGGTTTAGGGTTAGGGTTAGTGTTAGGGTTAGGGTTAAGGTGAGGGATAGGGTGAGGGTGAGGGTTAGGGTTATGGTTAGGATTAGGATTAGGGTAAGGTTAGGGTGAGTGTGAGGGTTATTGTTATGGTTAGGCTTAGGCTTAGGCTGAGGCTGAGGGTGAGGGTGAGGTTTAGGCATAGGGTGAGGGTTAGGGTTAGGGTTAGGTTTAGGGTGAGTGTTAGAATGAGGGTTAGGCTTAGGATTAGGGTGAGGGTGAGGGCTAGGGTGAGGATGAGGTTTAGGGTTAAGGTTAGGGTTAGGGTGAGGTTTAGGTTTAGAGTTAGGATGAGAAGGAGGTTTAGGTTTAGAGTTAGGGTTAGGGTGAGGCTGGGGGTTTGGGTTAGGGTTAGTGTTAGATTTGGGGTTAGGTTAATGGTTAGGGTGATGGTGAGGGTTATGCTTAGTGTTGGGATTAGGGATATGGTAAGGTTTAGGGTGAGTGTGAGAATTAGGATTAGGTTTAGGGTTAGGCTGAGGATGATGGTGAGGGTGAGGGTTAGGGTTATGCTGAGGGTTAGGTTTAGGGATAAGGTGAGAGTTATGGTTCCAGTTAAGTTTAGGGTTAGGGTGAGGGTTAGGGTTAAGTTTACGGTGAGAGTGAGGGTTAGGATTAGGTTGAGGGTTAGGGTTAGGGTTAAGGCTAGGGTTAGGGTGAGGGTTAGGGTTAGGGTTAGGGTGAGGGTTAGGATGAGATTTAATGTTAAGATTAGGGTTAGGGTGAGGACTAGGGTGAGGGTGAGGGTTAGGGTTAGGATGAGGTTTAGAGTTAGGCTTAGGGTTAGGGTTAGGTTGAGGGTGAGGTTTAGGGTTAGAGTTAGGGTTAGTGTTCGGGTTAGGGTTAGGTGAGGGTTCGGGTTAGGCTTAGGCTTAGGCTTAGGCTTAGGCAGAGCATGAGGTTGAGGCTTATAGTTAGGGTCAGGGTGAGGGTTAGGGTTAGGGTGAGTTTGTGGGTGACAGTGAGGGTTAGTGTTAGGCTTAGTGTGAGTGTTAGGGTTAGGGTGAGGGTTATGGTTAGGGTGAGGGTTAGTGTTAGGGTTGGGCTTAAGCTTAGTCTTAGTGTAAGGCTGAGTGTTAGGGTGAGGGTGAGTGTGAGGGTTAGGGTTAGTGTTAGGGTTAGGCTTAATGGTAGTCTGAGGGAGAGGGTGAGGGTGAGGTTTAGGGTTAGGGTGAGGGTGAGGTTTAGGTTTAGAGTTTGTGTTAAGGTGAGGGATAGTGTGAGGCTTAGTGTTAGGGTTAGTTTTTGGGTTAGGTTTTAGCCTGATTTTTAGGGTGAGGTTTAGGGTTAGGGATAGGGTTAGTTGTAGGATTAGGGTTTGGGTGAAGGTGAGTGTGAGGGTTAGAGTTCCGTTAATGTTAGGGTTAGGCTTAGGTTTAGGCTGAGGGTGAGGGTGAGGGTTAGGGTTAGGGTTAGGGTGAGGGTTAGGATGAGGGTTAGGTTTAGGATTAGGGTTAATGTGAGGGCTATTGTGAGGGTGAGGATTAGGGTTAGGGTTAAGTTTAGGGATAGGGTGAGGGATAGGATTAGGGCTTGGTTTAAGGTGAGGGTTCGGGTTAGGGTTAGGGTGAGGGTTAGCATGAGGGTTCCGGTTAGGATTAGGTTTAGGATGAAGGCTATGGTGAGCGTGAGGATTAGGGTTAGGTTTAGGTTGAGGTTTATTGATCGGGTTAGGTTTAGAGTTAGGGTGAGGATTAGGGTTAGGGTTATGGTGAGGCTCAGGGTTAGGTCTAGTTTGAGGGTTAGAATCAGGTTTATGGTTAGGGTGAGGGTTAGGGTTAGGGTTAGGGTGAGGGTTAGGATGAGGTTTAGGCTTACAATTAGGGTTAGGGTGAGGGCTAGGGAGATTGTGAGTGTTAGTGTTAGGGTTAGGGTGAGGTTTAGGGTTAATATTAAGGGTAGGGTTAGGGTGAGGGTTAAGGTTCAGGTTTGGGTGAGGGTGAGGCTTAGGTTTGGGGTGAGGGTTAGGGTGAGGACTAAGGTAAGGGTGAGGTTTAGGGTTAGGGTTAGTTTTAGGGTGAGGGTTAGGTTGAGGTTTAGGTTTAGGGTTAGGGTTAGGGTTAGGATTAGGGTTAGGGTGAGGATGAGTGTGAGGGTTAGGGTTAGGCTTAGTCTTAGGCTTTGGCTTAGTGTTAGGCTGAGGGTTAGGGTGGGGATGAGGATTAGGTTTAGAGTGCTGGTTTAGTTTATGGTTAGATTTAGTGTTAGGATGAGGGATAGGGTTAGGATTAGAGTTAGAGTGAGGGCTAGGGTGAGTGTGAGGTTTAGGGATAGGTTTAGGCTTAGGCTTAGGGTTAGCCGGAGGTTGAAGGTTAGGGTGAGGGTTAGGGTTACGGTTAGGGTGAGTGTTAGGATGAGGGTTAGGGTTAGCGTGAGGGTTAGGATGAGGGTGACAATTAGAATAACGGTGAGGGTTAGGCTGAGGGTGAAGTTTAAGGTAAGGGTGAGGTTTCGGGTTATGGTTAATGTGAAGTACAGGGTTAGATTGAGGATTAGTGTTAGGGTTAGTGTGAGGTTTATTGTGAGGATGAGGGTTAGTGTTAGGGTGAGGGCTAAGTTGAAGTTGAGGGTTAGAGTTAGGGTTAGGGTGAGGTTTAGGTTTAGGGTGATGGTTAGCATTAGTGTGAGGGTTAGTGTTAGGGTTAGTGTTAGTGTTAGGGTGAGGGTAAGTGTTAGGTTAAGGTTTAGGTTTAGGGTGAGGTTTAGGATTATGGTTAGTGTTAGGGTTAGCGTGAGGGTGAGGTTAAAGTTTAGAGTTAGGGTTAGGGTGACGGTTAGGATTAGGGTTAGGGTTAGTGTTAGGGTAAGGGTTAGGATGAGGTTTAGTGTGGGGGTGAGGGTTAGTGATAGGGTTAGGATTAGGATTAGGGTTAAAGTGAGGGTGCGTGTGAAGGTAAGGGTTAGGGTTAGGGTTAGGATTAGAGTTAGGGTGAGGGTGAGGATGAAGGTTAGTGTTTGGGTGAGGGTTAGGGTTAGAGTTATGGTTAGGTTGAGGGTGAGGTTGAGGGTGAGGGTTAGGGTTAGGGTTAGGCTTAGGGTTAGGCTGAGGGTGAGGTTGAGGGTGAGAAAGTTAGGGTTAGGGTGAGGGTTAGGCTTAGGATTATGGGGAGGTTTAGGATGAGGTTTAGGGTTAGGATTAGGGTTAATGTGAGGGCTAGGCTCAGGGTGAGTTTGAGTTTTAGGGTTAGGGTGAGGTTTAGGTTTAGGGTTCGGGTTAGGGTGAGGGTCAGGGTGACGTTTATTGTTAGAGTTAGGATTAGGGTGAATCTGAGGGTGTGGGTTAGGTTTATGGTTAATATTAGGGTTAGGGTTAAGGTGAGGGTTCGGGTGAGGGTTCGGGTCAGGGTTAGTATTAGGGTTAGGGTTAGGGTGAGTGTGAGGGTTAGTGTTAGGGTTAGGCTTAGGCTTAGGCTTAGGCTGAGGGTGAGGGTGAGGGTGAGGGTTAGGGTTAGGTTGAAGGTTAGAGCTATGTTTAGGGTGAGAGTTAGGGTTCGGGTTAAGTTTAGGGTTAGGGTGTAAGTTAGGGTAAGGCCTACGGTGAGGGTGAGGGTTGGGGTTATGTTGAGGGTTAGGGTTAGGGTTAGGGTTAGAGTGAGGGTGAGGGTTAGGGTGAGGGTGAGTTTTTGGATTAGGGTTAGGTTTAAGGTTAGGGTTAGGTTTAGGGTTAGGATTAGTGTTATTTTTAGGGTTAGGGTTAGAGTTACCGTGAGGGTGAGGGTGAGGGTGAGGGTGAGGGTGAGGGTTAGGGTTAGGGTTAGGGTGAGGTTTAGGTTAAGGGTGAGGGTGAGGTTTATAGTTAGATTTAGGGTTAGGGGGAGGGTTAGGTTGAAGGTTAGGGTTAGGGTTAGTGTTAGGGTTAATGTTAGGGTGAGGGTCATGTTGAGGTTTAGGGTTAGGCTTAGGGTTAGGTTTAGGATTAGTGTTAGGTTTAGAGTTACGGTGAGGTTGAAGTTGAGGGTGAGTGTGAAGGTTAGGGTGAGGTTTAGGGTTAGGGTTATGATTAGGGTAAGGGTGAGGGTGAGGTTGATGTTTCGGGTTAGGGTTAGGGTTAGGATTAGGTTTAAGGTGAGGGTGAGTGTGAGGGTTAGTGATAGGTTAGGCTTAGGCTTAGGGTTAGGCTGAGGGTGAGGTTGGGGTGAGGATTAGGGCTAGGGTGATGGTTACGGTTAGTGTTAAGGTTAGGGTTAGTTTGTGGGTTAGGGTTAGGGTTAGGGTTACGGTGAGGGCTAGGGTGAGGATTAGGGTAAGTCTTAGGATTTGGCTTAGGCTTATTCTGAGTGTGTTTTTGAGGTTGAGGGTTAGGTTTAGGGTGATGCTTAGGTTGACGGTTAGAATGAGGTTTAGGTTTAGGGTGAGGGTTAGGGTGAGGTTTATGTTAAGGGCAATGGTTAGGTTAAGGCTTAGTGTGAGGGTTAAGATAAAGGTGAGGGTTAGGGTTAGGGTGAGGGTCTGGGTTAGAATTAGGGTGAGGTCTAGGGTGAGGGTGAGGGTTAGGGTTAGGGGTAGGGTTAGGGTGAGGTTTAGGGTTAGGGTGAGGCTTATGGTTAGTGTGAGGGTTAGGGTTTGTGTTAGGTTTATTGTTAGGTTTAGGGTTACGGTTACGGTTACAGTGAAGGTGAGGGTGAGGTTTAGGGTTAGGGTTAGATTTAGGGCTAGTGTGAGGGTTAGGTTGAGGGTTAGGGATAGGGTTAGTGTTGGGGTTAGGGTTAGTGTGAGAGTTAGGGGGACGTTCAGGGTTAGGGTTTGGATTAGAGTTAGGGTGAGGGTGAGTGTGTGTGTTAGGGTTTGGTTTTGGGTTAAGTTTAGGGTTAGGGAGAGGTTTTGGATGAAGGTTAGGGTTACAATGTGGGTGAGGGTGAGGTTTAGTGTGAGGGTTAGGGTTAGGATTAGGGTTAGGCTTAGGGTTAAGGTTAGGTTTAGGGTTAGGATTAGTGTTATTGTTAGGGTTAGGGTTAGAGTTACGGAGAGGATGAGGATGAGGATTACGTTTAGGGTTAGGGTGAGGTTTAGGGTTGGGGTTATGGTGAATGTGAGGTTTAGGCTAAGATTGAGGGCTATTGTTAAGGTTAGGGTGAGGGTTAGGGTTAGGTTTAGGGTGATGGTTAGGATGAGGATTAGGGTTAGGATTAAGATTAGGGTGAAGGCTTCAGTGAGGGTGAGGGTTAGAGTTAGTGTTAGGGTGAGGATTAGGGTTAGGGTTATGGTTAGGGTGAGGTTTAGGATGAGGTTTAGGGTTACGGTAAGGGTGAGGGTTAGGGTTAGGGTAGGTTTGGGGTTAGGGTTAGGTTTAGGTTTAGGATTAGTGTTATTGGTAGGCTTAGGGTTAGATTTAAGGTGAGGGTGACGGTGAGGTTCAGGCTTAGGCTTACGCTTAGGGATAGGCTGAGTGTGAGGTTGAGGGTGAGGGTTAGGGTTAGGGTGATGGTTAGGTTTTCGTTTAGGGTTAGCATTAGGATGAGGTTTATGGTAAGGGTAAATGTGAGGTTTAGTCTGTGGGTGAGGATTAAGATTAGGATGAGGGTAAGGGTTAGGTTTAGGTTTAGGGTAAGGATGTGGGTTAGGGTTAGGGTGAGTGTTAGATTGAGGATTAGGGTTAGGGTTAATGTGAGGTTTAGGGTGAGTATGAGGGTTAGGGTTAGAGTGAGTGTGAGGGTTAGATTTAGTGTTAGGGAGAGGGCTAGGGTAAGGGTGAGGGTTAGGGTTAGTGTTAGGGTGAGGTTTAGGATTAGGGTGAGGGTTAGGGTTAGTGTGAGTGTTAGCGTTAGGTTTAGGGTTAGTGTTAGGGTGAGGGTAATTGTTAGGGTGAGGGTAATTGTTATGGTGAAGGTGAGAGTTTGTGTTAGGCTCATTGTTAGGGATAGGGTTAGGGTTAGGGTTACAGTGAAGGTGAGGGTGAGGGTTAGGGTTAGGGTGAGAGTTAGGGTTAGGGTGAAGATTAGGATGAGGTTAAGGGTGAGGATTACTCTTAGGGTTAGTGCTAGTGTGAGAGTTAGGGGGACGTTCAGGGGTAGGGTTAGGGTCAGGATTAGAGTTAGGGTGAGGGTGAGTGTGTGTGTTAGGGTTCGGTTTTGGGTTAGGGTTAGGTTTAGGATTAGGGTTACGATTAGGGTTATGGTGAGGGTGAGGTTCATGGTTAGACTTAGGGTTAGGGGGAGGGTTAGGTCGAGGGTTAGGGTTAGGGTTATTGTTAGGGTTATGGTTAGTTTGAGGGTTAGGTTGAGGTTTACCATTAGGGTTAGGGTTAGGGTGAGGGCGGGTTTTAGGGTTAGAGTTAGGGTTAGGGTGAGGCTGAGGATGAAGGTTAGGGTTAGGGTTAGTGTTAGAGTTAGGGATAGAGTGAGGGTTAGGGTGAGGGTGATGGTTAAGCTTAGGGTTAGGATTAGGATTAGGATAAGGGTGAGTGTGAGGGTTAGGTTTAGGGATAGGGTTAGGCTTAGGGTTTTGCTGAGGGCGAGGGTGAGGGTGAGGATTTGGTTTAGGTTGAGTGATAGGATTAGGGATAGGGTGAGAGTCAGGGTTCGGGTTAAGTTTAGGGTTAGGCTGAGGGTTAGGGTTGGGGTTATGGTGAACGTATTGGTTAGGGTAAGGTTGAGGGCTATTGTTAAGGTTAGGGTGAGGGTTAGGGTTAGGTTTAGGGTGATGGTTAGGATGAGGATTAGGGTTAGGATTAAGATTAGGGTGAAGGCTACGGTGAGGGTGAGGGTTAGGGTTAGTGGTAGGGTGAGTTTTAGGGTTAGGGTTAGGTTTAGGGTGAGGGTTAGGATGAGGGTTAGGGTTACAGTAAGGGTGAGGGTTAGGGTTAGGGTGAGGGTTAGGGTTAGGTTTAGGATTAGGTTTAGGTTGAGGGTGAGGTTTAGGATTAAGGTAGGTTTGGGGTTAGGGTTATGTTTAGGTTTAGGATTAGTGTTATTGTTAGGGTTAAGGTTAGATTTAAGGTGAGGGTGACGGTGAGGTTCAGGCTTAGGCTTATGCTTAGGGATAGGCTGAGTGTGAGGTTTAGGGTGAGGGTTAGGGTTAGGGCGATGGTTAGGTTTATGTTTAGGGTTAGCATTAGGATGAGGTTTATGGTAAGGGTAAATGTGAGGTTTAGGCTGTGGGTGAGGATTACGATTAGGATGAGGGTAAGGGTTAGGTTTAGGTTTAGAGTAAGGATGAGATTTAGGGTTAAGGTGAGGGTTAGATTGAGGATTAGGGTTAGGGTGAGTGTGAGGTTTAGGGCAAGTATGAGGGTTAGGGTTAGGGTGAGGGTGAGGGTTAGAATTAGTGTTAGGGTGAGGGCTAGGGTCAGGGGGAGGGTTAGGGTTAGGGTTAGGGTGAGGTTTAGGATTAGGGTGAGGGTTAGGGTTAGTGTGAGGGTTAGGGTGGGACTGACAGTTAGGGTAAACGCAAGGGTTAGACTGAGGGTGAGGGTTACGGTTAGGGTGAGGGTTAGGGTTAGGGTGAGGGTTAGGGTTAGTGGTGGGGTAAGGGTGAGGTTTAGATTGAGGATTTGTGTTAGGGCTAGTGTGAGGTTTAGGGTGAGGATGAGGGTAAGGTTTAGGGTGAGGGCTAGGGTGAGGGTGAGGGTTAGGGTTAGGGTTAGGATGAGGTTTAGGTTTAGGTTTAGGGTTAGAGTTAGGGTTAGGGTTAGAGTGAGGTTTAGGGTTAGTGTTAGAGTTAGTGTTAGGGTTAGTTTTAGGGTGAGGGATAGGTTTAGGCTTAGGCTTAGGCTGAGCATGAGGGTGAGGGTTAGGGTTAGGATTAGGGTGAGGGTTAGGTTTAGAATTAGGGTGAGGTTTAGGATGAGGTTTCGGGTCAGGTTTAGGGTTAAGTTGACGGCTAGGGTGAGGGTTAAGGTAAGGGTTAGGGTTAGTGATAGGGTTAGGTTTAGGATTAGGTTTAGGGTAAGGGTGAGTGTGAGGATTAGGGTAAGTGTTAGGCCTAGGCTTAGGGTTAGGGTGAGGGTTAAGTTTAGGGTTTGGGTTAGGGTGAATGTGAGGCTGAGGATTAGCATTAGGTTTAGGGTTAGTGTTAGGTTTAGGGTTAGGGTTAGGCTTAGGGTTAGTCTGAGGGTGACAGTGGGGTTGAGGATTAGGGTTAGGGTTAGGGTTCGGGATTGGGTTATTGTTAGTGTTATGGTTAGGGTTCAGTTTGCGGTGACGGTGAGGCTAAGGGTGAGGGTTATGGTTAGGGTTAGGGTTAGGCTTAGGCTTAGGTTTAGGCCAAGGGTGACAGTGGGGGTGAGGATTTGGTTTAGGGTTAGGGTTAGGTTTATTGTTAGTGTTATGGTTAGGGTTATGTTTGTGGTGAGGGTTATGGTTATGGTTAGGGTTAGGGTTAGGTTTAGGGTTATTGTTAGGGTTAGGTTTAGAGTTACGATGAGGTTGAGGGTGAGGGTGAGGGTAAGTGTTAGGGTGAGGTTTAGGGTGAGGTATAGGGATAGGGTTAGGTTTAGGTTGAGGGGAGGTTTAGGGTTAGACTTAGGGTTAGGGTGAGGTTTAGCGTGAGGGTTAGGGTTAGGGTTATGGTGAGGGTTAGGTTGAGGGTTAGGGTAAGGCTTAGGCTTAGGCTTAGGCTTAGGCTGAGAGTGAGGTTGAGGGTGAGGGTTAGGTTTAGGGTGATGTTTAGGTTTACAGTTAGGGTGAGGTTTAGGATGAGGTTTAGGGTTAGTGTGATGGTTAGGGTGTGGATGATGTTAAGGGTAAAGGTGAGGTTTAGGCTGAGGATGAGGGTTAAGATAAGGGTGAGTGTTAGGGTTAGGTTTAGGGGTAGTGTAAGGGTTAGGGTTAGGTTAGGGTTAGGGTTAATGTTTAGTGAGGGTTAGATTGAGGATTGGGTTTAGGCTTAATGTGATGCTTAGGGTAAGGATGAGGGTTAGGGTTAGGGTGAGGGTGAGGGTTAGAATTAGGGTTAGGGTGAGGGCTAGAGTGAGTGTGAGAGTTAGGGTTAGTGTTAGGGTTTAGGTGAGGTTTAGGATTAGGGTGAGGGTTAGGGTTAGTGTGAGGGTGAGTGTTAGGGTGAGTGTGTTATGGTGAGGGTTAGGGTTAGGGTGAGGGGTATGGTTAGGGTGAGGGTTAGGGTTAGTGTGAGTGTGAGGGTGAGGTTTATGGTTAGATATAGGGTTAGGAGGAGGGTTAGGGTGAGGGTTAGGTTTATGGTCAATGTTATGTTTAGGGAGAGGGTGAGGTTTAGGTTTAGGTTTAGTGTTAGGATTAGGGTTAGCGTTAGTTTGAGGGTTAGTGTTAGGTTTCGGTTTAGTGTTAGAGTGAGGGTAAGTGTGAGAGTGAGGGTTTGGGTTAGGGTGAGGGTTGGGATTAGGTTTAAGTATATTGTTAGGTTGAGGTTTAGGTTTACGGTGACGGTGAGGGTGAGGGTTAGGGATAGGGTGAGGTTCAGGGTTTGGGTTAGGGTTAGAGTTAGGTTTAGGGTGAGGGTGAACTTTAGGGTTAGGTTTAGTGTTAGGGTGAGGGTGAGGTTGAGGTTTAGGGTTAGGGTTAGTGTTAGGGTTAGTGTTAGGGTGAGAGTTAGGAGGAGTGTTAGGGTTGGGGATAGGGTTAGGATTAGGGTTAAGGTAAGGGTGAGTGTGTGTGTTAGCGTTAGCTTTACGGTTAGGCTTAGGGTTAGGCTGCGGGTGAGGTTGAGGGTGAGGCTCAGGATTAGGGTGAGGGTTAAGGTTAGGGTTAGGGGAGGGTTAGTGTGAGGGTTAGGGTTAAGATTAAGGTTAGGGGGAGGGGCTAGGGTGATGGTTAGGTTTAGGGTTAGGGTTAGGGTTAGGGTTAGGTTTCGGTTTAGGGTTACGGTTAGAGTAAGGGTGAGGGTGAGATTTAGGGTTAGAGTTCGGCTTAGGGTTAGGCTGAGGGTGTGTGTTAGGGTTAGGGTTAGTGATGGGGTTAGGGTGAAGGTGAGGGTTAGGGTGAGGGTGAATATTAGGGTTAGGTTTAGGATTAGGATTAGGGTTAGTGTTATGGTGAGTGTGAGGGTTAGGATTAGGGTTAGGCTTAGGCTTAGGCTGAGGCTGAGGGTGAGGGTGGAGATGAGGGTTAGGGTGAGGGTTAGGTTTAGTGTTAGGGTGAGAGTTGGGGTTCAGGTTAAGATTAGGTTTAGGGTGAGCATTAGGGTAGGGGGTACAGTGAGGATGAGGTTTAGGTTTAGGGTTAGATTTAGGGTTAGGGGAGGGTTAGTTCGTGAGTTAATGTTAGGGTTAGGGTTAGGGTTAAGTTTAGGTTGAGGGTTAGGTTGAGGTTAAGGGTTAGGGTCAGAGTTAGGGTTAGGATTAGGCTTAGGGTGAGGGTGATTGTGAGGGTAAGGGTTAGGGTTACGCTTAGGCTTAGGGTTGGGCTGAGTGTGAGGGTGGGTGTGAGGATTAGGGTTAGGGTTATGGTTAGGGTTTGGTTTAGGGTTTGGGTTAGGGTTAGAGTTAGGTTTAGGGTTAGGGTGAGGTTTAGGGTTAGAGTTAGTGTTAGGGTGAGGGCTAGGTTGAGGGTTAGGGTTAGGGTTAGGGTGCGACTTTGGGGGAGGTTTAGGGTTAGGGATAGGTTTAGGTTTCAGGTTAGGGTGAGTGTGAGTGTGTGGGTTTGGGTTAGGTTTAGGGTTAGGCTTAGGGTTAGGCTGAGAGTGAGTGTTAGGGTTAGGGTTAGGGTGAGGTTTAGGGTTAAGGTTAGGGTTAGGGTGAGGGTTAGGGTGCGGATGAGGGTTAGGGTTAGCATGAGTGTTAGGGTTAGAATTAAGGTTAGGGTGTGGGTTCTGTTAAGTTTAGGGTTAGGGTGAAGTTTAGGGTTATGGTGAGGTTTGGGTTTAGTGTGAGGTTTAGTGTTAAGGTGAGGGTAATTGTTAGGGTGAGGTTTAGGGTTAGGGTGAGGGTTATCATTAGGGTGAGGTTTAGGGTTAGGGTTAGGTTTATTGTTAGGGTTTGGGTTACGGTTACGGTTACGGTGAGGCTTAGGGTGATGATAAGGTTTAGGGTTAGGGTTAGTGTGAGATTTAAGGTTACGGTTAGGGTTAGATTTAGGGTTAGGTTGAAGTTGAGGTTTAGGGTTACAGTTAGGGTTAGGATGAGGGTTATGGTTAAGGTTAGGGTTAGTGTTAGGGTTAGGGTTAGGGTGAGGGTTAGGGTGAGGGTTAGGGTTAGTGATAGGGTTAGGATTAGGTTTAGGGTTTAGATGAGGGTGAGTGTGAGGTTTAGGGTTAGTGTTAGGTTTAGGCTTAAATTTAGGCTGAGGGTGAGCCTGAAGGTGAGGAATAGGTTTAGCGTGCTGGTTACGGTTAGGGTTAGGGTTAGAGTTAAGCTTAAGGTGAGGTTTAGGGTTAGGGTTAGGGTTAAGTTTCTGGTAAAGGTGAGGGTTAGAGTTAGCATTAGGGTAAGGGTGAGGGGTAGGGTTAGGTTTAGGGTGAGTGTTAGCGTTAATGTGAGGTTTAGGGTTAGGGTTAGGGTTAGTTTGAGGGTTAGGTTGAGGGTTAGGGTTTGGGTTAGGGTTAGGGTGAGTATGAAGTTTAGGGTGAAGTTTAGGTTAGGCTTAGTGTTAGGATTAGGGTGAGGTTAAGGGTTAGGGTGAGGGTTAGTCTTAGGGTTAGGGTGAGGGTTAAGATTAGCTTTAGGGTTTCAGTGAGGGTGAGGGTTAATGTTAGGGTGAGGGTTAGGTTTAGGATTATGGTTAGGGTGATGGTGATGTTTAAGATTAGGTTTAGGGTTATTGTAAGTGTTATTTTTAGGGTTACATTTGCAGTGCGGGTGAAGGTTAGGGTTAGGTTTAGGGTTAGTTTTAGGGTTAGGATTAGTGTTAATGTTAGGGTTAGGTTTAGACTTATTGTTTGGGTGAAGGTGGGGGTGAGGATGAGGGTTAGCGTTAGGGATAGGGTGAGGTTTAGGGTTAGGGTTAGGATTAGGGATAGGGTCATGGTGAGGTTTAGGGTTAGTCTTAGGTTGAGGGGGAGGTTTAGCGTGAGGGTTAGGGTTAGGGTTAGGGATAGGATTAGGTTTAGGGTGAGGGTGAGGGTGGGTTTGAGTATTAGGCTTAGGGTGATGGTGAGCCTTAGGGTTAGGGTGAGGGTTAGGATGAGGTTTATGGTTAGGATTAGTGTTAGGGTAAGGGCTAGCGTGAGGGTGAGGTTTAGGGTTACGGTTAGGTTTAGGCTGAGGGTGATGGTGAGGGTGAACATTAGGGTTATGGTGATGGATAGGTTTAGTGTAAGGGTGAGGGTTAGGATGTGGGTTCGGGTTAGGGTGAGGGTTAGTAGGAGTGTGACGGTAAGAGTAAAAGTGAGGGTTACAGTAAGGGTGAGGGTTAGGGTAAGGGTTAGGGTTAGGGTTAGATTGAGGATTAGGGTTAGGGGTAATGTGAGGTTTTGGGTTAGGATGAGGGTTGGGGTGAGGTTTAGGGTTAGAATTAGGGTTAGGGTGAGTTCTAGCGTTAGGGTGAGGGTTAGGGTTAAGGTTAAGTTTAGGGTGAGGTTTAGGGTGAGGGGTAGGGTTAGGTTTAGGGTGAGGGTTAGGTTTAGTTTGAGGGTTATGGTTCGGGTGAGTGTGAGGGTGATTTTAAGGTTTATGGAGAGGGTTAGGGTGAGGGTGAGGGTTAGGGTTAGTGTTAGGGTGAGGGTGAGGGTTAGGATTAGGTTTAGGTTTAGGGTGAGGTTTAGGGTGAGGGTGAGGGTTAAAGTTAAGGTTATGTTTGTGGTGTGTTTAAGTGATAGCATGAGGGTTAGGGTTAGTGTTAGAGTTAGAATTAGGTTTAGGGTGAGGGTTAGGTTTAGGGTTAGGGTGAGGGTGCGGGTGAGAGTGAGGGTTAAGGTGAAGATTAGGATGAGTTTTAGGGTTAGGGTGAGAGTTAAGGTTACGTTAGCTTGAGCGTGAGGGTGAGGGTTAGGGTTAGGGTGAGGGTTAGGTTTACGATCAGAATTAGTTTTATGGTTAGGGTGTAGGTTAGGGTTAGGGTGAGGGGTAGTGTTAGGGGTGGGATTAGGATTAGGGTTAGGTTGAGGGTGAGTGTGAGGGTTAGTTTTAGGGTTAGGGTTTGGCTTAGGTTTAGGCTTAGGGTGAGGTTGAGGGTTAGGGTTAGGGTGAGGTTAAGGTTTATGGTTTGGATTAGGGTTAGGGTGCAGGCTAGGGTGAGGGTGAGAGTTAGGGTTAGGGTTAGGCTTAGGCTTAGGGTTAGGCTGAGGGTGAGGGTAGTTGTGAGAAATAGGTTTTGGGTGATGGTTAGCTTTAGGGTTAGGGTGAGGGTTAGGATGAGGGTTAGGTTTAGGATTTGGTTTAGGTTTAGGGCTAGGGTGAGGGTGAGGGTTAGGGTTAAAGATAGGGTTAGATTTAGGATTAAGGGTAGGATGAGGGTGAGTGTGAGGGTTAGGGTTAGAGTTAGGCCTAGGCTTAGCTTTAGGCTGAGGGTGAGGGTGAGGTTTATGGTTAAGGTGAGGGTTAGGGTTAGGGTGAGGGTGAGGGTTAGGATGTGGTATAGGGTTAGGATTCGGGTTAGGGTGAGGTCTAGGGTGAGGGTTATGTTTAGGGTTAGGTTTAGGGTGAGGTTTAGGGTTCGGGTTAGGTTTTGGTTTAGGGTGAGTGTTAGGGTTAGGGTTACGGTGAGGGTGAGGGTTAGGGTTAGGTTGAGGGTTAGGGTTAGCGTTAGGCTGAGGTTTAGGGTTAGGTTTAGGATGAGGGTTAGGATGGGGCTTATGGTTTGGATTAGGTTTAGGGTGCGGGCTAGGGTGAGTATGAGGGTTAGGGTTAGGGTTAGGCTTAGGCTTAGGGTTAGGCTGAGGGTGAGGGTGGAGGTGAGAAATAGGTTTTGGGTGGTGGTTAGGGTTAGGGCTAGGGTGAGGGTTAAGATGAGGGTTAGAGTTAGGATTAGTTTTAGGGTTAGGTCTAGGGTGAGGGTGAGGGTTAGGGTTAGGCTTAGGCTTAGGCTGATGGTTAGGGTAAGGGTGAGGGTTAATGTTTGGGTGATGGATATGGTTAGAGTTAGGGTGAGTGTTAGGATGAGGGTTAGGGTTAGGGTGAGTGTTAGGATGAGCGTGACGGTAAGAGTAAATGTGAGGGTTAGGCTGAGGGTGAGTGTTGCCCTAAGGGTGATGGTTAGGATTAGGGTGAAGGTTAGGATAAGGGTTAGGTTGAGGGGTAGGGTGAGGGTGAGGGTTAGGATGAGGTTTAGGATTAGGATTAGGGTGAGTTTTAGGGTTATGGTAAGGGATACTGTTAGGGTGAGTGTTAGGGTGAGGGTTAGCGTTAGGGTTATCCTTAGGGTTAGGGTGAGGGTTAGGATGAGGGATAGGCTTAGGATTAGGGTGAGGGTTAGGGTGAGGGTTAGGGTGAGGGTGAAGGTTAGGGTTCTGGTGAGGGTTGGTGTTATTATTAGGGTTAGGGTCAGGTTTAGGGTGACGGTGAGGTTTAGGGTGAGGGTTGGGGTGAGGGTTAGGGTTAGGGTTAAGGTGAAGGTTAGGATAAGGGGTAGGGTTAGGGTTAGGGTGAGGGTTAGATTGAGGATTAGGTTTAGGGTTAATATGAGGTTTAGGGCGAGGATGAGGTTTACGGTTAAGTTGAGGATTAGGGTTAGAATTAGGGTTAGGGTGAGGGCTAGGGTGAGGTTTAGAGTTAGGGTTAGGGTTAGGGTAGGGTTTAAGGTTAGGGTGAGGGTGAGGTTAAGGTTTAGGGTGAGGGTTAGTGTGGGGGTGTGGGTTAGGGTTAGGGTTAGGGTGAGGGTAAGGTTGAGGGTTAAGGTGAGTGTTAGGGTGACGGTGAGGGTGAGGGTTAGGGTTGGGGTTAGGGTTAGAGTGAAGGTTAGGTTGAGGGGTAGTGTTAGGTTTAGGGTGAGGATTAGGGATAGTGTGAGGGTTAGGGTTTGAGTGAGGGTAAGGGTCAGGTGAGGTTTAGGGTTAGGGTGAGGTTTAGCATTAGGGTTAGGGTCAGGTTTAATGTTAGGTTGGAAGTCAGGGTTAGGGTGAGTGTTAGGGTGAGAGTTAGGGTTAAGGTAAGTGATTGGGTTAGGGTTAGGGTGAGGGTTATGTTTAGGGTGATGTGTAGAATGAGGTTGAGGGTTAGGGTGAGGGTGACAATGAAGGTTAAGGTATGGATGCGGGTTAGTGTTAGGGTAAGTGTTAATATTACGGTGAGGGTTAGGGTGACGGTGAGGGTAAGGGTTAGGTTTATGGTGAGGGTTAGGGTTAGAGTTAGGGTGAGGGGTAGGGTGAGGGGTAGGGTTAGAGTTAAGGTTACGGTTAGTGTGAGGGTTAGGGTTAGGGTGAGGATAAGGTAAGCGTGAGGGTTGGAGTGAGGGTGAGGTTTACGGTTACTGTTTGGGTGAGGGTTAGGCTTAGGGTTATGTTTATTTTGAGGGTGAGTGTTTGAGTTAGGATGAGTGTTCTGGAGAGTGTGAGAGTTAGGGTTTGGGTGAGGGTTAGGGTTAGGGTGAGTGTTAGGGTGATGGTGAGGGTGAGGGTTAGGGTTGGGGTTAGGGTTAGAGTGAGAAGTAGGGTGAGGTGTAGGGTTAGGGTTAGGGTGAGAGTTAGGTTTACTGTGAGGGTTAGGGTTAGGGTGAGGTTTAGGGTTACTGTGAGTGTTCAAGTTAGGATTAGGCTTAGTTTTAGGGTGAGGGTAAGGGTTAGGTTGAGGGTTAGGGTTAGAGTGAGGGTTAGGGTTAATGTGAGGGTTAGGGTTAGGGTTAGGATTAGGCTTAGGCATAGGTTTAGGCTGAGGGTGATGGTGAGGGTGAGGGTTAGTGTTATGGTGATAGATATGGTTACAGTAAGGGTGAGGGTTAGGTTTAGGTTGAGGGTTAGTGTAAGGGTTAGGGTTAGGGTTAGGTTGAGGATTAGGATTAGGGGTAGTGTGAGGTTTAGGGTGACGATGAGGGTTAGGGTGAGGTTTAGGGTTAGAATTAGGGTTAGGGTGAGGGCTAGCATGAGGCTGAGGTTTAGGGTTAAGGTTAAGTTTAGTTTGAGGGTTAGGGTGAGGGGTAGGTTTAGGTTTAGGGTGAGGGTTACGTTTAGGGTGAGGGTGAGGGTGAGGGTAAGGGGTTTTGTGAGGGTGAGGTTTAGGGTGAGGTTGAGCGTTAGGATTAGGTTTAGGGTTAGGGTGACGTTTAGGGTGAGGTTTAGGGTTAAGGTTAGGGTTAGGTTTATGGTGTCGTTAAGTGATAGCCTGAGGGTTAGGGTGAGTGTTACAGTTAGCATTAGGGTTAGGCTGAGGGTTAGGTTTAGGTTTAGGGTGAGGTTGCAGGTGAGAGTGAGGTTTAAGGTCAGGATTAGGGTGTGGTTTAGGTTTAGGGTGAGGGTTAGGGTTAGGGTTAGTGTGAGGGTGGCGGTGAGGGTGACGATTAGGGTTAGAGTTATGGTGAGGGTTCTGTTAAGTTTGAGGTTTTAGGGTGAGGATGAGGTTAAGGGTTAGGGTGAGGTGTTATTGTTAGGGTTAGGGTTAGGGTTAGGGTTACGGTTACTGTGAGGGTGAGTGTGGGGGTTAGGGCTAGGGTGACGTTTAGTGTTAGGGTTATGGTTAGAGTTAGGGTTAGTGTGAGGATGAGGTTTAGGGGTAGAGTTATGTTTAGGGTGGGGGTTAGTGTGAGGGTTAGGTTTATCGTAAGGTTTATGGTGGGGGTGACGGTAAGGATAAAGGTGAGAGTTAGGCCGAAGGTGAGAGTTACGGTAAGGGTGAGGGTTAGGGTTATGCTGAGGGTTAGGGAAAGTGTAATGGTGAGGGTGAGGGTTAGATTGATTATTAGTGTTAGGGTTAGTGTGAGGTTTAGGGTGAGGATGAGGGTTAGGGTTAGGGTGAGGGCGAGGTTGAGGGTGAGGTTTAGGGTTAGTGTTAGGGTGTGGTTTAGGGTTAGGGTGATGGTTAGGGTTAGTGTGAGGTTTAGTGTTAAGGTTAGGGTTAGTGTTAAGTTGGAAGTTAGGGTTAGGGTGAGGGTTAGGGTGAGTGTTAGGGTTAAGATAAGTGATAGGTTTAGGGTTAGGGTGAGGGTTATGTTTAGGGTCATGTGTAGAATGAGGGTGAGGCTTAGGGTTAGGGTGACAGTGAAGGTTAAGGTGTTGATGAGGGTTAGTGTTAGGGTGAGGGTTAATGCTACGGTGAGTGTTAGGGTGAGGGTGAGGGTAAGGGTTAGGTTTATGGTGAGGGTGAGGTTTAGAGGTATGGTGAGGGGTAGGGAAAGAGTTAAGGTTAGGGTTAGTGTGAGGGTTAGGGTTAGGGTGAGGAGAAGGTAAGCGTGAGGGTTGGAGTGAGGGTGAGGTTTAGGGTTACTGTTAGTGTGAGGGTTAGGGATACGGTTAGGGTGAGGGTTAGGCTTAGGGTTATGTTTATTTTGAGGGTGAGTGTTTGAGTTAGGATGAGTGTTCTTGAGAGTGTGAGAGTTAGGTTTTGGGTGAGGGTTAGGGTTAGGGTGAGTGTTAGGGTGACGGTGAGGGTGAGGGTTAGGGTTGGGGTTAGGGTCAGAGTGAGGGGTAGGGTGAGGTGTAGGGTTAGGGTTAGGGTGAGTGTTACGTTTACTGTGAGGGTTAGGGTTAGGGTGAGGTTTAGGGTTACTGTGAGGGTTCCAGTTAGGATTAGGCTTAGTGTTAGGGTGAGGGTAAGGGTTAGGTTGAGGGTTAGGGTTAGAGTGAGGGTTAGGGTTAATGTGAGGGTTAGGGTTAGGGTGAGGGTTAGGGTTAGGGTGATGTTTAGGGTGAGGTTGAGGGTTAGTGTGAGTGTGAGTGTGAAGGTTTGGATGAGTGTTTGGGTTAGGTTTAGGTTGAGGTTGAGGGTGAGGGTGAGGCTTAGGGTTAGTTTTAGGGTAAGGCTGAGTGTGAGGGTTAGGGATAGGCTTAGGCTTAGGCTGAGGATGAGGGTGAGGGTTAGGGTTAGTGTTAGGTTTAGGGTTAGTGTTAGGGTTATGTTGAGGCTTAGGGTTAGGTTAGAGGTTACGGTTAGGGTGAGGGTTATGGTTAGGGATAGGTTTAGGTTGAGGATGAGGGTGAGGGTTAGGGTTAGGATTAGGGTTAGGGTGAGCCTGAGGGTGAGGGTGAGGGTGAGGTTTAGGGTTAGGTTGAGGGTTAGGCTAAGGGTTAAGGTGAGCGTTAGGTTTAGGATGATGTTTAGTTTGAGGGTGAGGGTTAGGGTGAGATTGAGAGTGACGTTTTGGTTGAGGGTTTTGGTTAGGGTTAAGGTGAGGGTGAAGGTGAGGGTGAGGGTTAGGTTTAGGGTTAGGGTTAGGCTTAGGGTGAGAGTGATTGTGAGGTTTATGGTTAGGGTTATGGTTAGGCTTAGGTTTAAGCTGAGGTTGAGGTGAGTTTGAGGGTTAGGGTTAGGGTGACTGTGAGCATTAGGGTTAAGGTTAGGGATAGGATGAGGGTTAGATGAGGGTGAGGTTTAGGGTGAGGATGAGGGTTAGGGTTAGAATTAGGGTTAGGGTGAGGGCTAGCATGAGGGTGAGGGTTAGGGTTAGGGCTAAGTTTAGGGTGATGGTTAGGGTGAGGTGTAGGGTTAGGTTTAGGGTGAGGGTTAGGTTTAGTGTGAGGGTTATGGTTAGGGTGAGGGTGAGGGTGAGGGTAAGGGTTAAGATGAGGGTTAGGTTGAGGGTGGGGGTTAGAGTTATGATTAGGTTTAGGGTTAGGGTGAGGTTTAGGGTGAGGGTGAGGGTTCAGGTTAGGGTTAGGTTTGTGGTGTGGGTGATAGCATGAGGGTTAGGGTGAGTGTTAGAGTTAGCATTAGGGTTAGGATGAGGGTTAAGTTTAGGGTTTGGGTGAGGGTGAGGGTGAGAGTTTGGTTTAAGTTGAGGATTAGGGTGAGTTTTAGGGTTAGGGTGAGGGTTAGGGTTAGGGTTAGCGTGAGGGTGACGGTGAGGGTGACGGTTAGGGTTAGAGTTATGGTGAGGGTTCGATTAAGTGTGAGGTTTAGGGTGAGGATGAGGTTAAGGGTTAGTGTGAGGGTTAGGCTGCGTGTGAGGGTGAGGGTTAGGGTTTGGTTTAGGGTGAGGGTTAGTGTGAGGGTTAGGGTTAGGGTTATGGTTAGGGTTAGTTTGAGGGTTATGCTGAGGGTTAGGATTAGGATTACGGTGAGGGTTAGGTTGAGGGTTAGGGTGAGTTTGGGGGTTAGTATTAGGGTGAGGGTTACGGTTATTATTAGGGTTAGGGTTAGGTTTAGGGTGACAGTGAGGTTTAGGGTGAGGGTTAGAGTTAGGGTTAATGTGAGGGTTAGGATAAGGGGTAGGGTTATGGATAGGTTTAGGGTTAGGATTAATGTGAGGTTAAGAATTAGGGTGAGGGTGAGGTTTAGGGTTAGGAATAGTGTTAGGGTTAATGTTACGCTGAGGGTGAGGGTGAGGGTGAGAGTTGGGTTTAGGGTTGGGTGAGGGCTATGGTGAGGGTTAGGGTATGGGTGAGGGTTAGTGTGAGGGTGATTGTAAGGATAAAATTGAGGGTTAGGCTGAGGGTGAGAGTTAAGATAAGGGTGAGGGATAGGGTTAGGGTGAGGGTTAGGTTAAGGGTTAGGGATAGGGTGAGGGTTAGATTGAGGATTAGGTTAGGGTTAGTGTAAGGTTTGGGGTGAGGATGAGGGTTATGATTAGGTTGAGGGTTAGGTTTAGAATTAAGGTTACAGTGAGGGCTAGGGTGAGGGTGAAGTTTAGCTTTAGGGTTAGGGTAAGGTTTAGGGTTAAGGTGAGAGTTAGTGTTAGTGTGAGGGTTAGTGTTAGAGTTAGGGTTAGTTTTAGGGTGAGGGGAAGTGTTAGGGTGAGGGTTAGTGTTAGGGATAGGTTATGCTTAGGGTTAAGGTTAGGGTGAGGGTGATTGTGTGGGTTAGGGTTAGGTTTAGGTTTAGGGTTAGGGTTATGCTGAGGGTGAGGTTGAGCTTGAGGATTAGGGTTAGGGTGATGGTTAGGATTAGGGTTAGGGTGAGGGTTAGGATGAGGGTTAGGATGAAGGTGAGGTTTAGGGTTAGGTTTAGGGTGAGGTTTAGGGTTAGGTTTAGGGTTAGGTTGAGGTTGAGGTTTAGGTTTAGAGTTAGGGTTAGGGTGATGGTTAGTGTTAGGGTTAGTGTTAGGTTTAGGGTTAGGGTGAGTGTTAGGGTTAGGGTTAGGGTTATGGTGAGGGTGAGGATTAGGGTTATGGTGAGGCTTAGGGTTAGTATGAGGGTTAGTGTTAGGGTGAGGGTAAGTGTTAGGGTGAGGGTTAGGATTAGGTTTAGGGTTAGGGTGAGGTTTAGGGTGAGGGTGAGTTTTAAGGTTAGGGATAGGTTTGTGGTGTGGGTAAGTGATAGCATGAGGGTTAGGGTGAGGGTTAGAGTTAGCATAAGGGCTAGGGTGAGGGTGAGGGTGAGGGTGAGAATGCAGGTGAGAGTGACGGTTAGGGTGAGGATTAGGGTGAGGTTTAGGGTTAGGGTGAGGGTTCGGGTTAGGGTGTGTGTTAAGATTAGGGTTATCCTTAGGGTTAGGGTGAGGATTAGGCTGAGGTTTAGGCTGAGGTTTAGGCTTAGGATTAGGGTGAGGGTTAGGGTGAGGGTGAAGGTTAGAGTTCTGGTGAGGTTTAGGATTATTATTAGGGTTAGAGTAAGCTTTAGGGTGACGGGGAGGTTTAGGCTGAGGGTTGGGGTGAGGTTTAGGGTTAGGGTTAAGGTGAGTGTTAGGATAAGTCGTAGGGTTAAGGTTATGGTGAGGGTTAGGTTTAGTGTGAGAGTTAGATTTAGGGTTAGGGTTAGGATTAGTGTGAGGGTAAGAATTAGGGTGATGGTTAGGGTGAGGGCGAGGTTTAGGGTGAGGAATAGTGATAGGGTTAGTGTTAGGCTGAGGGTGAGGGTGAAGGTGAGGGTGAGGGTTAGGGTTAGGTTTAGGGTGAGGGCTCGGGTGAGGGTTAGGGATAGGGTGAGTGTTAGAGTGAGGGTGATGGTAAGGGTAAAGGTGAGGGTAAGGCTGAGGGTGAGGTTTAATATAAGCGTGAGTTTTAGTGTTAGGGTGAGGGTTAGGGTAAGGGTTCGGGTTAGGGTTAGGGTGAGGGTTAGACTGATTATTAGGGTTAGTGTTAATGTGAGGATGAGTGTTAGGGTTAGGGTGAGGGTGAGGGTTACTATTAGGGTTAGGGTGAGGGCTAGGGTGAGGGTGAGGGTTAGAGATATGGTAAGGGTTAGGGCTAGGTTTAGGATTAGGGTGAGGGTTAGGGTTAGTATTAGGGTTAGGGTGAGGGCTAGGGTGAGGTTTAGGGTTAGGTTTAGGGTTAGGGTGAGGTTTAGGTTTAGGGTGAGGGTGAGGTTAAGGTTTAGGGTGAGGTTTAGGGTGAGGGTTAGGCTTAGGGTTAGGGTTAGGGTGAGGATAAGGTTGAGGATTAGGCTGAGTGTTAGCGTGACGGTGAGGTTGAGGGAGAGGGTTGGGGTTAGGGTTAGAGTGAGTGTTAGGGTGAGGGGTAGAGTTAGGGTTAGGGTGTGGATTAGGGTTACTGTGAGGGATAGGTTTAGAGTGAGGATAAAGGTTAGGGTGAGGGTTTGGGATAGGGTGAGGGTTAGCGTTAGGGTTAGGGTGAGGGTTAATGTTAGGTTGGAGGTTAGTGTTAGGTTGAGGGTTAGGGTGAGTGTCAGGTTTCGTGTGAGTGATAGGGTTAGGGTTAGAGTGAGGGTTATGGTTAGGGTGATGTGTAGAATGAGGTTTAGGGTTAGGGTGAGATTTAAGGTAAGGGTAAGGTTTAGGGTGAGGGTGAGGGTAAGGATTAGGATTAGGGTGAGGGTTAGTGTTAGGGTTACGGTTAGAGTTAGGGAGAGGGGTAGTGTGAGGAGTAGGGTTAAAGTTAAGTTTAGGGTTAGTGTGAGGGTTAGGGTTAGGGTGAGGATTAGGTAAGGGTGAGGGTTGGGGTGAGGGTGAGTGTTAGAGTGAGGATGAGGGTTCTGGAGAGTGTGAGGGTTAGGGTTTGGGTGATGGTTAGGGTTAGTGTGAGTGTTAGGGTGACGGTGTGGGTGAGTGTTAGGGTTGGGATTAGAGTTACAATGAGGGGTAGGGTGAGGGGTAGGGTTAGGTTTAGGGTTACTGTGAGGGTTAGCGTTAAGGTGAGGTTTAGGGTTACTGTGAGGGTTCAAGTTAGGGTTAGGCTTAGTGTTACGGTGAGGGTAAGGGTTAGGTTGAGGGTTAGGGTTAGGGTGAAGGTTAGGGTTAATGTGAAGGTTAGGTTTAGGGTGAGGTTTAGGGTGAGGGTTAGGGTTAGGGTGATGTTTAGGGTGAGGGTGAGGGTTAGGGTGAGGGTGAAGGTGAAGGTTGGGTTGAGTGTTTGGGTTAGGGTTAAGATGGGGTTGAGGGTGAGGGTGAGGCTTAGGGTTAGTTTTAGGGTAAGGTTGAGTGTGAGGGTTAGTGATAGGGTTAGTCTTAGGCTGAGGGTGAGGGTGAGGCTGAGGTTTAGGGTTAGGGTTAGGGTTAGCGTTAGGGTTATGGTGAAGGTTAGGGTTAGGTTGGAGGTTATGGTTAGGGTGAGGGTTAGGGTTAGGGATAGGTTTAGTTTGAGGGTGAGGATGAGGGTTAGGGTTAGGATTAGGGTTAAGGTGAGCCTGAGGTTGAGGGTTAAGTTGAGGGTTAGTGTTACGGTAGGGTTAGGCTAAGGGTTAGAGTGAGGTTTAGGTTTAGGGTGATGTTTAGGTTGAGGGTGAGGGTTAGGGTGAGGTTGAGGGTGAGGTTTCGGTTGAGGGTTTGGGTTAGGGTGGTGAGGGTGAAGGTGAGCGTGAGGGTTAGGTTTAGAGTTAGGGTTAGGCTTAGGGTGAGGGTGATTGTGAGGGTTAGGTTTAGGGTTATTTTTAGGCTTAGGTTAAAGCTGAGGGAGAGTGTGAGGGTTAGGGTTAGGCTGAGTGTGAGCGTTAGGGTTAGGGTTAGGGATAGGCTGAGGGTTAGATGAGGGTGAGGCTTAGGGTTAGGGCGAGTGTTAGGATTAGGGTTAGTGTTAGGGTTAGGGATAGTTTGATGGTTAGGGTGAGGTTTAGAGTAAGGGTGAGGGTGAGGGTGAGCGTGACTGTTAGGGTGCAGGTGAGGTTTAGTGTTAGGTTTAGGGTTAGGGTGAGGGTTTAGTGTTAGGGTTAGGATGATGGTTAGGATGAGGGGTAGGGTTAGGGTTAGGGTGAGGTTCAGGGTTAGATTAAGGGTTACCGTTAGGGTTAGGGTTAGGGGGAGGTTTAAGGTGAGTGTTAGGGTTAGGTTTAGGGTTAAGGTGAGGGTTAGGGTGAGGGTAAGTTTTAGGGTGAGGTTTAGGGTGAGTGTGAGGTTAGGGTTAGGTTATGGAGTGGTTTAGGGTTAGATTTAGGATGAAGTTGAGGGTGAGAGTGTGGGTTAGGGATTAGTTTTAGGGTTAGGGTTAGTGTTATTGTTAGGGTTAGGGTTACGATTACAGTGAGGTTGCTGGTGAGGTGAGTTTTAGCGTTAGGGTTAGCGTTAGGGTGAGGGTTAGGGTGAGGGTAAGTGTTGGGGTGTGAGTTAGGGTTAGGGTGAGGTTAAAGGTTAGGGTTAGGGTTAGGTTGAGGGTTAGGGTTAGCATTAGGGTTACCTTGAGGTCTAGGGTGAGGGGTAGGGTTAGGTTAGGGTGAGGGTTAGGGTTAGGGTGAGCATTAGGGTGAGGGTAAGAATAAGGGTAAGGGTGAGGGTTAGGGTGAGTTTGAGGGTTACGGTAAGAGTGAAGGTTATGATGAGGGGTGAGGTTTAGGGTGAGGTTTAGGATTAGGGTGAGGGTGAGATTGAGGGTTAGGGTGAGGGTAAGGGTTAGGGTTAGGGTGAGGGTAAGATAAGGTTGAGGTTTAGGGTTAGGTTTAGGGTGAGGGTTAGAGTGAGTGTGAGGTTTAGGGTTAGGGTTAGTGTTAGGGTGAGGGTAAGTGTTAGGGTTTTGTATAGGTTTACGTTGAGGGTGAAGGATAGGTTTCGGGTGAGGGTTAGGGTTAGGGTTAGGGTGAGTGTGAGGGTTAGGATAAAGTTTAGGGTTAGGGTTATTTTTAGGTTTATGTTTAGGTTTATGATTACGTTGACGGTGAGGGTTATGGTTAGGGTGAAGTTTAGGATTAGGGTTAGTTTTAGGGTTAGGGTTAGCATGAGGTTTAGGGTAAGTGGTAGGGTTAAGGTTAGGGTGAGTGTTAGGGTTAGTTTGAGGGTTACGGTTAGAGATAGGGTGAGGGTTAGGATGAGGGTTAGGGTGAGGGTAAGGTTTAGGGTGAGGTTTAGAGTTAGTGCGAGGTTTAGGGTTACGGTTAGTGTTACGGTGAGGGTAAGTGTTAGGGTTAGGTTTAGGTTTACGGTGAGGGTGAGGGTTAGGTTTAGGGTGAGGGTTAGGGTTAGGTTAGGGTTAAGGTGAGGGTGAGGGTTAGGATAAAGTTTAGGGTTAGGGTTATTTTTAGAGTTATGTTTATTTTTATGGTTATGTTGAGGGTGAGGGTTAAGGTTATGGTGAGGTTTAGGATTAGGGTTAGGTTTAGGGTTAGGGTTAGGATGAGGTTTAGGATGAGTGGTAGGGTTAAGGTTAGGGTTAGGGTTAGGGTGAGGGTTAGGATTAGTGTTAGAGTTAGGGTTAGGGTAAGGATGAGGTTTTCGGGTTAGGGTTAGGGTTAGGGTTAGTTTGAGGATTTCGGTGAGGGTTATGATTAGGGTTAGGGTAAGGGTTAGCGTTAGGGTGAGGGTTATGGTTAGGATTAGTGTTAGAGTTAGTGTTAAGTTTAGGGTGAGTGTTATGGTGAGGGTGAGGTTTAGGGTTAGGTTTAGGTTTATCATGTGGGTGAGTGACAGTGTGAGGGTTAGGGTGAGTGTTAGAGTTAGCATTAGGGTTAGGGTGAAGGTTATGGTGAGGGTTAGGTTTAGTGTGAGTGTTAGGTTTACGGTTAGGTTTAGGATTAGTGTGAAGGTAAGAATTAGGGTGATGGTTAGGGTGAGGGTGAGGTTTAGTGTTAGGATTTGGGTTATCGTTAGTGTTACCCTGAGGGTGATGGTGAGGGTGAGGGTGAGGGTGAGTTTTAGGGTTAGGGTTAGGGTGAGGGCTAGGATGAGGGTTAGGGTTAGGGTTAGGTATAGGGTTAGGGTGAGGGTTAGGGTTAGAGTTAGGGTTAGGGTTAATGTTAGTTTGAGGGTGGTATGAGGGTGAGGTTTAGGGTGAGGGTTAGGGTTAGGGATAAAATTAGGGTGAGGTTTAGGGTTACTGGTAGTGTTACGGTTATGGTTAGTATTAGGGTTAATGTGTGGGTTAGGGTTAGGGTGAGGATAAAGTAAGGGTTAGGGTGAGGGTGAGGTTTATGGTTACTTTTTGAGTGAGGGTTAGGGTTTGGTTTAGTGTTAAGGTAAGGTTGAGGGTGAGGGTTAGGGTTAGGCTTATGGTTAAGGAGAGGGTGAGTTTTAAGGTTAGGTTTAGGGTTAGGGTGAATGTTAGGGTTAGAGTGGAGGTTAGGATTAGGGTTAGGGTGAGGGTTAGGTTTTGGGTTAGGCTGAGGGTTAAGGTTAAGATTAGGGTGAGGTTTAGGGTGAGGGTTAGGGGGAGGGGGAGAGTTAGGTTTAGAGTGAGACTTAGGGTTAGGATTAGGGTTAGGGTCAGGGTTAGGGTGACTGTGAGGTTTAGGGTGAAGTTTAGAGTGAGGGTTATGTTTAGGGTTAAGGTGAGGGTTAGGGTAAGGGGTAGGGTTTCGGTTAGGGTGAGATTTAGGTTTAGTGTGACAGTAAAGGTTAGGGTTAGGGTTAGGATTAGTGTGAGGGAAAGAATTAGGTTGATGGTTAGGGTGAGGGTGAGGTTTAGGTTTAGGAATAGGGATAGGGTTAGTGTTACACTGAGGGTGAGGATGAGGGTGAGGGTGAGCGTTAGGTTTAGGGTTAGGGTGAGGGCTAGGGTGAGGGTTATTAACGGTTAGGGTGAGGGCTAGGGTTAGGGTGAGGGTAAGGGTTAGGTTTAGTTTGAGGGTGGTGTGAGGGTGAGGTTTAGGGTGAGGCTTTGGATTAGTGTGTGGGCTAGGTTGAGGGTGAACTTTAGGGTTATGATGAGGGTTAGCGTTAGGTTTAGGGTGAGGGTTAGGTTTAGTGTGAGGTTTACGGTTAAGGTTAGGTTGAGGTTGCGGGTAAGGGTTATGGTGAGGGTTCGGGTGAGGGTGAAGGTTAGGGTTATGATGAGAGATAGGGTTAGGTTTAGGCTGAGGGTGAGAGTGAGTGTGCGGGTGAGGTTTAGGGTTAGGGTTAGGGTTAGGGTGAGGGTGAGGGCTAGGGTGAGGGTCAGGGTTAGGGTGAAGGTGAGGTTGAGGGTGAGGCTGAGCATTAGGGTGAGGGTGAGGGTTTGGTTTAGGGTTAGGGTTAGGGTGAGGTTGAGGTTTAAGATTAGGTTTAGGGTTATTGTTAGGGTTAGAGTGAGGGTTACAGTTCAGTATAGGGTGAGGGTGAAAGTTAGGGTTATGGTTAGGGTTAGGGTGAGGTTTAGGGTTAGGGTTAGGGTTAGTGTTAAGATGAAGTTTATGGTGAGTGGTAGGGTTAGGGTTAAGGTGAGGGTTAGGGTTAGTGTGACGGTTAGAATGAGGGTTAGGGTTAGGGTTAAGGTGAGGTTTAGGTTGAGCGTTAGGGTTTTGGTTAGGGTTAAGGTGAGGGTGAGGGTTAGGATGAGGTTTAGGGTAAGGGTGAGGGTTAGGGTTGGGGTGGAGTTTAGGATTAAGGTTAGGGTTATGGTTAGGTTGAGAGTTAGGTTTAGGGTTAGGGTTAGGTTTACGTTGAGGGTGAGGGTTAGGGTTATGGTGAGGGTTTGGTTTAGGTTTAGGGTTAAGGTGTGGGTTTGTGTTAGGATTAGAGTTAGGGTCAGGGTTATTGTTAGGGTTAGGGTTAGTGTTAGGGTTAGGTTTAGGGTGAGGGTGAGGGTTACCGTTAGGTTTAGGTATAGTGTTAGGGTTAGGATTAGCATGAGGGTGAGGGTGTGGGTTAGGGTTAGGGTTAATGTGAGGGTGAGGGTTAGTGTGAGGGTTACGGTTAGGGTGAGGGTGAGGGTGAGGTTGAGGGTGACTGTTAGGGTTAGTATGAGGTTTAGGGTTAGGGTTAAGGTTAGGCTTAGGTTGAGGGTTTGGCTTAGGTTTAGGGTTAGGATGAGGGTTAGGCTGAGGGATATGGTTACGTTTAGGGTGAGGATTAGGTTTAGTGTGAAGGTTAGGCTTAGGGTTAGGGTGAGGTTAAGGATTAGGGTGAGTTTTAGGGTGAGGGTTAATGTTAGGTTTAGGTTTAGGGTGAGGCTTAGGGTTAGGGTTAGGGTTACTGTGATGGTGAGGGTTAGGTTTAGGGTGAGGGTTAGGGTTAGGTTTAGGCTTAGGCATATGGTTAGGATTAGGGTGATGCTGAGGGTGGGACTTAAGGTTATGGTGATGGATAGGGTTAGGGTTAGGGTGAGGGTTAGGATGAGGGTTCGGTTTAGGGTGAGGGTTAGGATGAGAGTGACGGTAAGAGCAAAGGTGAGGGTGAGACTGAGGGTGAGGTTTATGGTAAGGGTTAGGCTTAGTGCTAGGGTGAGTGTTAGGGTAAGGGTTAGGGTTAGGGTTAGATTGAGGATTAGGTTTAGGGATAGTGTGAGGTTTAGATTGAGAATGAGGGTTAGGGTTAGAATTAGGGTTAGGGTGAGGGCTAGCGTGAGGGTGAGGGTTAGGGTTAGGGTTAAGTTTAAGATGAGTGTTAGGGTGAAGAGTAGGGTTAGGATTAGGGTTAGGGTTAGTGTTATTGTTTGAGTTAGGGTTACGGTTACGGTGAGGGTGAGGGTTAGGGTTAGGGTTAGGGTTAATGTTATTGTTAAGGTTAGGGTTACGGTTACGGTGAGGGTGAGGATGAGGGTTAGGGTTAGGGTTAGGGTGAGGTTTTTAATGTTAGGGTTAGGGTGAGAATTAGGGTTAGGCTGATGGTTAGGGTTAGGGTTAGGGGGAGGGATAGGATGAGGATTAGGAATAGTGTTAGGGTAAGGGCTAGGGTGAGGGTGAGGTTTAGGGTTAGGGTTAGGGTGAGGTTTAGGGTTACGTTTAGGGTTTGGGTTAGGGTGAGGGTAAGGTTTAGTGTTAGAGTTAGTTTTAGCGTGAGGCTGAGGGTGAGGGTTAGGGTTAAGGTTAGTGTTAGGGTTAGGGTGAGGGTGAGGTTTAGGGTGAGGTTGAGTTTTAGGCTTAGGGTTAGGATTAGGATTATGGTAAAGGTTAGGGTGAGTGTGAGGGTTAGGGTTAGGGTTAGGCTTAGGCTTAGGATTAGACTGAGGGTAAAGGTGAGTTTGTAGTTTGGGGTTAGGGTGAGTGTTAGGGTTAGGCTTAGGGTTAGTATTAGGATTAGGGTAAGGGTTAAGGTGAGCGTGAGGTTTAGTTTTAGAATTAAGTTAAGGGGGAGGCTGAGGTTGAAGGTGAGGGTTAGGGTTAGTGTTAGGGTAAGTTTTAGGGTTAGGGTTAGGGTGAGGGTTAAGATGAGGGTTAGGATTACGGTCAGGGTGAGAGTTAGGGGTAGAGTGAAGGATAGGGTTAGGATTAGGGTTAGGGTGAGGGTTAGGGTTAGTGTTAGGGTGAGGTTTAGGATGAGGGTTAGGATTAGGGTTACGGTGAGGCCTAGGGTGAGGGTGAGGTTTAGGGTTAGGGTTATTGTCAGGTTTAGGGTTAGAGTTAGGGTAAGGGTGAGGCTGAGTTTGAGAGTTAGGGTTAAGGTTAGTGTTATTGCTAGGGTTAGGGTGAGATTTAGAGTGATGGTGAGGTTTAGGCTTAGGGTTAGGATTAGGATTAGGGTAAGGGTTAGGGTGAATGTGAGAGTTAGGGTTAGGGTTAGGGTTAGGGTTCAGCTTATGGTTAGGCTGAGGGTGAGGGTTAGGGTTAGGATGAGGGTAAGTGATAGGGTTAGTGTGAGAGTAAGGGTACTGTTAAGTTTAGGGTTAGGGTGAAAGTTACGGTTAGGGTTACGGTGAGCGTGAGGGTTAGGGTTAGGTTGAGGTTTAGCGTTAGGATTAGGGTGAGGGTTAGGATGAGGATTAGGTTTAAGATTAGGGTTAGGGTGAGTGCTAGGGTGATGATTAGATTTAGTGTTAGGGTAAGGTTTAGGGTTAGGTTTAGGGTTAGGGTGAGGGTTAGGATGAGGGTTAGGGTTATAGTGAGGTTGAGGGTTACATTAAGGTGAGGGTTAGGGTTAGGATTAGGTTTAGGGTGAGGGTGAGTGTTAGCATTAGGGTTAGGGTTAGGTTTAGGGTTAGGTTTAGGGTTAGGATTAGTGTTATTTTTAGGGTTAGCGTTTGAGTTATGGTGAGGGTGACGGTGAGGGTGAGGGTTAGGGTTAGGGTTAGGGTGAGGTTTAGGGTTAGGGTTAGGGTTAGGGTGAGGGTGAGGTTAAGGGTTATATTTAGGGTTTGTTGGAGGGTTAGGTCGAGGGTTGGGGTTAGGATTAATGTTAGTGTTACGCTTAAGGTGAGGGTTAGGTTGAGGGTGAGGGTTAGGGTTAGGGTTAGGATTAGGATTAGGGTAAGTGTTAGGGTGAGTGAGAGGGTTAATGTTAGGATTAGGATTAGGCTAAGGCTTCGGCTGAGGATGAGGGTGAGGGTGAGGTTTAGGGTTAGAGTATGGTTTAGGTTTAGGGTTAGGTTGAATGTGAGGGTTAGGGTTAGGGATAGGATTAGGGTTAGGCTGAGGGTGATGGTGTGGGTGAGGGTTCGGTTTAGGGTGAGGGTTATGGTGAGGGTTATGGGGAGAGTTAGGATGATGGTTAGGGTTAGGATTAGGGTTAGGGTGAGGGCTAGGGTGAGGGTGAGGTTTCGGGTTAGGGATAGAGTGAGGTTTAGGGTTAGGGTTAGGGTGAGGTTGAGGTTTAGGTTTAGAATTAGGGTTAAGGTGAGGCTGAGGGTGAGGCTTAGAGTTAGGGTTAGAATTAGGATTAGGGTAAGGGTTAGGGTGAGTGTGAGGGTTAGGGTTAGGTTTAGCGTTTGGCTTAGGGTTACACTGAGGGTGAGGATGAGAGTGAGGGTTAGTGTTTGAGTGAGGGTTAGGGTTACGTTTAGGGTGAGAGTTAGGGTTCAGGTTAAGTTTAGGGTTAGGGTGAGGGTTAGGGTTAGGATTACATTTTGCTTGAGGGTTAGGGTTAGGTTGAGGGTGAGGGTTAGGTTTAGGGTTAGGGTGAGGTTTAGGGTTAGGGTTAGTGTGAGGGTTAGGATGAGGGTTAGGGTTACAGTAAGGGTAATGGTTAGGGTTAAAGTGAGGGTTAGGGTTAGGATTAGAGTTAGGGTGAAGGTGAGGTTTAGGATGTGGGTTAGGTTTAATGTTATTGTTAGGGTTAGGGTAACGGTTAAGGTGAGGGTGAGTGTGAGTGTTAGGATTAGGGTTAGGGTTAATGTTATTGTTAGGGTTAGGGTTACAGTTATGGTGAGGGTGAGGATGAGGGTTAAGTTTAGGGTTAGAGTGAGGTTTTTAGTGTTAGGGTTAGGGTTAGAATTAGGGTTAGAGTGAGGGTTAGCGTTAGGGTTAGGGGGAGGGGAAGGATGAGGATTAGGGATAGGATTAGTGTTAAGGTAAGGGCTAGGTTGAGGGTGAGCTTTAGGGTTAGGGTTAGGGTGAGGTTTAGGGTTATGTTTAGGGTTTGGGTTAGGGTGAGGTTAAGGTTTAGTGTTAGAGTTAGGTTTAGGGTGAGGCTGAGCGTGAGGGTTAGGGTTAGTGTTAGTGTTAGGGTCAGGGTGAGAGTGAGGGTGAGTGTGAGGGTTAGGGTGAGGGTGAGGGTTAGGCTTAGGATTAGGATTAGGATTAGGGTAAAGGTTAGGGTGAGTGTGAGGGTTAGTGTTAGGGTTAGGCTTAGGCTTAGGATTAGACTGATGGTGAAGGTGAGGGTGAAGTTTAGGATTAGGGTGAATGTTAAGCTTAGGCTTAAGTTTAGGATTAAGATTAGGGTAAGGCTTATGGTGAGCATGAGGTTTAGTTTTAGTGTTAGGGTAAGAGTGAGGCTGAGGTTTAAAGGGAGGGTTAGGGTTAGTGTTAGGGTAAGGTTTAGGGTTAAGGTTAGGGTTATGGTTAGGGTTAGGCTTAGGGTCAGTGTGAGGGTTAGGGTTTGAGTAAGGATTAGGCTTAGAGTTCGGCTGAGGGTGAGGGTGTGAGGTTTAGGGTTAGAGTGAGGTTTAGGTTTAGGGTTAGTGTGAGTGTTATGGTTAGGGATAGGATTAGAGTTAGTCTGAGGGTAATGGTGTGGGTGAGGATTAGGTTTAGGGTGAGGGTTAGGGTTAGGGTTATGGGGAGGGTTAAAATGAGGGTTAGTGTTAGGATTAGGGTTAGGGTGAGGGCTAGGGTGAGAGTGAGGTTTAGGCTTAGGGTTAGGGTGAGGTTTAGAGTTAGGGTTAGGGTGAGGTTGAGGTATAGGTTTAGAGTTAGGGTTAAGGTGAGGCTGAGGGTGAGGGTTAGAGTTAGGGTTAGAATTAGGATTAGGGTAAGTGTTAGGATGAGTGTGAGGGTTAGGGTTAAGATTAGGGCTTGGCTTAGGGTTACACTGAAGGTGAGGGTGAGCGTGTGAGTTAGGGTTTGAGTGAGGGTTAGGGTTAGTTTTAGGGTGAGAGTTAGGGTTCAGTTTAAGTTTAGTGTTAGGGTGAGGTATAGGGTTAGGTTTAGGGTGAGGTTTAGGGTTAGGGTTAGGTTGAGGGTTAGGGTTAGGTTTAGGGTTAGGGTGAGGATTAGGATTAGGGTTAGGGTGAGGGTTAGGGTTAGGGTGAGGGTTAGGATTGGAGTTAGGGTGAGGGCTAGGGTGAGGGTGAGGGTTAGGGTTAGTGATAGGGTGAGGTTTCAGGTTAGGGTTAGGTTTAGCATGAGGGTTCGGATGAGGGTTAGGTTTACGGTAAGGGTTATGGTTAGGGTTAAGTTGAGGGTTAGGGTTAGGATTAGGTTTAGGGTGAGAGTGAGGTTTAGGATTAGGATTAGGGTTAATGTTATTGTTAGGGTTAGGGTTATGGTTACCGTGAGGGTGAAGGAGAGGGATAGGATTAGGGTTAGTGTTAATGTTATTGTTAGGGTTAGGGTTAGGGTTACAGTGAGGGTGAGGATGATGGTTAGGGTGAGGTTTTTAGTGTTATGGTTAGGGTTAGAATTAGGGTTAGGGTGAGTGTTAGGGTTAGGGTTAGGGGGAGGGTTAGGATGAGTATTATGAATAGGATTAGGGTTAGGTTAAGGGCTAGGGTGAGGGTGAGGTTTAGGGTTAGTGTTAGGGTGAGGTTTAGGTTTACGTTTAAGGTTTGGGTTAGGGTGAGGTTAAGGTTTAGTGTTAGAGTTAGTTTTAGGGTGAGGCTGAGGGTGAGGATTAGGGTTAGGGTTAGTGTTAGGGTTAGGGTTAGGGTGAGGGTGAGGGTGAGGGTTAGGGTGTGGGTGAGGGTTAGGCTTAGGTTTAGGATTAGGATTACTGTAAAGGTTAGGGTGAGTGTGAGGGTTAGTGTTAGGGTTAGGTTTAGGATTAGGATTACACTGAGCATGAAGGTGAGGGTGAAGTTTAGGGTTAGGGTGAATGTTAGGGTTAGGCTTAGGGTTAGAATTAGGATTAGGGTAAGGTTTAGGGTGAGGGTGAGGTTTAGTTTTAGAGTTAGGGTAAGGGTGAGGCTGAGGTTGAGCGTTAGGGTTAGTGTTAGGGTAAGGTTTAGGGTTAGGGTTAGGGTGAGGGTTAGGATGAGGGTTAGGGTAATGATCACGGTGAGGGTTAGTGGTAGAGTGAGGGTGAGGGTTAGGATTAGTGTTAGGGTGATGGTGAGTGCTAGCATTAGTTTTAGGGTTAGGGTTAGGGTTAAGTTTAGGGTTAGGATTAGCGTTATTTTTAGGGTTAGGATTAGAGTTATGGTGAGGGTGAGTGTGAGGGTTAGGATTATGGTTATGGTGAAATTTAGGGTTCAGGTTAGGATTAGGGTTAGGGTGAGGGTGAGGTTTAGGGTTCGATTTAGGGTTATTTGGAGGGTTAGGTAGAGGGTTAGGTTTAGAGTTAGTGTTAGGGTTAAGGTTAGGATGAGGTTTAGGTTGAGGTTTAAGGTTAGGGTTAGGCTTAAGATTAGGATTAGTGTTAGGGAGAGTGAGTGTGAGGGTTAGGGTTAGGGTGATGGTTAGGGTTAGGGTTAGAGAGAGGTTTAGGATGAGGGTTCGGGTTAGGATTAGAGTTAGGTTGAGGGCTAGGGTGAGGGTGAGGGGTGGGGTAAGTGTTAGGCTTAGGCTTAGGCTTAGGCTGAGCATGAGGTTCAGGGTTAGGGTTAGGGTTAGGTTTAGGGTGAGGTTCAGTGTTAGGGTTAGGGTTAGAGTTAGGGGTAGAGTGAGGGTGAGTTTTAGGAGTAGAGTTAAGGTTAGGGTGAGGGTTAGGGTTAGGGTGAGGCTTATGGTTAGTGTTAGTGTTAGGTTGAGAGTGAGGTTTAGGTTGAGGTTTAGGGTTAGGGTTAGGGTTAGTGTGAGGATTAGGGTTAGGGTTAGTGTTAGTGTGAGGGTAAGTGTTAGGGTGAGGGAATGGTTTAGGTTGAGGGTTATGGTTAGGGTGAGGGTTTGGATTAGGGTAAGGCTTATTTTTACGGTTAGGTTCAGGGTTAAGGTTACTGTGAGTGTGAGGGTGAGAGTTAGGGTTAGGGTTAGGGTGAGGTTTAGGGATTGTGTTAGGGTTAGAGTTAGGGTTAAGGTGAGGGTGAGTGTGAGGGTTAGGGTTAGGCTTAGGCTTAGGCTTAGGGTTAGGCTGAGGGCGAGGGTGGGGTGAGGATTAGGTTTAGGGTGATGGTTAGGGTTAGGGTTAGGGTGGGGTTTAGGGTTACGTTTAGGGTTTGGTTTAGGTTGAGGGTGAGGTTTAGGGTTAGATATAGGGTTAGGGGGAGCTTTAGGGTGAGAGTTAGGGTTAGGGTTAAGTTTAGATTTAGGGTGAGTGTGCGGGTGAGTGTGAGGGTTAGGTTTAGGTTTAGGGTTAGGCTTAGGGTTAGGCTGAGGGTGAGGGTTAGGGTTAGGGTGAGGGTTAGTGTTAGGGTTATGGTGAGGGTTAGATTGAGTTTAGGGTTAGGATTAGGGTTAGGGTGAGGGCTAGGTTGAGGGTTATGTTTATGGTGAGGTTTAGGGTGTGGTTTATGGTTAGGGTTAGGTTTAGTGTTAGGGTGTGGGTGAGGTTTAGTGTAAGAGTTAGGGTTAATTTGAGGCTGAGGGTGAGGGTTAGGGTTAGCTTTAGGAATAGTATTAGTGTAAGGTTTAGGGTGAGTGTGATGGTTAGCGTAAGGTTTAGGGTTAGGCTTAGGGTTACACTGAGGGTGAGTTTTAGTGTTAGGGTGAGGGTTAGGGTTAGGATTAGGGTGAGAGTTAGTGTTCAGGTTAAATTTAGGGTTAGGTTGAGGGTTAGGGTTAGGGTTAAGTTGAGCTGAGGGTTAGGGTTAGGTTGAGGGTTAGGGTTAGGCTTAGGATTAGGGTGAGGTTTAGGGTTAGGGTTAGGGTGAGGTTTAGGATGAGGATTAGGGTTAGGATTAGGGTTAGGGTGAGGGCTAGGGTTAGGTTGAGGGTCAAGATTAGTGTTAGGGTGAGGTTTAGGTTTAGGGTGAGGGTTAGGATAAGGTTAGTGTTATGGAAAGGTGAGGATTAGGGTTAGGGTGAGGGTTAGTTTTAGGATTAGGTTTAGGGTGAGGGTGAGAGTTAGGAATAGGGTTAGGGTTAAGGTTATTGTTAGGGTTAGGGTTAGGGTTACGGTTACTGAGAGGGTGAGGGTGAGGGTTAGTGTTAGATTTAGGGTGAGGTTTTTAGTTTTAGAGTTATGGTGAGACTTAGGGTTAGGGTTAGTGTAAGAGTTAGTGTTAGGGTTAGTTTTAGGGTGAGGCTGAGGATGAGGGTTAAGGTTAGGGTTAGTGTTAGAGTTAGGGTTAGTGTTAGGATTAGGGTTAGGTTTAGGGTTAGGGTTAGGGTTAGGGTTAGGGTCTGGGTGAGAATTAGGGTTCGGGTTAGGTTTAAGGTTAAGGTGAGTTTTAGGGTTAGGGTTATGGTGAGCATGAGTGTTAGGTTTTGGTTGAGGGTTAGGGTTAGGCTTAGGATTAGGGTGAGGGTTAGGTTTAGGATTAGGGTCAGGGTTAGGATGAGGATTAGGGTTAGGATTAGTGTTATTGTGAGAGCTAGGGTGAGGGAGAGGGTTATTGTTAGTGTTTGGGTGAGGTTTAGGGTTAGGGTTAGAGTTTGGGTGAGGGTTAGAATGAGTGTTATATTTACAGTGAGGGTGAGGGTTAGGGTTAGGTTGAGGGTTAGGGTTAGGATTTGGGTTAGGGTGACGGTTAGTTTTAGCGTTAGATTTAGGGTTTGGGGGAGATTTATGTCCAGGGTTAGGGTTAGGGTTAGGGTTAGTGTTAGGGTTAAGATTAGGGTGCAGGTTAGTTTGAGGTTTATGATTAGGGTTAGGGTAAGGGTTAGGATTAGGTTTAGGGTGAGGGTGAGTGTGAGGGGGGGTGAGGATTAGGGTTAGGGTTATGGTTAGGGTTAGGGTTAGGGTGAGGGTTAGGATGAGGGTTAGGGTTAGGATTAGGGTTAGGGTGAGGGCTAGGGTGAGGGTGAGATTTAGGGTGAGGTTTAAGCTTAGGCTTAGGGATTTGGCTGACTGTGAGGTTGAGGGTGAGGGTTAGGGTTAGTGTGATCGTTAGGTTTTCGGTTAGGGTGAGTGTTAGGATGAGGTTTATGTTTATGGTGAGGGTTTGGGTGAGGATGATGGTAAGTGTAAAGGTGAGGTTTAGGCTGAGGGTGAGGGTTAAGATAAGGGTGAGGGTTATGTTTAGGGTTAGGGTTAGGGTAAGTGTTAGTGTTAGATTTAGGTTTAGGGTTAGATTGAGGATTAGGGTTAGGGTTAGGGTTAGTGTGAGGTTTACGGTGAGGATGAGGTTTAGGGTTATGGTGAGGGTGAGGGTTAGAATTAGGGTTAGGGTGAGGGCTAGTGTGAGGTTGAGGGTTAGAGTTAGGGTTAGGGTGAGGTTTAGGATTAGGGTGAGGGTTTGGATTAGTGTCAGGGTTAGGGTTAGGGTGAGGGTAACTGTTAGGGTGAGGGTTAGGTTTAGGGTGAGGGTTATGGTTAGGGGGAAGGTGAGGGTTAGGATTAGCGTTAGGGTTAGGGTTGGAATTAGGATTAAGGTGAGGGTGAGGTTTAGGGGTTGAGTTAGGGTTAGGATGATGGTTAAGTTTAGGGTGAGGTTTAGGGTGAGGGTTATGGTGGGTGTGATGCAAAGGGTAAAGGTGAGGTTAGGCTGAGGGTGAGGGTTACGGTAAGGGTCAGGGTTAGGATTAGGGTTAGGATGAGGGTGAAAGTTAGATTGAGTATTAGAGTTAGGGTTAGTGTGAGGTTTAGGGTGAGAATTAGGGTTAGGGTCCGGGTGAGGGCTAGGGTGAGGTTGAGGGTTAGGGTTAGTGTTAGGGTGAGGTTTAGGGTTAGGGTGATGTTTGGGTTAGTGTGAGCGTTAGTGTTAGCGTTTCCGTTAGTGTTAGGGTGAGGTTAATTGTTAGGGTGAGAGTTAGGGTTAGGGTGAGGTTTATGGTTAGTGTGAGGTTGAGTGCTAGGGTTAGGGTTAGGATGAGGTTCAGTTTAGGGTTAGGGTTTGAGTTAGGGTTATGGTGAGGGTGAGATTAGGGGTAGTGTTGGGGTTTGGGTTAGGGTGAGGGTTAGGTTTAGAGGTAGGATCAGGCTTAGGCTTGGGCTTAGGCCGAGCATGAGGGTCAGTGTTAGGGTTCAGGTTAGGGTTCGGATTAGGGTTAGGGTTAGTGTGAGTGTTAGGATGAGGTTTAGGGTTAGGATTAGGTTTAGGGTGAGGGCTAGGCTGAGGGTCAGGTTGAGGTTTAGTGTTAGGGATAGGGTTAGGTTTAGGATTTGGGTTACGGTGAGGCTGAGTTGAGGGTTAGGGTTAGGGTTAGGGTTAGGGTCAGGGTGATTGTTAGTGTTATGGTTACAGTTAAGTTATGGTTAGGGTTAGGATTAGGGTTAGTGTTAGGGTTAGTGTTATTGTTAGGGTTAGGGTTAGGGGGGATGGTTAGTGTGAGGTTTAGGGTTAGGGTTAGTGTTAGCGTTAGGGTGAGGGTGAGGTTTAGGTTGAGGTTTAGGGAGAGGGTTAGGTTTAGAGTTATGGTGAGGGTGAGGGTGCGGGTGATTATGAGGGTTAGGGTTAGGGTTAGCATTAGGCTGAGGGTTAGGCAGAGGGTGATGGTGAGGCTGAGGGTTAGGGTTAGGGTTAGGATGAGGTTTAGATTTCGGGTTAGTTTTAGAGTTAGAGTTAGGGTTAGGGTTAGGGTTAGGGTGAGGTTTAGGGTAAGGGTTCGGGTTATGGTTAGGGTGAGGGTTAGATTGAGGATTAGTGTTAGGGTTAGTGTGAGGTTTAGGGTGAGGATGAGGATTAGGGTTAGGCTGAGGGTGAGGGTGAAGATAAGTGTCAGGGTTAGGGTTAAGGTGAGGGTTAGGGTAATGGTTCGGGATATGGTTAGGGTGAGAGTTAAATTGAGGATTAGGGTTAGGGTTAATGTGAGTTTTATGGTGAGAATGAGGATTAAGGTTAGGGTGAGGGTGAGTGTTAGAATTAGGGTTAGTGTGAGGGCTAGGGTGAGGGAGAGGGTTAAGGTTAGGGTTAGGGTTAGGATGAGGTTTAGGATTAGGGTGAGGGTTAGGGTGAGTCTGAGGATTAGTTTTAGGGTTAGGGTTAGTGTTAGGGTGAGGGTAAGTGTTAGGTTGAGGGTTAGGGTTATTGTCAGGGTTAGGGTTACGGTTACTGTGAGCTTGAGTGTGAGGGTTAGGGTTAGGTTGAGGTTTAGTGTTAGGGTTGTGGTGAGAGTTAGGGTTAGTGTGAGGGTGAGGTTTAGCGGTAGAGTTATGTTTAGGGTGTGGGTTAGGGTGAGGGTTAGTGTTAGGGTGAGGTTTAGGTTTAGGGTGATGGTTAGGGTTAGTGTGAGGGTTAGTTTTAGGATTAGGGTTAGTGTTAGGGTGAGGGTAAGTGTTAGGTTGAGGGTTAGGGTTAGGGTTATTGTCAGGGTTAGGGTTACGGTTACTGTGAGGGTGAGTGTGAGGGTTAGGGTTAGGTTGAGGTTTAGTGTTAGGGTTGTGGTTAGAGTTAGGGTTAGTGTGAGGGTGAGGTTTAGCGGTAGAATTATGTTTAGGGTGAGGGTTAGTGTTAGGGTGAGGTTTAGGTTTAGGGTGATGGTTAGGGTTAGTGTGAGGGTTAGTGTTAGGGTTAGGATTAGGGTGAGGGTTTGGGTTAGGTTGAGGGTTATGGTTAGGGTGAGTGTTAGGGTTAGGGATAGGGTGAGTGTTAGGGTTAGGGTTAGGGTTATTGTTAGGGTTAGGGTTAGGTTTACGGTTGCGGTGAGGGTAAGGGTGAGGGTTAGGTTTGGGGTTAGGATGAGGTTTAGGTTTAGGGTTAGGGTTAGATTTAGGGTTAGGGTTAGGGTGAGGGTGAGGTTTAGGGGTAGATTTAGGGTTAGTGTTATGGTTAGAGTTAGGGTGAGGGTTAGGGTTAGGCTTAGGCTTAGGCTTAGGCCTAGCAAGAGGGTGAGTGTTAGGAGTATGGTTATGGTGAGGGTAAAAGGGTTAGGGTTAGGTTGAGTGTCAGAATGAGGTTTAGGGTTAGGATAAGGGCTAGGGTGAGGGCTAGGGTGAGTGTTAGGGTGAGGGTTAGGGTTAGGTTTAGGATTAGAGATAGGGTTAGGGTTAGGCCTAGGTTAGGCTTAGCGTTAGGCTGAGGGTGAGGGTGCGGGTTAGGATTAGGGTTAGGGTTAGGGTTAAAATTCGGGTTATTGTTAGTGTTTTGGTTTGGGTTAAGTTTGAAGTGAGGGTGAGGCTGAGGGTGAGAGTTATGGTTAGGGTTAAGATTTAGGCTGAGGGTGAGGTTGGGGGTGAGGAATAGGTTTTGGGTGATGGTTAGGTTTAGGGTTAGGGTAAGGGTTAGGATGAGGGTTAGGGTTCGTATTAGGTTTAGGGTGAGGGCTAGGGTGAGGGTTAGGGTTAGGCTTAGGGTTAGGCTGGGATTAAGTTTAGGGTTAGGGTGAGGGTGAGTGTGAGGATTAGTGTTAGGGTTAGAGTTACGCTTAGGTTTAAGCTGAGGGTGAGGGTGAGGTTTAGGGTTAGGGTGAGGGTGAGGTTTAGGGTTAGAGTTAGGGTTAGGGTGAGGGTTTCTGTGAGGGTTAGTGTTAGGATTAGTGTTAAGGTTAGGGTTTGGGTTAGGGTTAGTGTGAGGGTTAGGGTTAGATATAGGGTTACATTTAGGATTATGGTTAGGGTGAGGGTGAGGGTGAGGGTTAGGGTTAGGTTTATGCTTAGGGTTAGGTTGAGGGTGAGGGTGAGGGTTAGGTTTAGGATGAGTTTTAGGGTTAGGTTTAGGGTGAGGTTTAGGATGAGGTATAGGGTTAGGATTCGGGTTAGGTTGAGGGCTAGGTTGAGTGTTAAGTTTAGGGTTAGGTTTAGTGTGAGGTTTAGGGTGAGGGTTAGGGTTAGGGTTAGGGTGAGGTTTAGGGTTAGAGTTACTGTATGGATGAGTGTTATGGTTAGGTTGAGGGGTAGGGTTAGGTTTAGTGTGAGGTTTAGTGTTAGGTTTAGGGTGATGGTTAGGTTGAGGGTTATCATTTGGTTTAGGGTTAGGGTGCGGGCTAGGTTGAGGGTGAGGTTTAGGGTTAGGGTTAGGCTTAGGCTTAGCGTTAGGCTGAGGGGTAGGGTGGGGTGAGGAATAGGTTTTGGGTGATGGTTAGGGTTAGGGTTAAGGTGAAGATTAGGATGAGGGTTAGGGTTAGGATTAGGTTTAGGGTTAGGGCTAAGGTGAGGGTCAGGGTTAGGTTTAGGTTTAGGGTTAGGCTAAGGGGGAGGGTTTAGGTAAGGTTTAAGGTTTAGGGAAATTGTTAGACTTAGGGTTAGGGTACGGGTTAGGGTTAGGGTTAGGTTTGGAGTTAGTCTTAAGGTGAGGTTTATGGTTAGGGATAGGGTTAGGGTCCTGGTAAGGGTGAGGTTTAGAGTTAGCATGAGGGTTAGGGTGAGGGGTAGGGTTAGGGTTAGGATGAGAGTTAGGGTTAATGTGAGGTTTAGGGTTAGGTTTAGGGTTATGGTTAGGGTGAGGGTTAGGTTGATCGTTAGGTTTTGGGTTACAGTTAGGTTGAGGGTGAGGGTTAGGGTTTTTGTTTAGGCTTAGTGTTAGGATTAGGGTGAGGTTAAGGGTTAGGGTGATGGTTAGGGTTAGGGTGAGGGTGAGGCTTAAGATGATGGTGAGGGTTACAGTGAGGGTCAGGGTTAGGGTTAGGGTCTGGGTTAGGATGAGGATTAGGGTTAGGGTGAGGGTGATGGTTAGGATTAGGGTTAGGATCATTGTAAGTGTTATGGTTAGGTTAACATTTGCAATTAGGGTGAGGCTGAGGGTGAAGTTTAGCGTTAGGGTTAGGGTTAGTTTTAGGGTTAGGATTAGTGTTAATGTTAGGGTTAGGGTTAGAGTTACGGTTTGGGTGAGGGTGAGGGTGAGATTTAGGGTTAGGGTTATTGTGAGGTTTAAGGATAAGGTTAGGATTAGGGATAGGGTGAGGGTGAGGTTTAGAGTTAGAGTTAGGTTGAGGCTGAGGGATATGGTGACTGTTAGTGTTAGTGCTAGTGTTAGTGTTAGTGTTAGGTTTAGGGTGAGGGTTAGATTGAGGTTTAGGGTTAGGGTTAGGGTTAGGATTAGGTTTAGGGTGAGGGTGAGTGTGAGGGTTAGGATTAGTATTAGGCTTAGGCTTAGGGTAAGGTTGAGGGTGATGGTTGGGGAGAGGATTAGGCTTAGGGTGATGTTTAGACTTAGGGTTAGGGTGAGAGTTAGGGTTAGGGTTAGGGTTAGGGTTAGGGTGAGGATGAGCGTGAGGGTGACAGTGAGGCTTAGGTTGTAGGTCAGGGTGAGTGTGATGGTTAGGCTTAGGGTTAGGGTTAGGGTTAGTGTGAGGGTGAAGTTGAGGGTTAGTGTTAGGAGTAGCGTTAGGTTTAAAGTTAGGCTGAGGGTGAGCGTGAGGATGAGGGTGACTGTTAGGGTTAGGGTTAGGGTGAGGTTTAGGTTTAGTGTTAGGGTTAGGGTGAGGTTAAGGCTAAAGGTTAGGGAGAGGGTGAGGGTTAGGTTTAGGGTTAGGGTGAGGGTTAGGGTGAGGTTCAGGGTTAGGGTTATGGTTAGCGTTAAGATGAGGGTGAGGTTTAGGGTGAGGTTGAGGGTGAAGGTTAGTGTGAGGGTTAGGGTTAGTGTGAGGGTTATTGTTAGGGTTAGTGTTAGGGTTACGGTTAAGGTGAGGTTGAGGGTGAAGTGAAGTTTAGCGTTAGGGTTAGCGTTAGGATGAGAGTTAGGGTGAGGGTAAGTGTTGGGGTGAGGGTTAGGGTTTGGCTGAGGATTAGGGTGAGGTTGAGGGTTAATGTTAGGGTTATGGTTAGTGTGAGTTTAAGGTTTAGGTTGAAGGGTTAGTGTGAGGGTGAGGGTTAGGGTTAGCATTAGGGCTAGTGTGAGGGTTAGGGTGAGTGTGAGGGTTAGGTTAGGGTGAGGGTTAGGGTTAGGTTGAGGGTTAGGATGAGGGTTAGGTTTGGGTTAGGGTGAGGGTTAGATGAGTGTGAGGGTTATTGTTAGGTTGAGGTTTCGGTTTAGGGTGAGGGTTATGGTTAGGATTAGGGTTAGCATTAGGGTTAGTGTGAGGGTTAGGATGAGTTTTAGGGTTTGTTTAGTGTGAGGGTTAGGGTTAAGGTGAGGGTTAGGGTTGGGTTAGGGTGAGGGTTAGATGAGGGTGAGGGTTAGGGTTAGGTTGAGGGTTAGGTTTAGGGTGAGGGTTAGCGTTAGGATTAGGGTTAGGGTGAGGTCTATGGTGAGGGTGAGGGTTAGGGTGAGTGTTAGGGTTAGGGTGAGAGTTAGGGTTAGTGTGAGGGTTAGGGTGAGGGTAAGGTTAAAGGTTAGATTGAGGGTGAGTGTTAGGGTTAGGGTTAGGGTGAGGTTTAGGGTTAGAGTTATGGTTAGGGTTAGGGTGAGGGTGAGTGTGAGTGTGAAAGTGAGGCTTAGGGTCAGGGTGACGGTGAGGGTGAGTGTGAGGCTTAGACTTAGGGTTAGGTTTAGGATTAGGGTTAGTGTGAGTGTGAAGGTGAATGTTAGTGTTAGGAGTAGGGTTAGGTTTACAGTTAGGCTGAGGGTGAGTGTGAGGGTGAGGGTGATGGTTAGAGTTAGGGTTAGGTTGAGGGTTAGGGTTTGTGTGAGGGTTAGGCTGAGGGTAATGTTAAAGGTTAGCGTGATGGTGAGGGTTAGGCATAGGGTTAGGGTGAGGATTAGGGTGAGGTTTAGTGTTAGGGTTACGGTTAGTGTTAGGTTGAGGGTGAGGGTTAGGTTGAGGGTAAGGGTGAGGTTAGGGTGAGGGTTAGGGTTAGGGTGAGGTTTAGGTTGAGGATGAGTGTGAGTGATATTGTGAGGCTTAGGGTTCGGGAGAGTATGAGGGTTAGGGTTTGGTTGAGTGTTAGGGTTGGGTGAGTGTTAGGGTGACGGTGAGTGTGAGGGTTAGGGTTGGGTTTAGGGTTAGAGTGAGGGGTAGGGTGAAGGGTAGTTTTAGTGTTAGGGTTAGGGTGAGGGTTAGGGTTAGTGTGAGGGTTAGGGTTAGGGTGAGGTTTAGGGTTACTTTGAGGGTTTATGTTAGGTTTAGTCTTAGCGTTAGGGTTAGGGTTAGGGTTAGGTTGAAGTTTAGGTTTAGGGTGAGGTTTAGGGTTAGTATGAGGGTTAGGGCTAGGGTGAGGGAAAGGGTGAGTATTAGGGTTAGGGTGATGTTCAGGGTGAGGGTGAGGGTTAGGGTTAGTGTGAGGGTGAGGGTTAAGTTGAGGGTTTGGGTTAGCGTTAGGGTGAGGTTGAGGGTGAGCGTGAGTCGTAGGGTTAGGTTTAGTGTGAGGGTGTGTGTGAGGGTTTGGGATGGCGTTAGGCTTAAGTTTAGGGTTAGGCTGAGGGTGACTGTGAGCGTGAGAGTTAGGGTTAGGGTGAGGTTTAGGGTTAGGGTGAAGGTAATGGTTGAGTTGAGTGTTAGGGTTAGGGTGAGGGTTCACGTTAGGGTAAGGGTGTGTGTTAGCGTTAGGTTGGAGGTTAGGGTTAGGGTGAGTGTTAGCGTTAGGGTTAGGGATCGGATTAGGTTGGAGATTAGGGTAAGCATGTGTGTTAGCGTTAGGGGTAGGGTTAGGTTGAGGGTTAGGGTGAGGGTTAGAGTTAGGTTGAGGGTGAAGGTGAGGGTTCAGTTGAGGGTTTCGGTTAGGGTTAGAGTGAGGGTGAGGGTGAGTGTGAGGGTTAAGTTTATGGTTAGGTTTAGGTTTAGGGTGAAGGTGAGTGTGAGGTTTAGGGTTAGGGTTATTTTTAGGCTTATGTTTAAGCTGAGGGTGAGTGTGAGTGTGACCGTTATGGTTATGTTGAGTGTGAGAATTAGGGTTAGGTTTAGGGTGAGGGTGAGGTTGAGTGTTAGGGTGAGGTTTAGTTTGAGGGTTACTGTGAGAGTTAGGTTTAGGGTTAGTGTTAGGGTTAGGGCTGGGGTTAGGGATAGGCTTAGTGTTAGGCAGAAGGTGAAGGTGAGGGTGAGGGTTAGGGTTAGGGTGAGGATGAGGTTTAGGGTTAGAATTAGCTTTAGGGTGAGGGTTAGTGTTAGGGTTAGGGTTAGTGTTACAATTAGGTTTCGGATGAGGGTGAGTGTGAGGGTTAGGGTTAGGATTAGACTTAGGGTGAAGGTGAGAGTGAGGGTAAGGGTGAGGGTTAGGTTTAGGCTTAGGGTTCGAGTATTGGCTAAGGTGAGGGTGAGGGTTAGTGTTAGGGTTGGGGTGAGGGTTAGGGTGAGTGTGAGGGTTATGGTTAGTCTTAGTCTTAGGCTTAGGCTTAGGCCGAGCATGAGTGTGAGGGGGAGAGTGTTAGGGTTAGGATGAGGGTTAGGGTTTTAGGGTTAGGGTGAGGGATAGGATGAGGTTTAGGGTTAGGATTAGGGTTAAGTGAGGTCTACAGTGAGGGTGAGGGTTAGGGTTAGCGTTAGGTTGAGGTTTAGGGTTAGGGTTACGTTGAGCGTGAGGGTTAGGGTTAGGGTGAGTGTTAGGGTTAGGGTTAGGTTGAGGGTGAGGTTTAGGATTAGGTTTAGGGTTAGGGTTAGGTTTAGTATTAGGGTTACAGTGAGGAAGAGTGTGTGGATTAGGGTTAGGGTTAGGCTTAGGCTTAGGATTAGGCTGAGGGTGATAATGGGGATGGTTATGGTTAGGTTGAGGGATAGGATGAGGGTTAGGGTTAGGATTAGGGTTAGGGTGAGGGCTAGGATGAGGGTGATGTTTAGGGTTAGGGTTCGTCTTAGGCTTAGGGATAGGCTGAGGCTGAAGGTGAGGGTGAGTGTTACGGTTAGGGTGATGGTTAGGGTTACAGTTAGGGTGAGTGTTAGAATGATGATTACGGTTAGGGTGAGGGTTACGGTGAGGGTGACAGTAAGGGTAAAGGTGAGGGTTAGTCTGAGGGTGAGTGTTATGGTAATGGTTATGGTTAAGGGTTAGGGTGAGGTTTAGGTGAGGGTTAGGGATAGGGTTAGTGTTAGCGTTAGGGTGAGGTTTAGTGTGAGGGTTACGGTTAGGGATACAGTTACGATTAGGGTTAGGGTGAGGGTGAGTGTGAGGGTTCGGGTTAGTCTTAGGCTTATGCTTATGCTTAGGCCCAGCTTGAGGTTGAGGGTGGGGGTTACGGTTAGGGTGAGTGATAGGGTTAGGGTAATGGTTAGGGTTAGGGCAAGGTTGAAGTTTAGGGTTAGGGTTAGGGTGAGTTTTAAGTTTAGGGTGATGGTTAGGGTTAGTGTGAGGGTTAGTTTTCGGGTTAAGGTGAGTTTTAGTGTGAAGGTAAGTGTTAGCGTTAAGGTAAGTTTAGGGTTAAGGTGAGGTTTAGGGTTAGAGTTAGTGTAGGGTGTGTGTTAGGGTTATGGTTAGTGTTAGGGTTAGGGTTAGCGTGAGGTTTAGGGTGGGGGTGAGTGTTAGGGTTAGGGTTAGGATTAAGATTAGGGTTAAGGTGAAGGTGAGTGTGAGGGTTAGGGTTAGGGTTAAGGTTAGGATTAGAGTTATGGTGAGGGTGAGGTGAGGGTTAGGGTTAGGGTGAGGGTTGGGGTTAGGGTTAGAGTGAGGTTTAGGGTGAGGGTTAGGTTTAGGCTTAGGTTTAGGGTATGGGCTAAGGTGAGGGTTAGGGTTACGGTCAGGGTTAGAGTGAGGGTTAGGGTGAGGGTTAGGTTTAGGGTTAGTTTTAGGGTTAGGGTTGGGGTTAGGGATAGTCTTAGTGTTAGGCGGAGGGTGAGGGTGAGGGTGAGGGTTAGGGTTGGGGTTTGGGTGAGGTTTATGGTTAGTGTTAGTGTTACGGTGAGAATTAGTGTGAGGGTTAGGGTTAGGGTGACTGTTACTTTTAGGGTTAGGGTGAGGGTCAGTGTGAGTGTAAGGGTTAGTTTTAGTCTTAGGCTTAGGCTTAGTCCGAGCCTAAGGGAGAGGGTAAGGGTTAGGGTTAGGGTCAGGGTTAGGGTTAGTATGAGGGTTATGGACAGGGTGAGGGTTAGGGTCAGGGTTAGGGTTAGAGTGAGGGTTAGGGTGAGGGATAGGGTTAGGGTTAGTGTGAGGGTTAGGGTTAATGTGAGGTTTAGGGTTAGGGTGAGTTTTAGGGATAGTGTGAGGGTTCATGTTAGGTTTAGGCTTAGTGTTAGGGTGAGGGTAAGTGTTAGGTTGAGTGTTAGGTTTAGGGTGAGGTTTAGGGTTAGTATGAGGGTTAGGGCTAGGTTGAGGGTATGGGTGAGGGTTAGGGTTAGGGTGATGTTAGGGTGAGGGTGAGACTTAGGGTTGGGTTCAGGGTGAGGGTGAGGGTTAAGTTGAGGGTTTGGGTTATGGTTAGGCTTAGGTTTAGTGTTAGGCGGAGGGTGACTGTGAGCATGAGGTTTAGGGTTAGGGTGAGGTTTAGGGTTAGGTTGAGGGTTAGGTTAAGGGTGAGGTTTAGGGTTAGGTTGGAGGTTAGGTTTAGAGTGAGGGTTAGCATTACGGGTAGGGTTAGGTTGAAGATGAGAGTGAGTTTTAGGGTTAGGAATATGTTTAGTGTGAGCTTGTTGATGAGGGTGAGGGTGAGGGTTAGGGTTAGGGTGAGGGATAGGCTAAGGGTTAGGGTGAGGGTTAGGTTTAGGGTGATGTTTAGGTTGAGGGTTTGTGTTTGGGTTTGGGTGAGTCTGAGGGTGAGTGAGAGGGTTAGGATTAGGGTTAGGGTTAGGTTTAGGGTGTGGGTGAGTGTGAGGGTTAGGGTTAGGGTTATTGTTTGGCTTAGGTTTAAGCTTAGGGTTAGGGTGAGTGTGAGGGTTAGGGTTATGTTGAGTGTGAGCATTACGGTTAGTTTTATGGTGAGGTTGAGGTTGAGGGTTAGGGAGAGGTTTAGGGTTTGGGTTAGGGTGAGGGTTAGATGACGGTGAGGGTTAGGATTAGGGTGAGGTTAGGGTTAGGGTGAGGGTGAGGGTTATCGTTAGGGTGAGGGTTAGGGTTTTGGTGCCGATTAGGGTCAGTGTTAGGTTTACGGTGATGTTTATGGTGAGGGTGAGAGTTGGTTTGAGGGTTTGCATTAGGTTTAGGGTGAGGTTGAGAATGAGGGTGACGCTTAGGGTTAGGGTTAGGTTGAGGGTGATTGTGAGGATTAGGGTTAGGCTTTAGGCAGAGGGTTAGGGTGAGAGTGAGGGTGAGGGTGATGATTAGGGTTAGGGTGAGGGTTAGGTTAGGGTTAGGGTGAGGGTTAGGCATAGTGTGATGGTAAAGGTTAGGGTGAGGTTTAGCGTTATTATAAGGGCTCATGTTAGGTTTAGGCTTAGTGTTAGGGTGAGGGTAAGGGTTAGGTTGAGGGTTATGTTAGGGTGAGGTTTAGGGTTAGTATGAGGGTTAGGGCTAGGGTGAGGGTAAGATTGAGGGTTAGGGTTAGGGTGATGTTTACGGTGAGGGTTAGGGTGAGGGAGAAGGTGAGGGTGAGGGTTCAGTTGAATATTTGGGTTAGGGTTAGGGTGAGGTTGAGGCTTAGGGTTAGGTTGAGGGTGAGGGTGAGTGTTAGGGTTAGGGTTAGGGTTAGTGTTATCGTTAGGGTTAGGGTTAGAATAACGTTGAGGGTGAGGATTAGGGTTAGGGTTAGGGTGAGATTTAGGCTTAATGTTAGTGATTGTGTTAGGGTTAGAGTTAGGGTGAGAGTTAGGAGGAGGGTTAGGGTTAGGGTTAGGATTAGGTTTAGGGTGAGGGTGAGTGTGAGGTTTAGGGATAGGGTTAGGCTTATGTTTACGGTTATGCTGAGGGTGACTGTGAGCTTGAGTGTTAGGGTTATGGTGACCATTAGGTTTGGGATTAGGGTGAGGGTAAGGGTTTGGGTGAGGGTTAGCGTTAGGTTTAGGGTTAGGGTTAGTTTGGAGGTTAGTGTTAGGGTGAGGGTTAGCGTTAGGGGTAGGTTTAAGTTGAGGGTGAGGGTGAAGGTTAGGGTTAGGATTAGGTTTAAGTTGAGCCTGAGAGTGAGGGTGAGGTTGAGGGTTAGGTTTAGGGTGAGGGTTAGGCTAAGGTTTAGGGTGAGGGTTAGGTTTAGGGTGATGTTTAGGTTGAGCGTGAGGGTTAGGGTTAGGGTTAGGGTGAAGTTTCAATTGATGGTTTGCGTTAGGGTTAGGTTGAGGGTGAGGGTGAGTGAGTGGGTTAGGTTTAGGGTTAGGATTCGGTTTAGGGTGAGGTTGAGTGTGAGTGTTAGGGTTAGGTTTATTGTTAAGCTTAGGTTTAAGCTGAGGGTGAGGGTGAGTGTGAGGTTTAGGGTTATGTTGAGTGTGAGAATTAGGGTTAGGATTATGGTGAGGGTGTGGTTGAGGGTAAGGGTGAGGGTAGGGTTTGGGTTAGGGTGAGGGTTAGATGAGGGTGAGGGTTAGGGTTAGGGTAAGGGTTAGGGTTAGGGTGAGGTTGAGGGTTAGCGTTAGGGTGAGGGTTCGGTTTATGGTGCAGATTAGGGTGAGTGTTAGGGTTACGGTGATGTTTATGGTGAGGGTGAGGGTTGGTTTGAGGGTTTGCGTTAGGTTTAGGGTGAGGTTGAGGGTGAGGGTGAGGCTTAGGGTTAGGGTTAGGGTGAGGGTGAATCTGAGGGTTAGGGTTAGGGTTAGGCTTTAGGCTGAGGGTTAGGCTGAGGGAGAGGGTGAGGGTTAGGGTTACGGTGAGTTTTAGGGTTAGGGTTAATGATAGGGTGATATTTAGGGTGAGGGTTGGTATGAGAGTTATTGTTAGGGTTAGGCTTAGTGTTAGAGTGAGTGTAAGGGTTAGCTTGAGGGTTAGGGTTAGGGATAGTGTGAGGGTTGCGATGAGGGTTAGGGTGAGGGTAAAGTTTAGGGTGAGGATTATGGTGAGTGTGAGGGTTAGGGTTAGGATTAGGGTGAGGGTGAGGTTTAGGGTCATGTAAGGGCTAAGGTTAGGGTTAGGATGAGGGTTAGGGAGAGGGTTAGGATGAGAGTTAGGGTTCGGGTTCGGGTTAGGGTTCAGTTTAGGGTTATGGTGAGGGTTAGGGTTAGGTTTAGGGTCAGAGTGAGGGTGAGGTTTAGGGTTATGGTAAGGGCTAGGGTTAGGGTTAGGATGAGGGTTAGGGAGAGGGTTAAGATGAGGGTTAGGTTGAGGGTTCGGTTTAGGGTTCAGGTTAGGGTTAGGGTGAGGGTCGGAGTGAGGGTGAGAGTGAAGGTTAGGGTTAGAGTTAGGATGAGGTTGAAGTTTAGGGTTAGGATTAGGGTTAGGGTTAGGTTTAGGCTGAGGATGAGGCTGAGGGTGTGGGTGAGGATTAGGGTTAGGTTGAATGTTAGGGTTAGGGTTAGGGTGAGGGTTTGGGTTAGGGTTAAGTTTAGGATGAGAGTTAGTTTGAGGCGTATGGTTATGGTTAAGATGAGCGTTAGGGTTAGCGTTAGGGTTATGGTTAGGGTTAGGGTTAGGGTGAGGGTTAGGGTCAGTGTGAGGGTTGCGGTTAGTGTTAGCTTTATGGTGAGAGTAAGGGTTAGCGTGAGGTTCAGGGTGAGTGTGAGGGTTAGAGTTAGCATTAGGCTTATTGTGAGGCTTAGGGTGAGGGTTAGGGTGAGGTTTAGGGTTAGGGTGAGGTGAAGGTGAGGGTGATTGTTAGGTTTATGGTTAGGGTGAGAGATAGGTTTAGCGTGAGGGTTAGGGTTAGGGTTACAGTGAGTGTGAGCGTTAGGGTGACACTGAGGCTTAGGGTGTGGGTGAGGGTGAGTGTGAGGGTTAGGTTTAGGGTTAGGGTTAGTGTGAGCGTGAACTTGAGGGTTAGTTTTAGGAGTAGCGTTAGGTTTAAATTTAGGCTGAGGGTGGGCGTGAGGGTGAGGGTGACGGTTAGGGTTAGGGTTCGGGCTAGGTTGAGGGTTAGGGTTAGTGTGAGGGTTATGGTGAGGGTAAGGCTAAAGGTTAAGTTTAGGGTTACAGTAAGGGTTAGGGTTAGGGTTAGGGTTATTGTTAGTGTTAGGTTAGTGTTACATTTGCGGTGAGGGTGAGGCTGAGGGTGAAGTTTATGGTTAGGTTTAGGGTTAGGGTTATTGTTAGGGTTAAGGTTATGGTGAGGTTTAAGGTGAGGGTTAGGGTTAGGGTTAAGATTAGTGTTATGGTGCGGGTGAGGGTGAGGGTTAAGTTTAGGGTGAGTGCTGGGGTTAGGGTAAGAGTTAGCGTTAGGGTGAGGGTTAGGATTAGGCTTAGGGTTAGGGTATGGGCTAGGGTGAGGGTGAGGGTTAGGGTGAGGGTTAGGTTTAGGGTTAGTGTTAGGTTTAGGGTTGGTGTGAGGGATAGGCTTAGTGTTAAGCGGTGGGTGAGGTTGAAGGTGAGGGTTAGGGTTACGGTGCGGGTGAGGTTTAGGGTTAGTGTTAGCATTAGGGTGAGGGTTAGTGTAAGGGTTAGGGTTAGGGTGAGTGTTACTGTTAGGGTTAGGGTGAGGGTGAGTGTTAGGGTAAGGGTTAGTCTTAGGCTTAAGCGTAGGTTTAAGCTGAGCCTAAGAGTGAGGGTGAGGGTTAGGTTTAGGGTGAGGGTTATGGACAAGGTGAGGGTTAGCGTTAGGGTTAGGGTTATTGGTAGGATTAGGTTTAGGTTTAAAGTTACTGTGACGGTGAGGGTTAGGGATAGGGATAGTGTAAGGTTTAGGTTTAGGGATAGGGTTAGAGTTAGGGTTAGGGTAAGGGTGAGGTTTGGGGTTAGATTTAGGGTTAGTGTTAGGGTTAGGGTTAGGGTGAGGGTTAGTGTGAGTTTTAGGGTTACGCTTAGGCTTAGGTTTAGGCTTAGGCCTAGCATGAGGGAGAGTTTTAGGGTTAGGGTTAGTGTGAGGGTTAGGGTTAGGGTGAAATTGAGTGTGAGGGTTAGGGTTAGTCTTAGGCTTAGGCTTAGGCCGAGCATATGGGTGAGGGTGAGGGTTAGGGTTAGGGTCAGGGTTAGGGTGAGGTTTAGTGTGAGGGTTAGGTATAAGGTTAGTGTTAGGGTTAAGGTTGGGGTTAGGGATAGTCTTAGTGTTAAGCGGAGGGTGAGGGTGAGGGTGAGAGTTAGGGTTAGGGTTAGGGTTTGGGTGTTAGGATTTGGGTGAGGGTTAGGATGAGGTTTAGGGTTAGGATTAGGGTTCGGGTGAGGGCTAGTGTGAGGATGAGGATTAGGGTTAGCATTAGGGTGAAGTTAGGGTTAGGGTTAGGGTTACATTGAGGATGAGTTTTAGGGATAGGGTGAGGGTTAGGGTTAGGGTTAGGGTGATGGTGAGGGTTAGAATTAGGGATATGGTTAGGGTTATTGTTAGTGTTATGGTTAGTGTTAATCTTATGTTGAGGGTGAGGCTGAGGGTGAGCGTTAGGGTTAGGGTTAGGGTGACGTTTAGGGTTAGGGTTAGGTTTAGGGTTAGGAGGAGGGTTTGGTTTAAGGTGAGGGTGAGGGTTAGGGTTAGGGTTAGGGTTAGTGTAATCGTTAGGGTTAGGGTTAGAATAACAGTGAGGGTGAGGATTAGGGTTAGGGTTAGGATGAAGTTAAGGGTTAGTGTTAGTGTTAGGGTTAGGGTTAGGGTTAGGGTGAGAGTTAGGAGGAGGGTTAGGGTTAGGATTAGGGTTAGGGTGAGGGTGAGGGTGTGGTTTAGGGTTAGGATTGGGGTTAGGCTTAGGGTTAGGCTGAGGGTGAGTTTGAGGGTGACGGTTAGGGTTAAGGTGAGGCTGAGGGTGAGGGTTAGGGTTAGGCTTAGTGTTAGAGTTAGAGTTAGGGTGAGGGTGAGGGTTAAGATTAGGGTTAGGATTAGGGTTAGTGTGAGTTGAGGTTTAGGGTTAGTGTTAGGGTTAGGCTTAAGTTTAGGCTGAGGGTGAGGGTTAGGGTGAGGGTTAGGATTAGGTTTAGGGTTAAGGTATGGGCTAGGGTGAGTGTGAGGGTTAGGGTCAGGTTTAGGTAAGGATTAGTGTGAGGCTTAGGTTTAGGGTTAGTGTTAGGGTTAGGGTTGGGATTAGGGATAGCCTTAGTGTTAGGCGGAGGGTGAGGTTGAGGGTGAGGGTTAGGGTTAGGGTGAGGTTTAGGGTTAATGTGAGGGTTCATGTTAGGTTTAGCCTTAGAGTTAGGGTGAGGGTAAGGGTTAGGTTGAGGGTTAGGATAGGGTGAGGTTTAGGGTTAGTATGAGGGTTAGGGCTAGGTTGAGGGTAAGGGTGAGGGTTATGATTATGGTGATGTTTAGGGTGAGGGTGAGGGTTAGGGTGATGGTGAGGGTGAGGGTTCAGTTCAGAGTTTGGGTTAGGGTTAGGGTGAGCGTGAGAGTTAGGGTTAGGTTTAGGGTGAGGTTGAGGTTTAGGGTTAGGGTTAGGGTGAGGGTTCAGTTGTGGGTTTGGGTTAGGGTTAGGGTGAGGTTGAGACTTAGCGTTAGGGTTAGGGTGAGGGTGAGGGTTAGGGTAAAGGTTAGGGTTAGTGTTATCATTAGGGTTAGGGTTAGAATAACGGTGAGGGTGAGGACTAGGGTTAGGGTTAAGGTGAGGTTTACGGTTAAGGTTAATGATAGTGTTAGGGTTAGGTTTAGGGTGAGAGTTAGGAGGAGGGTTAGGGTTAGGGTTAGGGTTACGATTAGGTTTAGGGTGAGGGTGAGTGTGAGGTTTAGGGATAGGGTTAGTATTAGGTTTAGGTTTAGGCTGAGGGTGACTGTGAGCTTGAGTGTTAGGGTTATGGTGAGCATTAAGTTTGGGGTTAGGGTGAGGGTAAGGGTTGGGGTGAGTGTTTAGGGTTTGGGTGAGGGTTAGCGTTAGGTTTAGGGTTAGGTTTAGGTAGGAGGTTAGTGTTAGGGTGAGGGTTAGCGTTAGGGGTATGGTTAGGTTGAGGGTGAGGTTGAGGTTTAGGGTTAGGATTAGGTTTAAGGTGAGCCTGAGGGTGAAGGTGAGGGTGAGGGTTAGGTTTAGGGGTGGGTTAGGCTAAGGGTTAGGGTGAGTGTTAGGTATAGGGTGATGTTTAGGTTGAGGGTGAGGGTTAGGGTTAGGGTGAGGGTGAAGGTTCGGTTGAGGGTTTGGGTTAGGTTTAGGTTGAGGGTGAGGGTGAGTGAGAGGGTTTGGTTTAGGGTTAGGATTAGGTTTAGGGTGAGGGTGAGTGTGAGGGTTAGGGTTAGGTTTATTGTTAGGCTTAGGTTTAAGCTGAGGGTGAGGGTGAGTGTGAGGTTTAGGGTTATGTTGAGTGTGAGCATTAGGGTTAGGTTTAGGGTGAGGGTGTGGTTGAGGGTTAGGGTGAGGGTTAGGGTGAGGGTTAGATGAGGGTGATAGTTAGGCTTAGGGTGAATGTTAGGGTTAGGGTTAAGGTGAGGGTTAGGGAGAGTGTGAGGGTTAGGGTTAGGCTGAGGTTTAGGGTTACTGTGTGGTTCATGTTATGTTTACCCTTAGTGTTAGGGTGAGGGTAAGCGTTAGGTTGAGGATTAGGTTAGGGTGAGGTTTAGGGTTAGTATGAGGGTTAGGGCTAGGGTGAGGGCAAGGGTGAGGGTTAGGGTTAGGGTGATGTTTAGTGTGAGGGTGAGCGTTAGGGTGACGGTGAGTGTGAGGGTTCAGTTGAGGGTTTGGGTTAGGGTTAGGGTGAGCTTGAGACTTAGGGATAGGTTTAGGGTGAGGGTGAGGTTTAGGGTTAGGGTGAGGGTTAGTGTTATCGTTAGGGTTAGAGTTAGAATCAGGGTGAGGGTGAGGATTAGGTTAGGGTTAGGGTGAGTTTTAGGATAATGTTAGTGATAGTATTAGGGTTAGAGTTAGGGTGAGAGTTAGGAGGAGGGTTAGGGTTAGGGTTAGGGTTACGATTAGGGTTAGGGTGAGGGTGAGTGTGAGGTTTAGGGATAGGGTTAGGATTAGGTTTAGGGTTAGGCTGAGGGTGACTGTGAGCTTGAGTGTTAGGGTTATGGTGAGCATTAAGTTTGGGGTTAGGGTGAGGGTAAGGGTTGGGGTGAGTGTTAGGGTTTGAGTGAGGGTTAGCGTTAGGTTTAGGGTTAGGTTTAGGTAGGAGGTTAGTGTTAGGTTGCTGGTTAGCGTTAGGGGTATGGTTAGGTTGAGGGTGAGGCTGAGGTTTAGGGTTAGGATTACGTTTAAGGTGAGCCTGAGGGTGAGGGTGAGGGTGAGGGTTAGGTTTAGGGGGTGGGTTAGGCTAAGGGTTAGAGTGAGGGTTAGGTTTAAGGTGATGTTTAGGTTGAGGGTGAGGGTTAGGGTTAGGGTGAGGGTGAAGGTTCGGTTGAGGGTTTGGGTTAGGTTTAGGTTGAGGGTGAGGGTGAGTGAGAGGGTTAGGTTTAGGGTTAGGATTAGGTTTAGGGTGAGGGTGAGTGTGAGGGTTAGGGTTAGGTTTATTGTTAGGCTTAGGTTTAAGCTGAGGGTGAGGGTGAGTGTGAGGTTTAGGGTTATGTTGAGTGTGAGCATTAGGGTTAGGTTTAGGGTGAGGGTGTGGTTGAGGTTTAGGGTGCGGGTTAGGGTGAGGGTTAGATGAGGGTGATAGTTAGGCTTAGGGTGAGTGTTAGGGTTAGGGTTAAGGTGAGGTTTACGGAGAGTGTGAGGGTTAGGGTTAGGCTGAGGTTTAGGGTTACTGTGAGGGTTCATGTTATGTTTACCCTTAGTGTTAGGGTGAGGGTAAGCGTTAGGTTGAGGATTAGGTTAGGGTGAGGTTTAGGGTTAGTATGAGGGTTAGGGCTAGGGTGAGGGCAAGGGTGAGGGTTAGGGTTAGGGTGATGTTTAGTGTGAGGGTGAGCGTTAGGGTGACGGTGAGTGTGAGGGTTCAGTTGAGGGTTTGGGTTAGGGTTAGGGTGAGCTTGAGACTTAGGGATAGGTTTACTGTGAGGGTGAGGTTTAGGGTTAGGATGAGGGTTAGTGTTATCATTAGGGTTAGAGTTAGAATCAGGGTGAGGGTGAGGATTAGGTTAGGGTTAGGGTGAGTTTTAGGATAATGTTAGTGATAGTATTAGGGTTAGAGTTAGGGTGAGAGTTAGGAGGAGTGTTAGGGTTAGTGTTAGGGCTACAATTAGGGTTAGGGTGAGGGTGAGTGTGAGGTTTAGGGATAGGGTTAGGATTAGGTTTAGGGTTAGGCTGAGGGTGACTGTGAGCTTGAGTGTTAGGGTTATGGTGAGCATTAAGTTTGGGGTTAGGGTGAGGGTAAGGGTTGGGGTGAGTGTTAGGGTTTGAGTGAGGGTTAGCGTTAGGTTTAGGGTTAGGTTTAGGTAGGAGGTTAGTGTTAGGTTGCTGGTTAGCGTTAGGGGTATGGTTAGGTTGAGGGTGAGGCTGAGGTTTAGGGTTAGGATTACGTTTAAGGTGAGCCTGAGGGTGAGGGTGAGGGTGAGGGTTAGGTTTAGGGGGTGGGTTAGGCTAAGGGTTAGGGTGAGGGTTAGGTTTAAGGTGATGTTTAGGTTGAGGGTGAGGGTTAGGGTTAGGGTGAGGGTGAAGGTTCGGTTGAGGGTTTGGGTTAGGTTTAGGTTGAGGGTGAGGGTGAGTGAGAGGGTTAGGTTTAGGGTTAGGATTAGGTTTAGGGTGAGGGTGAGTGTGAGGGTTAGGGTTAGGTTTATTGTTAGGCTTAGGTTTAAGCTGAGGGTGAGGGTGAGTGTGAGGTTTAGGGTTATGTTGAGTGTGAGCATTAGGGTTAGGTTTAGGGTGAGGGTGTGGTTGAGGTTTAGGGTGAGGGTTAGGGTGAGGGTTAGATGAGGGTGATAGTTAGGCTTAGGGTGAGTGTTAGGGTTAGGGTTAAGGTGAGGTTTACGGAGAGTGTGAGGGTTAGGGTTAGGCTGAGGTTTAGGGTTACTGTGAGGGTTCATGTTATGTTTACCCTTAGTGTTATGGTGAGGGTAAGCGTTAGGTTGAGGATTAGGTTAGGGTGAGGTTTAGGGTTAGTATGAGGGTTAGGGCTAGGGTTAGGGTAAGGGTGAGGGTTAGGGTTAGGGTGATGTTTAGTGTGAGGGTGAGCGTTAGGGTGACGGTGAGTGTGAGGGTTCAGTTGAGGGTTTGGGTTAGGGTTAGGGTGAGCTTGAGACTTAGGGATAGGTTTAGGGTGAGGGTGAGGTTTAGGGTTAGGATGAGGGTTAGTGTTATCATTAGGGTTAGAGTTAGAATCAGGGTGAGGGTGAGGATTAGGTTAGGGTTAGGGTGAGTTTTAGGATAATGTTAGTGATAGTATTAGGGTTAGAGTTAGGGTGAGAGTTAGGAGGAGGGTTAGGGTTAGTGTTAGGGTTACAATTAGGGTTAGGGTGAGGGTGAGTGTGAGGTTTAGGGATAGGGTTAGGATTAGGTTTAGGTTTAGGCTGAGGGTGACTGTGAGCTTGAGTGTTAGGGTTATGGTGAGCATTAAGTTTGGGGTTAGGGTGAGGGTAAGGGTTGGGGTGAGTGTTAAGGTTTGGGTGAGGGTTAGCGTTAGGTTTAGGGTTAGGTTTAGGTAGGAGGTTAGTGTTAGGGTGCTGGTTAGCGTTAGGGGTATGGTTAGGTTGAGGGTGAGGTTGAGGGTTAGGATTAGGATTAGGTTTAAGGTGAACCTGAGGGTGAGGGTGAGGGTGAGGGTTAGGTTTAGGGGGTGGGTTAGGCACAGGGTTAGGGTGAGTTTTAGGTATAGGGTGATGTTTAGGTTGACGGTGAGGGTTAGGGTTAGGGTGAGGGTGAAGGTTCGGTTGAGGGTTTGGGTTAGGTTTAGGTTGAGGGTGAGGGTGAGTTAGAGGGTTAGGTTTAGGGTTAGGATTAGGTTTAGGGTGAGGGTGAGTGTGAGGGTTAGGGTTAGGTTTATTGTTATTCTTAGGTTTAAGCTGAGGGTGAGGGTGAGTGTGAGGTTTAGGGTTATGTTGAGTGTGAGCATTAGGGTTAGGTTTAGGGTGAGGGTGTGGTTGAGGTTTAGGGTGAGGGTTAGGGTGAGGGTTAGATGAGGGTGAGAGTTAGGGTTAGGGTGAGTGTTAGGGTTAGGGTTAAGGTGAGGGTTAGGGAGAGTGTGAGGGTTAGGGTTAGGCTGAGGTTTAGGGTTACTGTGAGGGTTCATGTTATGTTTACCCTTAGTGTTAGGGTGAGGGTAAGCGTTAGGTTGAGGATTAGGTTAGGGTGAGGTTTAGGGTTAGTATGAGGGTTAGAGCTAGGGTGAGGGTAAGGGTGAGGGTTAGGGTTAAGGTGATGTTTAGTGTGAGGGTGAGCGTTAGGGTGACGGTGAGTGTGAGGGTTCAGTTGAGGGTTTGGGTTAGGGTTAGGGTGAGCTTGAGACTTAGGGATAGGTTTAGGGTGAGGGTGAGGTTTAGGGTTAGGATGAGGGTTAGTGTTATCATTAGGGTTAGAGTTAGAATCAGGGTGAGGGTGAGGATTAGGTTAGGGTTAGGGTGAGTTTTAGGATAATGTTAGTGAAAGTATTAGGGTTAGAGTTAGGGTGAGAGTTAGGAGGAGGGTTAGTGTTAGGGATAGGTTTACGATTAGGGTTAAGGTGAGGGTGAGTGTGAGGTTTAGGGATAGGGTTAGGCTTAGGTTTAGGGTTAGGCTGAGGGTGACTGTGAGCTTGAGTGTTAGGGTTATGGTGAGCATTAAGTTTGGGGTTAGGGTGAGGGTAAGGGTTGGGGTGAGTGTTAGGTTTGGGTCAGGGTTAGGTTTCGGTTTAGGGTTAGGGTTAGTTTGGAGGTTAGTGTTAGGGTGAGGGTTAGCGTTAGGGGTAGGGTTAGGTTGAGGGTGAGGGTTAGGGTTAGGATTAGGATTAAGTTGAGCCTGAGAGTGAGGGTGAGGGTGAGGGATAGGTTTAGGGTGAGGGTTAAGCTAAGGGTTAGGGTGTGTTAGGTTTAGGGTGATGTTTAGGTTGAGGGTGAGGTTTAGCGTTAGTGTGAGGGTGAAGTTTCTGTTGAGGGTTTGGCTTAGGGTTAAGTTGAGGGTGAGGGTGAGTGAGAGTGTTAGGTTTAGGGTTAGTATTAGGTTTAGGGAGAGGGTGAGTGTGAGGGTTAGGGTTAGGTTTATTGTTAGGCTTAGATTTAAGCTGAGGGTGAGGGTGAGTGTGAGGTTTAGGGTTATGTTGAGTGTGAGCATTAGGGTTAGGTTTAGGGTGAGGGTGTGGTTGAGGGTTAGGGTTTGGTTCAGGTTGAGGGTTAGATGAGGGTTAGGGTTAGGGTTAGGGTGAGGGTTAGGTTTAGGGTGAGGTTGAGGGTTAGCGTTAGGCTGAGGGTTCGGGTTATGGTGCAGATTAGGGTGAGTTTTAGGGTTACGGTGATGTTTATGGTGAGGGTAAGGGTTAGTTTGAGTGTTTGTGTTAGGTTTTGGGTGAGGTTGAGGGTGAGGGTGAGGCTTAGGGTTAGGGTGAGGGTGAGGTTGACTCTGAGGGTTAGGGTTAGGGTTAAGCTTTAGGCTGAGTTTTAGGCTGAGGGTGAGGGTGAGGGTTAGGGTTAGGGTGAGTGTTAGAATTAGGCTTAATGATAGGGTGATATTTAAGGTGAGGGTTAGTGTGAGAGTTAGTGGTAGGGTTAGGCTTAGTGTTAAAGTGAGTGTGTTAGGTTGAGGGTTAGGGTTAGCGATATGTTGAGGGTTGGGATGAGGGTTAGGGTGAGGGTAAGTTTTAGGATGAGGGTTATGGTGAGTGTGAGAGTTAGGGTTAGGGTTAGGTTTAGGGTGAGGGTGAGGTTTAGGTTTATGTTAAGGGTTAGGTTTAGGGTAAGATGAGGGTTTGGGAGAGGGTTCGGGTTAGGGTTCGTGTTAGGGTTCGGGTGAGGGTGGGGGTGAGGTTTAGAGTGAAGGTTAGGGTTAGGATGAGGGTGAGGATTAGTTTAAGATTAGGGTTAGGGTTAGGTTTAGGCTGAGGATGAGTCTGAGGATTTTGGTGAGGATTAGGGTTAGGTTGAGTTTTATGGTTAGGGTTAGGGTGAGGGTTTTTGTTAGGGTTAACTTTAGGATGAGAGTTAGTTTGAGGGGTACGGTTATGGTTAAGATGAGCGTTAGGGTTAACGTTAGGGATAGGGATAGGGTTAGGGTTAGGGTGAGGTTTAGGATGAGGGTTAGCGTTAGGGTTAGGGTTAGGGTCAGGGTTCGGGTGAAGGTTATGGTTAGGGTTAGGGTTAGGGTGAATTTTAGGGTCAGGGTGAGGGGTAGGCTTAGTGTTAGATTTATGGTGAGAGTGAGGTTTAACATGAGGTTTGAGATGAGTGTGAGGTTTAAAGTTAGCATTAGGGTTAGGGTGAGGTTTAGTGTGAGGGTTAGAGTTAGGTTTATGGTTAGGGTGAGGTGAGGGTGAGGGTGATTGTGAGGTTTATGGTTAGGGTGAGAGATAGGTTTAAGGTGAGGGTGAGGGTTAGGGTTAGGGTGAGGGTGAGCATGAGGGTGACAGTGAGGCTTAGTGTGTGGGTGAGGGTGAGTGTGAGGGTCAGGGTTAGGGTTAGGTTTAGGGTTAGTGTGAGGGTGAAGTTGAGGGTTAGTGTTTGGAGTAGCGTTAGGTTTAAATTTAAACTGAGGGTGAGCATGAGGGTGAGGGTGACGGTTAGGGTTAGGGTTAGGTTGAGGGTTACGGTTATTGTGAGGGTTATGGTGGGGTTAAGTCTAAAGGTTAAGGTTAGGGTTACAGTGAGGGTTAGGTTTAGGGTTAGGGTTATTGTTAGTGTTAGGTTAGTGTTAATTTTATGGTGAGGGTGAGGCTTAGGGTGAGGTTTATGGTTAGGTTTAGGGTTAGGGTTAGGGTTAGGGTTAGGATTAGGCTTAGGGTTAAGTTATGGGCTAGGGTGAAGGTGAGTGTTAGGTTGAGGGTTAGGTTTCGGGTTAGTGTTAAGTTTAGGGTTGGGGTTAGGGATAGGCATAGTGTTAGGCGGAGGGTGAAGGTGAGGGTGAGGGTTAGGGTTAGGGAGAGTGTTACTGTTAGGGTTAGGGTGAGGGTGAGTGTGAGGGTAAGGTTTAGTCTTAGGCTTAGGCTTAGGTTTAGGCTGAGCCTAAGGGTGAGGGTGAGGTTTAGGGTTAGGGTGAGGGTTATGGACAGGGTGAGGGTTAGCATTAGGGTTAGGGTTATTGGTAGGATTAGGGTTAGGTTGAAAGTTACTGTGAGGGTGAGGGTTAGGGTTAGGGTTAGGGTGAAGTTTAGGTTTATGGATAGGGTTTGAGTTAGGGTTAGGGTAAGGGTGAAGTTTAGGGTTAGAGTTAGGTTTAGTGTTAGGGTTAGGGTTAGGGTGATGATGAGTGTGAGGGTGACAGTGAGGCTTAGGGTGTGGGTGAGGGTGAGTGTGAGGGTTAGGCTTAGGGTTAGTGTTAGGGTTAGTGTGAGGGTGAAGTTGAAGATTAGTGTTAGGAGTAGCGTTAGGTTTAAAGTTAGGCTGAGGGTGAGCGTGAGGATGAGTTACGCTTAGGGTTAGGGTTAGGTTGAGGGTTAGGGTTATTGTGAGTGTTATGGTGAGGGTAAGACTAAAGGTTAAGGTTAGGGTTACAGTGAGGGTTAGGGTTAGGGTTAAGGTTATTGTTAGTGTTAGGTTAGTGTTAAGTTTACAGTGAGGGTGAGACTGAGGGTGAGGTTTATGGTTAGGTTTAGGGTTAGGTTTAGTGTTAGGGTTAGGGTTAGGGTTAGGATTAGGCTTAGGGTTAGGGTATGGGCTAGGATGAGGTTGAGGATTAGGATGAGGGTTAGGTTTCGGGTTAGTGTTAAGTTTAGGTTTGGGGTTAGGGATAGGATTAGTGTTAGGCGGAGGGTGAGGGTGAGGGTTAGGGTTAGGGTTAGGGTTACGGTGCGGGTGAGGGTTATTGTTAGGGTGCGGGTGAGGTTTAGGGTTAGTGTTAGAATTAGGGTGAGGGTTAGTGTGAGGGTTAGGGTTAGGGTGAGTGTTACTCTTAGGGTTAGGGTGAGGGTGAGTGTGAGGGTAAGGGTTAGTCTTAGGCTTAGGCTTAGGTTTAGGCTGAGCCTAAGTGTGAGGTTTAGGGTTAGGGTTAGGTTTAGGGTTATGGACAGGGTGAAGGTTAGCGTTAGGGTTAGGGTTAAGGATTAGGGTTAGGTTGAAAGTTACTATGAGTGTGAGGGTTAGGGTTAGGGATAGGGTGAGGCTTAGCTTTAGGAATAGGGTTAGAGTTAGTGTTAGGGTAAGGGTGAGGTTTAGGGTTAGAGTTAGGGTTAGTGTTAGGGTTAGGGTGAGGGTTAGGGTTAGAGTTAGTCTTAGGCTTAGGCTTAGGCCGAGCATGAGGGTGATTTTTACGGTTAGGGTTAGTGTGAGTGTTAGGGTTAGGGTTAGTGTTATGGTTAGGGTTAGGCTGAAGGTGAGTGTGAGGGTTAGGGTTAGTCTTAGGCTTAGACTTAGGCTTAGGCCGAGCTTAAGGGTGAGGGTGAGGGTTAGGGTAAGTGTGAGGGTTAGGGTGTTAGGGTTTGGGTGAGGGTTAGGATGAGGTTTATGGTTAGGATTAGGGTTACGGTGAGGGCTAGAGTGAGGGGTTAGGGTTAGCATTAGGGTGAAGTTAGGGTTAGGGTTAGGGTTACATTGAGGGTGAGGTTTAGGGTTAGGTTGAGGGTTAGGGTTAGGGTTAGGGTGATGGTGAGTGTTAGGATTAGGGATATGGTTAGGGTTATTGTTAGTGTTATGTTTAGCATTAATCTTATGTTGAGGGTGAGGCTGAGGGTAAGGGTTAGGCTTATTGTTAGGGTGACGGTTAGGGTTAGGAGGAGGGTTTGGGTTATGGTGAAGGTGAGGGTTAGGGTTAGGGTTAGGGTTAGTGTTATGGTTAGGGTTAGGGTTAGAATAACCGTGAGGGTGAGTATTAGGGTTAGGGTTAGTGTTAGGGTTAGGGCTAGGGTGAGAGTTAGCAGGAGGGTTAGGGTTAGGGTTAGGATTAGGTTTAGGGTGAGTGTGAGGGTGTGGTTTAGGGTTAGGGTTGAGGTTAGGCGTGGGTTAGGCTGAGGGTGAGTTTGAGTGTGAGGGTTAGGGTTAGGGTGAAGCTGAGGGTGAGGGTTAGGTTTAGTGTTATCATTAGGGTTAGAGTTAGAATAACGGTGAAGGTGAGGAGTATGGTTAGGTTTAGGATGAGGTTAAGGGTTAGTGTTCCTATTAGTGTTAGGGTTAGGGTTATGGTGAGAGTTAGGAAGAGGGTTAGGGCTAGTGTTAGGGTTAGGTTTAGGGTTAGGGTGAGGGTGAGGGCGTGGTTTAGGGTTAGGTTTGGAGTTAGGCTTAGAGTTAGGCTGAGGGTGAGGTTGAGGGTGAGGGTTAGGGTTAGGGTGAGGCTGAGGGTGAGGGTTAGGTTTAGGCTTAGTGTTAGAGATAGGGTTAGCGTGAGGGTGAGTGTTAGGTTTTAGGGTTAGGATTAGGGTTAGGTTGAGTATGATGTTTAGGGTTAGGGTTAGGGTTAGGCTTAGGTTAAGGTTGAGGGTGAGGGTCAGGGTGACGGTTAGGGTTAGGGTGAGGGTTGGGGTTAGGGTTAGAGAGGGTCATGGTGAGGGTTAGGATTAGGTTTAGGGTTAAGTTATGGGCTAGGGTGAGGGTGAGGTTTAGGGTCATGGTTAGGGTGAGGGTTAGTGTGAGGATTAGGTTTAGGGTTAGTATTAGGGTTAGGTTTGGGTTTAGGGATAGTCTTAGTGTTAGGTGGAGGTTGAGGGTGAGGGTGAGGGTTAGGGTTAGGGTGAGGATGAAGTTTAGGGTTAGAGTTAGCATTCGGGTGAGGGTTAGTTTTAGGGTTAGGGTTAGTGTTACAGTTAGGGTTAGGGTGAGGGTGAGTGTGAGGGTTAGGGACATGTTTAGACTTAGGGTGAGGGTGAGGGTTAGGGTGAGGGTTAGGCTTAGACTTTGGGTTAGATTATAGGCTAGGGTGAGGGTGAGGGTTAGTGTTAGGGTTAGGGTGAGGGTTAAGGTGAGTGTGAGGTTTACGGTTAGACTTAGTCTTATTCTTACGCTTAGGCCGAGCATGAGTGTGAGGGAGAGGGTTAGGGTTAGGATGAGGATTAGGGTTTTAGGGTTAGGGTGTGGGTTAGGATGAGGGTGAGTGTTAGAGTTAGCGTTAGGTTGAGGTTTAGGGTTAGGGTTAGGGTTACTTTGAGGGTGAGGGTTATGATTAGTGTGAGGATTAGTTTTAGGGTTAGGGTGAGGGTGAGGGTTAGGATTAGGTTTAGGGTTAGGGTTATTGTTAGTTTTATGGTTAGGGTTAAGTTTACAGTGAGGGTGAGGCTGAGGGTGAGGGTTAGGTTTAGGGTTAGGTTTAGGGTGTGGGTTAGGCTGAGGTTTAGAGTTAGGCTGAGGGTGAGTTTGGGGATGAGGATTAGCTTTTGAGTGATGGTTAGGGATATGGTTAGGTTGAGGGTTAGGATGAGGTTTAGGTTTGGGATTAGGGTTAGGGTGAGGGCTAGGATGAGGGTGAGTGTTAGGGTAAGGGTGAGGGTTAGGGATAGTGTGAGGGTTAGGGTTAGGGTGAGGTTTAGGGTTACTGTGAGGTTTCATGTTAGGTTTAGGCTTAGTGTGATGGTGAGGGTAAGGGTTAGGTTGAGGGTTAGGTTAGGGTGAGGTTTAGGGTTAGTTTGAGGGTTAGGCCTAGTGTGAGGGTAAGTGTGAGTGTTAGGGTTAGGGTGATGTTTAGGGTGAGGGTGAGTGTTATGGTGAGTGTGAGGGTGAGGGTTCAGTTGAGGGTTTGGGTTAGGCTTAGGGTGAGGTTGAGTCTTAGTGTTAGGTTGAGGGTTAGGATGAGGTTAGGGTTAGGTTTAGGGTTAGGGTGAGGGCTAGGATGAGGTTGATGTTTAGGGTTAAGGTTAGGCTTAGGCTTAGTGTTAGGCTGAGGCTGAAGGTGAGGGTGAGGGTTAGGGTTAGGGTGATGGTTAGGGTTACAGTTAGGGTGAGGGTAAGGGTGAGGGGGACAGTAAGGGTTAAGGTGAGGGTTAGGCTGAGGGTGAGTGTTATGGTAATGTTGAACGTTAGGGTTAGGGTGACGGTTAGGGTGAGGGTTAGGTTTAGGTTTAGGTTTAGGGTTAGGGTTAGCATTAGGGTGCGGGTTAGTGTGAGGGTTAGGGTTAGGGTTAGGTTTACGGTTAGGGTAGGGTGAGGGTGATTGTGAGGGTTAGGGTTAGTCTTAGGCTTATGCTTAGACTAAGGCCCAGCTTGATGGTGAGGGTGGGGGTTACGGTTAGGGTGAAGGTTAGGGTTAGGGTAATAGTGTTAGAGCGAGGTTGAGGGTTAGGGTTAGGCTTAGGGTGAGTTTTAAGTTTAGGGTGATGGTTAGGGTTAGTGTGAGGGTTAGTGTTCGGGTTAAGTTTAGTTTTAGTGTGAAGGTAAGTGTTAGGGTGAGGTTTAGGTTTAGGGTGACATTTAGGTTTAGAGTTAGTGTTAGGGTGCGGGTTAGGGTTAGGGTTAGGGTTGGGTTTAGGGTGAGGTTTAGGCTGGGGGTGAGTGTTAGGGTTAAGGTTAGGATTAGGATTAGGGTTAAGGTGAGGGTGAGTGTGAGGGTTAGGTTTAGGGTTAGGTTTAGGATTATAGTTATGGTGAGGGTGAGCTGAGGGTTAGGGTAAGGGTGAGGGTTGGGTTAGGGTTAGAGTGAGGGTTAGGGTGAGGGTTAGGATTAGGCTTAGGGTTAGGGTCTGGGCTAGGGTGAGGGTGATGGTTAGGGTCATGGTTAGAGTGAGGGTTAGGGTGAGGTTTAGGTTTAGGGATAGTTTTAGGGTTAGAGTTGGGGTTAGGTATATTCTTAGTGTTAGGTGAGGGTTAGGGTGAGGTTTAGGTTAAGGGTTTGGGAGAGGTTTATGGTTAGTGTTAGTGTAAGGGTGAGGGTTATTGTGAGGGTTAGGGTTAGGGTGAGTGTTACTTTTAGGGTTAGAGTGAGGGTGAGTGTTAGGGTAAGGTTTAGTCTTAGTCTTTGTCTTAGGCTTAGACCGAGCCTACGGGTGAGGGTTAGGTTTAGGGTGAGGGTTATGCAGAGGGTGAGGGTTAGGGTTAGCGTTAGGGTTATTGTTAGGATTAGGTTTAGGTGTAAAGTTACTATGAGGGTGAGGGTTTGGGTTATGGTTAGGGTTAGAGTGAGAGTTAGGGTTAGGGTGAGGGTTAAGGTTAGGTTGAGGTTTAGGGTTACTGTGAGGGTTCATGTTAGGTTTAGGCTTAGTGTTAGGGTGAGGGTAAGGGTTAGGGTGAGGGTTAGGTTTAGGGTAGGTTTAGGGTTAGTATGAGGTTTAGGGATATGTTGAGGTTAAGGGTGAGGGTTAGGGTTAGGGTGATGTTTAGGGTGAGGGTGAGGGTTAGGGTGAGATTGAGGGTGAGGGTTCAGGTGAAGGTTTGGGTTAGGATTAGGGTGAGGTTGAGGGTGAGGATGAGACTTAGGGTTAGGTTTAGGGTGATGGTTAGCGTGAGGATTAGGGATAGGGTTAGGCTTAGGTTTAGGTTTAGGCTGAGGGTGACTGTGAGCATGAGGGTTAGGGTTAGGGTGAGGGTTATTGTTAGGTTGAGGGTTAGGTTTAGGGTGAGGTTTAGGGTTAGGTTGGAGTTTAGGTTTAGGGTGAGGGTTAGCATTAGGGGTAGGGTTATGTTGAGGGTGAGGGTGAGGGTTATTGTTAGGATTAGGTTTAGAATGAGCCTGTTGGTGAGGGTGAGGATGAGGGTTAGGGTTAGGGTGAGGGTTAGGCTAAGGGTTAGGGTGAGGGTTAGGTTTAGGGTGATGTTTAGGTTGAGAGTTTGGGTTAGGGTTAGGGGGAGTGTGAGGGTGAGTGAGAGGGTTAGGATTAGGTTAGGGTTAGTTTTAGGATGAGGGTGAGTGTGAGGTTTAGGGTTAGGGTTATTGTTAGGCTTAGGTTTAAGCTGAGGGAGAGGGTGAGTGTGAGGGTTAGGGTTAGGTTGTGTGTGAGCATTAGGATTAAGTTTAGGCTGAGGGTGAGGTTGAGGGTTAGGGTGAGGTTTAGGATGTGGGTTAGGCTGAGGGTTAGATGAGGGTGAGGGTTAGGATTAGGGTGAGGGTTAGGGTTAGGGTGAGGGTGAGGGTTAGCGTTAGGTTGAGGGTTAGGGTTTTGGTATGGATTAGGGTGACGGTTAGGGTAAGGGTGATGTGTAGGGTGAGGGTGAGGGTTGGTTTGAGGGTTTGCTTTAGGTTTAGGGTGAGGTTGAGTGTGAGGGTGAGGCTTAGGTTTAGGGTTAGGGTGAGGGTGACTGTGAGGGTTAGGGTTAGGGTTAGGCTTTAGGCTGAGGGTTAGGCTGAGGGTGAGGGTGAGGGTGATGATTAGGGTTAGGGTGAGGTTTAGGGTTAGGTTTAGGTTGAGGGTTAGGGATAGTGTGAGGGTTAGGGTTAAGGTGAGGTTTACAGTGACAGTGAGGGTTCATGTTAGGTTTAGGCTTAGTGTTAGGTTGAGGGTAAGGGATAGGTTGAGGGTTAGGTTAGCTGAGGTTTAGGGTTAGTATGAGGGTTAGGGATAGGATGACGGTAAGGGTGAGGGTTAGGGTTAGGGTGATGATTAAGGTGAGGGTGAGGATTAGGGTGAGGGTGAGTGTCAAGGTTCAGTAGAGGGTTTGGGTTAGGGTTAGGGTAAGGTTGAGACTTGGGGTTAGGTTTAGGGTGAGGGTGAGGGTTAGGTTTAGGTTGATGTTTAGATTGAGGGTGAGGGTTAGGGTTAGGGTGAGGGTGAAGTTTCGGTTGAGGGTTTGGGTTAGGGTTAGGTTGAGGGTGAGGGTGAGTGAGAGGGTTAGGTTTAGGGTTAGGATTAGGTTCAGGTTGAGGGTGAGTGTGAGGGTTAGGCTTAGCTTTATTGTTAGGCTTAGGTTTAAGCTGAGGGTGAGGGTGAGTGTGAGGTTTAGGGTTATGTTGAGTGTGAGCATTAGGGTTAGGTTTAGGGTGAGGGTGTGGTTGAGGGTTTGTGTGAGGGTTAGGGTTTGGGTTAGAGTGAGGGTTAGATGAGGGTGAGGGTTAGGTTTACGGTTAGGGTTAGGGTTAGGGTGAGGGTGAGGGTTAGCTTTAGTGTGAGGCTTAGGGTTAGGGTTATGGTGCGGATTAGGGTGAGTGTTAGGGTAACGGTGATATTTATATTTATTTATTTATGATATTTATGATATTTATGAGGGTGAGGGTTGGTTTAAGGGTTTGTGTTAGGTTTAGGGTGAGGTTTAGGGTGAGGGTGAGGTTTGGGTTATGGTTAGGTTGAGGGTGACTCTGAGCGTTATGGTTAGGGTTAGGCTTTAGGCTGAGGGTTAGGCTGAGGGTGAGGGTGAGGGTTAGGGTTAGGGTGAGGGTTAGGGTTAGGGTTAATGGTAGGGTGATATTTAGGGTGAGGTTTATTGTGAGAGTTAGTGTTAGGGTTAGGCTTAGTGTTAGATTGAGTGTAAGGGTTCGGTTGAGGGTTAGGTTTAGGGGTAGGGTGAGGGTTGGGATAAGGGTTAGGGTGAGTGTAAGGTTTAGGGTGAGGGTTATGGTGAGTGTGAGGGTGAGGGTTAGTGTTAGTGTTAGGGTGAGGTTGAGGTTTACGGTTATGATAAGGGTTAGGTTTAAGTTTAGGATGAGGGTTAGGGAGAGGTTTAGGATGAGGGTTAGGGTGAGGATTCGGGATATGGCTCGGGTTAGGGTTAGGGTGAGGTTGGGGTTGAGGGTGAGATTGAAGTTTAGGGTTAGAGTTAGGATGAGGGTGAGGATTAGTTTTAGGATTAGGGTTAGGGTTAGGTTTAGGCTGAGGATGAGGCTGAGGGTGTGGGTGAGGATTAGGGTTAGGTTGAGTGTTAGGGTTAGGGTTAGGGTGAGGATTTGGGTTAGGGTTAAGTTTAGGATGAGAGTTACTTTAAGGGGTACGGTTATGGTTAGGATGAGCGTTAGGGTTAGTGTTAGGGTTAGGGATAGGTTATGGTAGGGTGAGGTTTAGGATGAGGGTTAGGGTTAGGGTTAGGGTTAGAGTCAGTGTTCGCGTGAAGGTTATGGTTAGAGTTAGGTTTAGGGTGAGGGTTAGGGTCAGGGTGAGGGTTAGGGTTAGGGGTAGTTTTATGTTGTGAGTAAGGGTTAGCGTGAGGTTTAAGGTGAGTGTGAGGGTTAGAGTTAGCATTAGGGTTAGGGTGAGATTTCGGGTAAGGGTTAGGGTTAGATTTAGGGTTAGGGTTACGGTGAGGGTGAGCGTGAGGGTAACAGTGAGGCTTAGGTTGTGGGTGAGGGTGAGTGTGAGGCTTAGTGTGAGAGTTAGGGTTAGGGTTAGTGTTAATTTTTGGGTTAGGGTGAGGTTGATTGTGAGGGTAAGGGTTCATCTTAGTCTTAGGTTTGGCTTAGTCCGAGCCTAAGTGTGATGGTGATAGTTAGGGTTAGGGTGAGGTTTAGGGTTAGAGTGAGGGTTATGGACAGGGTGAGGGTTAGTGTTAGGGTTAGGGTGATTGTTAGGATTAGGGTTAAATTTAAAGTTACTGTGAGAGTGATGGTTAGGGTTAGGGTTAGTTGAGGTTTAGGTTTAGGTTTAGGGTTAGAGTTAGGGTTAAGGCAATGGTGAGGTTTCGGGTTAGAGATAGGGTTATTGTTAGGGTTAGGGTTAGGGTGAGGGTTAGGGTTAGGCTTAGGATTAGGCTTAGGCTTAGGCCGAGCATGAGGGTGAGGGTTAGGGTTAGGGTTAGGGTGAGTGTTAGGGTTAGGGTGAGGGTTAGGCTGAGGTTTAGGGTTAGGGTAGGCGTAGGTTTAGGGTAAGGGTTAGGGTTAAGATAATGTTTAGATTTAGGGTTATGGTGAGGATTAGGTTTAGGTTTTGGTTTAAGGTGAGAGTAAGGGTGAGAATAAGGGTTAGGGTTAGGGCTAAGGTTAGTGTAAGTTTTAGGTTTACAGTTAGGGTTAGGGTTAAGGTTAGGGTTACAGTGTAGGTTAGGTTTAGGTTTAGGGTTAGGGTTATTGTCAGTGTTATTGCTAGGGTTAAGTTTGCGGTGAGGGTGAGGCTGAGGGTTAGGTTTATGGTTAGGTTTACTGTTAGGTTTAGTGTTAGGGTTAGGGTTATGGTGAGGTTTAAGGTGATGATTAGGGTTAGGGTTAGGATTAGAGTTATGGTGCTGGTGAGGGTGAGGGTTAGGGTTAGGGTGAGGGTTGGGGTTAGGGTTAGAATGAGGGTTAGGGTGAGTGTTAGGATTAGGTTTATAGTTAGTGTATGGGCTAGGGTGAGGGTGAGGTTTAGGGTGAGGGTTAGTGTTAGGTTTAGGGTGGGGGTTAGGGTGAGTGTGAGGGTTATGGTTAGTCTTAGACTTAGGCTTAGGCTTAGGCCGAGCATGAGTGTGAGGGAGAGGGTTAGGGTTAGGATGAGGTTTAGGGTTTTAGGGTGAGGGTGAGGGTTAGGATGAGGTTTAGGGTTAGGATTAGGGTTAGGGTGAGGCCTAGAGTGAGGGTGAGCGGTAGGGTTAGCGTTAGGATGAGGTTTAGGGTTAGGGTTAGGGTTACATTGAGGGTGAGGGTTAGGGTTAGGGTTACGGTTAGGGTGGGGTTGAGGGTTAGGATTAGGTTTAGGGTTAGGGTTATTGTTAGTTTTATGGTTAGGGTTAAGTTTAAAGTGAAGGTGAGGCTGAGGGTGAACGTTATGGTTAGGGTTAGGTTGAGGTTTAGGGTTAGGCTTAGGGTTAGGGTGAGGGTGAGGGTTGGATTAAGGTTAGGGTCACGGTGAGGGTGAGGGTTAGGGTTAGGGTTAGACTGAGGTTTAGGGTTAGGGTTAGGGTTAGGGTGAGGGTGAGTTTTAGGGTTGGAATTAGGGTTAGAGGAAGGGTTAGGGTTTGGTTTAGGATTAGGTTTACAGTGAGGGTGAGTGTGTGGATTAGGATTAGGATTAGGCTTAAGTTTAGGATTAGGCTGAGGGTGATAGTGGGGATGAGGATTAGCTTTTGATTGATGGTTAGGTTTATGGTTAGGTTGAGGGTTAGGATGAGGGTTGGGGTTAGGATTAGGGTTAGGGTGAGGGCTAGGATGAGGGTGATGTTTAGGGTTAGGGTTAGGCTTAGGCTTAGGGTTAGGCTGAGGCTGAAGGTGAGGGTGAGGGTTAGGGTTAGGGTGATAGTTAGAGTTACAGTTAGGGTGAGCTTTAGGATGTGGATTAGGGTAAGGGTGAGGGTTACTGTGAGGGGGACAGTAAGAGTAAGGGTGAGGTTTAGGCTGAGGGTGAGTGTTATGGTAATAGTGAAGGTTAGGGTTAGGGTGAGGTTTAGGGTGAGGTTTAGGGTTAGGTTTAGGGTGAGGGTGAGGATTACATTGAGGATTAGTGTTAGCGTTGGTGTGAGGTTTAGTGTGAGGATGAGAGTTAGGATTAGGGTGAGGCCTACGGTGAGGGTGAGGTTTAGGGTTAGGGTTAGGGTGAGGTTTAGGGTTAGTGTGAGGGTTAGGATGAAGGTTAGCCTGAGTGTTAGTGTTAGGGTTAGGGTGAGGATTAGGGCGAGGGTGAGGTTTAAGGTGAGGGTTAGGTTTAGGATGATGACTAGGGTTAGGGTTAGGGTGAGGTTTATGATTAGGGTGATACTTAGGGTGAGGGTGAGGTTTAGTGTGAGGGTGATGGTGGAGGTGTAGTTGAGGGTTAGGTTTCGGGTGAGGGTTAGGGTGACGGTGACGGTAAGGGTTAGGGTGAAGTTGAGGGTTTGGGATAGGGTTAGTGTGCGGGTTAGGATTAGGGTTTGGGTTAGGGTGAGGGGTAGGGTGAGGGGTAGGGTTAGGGTTAGGGTGAGGGATAGGGTTAATGTGAGGATTATGGTTACGGTTAGGGTTAGTGTGAGGATAAGGATAAGCGTGAGGGTTAGGGTGAGAGTGAGGTTTAAGGGTTAGCGTTAGGGTTAGGGTGAGGGTTAGTGTGAAAGTTAAGGTGAGGGTTAGGGTTAGTATGAGGGTGAGGGTTAGTGTTAGGTTTCGATTGCGGGGTACGGTTAGGGTGAGGTTTAGGTTCTGGTTAGGGTTCGGGTTCGGGTTCGGGTGAGTTTTAGGGTGTGGTTGACGGTTAGGGTTAGGGTGAGGGTTAGGGTTACAGTGAGGATTAGTGTTAGGGTTAGGGCTAGGGTTATAGTGAGGGTAAGGGTTAGGATGAGGTTTAGGGTGAGGGTGAGTTTTAGGAATAGCGTTAGTGTTAGGGTGAGGGTTAGGGTGAGGGTTAGGATCCAGGTTAGGTTAGGTGAGGGTGAGGGTTATCGTTAGGTTTAGGGTTAGGTTTAGGGTGAGGGTAAGGTATAGGGTGAGCGTTAGGGTGAGGGTGAGGGTTAGGGTTAAATTGAGGGTTAGGGTGAGCGTTAGGGTAAAATTTCAGTTGAGGGTTTGGGTTAGTGTTAGGGTGAGGTTGAGGGTGAGGGTGAGACTTAGGGTTAGATTTAGGGTGAGGATGAGGTTTAGTGTTTCTGTTAGGGGTAGGGTGAAGGTGAGGGTTAGGGTGATGGTAAGGGTTAGAGTGAGGTTTTCAGGGAAGGTGAGGGTTAGGGATAGCATTAGGGTTAAGGATAGGTTTAGGGTGAGGGTTAGGGTTAGTGTTAGGGTTACGGTGAGGGTGAGGGTTAGGGTTAGGATTAGGGTGAGGGTTAGGGTTAGGGTTAGGGTGACGGTGAGGGTAAGGGATAGGGTGAGGACTAGGGTTAGGGTTAGGGTTATGGTAATGTTTAGGTTTAGGTTGAGGGTGAGAGTGAGAGTTAGGTTTAGGATTAGGCTTAGATGTAGGGTTCAGCTTAGGGTGAGGGTGAGGGTGAGTGTCAGAGTTAGATTTAGGGTGAGGGTTAGGGTTAGTGTTAGGGTTACGGTGAGGGTGAGAGTTAGGGTTAGGGTGACGGTGAGGGTAAAGGTCAGGGTGAGGGCTTGGTTAAGGTTTAGGGTTAGGTTCAGGTTTAGGTTTAGGGTGAGTGTGAGTTTGAGGGTTTGGTTTAGGATGAGGCTTAGGTGTAGGGTTCGGCTTAGGGTGAGGGTGAGGGTGAGTGTGAGAGTTAAGTTTAGGGTGAGGGTTAGGGTTATGGTTATTTTTAGGGTGAGGGTGAAGGTGAGGGTTAGTGTTTGGGTGAGGGTTAGGGTTGGGGTTAAGTTTAGGGTGAGGGTTTGGTTTAGTGTTAGTGTTAGGATGAGGATTAGGCTGAGGGTTAGGTTTAGGTTTAGGGTGAAGGTAAGTGTTAGGGTGAGGGTGAGGGTTAGTTTTAGGATTAGGGTTAGGGTTAAGGTGAGGGTTAGGGATAGGGTTAGGATTAGGGTGAAGGTTTTGTTTAGGGTTAGGTTTAGAGTTAGGGTGAAGGTGAGGGTGAGGGTTAGCATTTGGATTAGGGTTAGGGTTAGGCTGAGGTTGATGTTGAGCGTGAGGGTTAGGGTTAATGTGAGGGTTGGAGTTAGGGTTATCTTTAAGGTTAGGGTGAGGGTTAGGGTTAGGGTTAGGATGAGGGTAAGGGTTAGGGTAAGGGCTAGAGTGAGGGTGAGGGTTAGGGTTAGGCGTAGGGTTAGGGTGAGGTTTAGGGTGAGGGTTAGTGTTATTGTTAGGGTTAGGGTTAGGGTGAGGGATAGGGTGAGGGTAAGGGTTAGGGTGAAGTTTTGGGTGAGGGTGAGAGATAGGCTTAATGTCAGGGGAAGGGTTAGGGTCGAGGTTTCCGGTGAGGTTGAGGGTTAATGTTAGCATCAGGGTTATGGTGAGTGTGAGGGTTAGGGTGAGAGTTAGGGTTATGTTTAGGGATATGGTGAGGATTAGGTTTAGGGTTAGGTTTCCGGTGAGGGGTAGGTTGAGGGGTAGGGTTAGGGTTACATTTAGGGTGAGGGTTAGGGTGAGGGTGACAGTAAGTGTAAAGGAGAGGTTTAGGATGAGGATTAGGGTTAGGGTTAAGATGAGGGTGAGGATTAGATTGAGGATTAGTGTTAAGTTTAGAGTGAGGTTTAGGGTGAGGATGAGGGTTAGGGTTAGGGTGAGGGCTAGGGTGAGGGTGAGGGTTAGGGATAGGGTTAGGTTGAGGTTTAGGGTTAAGGTGAAGGTTAGGGTTAGTGTGAGTGTTAGCGTTTGGACTAGGTTTACTTTTAGGGTGAGTGTAAATGTTAGGGTGAGGGTTAGCGTTAGGGTGAGGGTTATAGATAGGGTTAGTGTTAGTGTTAGGTTCAGGGTTATTGTTAGGATTAGGGTTAGGGTTACAGTTACGGTGAGAGTGAGGGTGAGGGTTAGGGTTTATGTGAGGGTTAGTGTTAGGGTGAGGGCTAAGGTTAGGTTTAGGGTTAGGGTGAGGTTTAGATTTAGTGTGAGGGTGAGGCTGAGGGTCAGAGTGAGTTTAGGGTGAGGGTTAAGTTCATAGATAGGGTTAGGGTGAGAATGAGGGTTAGGGTTAGGGTGATGGTGAGGGTGAGGGTGAGGGTTAGGTTTAGGGTGAGGGATAGGGTTATGGTTACGGTTAGGGTGAGTGTGAGGGTGTGGGCTATGGTGAGCGTGATGGTGAAGTTGAGGGTGAGGTTGAGGGTTAGGGTTAGGGTTAGGATGAGGGTTATCCTGAGGGTTAGGTTTATGGTTAGCGTGTGGGTAAGGGTTAGGGTGAGGGTGAGGGTTAGGATTAGGATTAGGGTTAGTTTTAGGGTGAGGGTTAGGGGGAGGGTTTGGTTAGGGTTAGGTTTAGAGTTAGGGTGAGGTTGAAAATTAGGGTTTGGTTTTGGATTATGTTTAGGGTTAGGCTGAGCGTGAGGTTGAGGGTGAGGGTGACAGTTAGGGTGAATGTTAGGGTTAGGGTTAGTGTTATGATGAGGGTTAGGCTGAGGGTTAGGTTAGGTTTCGTGTAAGGCTAAGGGTTCGGGTGAGAGTGAGGGTTAGGGCTAGGTTTAGGGTTAGGGTGACGTTTAGGGTGAGGTTTAGTTTTAGGGTTAGCGTTAGGGTTAGATTCAGCGTGAGGGTGTGGGTAAGGGTAAGGGTGAGGTTTAGAATGATGGTGAGGGATAGGGTTAAGGTGAGGGTAAGGGTTACGGAGAGGCATTGAGTGAGGCTGAGTGTTAATGTAGAATTAGGGGTACGGTGAGGGTGAGGGTTAGGGTGAAGGCTAGGGTTAGGATTAGGGATAGGGTGAGGATTAGGGTTAGGGATAGGTTTAGGATTACGGTGAGGCTTAGGGGTTAGGGATAGGGTGAGGTTGAGGGTGAGGGTAAGGGTTAGGGTGAGGGTTATGGTGAGGTTGAGGTTTAGTGTTAGCATTAGGGTTAGGGTCAGGGTTTGGGTTAGGGTTAGGGTTAGGGTTAGGGTGAGGGTGAGGGTTAGGATGAGGGTGAGTTTTAGGGTGTATGTGACGGTTAGGGTTAGGGTGAGGGTTAAGGTGATGGTGAGGGTTAAGGTGAGGGTGAGGGTTAGGGTTAGGGTGAGGGTTAAAGTTAGGGTGATGTTTAGGGTGAGGGTGAGGTTTAGGGTGAGGATTAGTGTAAGGGGGAGGATTAGGGTTAGGGTTAGGGTGAGGGTTAGGTTTATGTTTAGGGTGAGGGTGAGGGTTAGGATGAGGGTGAGGGTGAGGGTCAGGGTGGAGGTTTAGGTGAGGATTAGGGTTAGGGTTAATTTTAGGGTGAGGGTGAGGGTTAGAGTTAGGGTTAGGGACAGGGTTAGGGTTAGGGTGAGGTTTAGGGTTAGGGTGAGGGTGAGGGTGAGGGTTGCGGTTACGGTGAGCTTTAGTGTTATGGTTAGGGTGAGTTTATGTGTGAGGATTAGTGTTAGGGTTAGGGTTAGGATGGGGGTAAGGGTTAGGGTGAGGTTTAGGGTGATAGTGAGGGTTAGGGTTAGTGTTAGGGTTAGAGTTAGGGTTAGGGTGAGGGTTAGAGTTAGGGTGATGTTTAGGCTGACGGTGAGGTTTCGGCTGAGGATTAGGGTTAGGGTGAGTATTACGGTTAGGGTGAGTGTGAGGGTTAGGATTAGGGTTATGTTTAGTGTGAGGGTAAGTGTTAGGGTGAGGGTTATGGTGAGGTTGAAGTTTAAGGTTAGCATTAGGGTTAGGTTTAGGATTAGGGTTAGTGTTATTATTAGGGTTAGGGTGAGGGTGAGGGCTAGTGTCATCATTAGGGTTAGGGTTACTGTTAGGGTGAGGGTGAGGGATTTGGTTAGGAAAGGATTTGGGTTAAGGTTAGGGTGAGGATTAGGGTGAGGGTGAGGTTTAAGTTGAGGATTAGGGTTAGGGTGAGGATTAGGGTTAACGTTTGTGTTCGAGTTAGGGTTAGGGTGATGTTTATGGTGAGGGTGATGGTTAGGGTGGGGGTGAGGCTGAGAGTGAGGGTGAGGGTGTAGTTGAGTGTTAGTGTGGTGATGATGGTTGGGGTGACAGTGAGAGTTAGGGTAAAGGTGAGGGTGAGGGTTCGGTTAGGGTTAGGGTGAGGGTTAGGATTAGGGTTAGGGTTAGTGTGAGGATAAGGGTTAGGGTGAGGGTTAGGGTGAGAGTGAGGATTAGGGTTAGCATTAGGGTTAGGGGTAGGTTTAGGATGAGGGTTAAGGTGAGGTTTAGGGTTAATATGAGGGTGAGGGTTAGAGTTAGGTTTAGGGTGAGGGTTAGGGTTAGGGTTAGGGTTAGAGTGAAGGTTAGTGTGAGGGTTAGTGTGAGCATGAGGGTGAGGTTGAGGGTGAGGGTGAGGGTTAGGTTTTAGGAGAGGGTCAGGTTTACGCTTAGGGTTAAGATTAGGGTGAGGGTTAGGGTTAGGGTTAGGGTTAGGATGAGGGTTAGACTGAGGGTTAAGTTTAGGTTTAGGGTGAGGGTAAGGTTTAGAGTGAGGGTAAGGGTTACAGTGAGGGTGAGGGTTAGGTTTTGGATTAGGGTTAGGGTTAGGTTGAGGGTTTATGGTTAGTGTTTGGATTAGGGTTAGGGTTAGGGTTAGGCTTAGGGTGAGGTTGAGGGTGAGGTTGAGGGTTAGGGTTAATGTGAGGGTTAGGGTTAGGATTAGCGTTAAGGTTATTGTGAGGGTTAGGTTTAGGGTTAGGGTTAGGATGAGGGTTAGTCTGAGGGTTAGGTTTAGGGTTCGGGGCAGGGTAAGGGTTAGGTTGAGGTTTAGGGTGAGGGTGAGGGTTAGGTTAAGGCTTAGGATTAGGGTGAGGGTTAGGGTTAGGGTTAGAGTGAGAGTGAGGTTTAGGGTTAGGGTGAGGGTGAGGGTTAGTGATAGGGTTGGGTTTAGGGTCAGGGTCAAAGTTAGGGTTAGCATTAGAGTTAGGGTGACGATGAGTGTGAGGGTTAGGGTTAGGCTGAGGGTGAGGGTGAGGGTGAGGGTGAGTTTTAGGTTTAGGATGAGGGTTAGAGTTAGGGTTAGGGTTAGGGTTGGGTTTTGGGTTAGGGTTAGGGTTAGGAAGTGGGTTTGGCTGAGAGTTAGGGTTATGGTTAGGGTGAGGTTTAGGGTTAGTGTGAGGGTTAGGATGATGGTTAGGCTGATTGTTAGGGTTAGTGTAAGGGTGAGGGTAAGGGTTTGGGTGAGGGTGAGGGTTAGGTTTAGGGTTAGGTTTAGGGTTAGGGTGAGAGTTAGGGATAGGTTTAGGATTAGGGTGAGGGTTAGGGTTAGGGTTAGCGTTAGGGTGAGGTGTAGTTGAGGGTTAGGGTTAGGGTGAGGTTTAGGGTGACGGTGACGGTAAGGGTTAGGGTGAAGTTTAGGGTTTGGGATAGGGTTACTGTCAGAGTTAGGCTTAGGGTTAGGGTTAGTGTGAAGCTTAAGTTGAGGGGTAGGGTTAGGGTTAGGGTGAGGTATAATGTTAATGTGAGGATTAGGGTTAGGGTTAGGGTTAGTGTGAGGGTAAGGATAAGAGTGAGGGTTAGGGTGAGAGTGAGGTTTAGGGTTAGCGTTAGGGTTAGGGTGAGGGTTAGTGTGAAGGTTAAGGTGAGGGTTTGGGTTAGTATGAGGGTGAGGGTTAGAGTTAGGTTTAGATTGAGGGTTACGGTTAGGGTGAGTTTTAGGGTCGGGTTAGGGTGAGGGTTCGGGTTCGGGTTCGGGTGAGTTTTAGAGTGTGGGTGACGGTTTAGGTTAGGGTGAGGGTTAGGGTTATGGTGATGATTAGGGTTAGGGTTAGGGTTATAGTGAGGGTAAGGGTTAGGATGAGTTTTAGGGTGAGGGTGAGGTTTAGGGAAAGCATTAGAGTTAGGGTGAAGTTTAGGGTTAGGGTTAGGGTTAGGGTGAGGGGTAGGGTGAGGTGTAGGGTTAGGGTTAGTGTGAGGGTTACGGTTAATGTGAGGATTAGGGTTAGGGTTAGGGTTAGTGTCAGGATAAGGATAAGTGTGAGGCTTAGGATGAGATTGAGGTTTAGTGTTAGCGTTAGGGTTACGGTGAGATTTAGGGTGAGGGTTAAGGTGAGGTTTAGTGTTAGTATGAGGGTGAGGGTTATAGTTATGTTTAAGGTGAGGGTTAGGTTTAGGGTGAGGTTTAGGGTAGGGTTAGGTTTCTGGTTCGGGTTCGGGTTCGGGTGAGTTTTAGGGTGTGGGTGAGTGTTATGGTTAGTGTGAGGGTTAGGGTTATGGTGAGGATTAGGGTTAGGGTTAGGGTTATAGTCAGGGTAAGGGTTAGGATGAGGTTTAGGGTGAGGGTGAGGTTTAGGGATACCGTTAGATTTAGGTTGAGGTTTAGGGTAAGGGTTAGGATCCAGGTTAGGTTAGGTGAGGGTGAGGTTATCGTTAGTTTTAGGGTTAGGTTTAGGGTGAGGGTAAGGTTTAAGGTGAGCGTTATGGTGAGGGTGAGGGTTAGGGTTAAGTTGCGTTTTCGGGTGAGCGTTAGGGTGAGGGTTCAGTTGAGGGTTTGGGTTAGGGTTAGGGTGAGGTTGAGGGCGAGGGTGAGACTTAGGGTTAGGTTTAGGGTGAGGATGGGGTTTAGGTTTAGTGTTAGGGTGAGGGTTAGGGTGAAGGATAGGGTGAGGGTAAGGGTTAGAGGGAGGTTTAGGGGAAGGGTTAGGGTTAGGGATAGCATTAAGGTTAAGGATAGGTTTAGGGTGAGGGTTAGGGTTAGTGTTAGGGTTACGGTGAGGGTGAGGGTTAGGGTTAGGATTAGGGTTAGGGTGAGGGTTAGGTTTAGGGTTAGGGTGACGGTGAGGGTAAAGGTTAGGGTGAGTACTAGGGTTAGGTTTAGGGTTAGGGTAAGGTTTAGGTTTAGGGTGAGGGTGAGAGTGAGAGTTAGTTTTAGGATTAGGCTTAGGTGTAGGGTTAGGCTTAGGGTGAAGGTGAGGGTGAGTGTCAGAGTTAGTTTTAGTGTGAGGGTTAGGGTTATGGTTATTTTTAGGGTGAGGGTGAGGGTGAGGGTGAGGGTTAGGGTGAGGGTGAGGTTGAGGTTGAGGGTGAGGTGGAGGGTTAAGGTTTGTGTGAGGGATAGGGTTAGTTAAGGTTAGGGTGAGGGTTAGGATTATGGTTAGTGTTAGGATGAGGGTTAGGTTTAGGGTTAGTGTGAGGGTAAGGTTTACGGTGAGCGTGAGGCTTAGGGTTAGGATTAGGGTTTGGGTTAGGGTGAAGGTCATGGATAGGGTTTGGATTAGAGTGACGGTTTTGTTTAGGGTTAGGTTTAGAGTTATGGTGAGGGTGAGGGTGAGGGTTAGCGTTTGGATTAGGGTTAGGGTTAGGGTTAAGCTGATGTTGATGTTGAGGATGAGGGTTAAGGTTAATTTGAGGTTTAGCGTTAAGGTTAGGGTGAGGGTTAGGTTTAGGTTTAGGATGAGGATAAGGGTTAGGGTGAGGGCTAGGGTGAGGGTGAGAGTTAGGGATAGGGTTAGGTTGAGGTTTAGTGTTAAGGTGATGGTTAGGGTTAGTGTGAGGGTTAGTGTTAGGACTAGGGATAGTTTTAGGGTGAGGGTTAGGGTGAGTTATAGCGTTAGGGTGAGGGTTATGGTTAGGGTTAGGGTTAGTGTTAGCTTTAGGGTTATTGTTTGGGTTAGGATTAAGCTTACGTTGATGGTGAGGGTGAGGGTAAGTGTTAGGGTGAGGGTTACCGTTAGGGTGAGGGTTATGGTTAGGGTTAGGGTTAGTGTTACGTTTAGGGTTATTGTTAGGGTTAGGGTTAGGGTTAAGGTTACGGTGAGGGTGAGGTTGAAGGTAAGGTTTAGGGTTAGGTTGAGGTTTAGGTTTAGGGTTAGGGTTAGAGTTAGGGTTAGGGTGAGGGTGAGGTTTAGGTTTAGAGTTAGTGTTAGGGGGAGGGTTAGGTTGAGGGTGAGGGTTAGGGTTAGGGTTAGGGTTAGTGGTAGGATTAGGGTTAGGGTGAGGTTGAGTGTGAGGGTTAAGGTTAGGGTTAGTCTGAAGGTGAGGGTGAGGGTTAGGTTTAGAATTAGGGTGAGGTTTAGGATGAGGTTAAGGTTAGGATTAGGGTTAGGATGAGGGCAAGGGTCAGGGTGAGGGTTAGGGTTAGCATTATGGTGAGGTTTAGGATTACTGTTAGGTTTATGGTTAGGGTGAGGGTTAGGGTTAGGGTTACAGTGAGGGTAGGTTTAGGGTTAGGGTGAGGGTTAGTGTTAGGGTTAGGGTGAGGGTGAGGTTTAGGGTTAGAATGAGGTTTAGTGTTAGGGTTAGGGTTAGGGTGAGGGTTAGAGTTCGGGTTAGGCTTAGGCTTATGGCCGATTTTGGTGGTGAGGATTAGGGTTAGGGTTAGGGTGAGGGTTAGGGTTAGGTTTAGGGTGAGGGTTCGGATGAGGTTTGTGGTTATGGTTATGGTTAGGGTTAGTTTTAAGGTTACGATTAGGGTTAGGTTTAGGGTTAGCGTTAGGTTGAGGGATTCTTTTAGGGTTAGGGTTAAGTTTAGGATTAGGTTTAGGGTTAGGGTTATTGTTAGTGTTATGGTTAGTGTTAAGTTTGTGGTGAGGGTGAGGCTCAGGGTGAGGGTTATGGTTAGTGTTAGGGTTTGGGTTAGGGTTAGTATTATTGTTAGGGTTAGGGTTAGAGTTACGGTCATGGTGAGAGTGAGGGTGAGGGTTAGAGTGAGGTTTAGGGTGAGGTTTAGGGTTAGGGTTAAGGTTAGGTTTAGGGTACTGATGAGGTTTAGGGTTAGAGTTAGGGTGAGGGGGAGGGTTAGGGTGAGGGTTAGGGTTAGGTTTAGTGTTACCATTAGGCTGAGGGTGAGGGTTAGGTTGAGGTTTAGGGATAAGGTTAGGGTTAGGATTAGGGTTAGGGTGAGTGTGAGGGTTAGGGTTAGGCTTAGGATTAGGGTTAGGCTGAGGGTGAGGCTGGGGGTGAGGATTAGGGTTAGGGTGATAGTTAGGGTTAGGGTTATTGATAATGTTAGGGTTAGCGTTAGAGTTAACGTGAGGGTGAGGTTGCAGGTAGTGTTTCGGTTAGGGTTAAGCTGAGGTTTAGGGTTAGGTTTAGAGATAGGGTTAGGGTGAGGGTGAGGTTTAGGTTTAAAGTTAGGGTTAATGTTAAGGTTAGGCTTAGGGTTAGAATGAGGCTGAGCTTGGGCATGAGTATTAGCGTTAGGGTTATGGTTAGAGTTAGGGTTAGGGTTAGGGTTAGGGTTAGGGTTAGGCTAAGGGTTAATGTTAGTGTTATGGTTAGTGTTAGGTTTAAGTTTGCAGTGAGGGTGAGGCTGAGGGTGAGGTTTATGGTTAGGGTTAGGGTTATGGTTAGTGTTATTGTTAGGTTTAGGGTTAGAGTTACGGTTAGGGTGAGGGTGAGGGTTAGGGTTAGGTGAGATTTAGGGTGAAGTTTAGGGTTGGGGTTAGGTTGAGGGTGAGGATTATGTTTAGAGTCAGGGTTAGTGGGAGGGTTAGGGTGAAGGTTAGGGTTAGGTTGATTTTTAGGCATAGGTTTAGGGTTAGGATTAGGGTTAGGGTGAGTGTGAGTGTGAGTGTTAGGGTTAGGGTTAGGGTTAGGTTTTGGGTTAGGCTGAGGGTGAGTGTGAGAGTGAGCATTTGAGTTACAGTGAGGGTGAGGATTAGAGTTAGGGTGAGGCTTAGGATGAGGGTTAGAGTTACAGTGAGGGTGATGTTTAGGGTTAGGGTGAGGGTTAGGGTTAGGATTAGGGTTAGGGTGAGGGTGAGGGTTAGGATTAGGGTTACAGTTAAGTTTATTGTTATTGTTATGGTTAAGGTTACTTTTGGAGTGAGGGTGATGCCGAGGGTGAGGGTTAGGGTTAGGTTTAGGGTTAGGGTTAGGATTAGGGTTAGGGTGAGGGTGAGTTTGAGGGTAAAGGTTAGGGTTAGGGTGATGGTTAGTGTTACGGTTAGCTTGAAGGTTAGGATGAGGGTTAGGGATAGATTGAGTGTTAGGGTGAGGGTGAAGGTAAGGGTAAATTGAGGGTTAGGCTGTGGGTGAGGGTTAAGATAAGGGTGAGTGTTAAGTTTAGGGTGAGGGTTAGGGTAAGTGTGAGGGTTAGGGGTTAGGGTGAGGGTGAGGGTTAGATTGAGGATTAGGGTTAGGGTTAGTGTGAGGTTTAGGGTGAGGATAAGGGTTTAGGATTAGGTGAGGATAAGAGTTAGAATTAGGGTTAGGGTGAGGGCTAGGGTGAGGCTGGGGGTTAGGGTTAGGGTTAGGGTTAGGGTGCGGTTTAGGGTTAGGATGAATATTAGGGTTAGTGTGAGGGTTAGTGTTAGGGTTATGGTTAGTGTTAGGGTAGGGGTAAGTGTTAGGGTGATGGTTAAGTTTAGGGTGAGGTTTACAGTTAGGTTGAGGGTTAGGGTCGTGTTAGGGTTATTTTTAATTTTAGGTTTAGGGTAACGTTGAGGGTGAGGGTGAGGGTGAGGGTTAGGGTTATTGTGAGGTTTAGGGTTAGGATTTGGGTTAGAGTTAGGGTTAGGGTTAGGGTGAGGTTTAGGGTTAGAGTTAGACTTAGGTTGAGGGTTAGGTTGACGGTTCGTGTTAGGGTTAGTGTTAGTTTAGTGTTACGGTGAGGGTTAGTTTGAGGGTTAGGGTTAGAGTTAGGGTTAGGTTTAGGATTTGGGTTAGGGTGAGGGTGAGTGTGTGGGTTAGGGTTAGGTTTAGGGTAAGGCTTAGGGTTACGGTGAGGGTGAGTTTGAAGGTGAGGGTGAGGTTTAGGGTGAGTGTTAGGATTACGGTTAGGGTGAAGGTAAGGGTGAGGGTTAGGGTTAGGATTAGGGTTAGGCTGAGGGCTAGGGTGAGGGTGAGGTTTAGGTTTATGGTTAGGGGGAGGTTTAAGGTTAGGGTTAGGTTGAGGATGAGGTTTAATTTTAGAGTTAGTATTAGGGTGAGTGTGAGTGTTAGGATTAGTGTTAGGGTTAATGTAAGTGTTATTGTTAGGGTTAGGTTGAGGGTTAGTGTTATGGTTAGGATTAGGATTAGGGTTAATGTGAGGGTGAGTGTGAGGGTTAGGGTGAGGGTAAGGTTGGGCTTAGGGTTAGGCTGAGGGTGATGGTGAGGGTTAGGGTTAGGGTTCGGGTGAGGGTTAGGTTTAAGGTTAGAGTTAGTGTTAGTGTGAGGGTTAGTGTGAGAGTGAGTGTTAGGGTTAGGTTGTGGGTGAGGTTTAGGATTAGGTTGATGCTAAGGGTTATGGTCAGGGTGAGGGTTAGGATGAGGGTTAGGGATAGTGTGAGGATTAGGGTGAAGGTGACAGTAAGGGTAAAGGTGAGGGTTAGGCTGAGAGTGAGGATTACTGTAAGGGTGAGGGTTAGGGCTAGGGTGAGGGTTAGGTTTAGGGTTAGGGTTAGGGTGTGGTTTAGAGTGAGGATTCGTTTTTGGGGTTAGTGTGAGATTTAGGGTGAGGATGAGGGTTAGGGTTGGGTTGAGCGCTAGGGTGAGGATGAGGGTTAGGGTTAGGGTTAGGGTGAATGTTAGGTTTTGGGTGATCGTTAGGGTTAATGTGAGGGTTAGTGATAGGGTTTGGGTTAGTGTTGGGGTGAGGGTAAGTGTTAGGGTGAGGTTTAGGGTTAGGGTGAGAATTATGGTTAGAATGAGGGTTAGGGTTATGTTTAGGGTTATTTTTAGGGTTATTGTTAGGGTTAGGATGAGGGTCAGGTTTAGGATTAGGGTTAGGGTGAGGGCTAGGGTGAGTGAGAATTAGGGTTAGGGTTAGGCTTAGGCTTAGAGTTAGGCTTAGGCTGAGGGTGAGGTTGAAGGTGAGGGTTAGCATGATGGTTAGGGTCATGGTTAGAGTGAGGGTTAAAATGAGGGTTAGGTTTAGGGTGAGGTTTAGGGTGAGGGTGACAGTAAGGGTCAAGATGAGGGTTAGCGTGAGGACTAGGGTTAGGGTGAGGGTGAGGATAAGATTGAGGATAGTGTTAAGGTTAGAGTGACTTTTATGGTGATAATGAGGGTTAGGGTTAGGGAGAGGGCTAGGGAGAGGGTGAGGATTAGGGATAGGGTTAGGTTGAGGTTTAGGGTTAAGGTGATGGTTAGAGGGTTAGTGTGAGGGTTAGTGTTAGGACTAGGGTTAGTTTTAGGGTGAGGGTGAGTGTTAGGATGAGTTATAGCGTTAGGGTAAGGGTTATGGTTAGGGTTAGGGTTAGTGTTAGCTTTAGGGTTATTGTTTGGGTTAGGGTTAAGCTTACGTTGAGGGTGAGGGTGAGGGTAATATTAGGGTGAGGGTTACCGTTAGGGTCAGGGTTATGGTTAGGGTTAGGGTTAAGTGTTAGGTTTAGGGTTATTTTAAGGGTTAGGGTTAGGGTTAAGGTTACGGTGAGGGTGAGGGTGAAGGTAAGGTTTAGGTTTAGGTTGAGGTTTAGGTTTAGGGTTAGGGTTAGAGTTAGGGTTAGGGTGAGGGTGAGGTTTAGGTTTAGAGTTAGTGTTAGGGGGAGGGTTAGGGGGAGGGTTAGGTTTAGGGTTAGGGTTAGGGTTAGTGTTAGGATTAGGGTTAGGGTGAGGTTGAGTGTGAGGTTAGGGTTAGGGTTAGTCTGAGGGTGAGGGTAAGGGCTAGGTTTAGGATTAGGGTGAGGTTTAGGATGAGGTTAAGGTTAGGATTAGGGTTAGGATGAGGGCAAGTGTGAGGATGAGGGTTAGGGTTAGCATTATGGTGAGGTTTAGGATTAGGGTTAGGTTTATGGTTAGGGTGAGGGTTAGGGTTAGGGTTACAGTGAGGGTGAGGTTTAGGGTTAGGGTGAGGGTTAGTGTTAGGGTTAGGGTGAGGGTGAGGTTTAGGGTTAGAGTTAGGGTTAGTGTTAGGGTTAGGGTTAGGGTGAGTGTTAGGGTGAGGGTTAGGCTTAGGCTTAGGCTTAGGCCGAGCGTGGGAGTGATGGTTAGGGTTAGGGTTAGAGTGAGGGTTCGGGTTAGGTTTAGGGTGACTGTTAGGATGAGGTTTGTTGTTATGTTTAGGGTTAGGGTTAGTTTTAGGGTTACGATTAGGGTTAGGTTTAGGTTTAGGGTTAGGGTTAGGGTTTGGGTTAGGGTTAGAGTTAAGTTTAAGATTAGGGTTAGGGTTAGGGTTATTGTTAGTGTTATGGTTAGTGTTAAGTTTGCGGTGAGGGTGAGGCTCAGGTTGAGGGTTATGGTTAGTGTTAGGTTTTGGGTTAGGGTTAGTATTATTGTTAAGGTTAGGGTTAGAGTTACCGTCATGGTGAGAGTGAGGGTGAGGGTTAGGGTGAGGTTTAGGGTGAGGTTTAGGGTTAGAGTTAGGGTTAGGGTTAGGGTGATGGTGAGGTTTAGGGTTAGAGTTAGGGTGAGTGGGAGGGTTAGGGTGAGGGTGAGGGTTAGGTTTAGTGTTACCATTAGGGTGAGGGTGAGGGTTAGGTTGAGGTTTAGGGATAGGGTTAGGGTTAGGATTAGGGTGAGAGTGAACGTGAAGGTTAGGGTTAGGCTTAGGCTTAGGGTTAGGCTGAGGGTGAGGCTGGGGGTGAGTATTAGGGTTAAGGTGATGGTTAGGGTTAGGGTTAGTGTTTTTGTTAGGGTTAGGGTTAGAGTTAAGGTGAGGGTGAGGGTGCACGTAGGGTTAGGGTTAGGGTTAAGCTGAGGTTTAGGGTTAGGTTTAGAGATAGGGTTAGGGTGAGTGTAAGGTTTAGGGTTAAAGTTAGGGTTAATGTTAGGGTTAGGCTTAGGGTTAGAATGAGGCTTAGCTTGGGCGTGAGGATTAGGTTTAGGGTTAGGGTTATAGTTAGGGTTAGGTTTAGGGTTAGGGTTAGGCTAAGGGTTAATGTTAGTGTTATGGTTAGTGTTAGGTTTAAGTTTGCAGTGAGGGTGAGGCTGAGGGTGAGGTTTATGGTTAGGGTTAGTGTTATGGTTAGTGTTATTGTTAGGGTTAGGGTTAGAGTTACGGTGAGGGTGAGGGTGAGGGTGAGGGTAAGGCTTAGGTGAGATGGGTGAGGTTTAGGGTTAGGGTTAGGTTGAGGGTGAGGATTATGTTTAGAGTTAGGGTTAGTGGGAGGGTTAGGGTGAGGGTTAAGGTTAGTTTGATTTTTAGGGATAGGGATAGGGTTATGATTAGGGTTAGGGTGAGGGTGAGGGTGAGGGTTAGTGTTAGGTTTAGGCTTATCTTAGGCTTAGGCTGAGGGTGAGGATGGGAGTGAGCGTTTGTTTTACAGTGAGGATGAGGATTAGAGTTAGGGTGAGGGTTAGAAGGGGGGTTAGGGTTACAGTGAGTTTGAGGGTTAGGGTTAGGGTGAGGGTAACTTTTAGGATTAGGGTTAGGGTGAAGGTGAGGGTTAGGATTAGGGTTAGAGTTAGGTTTATTGTTAGTGTTATGGTTAAGGTTACTTTTGGAGTGAGGGTGAGGCTGAGTGTGAGGGTTAGGGTTAGGATTAGGGATAGGGTTAGGATTAGGGTTAGGGTGAGGGTGAGAATGAGGATGAGGTTGAGGGTTAGGGTTAGGTTTAGGGTGAGATTTACGTTTAGGATTAGGGTTAGAGTTAGGGTTAGGTTTAGGGTGAGGGTAAGTGTTAGGGTGAGGTTTATGTTTAGGGTTAGGTTTACAGATAGGTTGAGGGTTAGGTTTCCTGCTAGTGTTAATTTTAATTTTAAGTTTATTGTTACGTTGAGGGTGAGGGTGAGGGTGAAGGTTATGGTTAGGGTTAGGGTGAGGTTTAAATTTAGGATTAGGGTTAGAGTTAGGGTTAGGGTTAGGTTGAGGTTTAGGGTTAGAGTTAGGCTTAGGGTTAGGTTGAGGTTTAGGGTTAGAGTTAGGCTTAGGGTGAGGGTTAGTGTGAGGGTTAGGGTTAGGGTTAGTGTTAGGTTAGGGTTAGGGTGAGGGTTAGTGTGAGGGTTAGGGTTAGGTTTAGGTTGAGGTTTAGGTGTAGGGTTAGGGTTAGAGTTAGGGTTAAGTTGATCGTGAGGTTTAGGGTTAGAGTTAGAGTTAGTGTTAGGGTTAGGTTTAGGGTGAGGGTTAGGGTGAGGGTTAGATTTCGGGTTAGGCTTAGGCGGATTGTGAGTGTGAGGGTTAGGGTTAGGGTGAGGTTTAGCGTTAGGTTTAGGGTGAGGGTTTGGATGAGGTTTTTGGTTATGGTTAGGTTTAGTGTTACTTTTAGGGTTAGGGTTATGGTTAAGTTTAGGTTTATGGTTAGGGTTAAGGTGAGGGTTAGGTTTAGGGTTAGGCTTAGGTTTAAGGTTATGGTTATTGTTAGTGTTATGGTCACTGTTAAGTTTGCAGTGAGGGTGAAGCTCAGGTTGATGGTTATGGTTAGTGTTAGTGTTAGGGTTAGGGTTAAGGTTAGTGTTATTGTTAGGGTTAGAGTTAGAGTTATGGTCACGGTGAGAGTGAGGGTGAGGGTGAGGGTTAGGTTGAGGTTTAGGGTGAGGTTTAGGTTTAAGGTTAGGGTTAGGGTGCTGGTGAGCTTTAGGTTTATAGTTAGGGTTAAGGGGAAGGATAGGGTGAGGGTTAGATTTAGGGTTAGTTTTATAGATAGGTTGAGGGTTAGTGTTCCTGCTAGGATTATTTTCAATTGTAAGTTTAGGTTTACATTGAGGGTGAGGGTGATGGTGAGGGTTAGGGTTAGGGTTAGGGTGAGGGTTAAGGTTAGGATTAGGGTTAGAGTTAGGGTTAGGGTTAGGGTGAGGTTTAGGGTTAGAGTTAGGCTTAGGATGAGGGTTAGTGTGAGGGTTAGGGTTAGGGTTAGTGTTAAGTTAGGGTTAGGGTGAGGGTTAGTGTGAGGGTTAGGGTTAGGTTTTGGTTGAGGTATAGGTATAGGGTTAGGGTTAGAGTTAGGGTTAGGTTGATCGTGAGGTTTAGGGTTAGAGATAGGGTTAGGGTTAGGGTTAGTTTTAAGGTGAGGTTTAGGGTGAGAGTTAGAGTTCGGGTTAGGCTTAGGCAGATTTTGAGGGTGAGGGTTAGGGTTAGGGTGAGGGTTTGGATGAGGTTTTTGGTTATGGTTAGGGTTAGTGTTACTTTTAGGGTTAGGGTTAGGGTTAGGTTTATGTTTAGGGTTAAGGTGAGGGTTAGATTTAGGGTTAGGCTTAGGGTTAATGTTAGGGTTATTGTTAGTGTTATGGTTAGTGTTAAGTTTGCAGTGAGGGTGAGGCTCAGGTTGACCGTGATGGTTAGTGTTAGGGTAAGGGTTAGGGTTAAGGTTAGTGTTATTGTTAGGGTTAGGGTTAGAGTTACGGGCACGGTGAGAGTGAGGGTGAGGCTGAGGGTTAGGGTGAGGTTTAGGGTGAGGTTTAGGTTTAAGGTTAGGGTTAGGGTGCTGGTGAGGTTTAGGTTTAGAGTTACGGTTAAGGGGAGGGTTAGGGTGAGGGTTAGGTTTAGGTTTAGTGTTAGCATTAGGGTGAGGGAGAGGGTTAGGTTGAGGTTCAGAGATAGGGTTAGGGTTAGTGTTAGGTTAGGGTCAGTGTGAGGTTGAGGGTTAGGGTTAGGGTTAGGCTTAGGCTTAGGCTTAGGCTAAGGGTGAGGATGGGAGTGACTATTAGGCTTAGGGTGGTGGTTAGGCTTAGGTTAGTGTTATTGTTAGGGTTAGAGTTAGAGTTACGGTGAGGGTGAGGGTGCGGGTGAGGTTTAGGGTTAGGGTTAAGGTAAGGTTTAGTGTTAGGTTAAGAGATAGAGTTAGGGTGAGGGTGAGGTTTAGGGTTAGAGTTAGTGTTAGTGTTAGGGTTAGGCTTAGGGTTAGGCTGAGCCTGAGGGTGGGGGTGAGGATTAGGGTTAGGGTTAGGGTTAGAGTTAGGGTTAGGGTTAGGGTTAGGGTTAGGGTTTGGGTTATTTTTAGAGTTATAGTTAGGGTTAAGTTTGCAGTGAGAGTGAGGTTGAGGGTGAGGTTTATGGTTCGGGTTAGGGTTAGGATTAGGGTTAGGGTAAGGGTGAGTGTGAGGGTTAGGGTTAGGGTTAGGCTTAGGCTTAGGGTTAGGCTGAGGGTGAGGGTGGGGGTGAGGGTTAGTGTTATGTTGAGGGTGAGGATTAGGGTTTGGGTGTTGGTTAGGATGAGGGTTAGTGTTATGGTGAGGGTAAGGTTTAGAGTTAGAGTGACGGTTTGGGTTAGGATTAGGGTGAGGGTGAGGGTGATAGTTAGGGTTAGGGTTAGGGTTAGGGTGATTGTTAGTGTTATGGTTAAGGTTACCTTTGCAGTGAGGGTGAGGCTGAGGGGGAGGTTTAGGGTGAGGATTAGGGTTAGGGTGAGGTTGAGGGTTAGGATTAGGGTTAGGGTGAGGTTTAGGGTTAGGGTGAGGGTTAGGGTTAGTGTGAGGGTTAGTGTTAGGGTTATGGTTATGGTTAGGGTCAGGGTTAGTGTTAGGTTCAGGGTTAGGGTTAGGGTTAGTGTTAGGGTTAGGGTTAGGGTGAGGGTTAGTTTGAGGTTTAGGGTTAGGCTTAGGTTTAGGATTAGGTTTGGGTGAGGGTGAGTGTGAGGGTTAGGGTTACGCTTTGGCTTAGGCTGAGGGTGAGGGTGGGGGTGAGGATTAGTGTTTGGTTATAGTTAGGTTTAGAATTAGAGTGACGGTTAGGATGAGGTTTAGGGTTACGATTAGGGTGAGGGCTAGGGTGAGGGTGAGGGTTAGTGTTAGGGTTAGGGTTAGGCTGAGGTTTAGGCTGAGGGTGAGATTGAGGGTGAGGGTTAGGGTTAGGTTGATGGTTAGGGTTCGGTTAGCTTGAAGGTTAGAATGAGGTTTAGGGATAGGGTGTGTGTTAGGGTTAGGGTGATGGTAAGGGGAAAGTTGAGGGTTAGGCTGTGGGTGAGGTTTAAGATAAGGGTGAGGGTTAGGGTTAGGGTGAGGGTTAGGGTAAGTGTGAGGGTGAGGGGATAGGGTGAGGATGAAGGTTAGGTTTAATGTGAGGTTTAGGGTGAGCATGAGGGTTAGGGTTAGGTGAGGGTAAGGGTTAGAATTAGAATTAGTGTGTGGGCTAGGGTGAGGGTGAGGTTTAGGGTTAGGGTTAGGGTTAGGGTGAGGTTTAGGATTAGGGTGAGTGTTAGGGTTAGTGTGAGGGTTAGGGTTAGGGTTAGGGTCAGTGTTAGGGTGAGGGTAAGTGTTAGGATGATGGTTAGGTTTAGGGTGAGGGTTACAGTTCGGGTAAGGTTTAGGTTTAGTGTTAAGGTTATTTTAAATTTTTGGTTTAGGGTTAAATATAGGGTGAGTGTCAGGGTGTGGGTTAGGGTTAGGGTTAGGTTGAGCTTTAGGGTTAGGATTAGTGTTAGAGTTAGGGTTAGGATTAGGGTGAGGTTTAGGTTTAGAGTTAGGCTTAGGGTGAGGGTTAGTGTGAGGTTTAGGGTTAGGGTTAGTGTTATGTTACGGTTAGAGTGAGGGTTAGTGTGAGGGTTAGGGTTAGAGTTAGGGTTACGGTTAGGATTAGGGTTAGGGTGAGGGTTAGGATGAGGGTTAGGGATAGGATGAGGGTTAGGGTGATTGCTGGGGTGAGGGTGATGTTTTGAGTTAGGGTTAGGGTGAGGTGTAGGGTTAGGTTGAGGGTGAGGTTTAATTTTAGAGTTAGGGTTAGGGTGAGGGTTAGGGTTAGGGTTAGTGTTTGGGTTAGGGTTAGGTTTAGTGTTAATGTTAGGTTGAGGGTCAGGGTTATGGTTAGGATTAGGTTTAGGGTGAGGGTGAGGGTGAGTGTGAGGGTTAGGGTTATGGTTAGGCTTAGTGTTAGGCTGAGGGTGTGGGTGAGGGTTAGGGTTTGGGAGATGTATAGGGTTAGAGTTAGTGTTAGTGTGAGGATTAGTGTTAGGGTTAGGTTGTGGGTGAGTGTTAGGGTTAGGGTGATGCTTAGGGTTACGGTCAGGGTGAGGTTTAGGATGAGGGTTAGGGTTAGTGTGAGGGTTAGGGTGACGGTGACAGTAAGGTTAAAGCAGAGGGTTAGGCTGAGAGTGAGGATTACAGTAAGGGTGAGGGTTAGGTTTCGGTGAGGGATAGGTTTAGGGTTAGGGTGAGGGTGTGGTTTAAATAGAGGATTAGGGTTAGGGTTAATGTGAGGTTTAGGGTGAGCATGAGGGTTAGGGTTTGGTTGAGGGCTAGAGTGAGGGTGAGGTTTAGGATTATGGTTAGCGTGAGTGTTAGACTTAGGGTGATCATTAGGGTTAATGTGAGTGTTAGTGTTAGGTTAGAGTTAGTGTTAGGGTGAGGGTAAATGTTAGGTTGAGGTTTAGGGTTAGGGTGAGGTTTATGTTTAGAATGAGTGTTAGGGTTAGGTTTAGGATAATTTTTAGGGTTAGGGTTAGGGTTAGGATGAGGGTCAGGGTTAGGTTTAGGGTTAGGCTGAGGCTGAGGGTGAGGTTGAGGGTTAGGTTTAGCATGATGGTTAGGGTTATGGTTAGGGTAAGGGTTAGGATGAGGTTTAGGGTTATGGTGAGGGTTAGGATGAGGTTTAGGGTTAGGATTAGGGTTAGGATGAGGGCAAGGGTGAGGTTGAGGTTTTGGGTTGGCATTATGGCAAGGTTTAGGATTAGGGTTAGGTTTAGGGTTAGGGTGAGTGTTTGGGTTAGGGTTACGGTGAGGTTGAGGTTTGGGGTTAGGGTGAGAGTTAGGGTTAGGGTTAGGGTTAGGGTGAGGGCTTGGGTAAGGTTTCGGGTTACAGTGAGGATGATGGTTAGGGTTAGTGTTAGGGTTAGGTTTATTTTTAGGGTTAGGGTTAGAGTTATGGTGAGGGTGAGGGTGAGGGTGAGGTTTAGGGTTAGGGTGATGGTGAGGTTTCGGGTTAGAGTTAGGGTTAGGGGCAGAGTTGGGGTGAGGGTTAGGGTCAGATTTAGTGTTAGGGTTAGGGTTAATGTTAGGAGTAGTGTTAGAGTTATGGTGAGGGTGAGTGTTAGGCTTAGGCTTAGGGTTTGGGTATAGGCTAGTTTGATGGTAAGGATTAGGGTTAGGGTTAGTGTGACGGGTAGGGTGAGGGCTAAGTTTAGTGTTAGGGTTAGGGTTGGGGATAGGGTGAGTTTTAGTGTAAGGTTGAGGGTTAGTGTTAGAGTTTGGATTAGGGTTAGGGTTAAGGTGAGGGTGAGTATGAGGTTTAGGATTAGGGTTAGGTTTAGGGTTAGAGTTATGGTGAGGGTGAGGGTGAGTGTTACGGATATGGTGAGTGTTGACGTTAGCTTTACAGTGAGGGTTAGGGTGAGTGTTAGGCTTAGGCTTAGGGTTTGGGTATGGACTAGGGTGAGGATGAGGGTTAGGGTTAGGTTTAGGGTGAGCGGTAGGGTGAAGGGTTAGGGTTAGTGTTAGGGTTAGGGTTGCAGTTAGGGTTAGGCTTAATGTTAGGCGGAGGGTGAGGGTGAGGGTGAGGTTTAGGGTTAGGGTGAGGGTGAGGATTAGGGTAAGAATTAGGGTTAGGGGGAGGGTTAGTGTGAAGGTTAGGGTTAGGTTTAGTGTTACGGTTAGGTTTAGGGTGATGTTGAGTGTGAGGGTCAGGATTAGTCTTAGGCTGAGGCGGAGGCTTAGGCGGAGCGTGAGGGTGAGGGTGAGTGTTAGGGTTAGGGTTTTAGGGTTAAGGTGAGTGTTAGGATGAGTGTCGGGTTAGCATTAGGGTTAGGGGGAGGGCTAGAGTTAGGGTGAGGGTTAGGGCTAGCATTAGGGTAAGGTTTAGGGTTAGGGTTAGGGTTAGGGTGAGGCTGAGGGTTAGGATTAGGATTAGGGTGAGGGTTTGTTTTAGGGTTAGAGTTACCGTGAGGGTCAGGGTTTGGGTTAGGTTTAAGGTTAGTGTTATAAGTTAAGTTTAGGCTTAGAATTACATTAAGTGTGAGGGTGAGGGTGAGGGTTAGGATCAGGGTTAGGGTGAGGTTTAGTGTTAGGATTATGGTTAGAGTGAGGGTGAGGTTTAGGGTTAGAGTTAGGGTTAGGGGGAAGGTTAGGTTGAGTGTTAGGGTTAGGGTTAGTGTTAGGGTTAGGGTGAGGGTTAGGTTGAGGTTTAATGTTAGGGTTAGGGTTAGGTTTAGGATTAGGGTGAGAGTCAGGGTGAGTTTGAGGGTTAGGTTTAGGGTTTGGCTTAGGCTTAGGGTTAGGCTGAGGTATGGGTGGAGGTGAGGATTAGGTTTAGAATGATGATTAGGGTTATGGTTAGGTTAAGGGTTAGTATAAGTATTAGTGTTAGGATTAGGGTTAGGGTGAGGGCTAGGGTGAGGGTGAGGGTTAGGGTTAGGGTTAGGCTTAGGCTTAAGTTTAGGCTGAGGCTGAGGGTGAGGGTGAGGGTTAGGGTTAGGTTGATGGTTGAGGTTGCCATAAGGGTGAGGGTTAGGATGAGGATTTATGTTATGGTGAGGGTTAGGGTGAGGGTGAGCGTTACGGTAAGGTGAGGGTTAGGATTAGGGTGAGGTTGAGGTTTAGATTCAGGATTAGTGTTAAGGTTAATGTGAGGTTAACGGTGAGGATGAGGTTTAGGGTTAGGTTGAGGGCTAGGTTGAGGATGAGAGTTAGGATTAGGGTGATGGTTAGGGTTAGTGTGACGGTTAGTGTTATGGTTAGGGTTAGTGTTAGGGTGAGGGAAAGTGTTAGGGTGATGGTTAGGTTTAGGGTGAAGGTTATGGTTAGGATGAGGGTTAGGGTTAGGGTTAGGTTTATTGTTAGGTTAGGGTTAGGGTTAGGGTTATGTAGAGAGTGAGTGTGAGAGTGAGGGTTAGGGTTAGGATGAGGTTTAGGTTTCAGATTAGGGTTAGAGTTAGGGTTAGGGTGAGGGTGAGGTTTAGGGTTAGAGTAAGGGTTAGTGTTAGTGTTACGATTAGGGTGAGGGTAAGTTTGACGGTTAAGGTTAGGGTTAGGTTTAGGCTTAGGGTTAGGCTCAGGGTGAGGGTGGGGATGAGGAATAGGTGTAACGTGATGGTTAAGGTTAGGGTTAAGTTTAGGGTTAGGGTTAGGGTTACGGTTAGGGTTAGCGTTAGGTTGAGGGTGAGGGTTAGATTGAGGGTTAGGGTTATGTTGAGCGTTATGGTTAGGGTGAGGGTTAGGTTTAGTGTTAGGGTTATTGTTAGGGTTAGGTTTAGGGTTACAGTGAAGTTGAGGGTGAGGGTTAGGTTTAGAGTTAGGATGAGGTTAAGTTTTAGGGTTAGGGTTAGAGTTAGGTTTAGGGTGATGGTGAGGTTTAGGTTTAGTGTTAGGGTTATTGTTAGGGTTAGGGTTAAGGTGAGGGTTAGGGTGAGGGTTATGGTTAGGGTTAGGGTTAGTGTTAGGTTTAGGGTAATTGTTAGGGTTAGGGTTAGCGTTAAGGTTACAGTGAAGGTGAGGGTGAGGGTAAGGGTTAGGGTTAGGGTGAGGCTTAGGTTTAGGGTTAGGGTTAGAGTTAGGGTTAGGTTGAGGGTGAGGTTTAGGTTTAGAGTTAGGGTTAGGGTGAGGGTTAGGGTGATTGTAAGGGTTAGGGTTAGGGTTAGGTTTAGTGTTAGGATTAGGGATAGGGTGAGTTTGAGTGTGAGGGTTAGCGTTAGGGTTAGGCTGAGTTTGAGGTTGAGTGTTAGGGTTAGGGTGAGGGATTGGGTTAAGGTTATTATTAAGGTGAGGTTTAGGATGAGGTTTAGTGTAAGGATTAGGGTTAGTATGAGGGCAAGGGTTAGGGGGAGGGTTAGGGTTAGAATTATGGCGAGATTTAGGATTAGGGTTAGGTTTAGGGTTAGGGTGAATGTTAGGGTTGGGGTTAGTGTTAGGGTGAGGGTGAGGGTTAGGATTAGGTTTAGGGTTAGGGTTATTGTTAGTGTTATGATTAATGTTAAATTTAAGGTGAGGGTGAGGCTGAGGGTGAGGTTTAGGTTTAGGGTTATGGTGAGGTTTAGGGTTAGGGTTAAGGTTAGGTTTAGGGTGAGTGCTTGGGTTAGGGTTAGGGTTAGGGTGAGGGTGAGGGTTAGGGTTAGGGTTTGAGTTAGGGTTATTCTAGGGTTTGGGTAACGATTAAGCTGAGGGTGAGGGTGAGGGTTAAGTTAGGGTTAGGGTGAGCTTTAGATTTAGGGTTAGGTTTAGAGTTAGGTTTAGGGTGATGGTGAGGTTTAGGGTTAGAGTTAGGGTTAGTGTTAGGGTTAAGGTTAGTGTGAGGGTTAGGGTGAGGGTTAGAGTTAGGGTTAGGGTTAGGTTTAGGATGAGGGTTAGGGCTATGTTTAGGGTGAGGTTTAGGATGAGCTTTAGTGTTAGGTTGAGGTTTAGGGTTAGTTTTACGGTTAGGATTAGGGTTAGGGTTAGGGTGAGGGTTAGGGTTAGGGTAAGGGTTAGGGTTTGGCTTAGGGATAGGGTTAGGGTTATTGTTAGTGTTATGGTTAGTGTTAAGTTTGCGGCGAGGGTGAGGCTCAGGGTGAGGGTTATGGTTAGTGTTAGTGTTTGGGTTAGGTTTAGTATTATTATTAAGGTTAGGGTTAGAGTTTCGGTCATGGTGAGTGTGAGGGTGAAGGTTAGGGTGAGGTTTAGGGTGAGGATTAGGGTTAGGGTTAGGGTTAGGTTTAGGGTACTGGTGAGGTTTAGGTTTAGAGTTAGGGTGAGAGGAGGGTTAGGGTGAGGGTTAAGGTTAGGTTTAGTGTTAGTATTAGTGTGAGGGTGAGGGTTAGGTTGTGGTTTAGGGATAGGGTTAGGATTAGGATTAGGGTTAGGGTGAGGGTGAGGGTGAGGGTTACGGTTAGGCTTAGGCTTAGGGTGAAGCTGAGGGTTAGGCTGGGGGTGAGGATTAGGGTTAGGGTGATTGTTAGGGTTAGAGTTAGTGTCATTTTTAGGGTTAGGGTTAGAGTTACTGTGACGGTGAGGGTGCGAGTAGGGTTAGAGTTAGGTTTAGGCTGAGGTTTAGGGTTAGGTTTAGAGATAGTGTTAGGGTGAGGGTGAGGTTTAGGGTTAAATTTAGGGTTAATGTTAGGGTTAGGTTTAGGGTTTGGATGAGGTTGACGGTGGGGGTGAGGACTAGGGTTAGGGTGAGGGTTAGAGTTAGGGTTAGGGTTAGGGTAAGGGTTAATGTTAGTGTTATGGTTAGGCTTAAGTTTGCAGTGAGAGTGAGGCTTAGGGTAAGGTTTATGGTTAAGGTTAGGGTTATGGTTAGTGTTATTGTTAAGGTTAGGTTTAGAGTTTCGGTGAGGGTGAGGGTGAGGGTTAGGGTTACGGTGAGATTTAGGGTAAGGTTTAGTGTTAGTGTTAGATTGAGGGTGAGGATTAGGTTTAGAGTTAGGGTTATTGGGAGGGCTATGTTTAGGGTTAGGGTTAGGTTGATTTTTAGGGATAGGGTTAGGTTTAGGATTAGGGTTAGGGTGAGGGTGAGTGTGAGGGTTATGGTTAGGGTTAGGCTTAGGCTTAGGGTTAGGCTGAGGGTGATGTTGGGGGTGAGGGTTAGTTTTACAGTGAGGGTGAGGATTAGGGTTAGGGTGAGGGTTAGGATGAGGGTTAGGGTTACAGTGAGGGTGAGGGTTAGGGTTAGGGTGAGGGTTAAGGTTAGGATTAGGGTTATGGTGAGGTTGAGGGTTAAGATTGGGGTTAGGGTTAGGTTTATTGTTAGTGTTATGGTTAAGGTTACTTTTGGAGTGAGTGTGAGGCTGAGGGTGAGGGTTAGGGTTAGGATTATGGTTAGGGTGAGGTGGAGGGTTAGGATTGGGGTTAGGGTTATGTTTATTGTTAGTGTTATGGTTAAGGTTACTTTTGGAGTGAGGGTGAGGCTGAGGGTGAGTGTTAGGTTTAGGATTAGGGTGAGGTGGAGGTGGAGGGTTAGGATTGGGTTTAGGGTTAGGTTTATTGTTAGTGTTGTGGTTAAGGTTACTTTTGGAGTGAGCATGAGGCTGAGGGTGAATGTTAGGGTTAGGATTAGGGTTAGGGATAGGATTAGGGTTAGAGTGAGGGTGAGATTGAGGGTGAGGGTTAGGGTTAGGGTGATGGTTAGTGTTTTGGTTAACTTGAAGTTTAGGATGAGGTTTAGGGATAGACTGAGTGTTAAGGTGAGGGTGAAGGTAAGGGTAAATTTGAGGGTTAGGCTGTAGGTTAAGGTTAAGATAAGGGTGAGGGTTAGGGTTAGAGTGAGGGTTAGGGTAAGTGTGACGTTAGGGGTTAGGGTGAGGGGGAGGGTAAGATTGAGGATTAGGGTTAGGGTTAGTGTGAGGTTTAGGGTGAGGATAAGGGTTGAGGGTTAGGTAATGGTAAGAGTTAGAATTAGGGTTAGGGTGAGGGCTAGGGTGAGGTTGATGGTTAGGGTTAGGGTTAGGGTTAGGTTGAGGTTTAGGGTTAGTGTGAGGGTTAGTGTTAGGGTTAAGGTTAGTGTTAGGGTGATGGTTAGGGTTAGGATGAGGTTTACAATTAGGTTGAGGGTTAGGGTTCGTGTAAGGGTTATTTTTAATTTTAGGTTTAGGGTTACGTTGAGGATGAGGGTGAGGGTGAGGGTGAGGGTGAGGGTTAGGGTTAGGGTGAGGTTTAGGGTTAGGATTAGAGTTAGAGTTAGGGTTAGGGGTAGGGTGAGGTTTAGGGTTAGATAGGCTTAGTGTGAGGGTTAGGTTGACGTTAGAGTTAGGGTTAGTGTTAGGGTAGGATTAGGATGAGAGTTAGTGTGAGGGTTAGGGTTAGGGTTAGGTTTAGGATTAGGGTTAGGGTGAGGGTGAGTGTGTGGGTTAGGGTTAGGTTAAGGGTTAGGCTTAGGGTTAGGCTGAGGGTGAGGTTGAGGGTGAGGGTTAGGTTTAGGGTGAGTGTTAGGATTAGGGTTAGGGTGAAGGTTAGGTTGAGGGTTAGTGTTACGATTAGAGTTAGGCTGAGGGCTAGGGTGAGGGTGAGGTTTAGGGTTAAGTTTAGGGTGAGGTTTATGTTTAGGGATAGTTTGAGGGTGAGGTTTAATTTTAGAGTTAGGTTTAGGGTGAGTGTTAGGGTTAGGGTTAGTGTTAGGGTTAATGTTAGGATTAGTGTTAGGGTTAGGGTGAGGGTTATGGTTATGGTTAGGATTAGGATTAGGGTTACTGTGAGGTTGAGTGTGATAGGGTGAGGGTTAGGGTTAGGCTTAGGGTTAGGCTGAGGTTGAGGGTGAGTTTGAGGGTTAGGGTTAGGGTGAGGGTGAGGTTTAGGGATAGAGTTAGTGTTAGTGTGAGGGTTAGTGTGAGAGTGAGTGTTAGGTTTAGGTTGTGGGTGAGGGTTAGGATTAGGGTGATGCTGGCTTAGGGTTATGGTCACGGTGAGGGTTAGGATGAGGGTTAGGGTTAGTGTGAGGGTTAGGGTGAGGTTGACAGTAAAGGTAATGTTGAGGTTTAGGCTGAGAATTAGGATTACAGTAAGTGTGAGGGTTAGGGTTAGGGTGAGGTTTAGGGTTAGGGTTAGGGTGTGGTTTAGATTGAGGATTAGTTTTTGGGGTTAGTGTGAGGTTTAGAGTGAGGATGAGGGTTAGGATTAGGTTGAGATGTAGGGTGAGGATAAGGGTTACATTAGGGTTAGAGTGAGTGTTAGGGTTAGGGTGATCTTTAGGGATAGTGTGAGGGTTAGTTTTAGGGTTAGGGTTAGTGTTAGGGTGATGGTAATTGTTAGGGTGAGGTTTAAGTTTAGGGTGAGTGTTATGGTGAGAATGAGTGTTAGGGTTAGGTTTAGGGTTATTTTTAGGGTTAGGGTTAGGGTTAGGATGAGGGTCAGGGCTAGGATTAGGGGTAGGGTGAGGTCTAGGGTGAGGGTGAGGATTAGGGTAGAGTTAGGCATAGGCTTAGGGTTAGGCTGAGGCTGAGGGTGAAGTTGAGGGTTAGGGTTAGCATGATGGTTAGGGTCATGGTTAGGGTGAGGTTTAGGATGAGGATTTGTGTTAGGGTGAGGGTTAGGGTGAGGGTGACAGTAAGGGTCAAGTTGAGGGTTAAGGTGAGTATTAGGTTTAGGGTTAGGGTGAGGTTTAGGTTTAGGGTTAGGGTTAGGGTTATTGTTAGTGTTATGGTTAGTGTTAAGTTTGCGGTGAGGGTGAGGCTCAGGGTGAGGTTTATGGTTAGTATTACGGTTAGGGTTAGGGTTAGGGTTAGTATTATTGTTAGGGTTAGGGTTAGAGTTATGGTCATGTTGAGAGTGAGGGTGAGGGTTAGGGTCAGTTTTAGGGTGAGGTTTAGGGTTAGGGTTAGGGTTAGGGTTAGTGTGCTGGTGAGGTTTAGGGTTAGAATTCGGGTGAGGGGGAGGGGGAGGGTTAGGGATAGATTTAGGGTTACGATTAGGGTTAGGGTGAGGGTGAGGGTGAGGGTTAGGGTTAGGCTTAGGCTTACAGTTAGACTGAGGTTGAGGCTCGGGGTGAGGATTAGGTTTAGGGTGATGGTTAGGGTTAGGGTTAGTGTTATTGTTAGGGTTAGGGTTAGAGTTACCATGAGGGTGAGTGTGGGGGTAGGGTTAGGGTTAGGGTTAGGCTGAGGTTTAGGGTTAGTTTTAGAAATAGGGTTAGGGTGAGGGTGAGGGTTAGGGTTAAAGTTAGGGTTAGGGTTAGGGTTAGGCTTAGGGTTAGGCTGAGGGTGAGGGTGGGGTGAGGATTAGGGATAGGGTTAGGGTTAGAGTTAGGGTTAGGGTTAGGGTAAGGGTTAATATTAGTGTTATGGATACGTTTAAGTTTGCAGTGAGGGTGAGGCTGAGGGTGAGATTTATGGTTAGGGTTAGGGTTATGGTTAGTGTTATTGTGAGGGTTAGGTTTAGAGTTACGGTGAGGGTGAGGGTGAGGGTGCGGGTTAGGCTTACGGTGAGATTTAGGGTGAGGTTTAGGTTTAGGGTTAGGTTGAGGGTGAGGATTAGGTTTAGAGTTAGGGTTAGTGTGAGGGCTAGGGTGAGGGTTAGGGTAAGGCTTAGGGTTAGGCTGAGGGTGAGGGTGATGGTGAGGGTTAGGGTTAGGTTGAGGGTGAGGTTTAGGTTTAGAGTTAGGGTTGGGGGAGGTTTAGGTTGAGGGTTAGTGTTAGGGTTAGTGTTAGTGTTAGGATTAGGGTTAGGGTTAGGATGAGGTTGAGTGTGAGGGTTAGGGTTCGGGTTAGGCTTACGCTTAGGGTTAGGCTGAGTGTGAGGGTGAGGGTTAGTGTTAGGGTCAGGTTTAGGGTTAGGATTAGGGTGAGGGATTGGATAAGGTTTAGGGTTAGGATTAGGGTTAGGATGAGGGCAAGGTTGAGTGTGAGGGTTAGGGTTAACATTATGGCAAGGTTTAGGATTAGGGTTAGGTTTAGGGTTAGGGTGAGTGTTAGGGTTAGGGTTACGGTGAGGTTGAGGTTTAGGATTAGGGTGAAGTTTAGGGTTAGGTTTAGGGTGAGGGTGATGGTTAGGATTAGGGTTAGGATTAGGGTTATTGTTAGTGTTATGGTTAAGTTTTCGGTGAGGGTGAGGCTGAGGGTGAGGGTTAGGGTTAGGGTTAGGGTGAGGGCTTGGGTTAGGTTTAGGGTTACGGTGAGGATGAGCGTTAAGGTTAGTGTTAGGGTTAGGGTTATTGTTAGGGTTAGGGTTAGAGTTATGGTGAGGGTGAGGCTGAGGCTGAGGTTTAGGGTTAGGGTTAGGGTGAGGTTTAGTGTTAGAGTAAGGGTTAGGGAGATAGTTAGGGTGAGGGTTAGGGTTAGGTTTAGTGTTAGGGTTAGGGTTAGGGTGAGGGTTAGGTTGAGGTTTAGGGTTAGCGTTAGGGTTAGTTTTAGTATTAGGGTTATGGTGAGGGTGAGTGTGAGGGTTAGGATTAGGGTTAGGCTTAGACTTAGGTTTAGGCTGTGGGTGAGAGTGGGGATGAGGATTAGGTTTTGGGTGATGGTTAGGGTTAGTGTTAGGTTTAGGGTTATGATTAAGGTTAGGGTTAGGATTAGGGTTAGGGTGAGGGCTAGTGTGAGGGTGAGGGTTAGTGTTAGGTTTACGCTTAGGCTTTAGGGTTAGGCTGATGGTGAAGTTGAGGGTCAGGGTTAGGGTTAAGGTGATGCTTAGGATTATGGTCAGGGTGAAGGTTAGGAAGAGGGTTATGGTTAGGGTGAGGGATTTGGGTGAGGGTGACGGTAAGGGAAAATCTGAGGGTTAGGCTGAGAGTGAGGATTAAGGTAAGGTCTAGGGTTAGGGTTAAGGTTAGGGTGAGGGTGAGTTTAAGATTGATGATTAGGTTTAGGGTTAGTGTGAGGTTTAGAGTGAGGATATGGGTTAGGGTTAGGGTGAGGGCTAGGTTGAGGGTGAGCGTTAGGGTTAGGCTTAGGGTGAGGTTTAATGTTAGGGTCATGGTTAGGGTTAGTGTGAGTGTTAGTGTTAGGGTTAGGGTTAGTGTTAGGGTGAGGGTAAGTGTTAGTTTGAGGGTTAGGTTTAGGGTGAGGGTTATGATTAGAATGAGGGTTAGGGTTAGGGTTAGGGTTATTGTTAGGTTAGGGTTAGTGTTACATTTACGGTGAGGTTGAGAGTTAGGGTTAGGTTTAGGGTGTGGTTTATGTTTAGGGTTAGTGTTAGAGTCAGGGTTAGGGTGAGGGTGAAGTTTAGGGTTAGAGTTAGTTTTAGTGATAGTGTTAGGGTTAGGGTGAGTGTCAGTGTGAGGGTTAGGGTTAGGCTTAAGCTTAGCGTTAGGCTTAGGCTTTGACCAAGTGTGAGTGTGAGGGTTAGGGTGAGAGTTAGGGTTAGGTTTAGGGTTAGTGTTGCTGTTAGGGGTAGGGTTAGGGTGAAGGTTAGGGTGAAGGTGAGGATTAGGGTTAGGATTAGGATTAGGACTAAATTGAGTGTGAGTGTGAGGGTTAGTGTTAGGGTTAGGGTTAGGGTGAGCTTGAGGGTTAGGGTTAGGGTTAGGGTGAGGGTTAGGGTTAGGGTTAGTGTTAGTGTTAGGGTTAGGGTGAGGGTTAGGGTTAGGGTTAGGGTTAGTGTTAGGGTTGGGCTTAGGGTGAGGGTTAGGGTTATGGTTAGTGTTAGGGTTGGGGTTAGGGTGAGGGTTAGGATGAGGGTGAGGGTTAGGCTTAGGGTTAGGATTACGATTAGCGGTAGTGTTAGGGTGAGTGCTTGGGTTAGGCTTAGGGTTAGGATTAGTCTTAGCATTAAGCTGAGAGTGAGGTTGAGGGTTAGGGTTAGGGTTCAGGTTAGGGTTAGCATTTGGGTGACAGTTATGGTTCGGTTTAAGTTTAGGGTTTCGGTGAAGGTTTTGAGTTAGGTTTTCAGTTAAGAATTAGGGGGAGAGTTAGGATGAGGATTAGATTTAGGATTAGGGTTAGGGCGAGGGCTAGGGTGAGGGTGAGGGTTAGGGTTATTTTTAGGGTGAGGTTAAGGGTTAGTGTTAGGGTTAGGGTGAGGGTTAGAATGAGGGTTAGGGTTATGGTGAGGGAGAGGGTTAGGGTTAGGGTTAGAGTTAGGTTGAGAATGAGGGTTAGGGTGAGGGTGAGGGTTAGGATTAGGGTTAGGGTTAGGATTATTGTTAGTTTTATGGTTCTGGTTACCTTGGCAGTGATGGTGAGGCTGAGGGTGAGGGTTAGGGATAGGATTAGGGTTAGGTTAAGTTTCGAGTTAGGATTAGTGTTATTGTTAGGGTTAGGGTTAGAGTTAAGGTGAAGGTGAGGGTGAGGGTAAGCGTTAGGGTTAGGGTTAGGCTTAGGGTGAGGTTTAGTGTCAGGGTTAGGATTAGGGTTAGGGTGAGGGTGAGTATGAGGGTTAGGGTTAGGTTAGAATTAGGCTTCGGTTTAGGCTGAGGGAGATTGTGAGTGTGAGGGTTGGTGTTAGTTTGAGGTTTAGGGTTAGTATTACATTGAGTGTCAGGGTTAGCATTAGTTTGAGGGTTACAATTAGGTTAAGGATTAGGGTGAGGTTTAGGGATAGTGTTAGGGTTTGGGTTAGAATGAGGTTTAGGGTTACAATTAGGGTTAGGGTGAGGGCTAGGGTGAGGGTGAGGTTTAGTGTTAGGTTTAGGGTGAGGTTTAGGTTTAGGCGTAGGGTTAGGGGGAGGGTTAAGTTTCGGGTTACATTGAGGGTGAGGGTTAGGTTTGAGGTGAGGGTTATGTTGAGGACTAAAGTGAGGGTGAGGGTTAGGGTTAGGGTTAGGGTGAGGGTTAGTTTGAGGTTTAGGTTTAGGGTTAGGGTTAGGATTAGGGTTATGCTGAGGGTGAGTGTGAGGGTTATTTTTTGGGTTAAGTTTAGGCTTAGGGTTAGGCTGAGGGTGATGGTGGGGATGAGGATTAGGTTTAGATTGATGCTTCCGGTAATGGTTAGGTTGAGAGTTAGGATGAGGGTTAGGGTTAGGCTTAGGCTTAGGGTTAGGCTGAGGCTGAAGTCGAGGGTGAGGTTTAGGGTTAGGGTGATGGTTAGGGTTATGGTTAGTGTGAGGGTTAGGATGAGGGTTAGCTTTGGGGTGAGGGTTAGGATGTGGGTGACAGAGTAAAGGTGAGGGTTAGGCTGAGGGTGAGGGTTATTGTAAGGATGAGGGTTCTGGTTAGGGTTAGGGTGAGGGTGAGGGTTAGATTGAGGATTAGTGTTAGGGTTAGTGTGAGGTTTAGGGTGAGGATGCGTGTTAGGTTTAGGGTGAGGGCTAGGGTGAAGTTGAGGGTTAGCATTTGGGTGAGGGTGAGGTTTAGGTTTAGGGTGATTGTTATCGTTAGTGTGAGTGTTAGTGTTAAGGTTAGTGTAAGTGTTAGGGTGAGGGTAAGTGTTAGGGTAAAGTTTAGGTTTAGGGTGAGGTTTAGGATTAGGGTTAGGGTTAGGGTGAGGGTGAGATTTAGGGTTAGAGTTAGGGTTGGGGTGAGGCTGAGGTTTAAGGTTAGGGTTAGGGTTAGTGTTAGGGTTAGAGTTAGGGTGAGGTTTAGTGTGGGTGTGAGGGTTAGTGTTAGGGTTAGGATTAGGGTTAGGGTTAAAGTGAGGGTGAGTGTGAGTGTTAGGGTTAAGTTTAGGGTTAGGTTTAGAATTAGGGTGAGTGTGAGGGTGATGGTTACGGTTAGGGTGAGTGTTGGGGTTAGGGTTAGAATGAGGGTTAGGCTTAGGCTTAGGGTTTGGGTATGGGCTAGGTTGAGGGTGAGGGCTAGGGTTAGGGTTAGTGTGTGGGGTATGGTGAGGGTTAGGGTTAGTGTTAGGGTTAGGGTTGGGGATAGGGTGAGTTTTAGTGTGGGGTTGAGGGTTAGTGTTAGTTTGGATTAGGGTTAGGGTTAAGGTGAGGGTGAGTGTGAAGGTTAGGGTTAGGGTTAAGGTTAGGTTTAGAGTTAGGGTGAGGGTGAGGGTGAGGGTTATGGTTAGGGTGAGTGTTGGGGTTAGGGTTAGAGTGAGGGTTAGGATGAGGGTTAGGCTTAGGCTTAAGGTTTGGGTATGTGCTAGGGTGAGGGTGAGGGTTAGGGTTGGGGTGAGGGGTAGGTTGAGGGGTAGGGTTAGTGTTAGGGTTAGGTTTGGGGTTAGGGTTAGGCTTAATGTTAGGCAGATGGGGAGGGTGTGGGTGAGGTTTAGGGTTAGGGTGAGGGTGAGGTTTAGGGTTAGAATTAGCATTAGGGTAAGGGTTAGTGTGAGGGTTAGGGTTAGGGTTAGTGTTTCTGTTAGGGTTAGGATGAGGGTGAGTGTGAGGGTCAGGGTTAGTCTTAGACTGAGGCTGAGGCTTAGGCAGAGCGTGAGGGTGAGGGTGAGGGTTAGGGTTAGGGTTTTAGGGTTACGGTGAGTGTTAGGATGAAATTTAGGTTTAGCATTAGAGTTAGGGTGAGGGCTAGAGTTAGAGTGAGGGTTAGGGTTAGTGTTAGGGTTAGATTTAGGGTTAGGTTTACGGTAAGGGTTAAGGTGAGGCTGAGGGTTAGGATTAGGGTTAGAGATATGATGAGGTTCAGGGTCTGGGTTAGGGTTAGCGTTAGGGTGAGAGTTAGGGTTCGGGTTTAGTTTAGGGTTGGATGAGGTTTAGGGTTCAGGTTACAGTGAGGGTGAGGGTTAGGGTTAGGTTGAGGGTTAGGGTTTGGATTAGGGTTAGGGTGAGGTTTAGGGTTAGGGTTAGGGTGAGGTTTAGGATGAGGATTAGGGTTAGGATTAGGTTTAGGGTGAGGGCTAGGGTGAGGGTGAGGGTTAAGGTTATTGTTAGGGTGAGGTTTAGGTTTAGGTTTAGGGTTAGTGTTAGGGTTAGGATGAGGGTTAGGGTTATGGTGAGGGTGAGGGTTAGGGTTAGGGTGAGGGTTAGGGTGAGGATGAGGGTTAGGGTGAGTGTGAGGGTTATGGTGAGGGTTAGGGTGAGTGTTAGAGTGATGGTTAGGGTTAGGATTAGGGTTAGGGTGAAGGCTAGGGTGAGGGTGAGGGTTAGGGTTATTGTTAGGGTGAGGATTAGGATGAGGGTTAGGGTTACGGTGAGGTTAGGGCTAGGGTTAGAGTGAGGATTAGGGTTAGGATTAGGGTTAGGGTGAGGGTGATTGTTAGGATTAGGGTTAGGGTTAGGAGTATTAGTGTTATGGTTCTGGTGACTTTTGCAGTTATGGTGAGGCTGAGGGTGATGGTTATGTATAGGATTAGGGTTAGGTTTAGGTTTCGAGTTAAGGTTAGTGTTATTGTTAAGGTTAGGGTTACAGTTAGGGAGAGGGTGAGGGTGAGGGTAAGGGTGAGGGTTAGGGTTAGGGTTAGGGTGAGATTTAGTGTCAGGTTTAGGATTAGGGTTAGGGTGAGTGTGAGGTTTAGGATTAGAGTTAGGTTTAGGGGGAGGGTTAGTGTTATGGTTAGGGTTAGGGTGAGGGTGTGTGAGGGTCAGGGTTTGTCTTAGGCTGAGGCGGAGGCTTAGGCGGAGCATGAGGGTGAGGGTGAGTGTTAGTGTTAGGGTTTTAGAGTTAGGGTGTGTTAGGATTATGTTTAGGTTTAGCATTAGGATTAGGGGGAGGGCTAGAGTTAGCGTGAGGGTTAGGGTTAGCGTTAGGGTGATGTTTATGATTAAGGTTAGGGTTATGGTAAGGGTGAGTGTTAGGGTAGGGTGAGGGTTAGGGTTAAGGTGAGGCTGAGGGTTACTATTAGGATTAGGGTGAGGGTTTGTGTTAGGGTTAAAGTTACGATGAGGTTCAGGGTTTAGGTTAGGTTTATGGTTAGTGTTATAGTTAAGGTTAGGGTTAGAGTTACAGTAAGGGTGAGGGTGAGGGTGAGGTTTAGGATCAGGGTTAGCGTGAGGTTTAGTTTTAGGATTATGGTTATGGTGAGGGTGAGGTTTAGGGTTAGAGTTAGGTATAGGGGGAGGGTTAGGTTGAGTGTTAGGGTTAGTGTTAGGGTTAGGGTGAGGGTTAGGTTGAGGTTTAATGTTAGGGTTAGGGTTAGGTTTAGGATTAGGTTGACGGTAGGGTGAGTGTGAGGGTTAGGGTTAGGGTTTGGCTTAGGCTTACGGTTAGGCTGAGGGTATGGGTGTGGATGAGGATTAGGTTTAGAATGATGGTTAGGGTTATGGTAGGTTAATCGTTAGGATGAGGGGTAGGTTTAGGATTAGGGTGAGGGTGAGGGTGAAGGTGAGGGTTAGGGTTAGGGTGACTGTAAGTGTAAAGGTGAGGGTTAGGGTGAGGGTGAGGGTTATGGTAAGGTGAGGGTTAGGGTTAGGGTGAGGTTGAGGGTTAGATTCAGGATTAGTGTTATGGTTAGTGTGAGGTTAAGGGTGAGGATGAGGGTTATGGTTAGGTTGAGGGATAGGTTGAGGGTGAGAGTTAGGGTTAGGGTGAGGTTTAGGGTTAGGGTGATGGTTAGGGTTAGTGTGAGGGTTACTGTAATGGTTAGGGTTAGTGTTAGGGTGAGGGTAAGTGTTAGAGTGAGGGTTAGGGTTAGGATGAAGGCTATGGTTATGATGAGAGTTAGGGTTAGGTTTAGGGTTATTGTTAGGGTTAGGGTTAGGGTTATGTTGAGGGTGAGGGTGAGCGTTAGGGTTAGGGGAGGTTTAGGTTTCAGGTTAGGGTTAGAGTTAGGGTGAGCGTGAGGGTGAGGTTTAGGGTTAGAGTTAGGGTTAGTGTTAGTGTTAGGGTTAGGTTTAGGTTTAGAATTAGGGTTAGGTTTAGGATTAGGGTTAGGGTTAGGTTGAGGGTTACGGGGAGGGTTAGGGTTAAGTTTAGGGTTAGGGTGAGGGGGAAGGTTAGGGTTAGGGTTTGGGTGAGGGTGAGGGTTAGATTGAGGGTTAGGGTTATGTTGAGGGTTATGGTTAGGGTGAGGGTTAGGTTGAGTGTTAGGGTTATTGTTAGGGTTAGGATTAGGGTTACGGTGAGTTTGAGGATGAGGGTTAGGTTTAGGGTTAGGGTGAGGATTAGTTTTAGTGTTAGGGTTAGAGTTAGGGTTAGGGTGATGGTGAGGTTTAGGGTTAGAGTTAGGGTTAGTGTTAGGGTTAGGTTAAGGTGATGGTTAGGGTGAGGTTTAGAGTTCGGGTTAGGCTTAAGCTTAGGCTTAGGCTTAGGCCGAGAGTGAGGGTTAGGGTTAGGGTTATGTTTAGGATGAGTCCTAGGATGAGGTTTATGGTTAGGGTTAAGGTTAGGTTTAGATTTAGTGTTAGGGTTAGGGTTAGGGATAGGGTGTGGGTTAGGGTTAGTGTTAGGTTTAGGGTGAGGGTTAGGGTTAGGGTTAGGCTTAGGTTTAGTGTTATGTTTAGGGTTATTGTTAGTGTTAGGGTTAGTGTTATGTTTGTGGTGAGGGTGAGGCACAGGGTGAGGTTTATGGTTATTGTTAGGGTTAGGGTTAGGTTTACTGTTATTGTTAGGGTTAGGGTTAGAGTTACGGTCACTGTGAGAGTGAGGGTGAGGGTGAGGATTAGGGTGAGGTTTACGGTGAGGTTTAGGTTTAGGGTTAGTGTTAGGGTGAGAGTGAGGGTGAGGGTTAGTGTTAGGGTGAGGGTTAGTGCTTAGGCTGAGGGTGAGGGTTGGGGTTAGGGTTAGGGTTAGGGTGATCCTTAGGTTTAGGCTTAGTGTTATTGTTAGGGTTAGGGTTAGAGTTACAGTGAGGCGGAGTGTGGGGGTGAGGGTTAGGATTAGGGTCAGGGTGAGGTTTAGGGTTAGGTTTAGAGATAGGGTTAGGGTGAAGGTGAGGTTTAGGGTTAGAGTTAGGGTTAATGTTAGGGATAGGCTTAGGGTTAGGCTGAGGGTGAGGGTGGGGTTGAGGATTAGGGTTAGGGTTAGGGTTCCGGTTAGGGTTAGAGTTAGGGTTAGGGTAAGGGTTAGGGTTAGGATTAGGATTAAGGTTAAGTTGAGGGTGAGTGTGAGGGTTAGATTTAGGGTTAGGGTTAGGATTAGGGTTAGGGTATGTGCTAGCATGAGGGTTAGGGTTAGGTTTAGGGTTAGGGTGACGTTTAGCGTTAGTTTTAGTTTCAGAGTTAGGGTTAGGTGAGGGTTTGGGTTATGGTTAGAGTTACGGTGAGGGTGAGGTTTAGGGTTAGGTTTAGGGTTAGGGTTATTCTTAGGGTTAGGGTTATGGTTAAGGTTAAGGTAAGGGTGAGGTTGAGGGTGATGTTGCGTGTTAGGGTTAGGGTTAGGATGAGATTTTCAGTTAGGGTTAGGGTTAGAGTTAGGGTCAGGGTGAGGTTTAGGGTTAGAGTTAGGGTTAGGGTTAGGGTTAGTGTGAGTGTTAGGTTTAAGGTTAGTGTTACAGTTAGGGTTATGGTGAGGGCTAGTGTGTGGGTGAGGGTTAAGGTTAGCGTTAGGCTTTGGCTTTGCGTTAAGGTGAGGGTTAGGGTGAGGGTGAGACTGAGATTTAGGGTTAGAGTTAGTGTTGGGGTGAGAGTTATAGTTAGGGTTAGGGTGAGGGTCATGGTTATGGTAAGGGTGAGGCTTAGGTTTAGGGTGAGGATTAGCGTTAGGATGAAGGTTAGGGTGAGGGTGAGGTTTAGGATTAGGGTTCAAGTTAGGATTATTGTAAGTGTTATTGTTCTGGCTACCTTTGCAGAGACGGTGAGACTGAGGGTGAGGGTTAGGTATAGGATTAGGGTTAGGGTTTGGTTTAGGGTTAGGATTAACGTTATTGTGAGGTTTAAGGTTAGAGTTACGGTGAGGGTGAGGGTGAGGGTAAGGGTCAGGTTTAGGATTAGGGTTAGAGTGAGGTTTTGGGTCAGGGTTAGGATTTGGGTTTGGGTGAGTGTGAGGTTTAGGGTTAGAGTTAGGGTTAGGGGGAGGGTTCGCGTGAGGGTTAGGGTTAGGGTTAGTTTTAGGGTTAGGGTTAGGGTGAGGGTTAGGGTTAGGATTAGGGTTAGGGTGAGGGTGAGTGTGAGGGTTAGTGTTAGGGTTTGGGTTAGGCTTAGTGTTAGGCTGAGGGTGAGATTGAGGTGAGGGTTATGGTTAGGGTGAGGGTCGGGGTTAGTGTTAGGGTGAGGGTGAGGTTTAGGTTGAGGATTAGTGTTTGGGTTAGTGTGAGGTTTAGTGTGAGGATGAGTGTTAGGGTTAGGTTGAGGGCTAGGGTGAAGGTGAGGGTTAGCTTTAGGGATAGGGTGAGGTTTAGGTTTAGGGTGATTGTTAGCGTTAGTGTGAGGGTTAGTGTTAGGGTTAGTGTTAATGTTAGGGTGAGGGTAAGTGTTAGGGTAAAGTTTAGGTTTAGGGTGAGGTTTAGGATTAGGGTTACGGTTAGGGTTAGGGTGAGTGTGAGGGTTAGGATAAGGGTTAGGGTTAGGGTTAGAGTTAGGATGAGGTTGAGGGTGAGAGTTACGGTTAGGGTGAGTGTTGGGGTTAGGGTTAGGTTTAGGGTGAGGTGTAGGGTGAGGATTAGGTTTAGTGTTAGGGTTAGAGTTGGGGTTAGGGTTAGGCTTAATGTTAGGCAGAGGGTGAGGGTCAGGGTGAGATTTAGGGTTAGGGTGAGGGTGAGGTTTAGGGTTATAGTTAGGGTGAGTGTTAGTGTGAGGGTTAGGGTTAGGGTTAGTGTTAGGGTTAGGGTTAGGGTGAGGGTGAGTGTGAGTGTCAGGGTTTGTCTTAGGCTGAGGCGGAGGCTTAGGCAGAGCATGAGGGTGAGGGTGAGTGTTAGTGTTTGTGTTTTAGGGTTAGGGTGAGTGATAGGATGAGGTTTAGGGTTAGCATTAGGGTTAGGGGGAGGACTAGAGTTAGGGTGAGGGTTAGGGTTAGGTTTAAGGTGAGGTTTAGGGTAAAGTTTAAGGTGAGGCTGAGGGTTAGGATTAGGATTAGGGTGAGGGTTTATGTTAGGTTTAGAGTTAGGGTGAGGTTCAGGGTTTGGGTTAGGTTTAGGGTTAGTGTTATAGTTAAGGTTAGGGTTAGACTTACAGTAAGAATGAGGGTGAGGGTGAGGGTTAGGATCAGGGTTAGGGTGAGGTTTAAGGTTAGGATTATGGTTAGGGTGAGGGTGAGGTTTAGGGTTAAAGTTAAGGTGAAGGGGAGGGTTAGGTTGAGTGTTATGGTTAGTGTTAGTGATAGGGTTAGGGTGAGGGTTAGGTTGAGGTTTAATGTTAGGGTTAGGTTTAGGTTTAGGATTACGTTGAAAGTGAGGGTGAATGTGAGGGTTAGGGTTAGGGTTTGGCTTAGGCTTACGGTTAGGCTGAGGGTATGGGTGGGGATGAGGATTAGGTTTAGTATGATGGTTAGGGCTATGGTTAGGTTAAGGGTTAGGATGAGGGTTAGGTTTAGGATTAGGGTTAGGGTGAGGGCAAGGTTGAGGGGGAGGGTTAGGTTTAGGGTTAGGCTTAGGCTTAGCATTAGGCTTAGGCTGAGGGTGAGGGTGAGGTTTAGGGTTAGGGTGGTGGTTGGGGTTGCCGTTATGGTGAGGGTTAGGATGAGGATTTATGCTATGGTGAGGGTTAGGGTGAGGGTGACCGTAAGGGTAAAGGTGAGGTTTAGGATGAGGGTGAGGGTTGTGGTACTGGTGAGGGTTAGGATTAAGGTGAGGGTGAGGGTTAGATTCATGATTAGTGTTAGGATTAGTGTGAGGTTAAGGGTGAGGATGAGGGTTAGGGTTAGGGTGAGGGCTAGGGTGAGGGTGAGAGTTAGGTTTAGGGTTTGGTTTATGGTTAGGGTGATTGTTAGGGTGAGTGTGAGGGTTAGTGTTATGGTTAGGGTTAGTGTTAGGGTGAGGGTTAGGGTTAGGGTGAAGGTTATGGTTAGGATGAGGGTTAGGGTTAGGGTTAGGGTTATTTTTAGGGTTAGGGTTAGGGTTAGGGTTATGTTGAGGGTGAGGGTGAGGGTGAGGGTTAGGGTTAGGTTGAGGTTTAGGTTTCAGTTTAGGGTTAGTGTTAGGGTTAGGGTGAGGGTGAGGTTTAGGTTTAGAGTTAGGGTTAGGGTTAGGATGAGATTTAGGTTTAGGGTGAGTGTTGGGGTTAGTGTGAGGGTTAGTGTTAGGGTTAGGGTTAGTGTTAGGGTGAGGGTAAGTGTTAGGTTGAGGGATAGGATTAGTGTGAGGGTTATGGTTATGCTGAGGGTTAGGGTTAGGTTTATGGTTATTGTTAGGTTTAGGGTTAGGGTTACGGTTACGGTGAGGTTGAGGGTGAGGGTTAGGGTTAGTTTAGGATGTGGTTTAGTGTTAGGGTTAGAGTTAGAGTTAGGGTTAGAGTGAGGGTGAAGTTTAGGCGTAGAATTAGGGTTAGGGTGAGGTTTAGGGTGATTTTTAGGGTTAGACTGAGCGGTAGTGTTAGCGTTAGGTGAGGGTAAATATTAGGCTGAGGGATAGGGTTAGGGTGAGGGTTAGGGTTAGGGTTTGGGTTATTGTTAGGGTTAGGTTTATACGGGTACGGTGAGGGTGAGGGTGTGGGTTAGGTTTAGGGTTAGGATGAGGTTTAGGTTTCGGTTCATGTTAGAGTTAGGCTTAGGATGAGGGTGAGGTTTAGGGTTAGAGTTAAGGTTAGTGTTAGGGTTAGGGATAGGGTGAGGGTTAGGGTTGGGCTTTGGCTTAGGCTTAGGCTTAAGCCGAGCATGAGGGGGAGGGTTAGGGTTCGGGTTAGGGTGAGGTTTAGGGTTAGGATTAGCGTGAGTGTTAGGATGAGGTTTAGGGTTAGGATTAGGTTTAGTGTGAGGGCTAGGATGAGGGTTAGGGTGAGGGTTAGGGTTAGGATAGGGTTATGTATAGGATTTGGGTTAGGGTGAGGGTGAGTGTGAGGGTTAGGTTTGGGTTAGGCTTAGGGGTAGGGTGATGGTTAGGGTTATGTTTTGGGTTAGGGTGAGGGTGAGGCTGAGGATTAGGTTTAGGTTTAGGGTTTGGTTTAGGGTTATGGTTTGTGTTAGGGTTAGGGTTACGGTTATGGTTACAGTGAGGTTAGGTTTTGTGTTAGGGTTAGGGTTAGGGTTACGGTGAACGTTAGGTTTAGGGTTAGGGTTAGGGTTAAGTTAGGGTTAGGCTGAGGGTTATGGTGGGGCTGAGGATTAGGGTATGGTTAGGGTTAGGGTTAGGGTTATTGTTAGGGTTATTGTTAGGGTGAAGTTTGCAGTGAGGGTGAGGCTGAGGGTGAGGGTGAGGGTTATGGTTAGGGTGTGGGTTAGGGTTAGGGTTACTGTTATTGTTAGGGTTAGGGTTAGAGTTACAGTGAGGTTGAGGGTGGGGTTGAGGGTTAGGGTTAGGGTTAGTTTTAGGATTAAGGTTAGGGTTAGGGTTAGGGTGAGGGTGAGGTTTAGGGTTAGAGTTAGGTTTGCGGGAGGGTTACGGTGAGGTTTAGGGTTAGGGTTAGTGTTAGGGTTAGTTTGAGGGTGATTGTTAGGTTGAGGTTTAGAGATAGGGCTAACTTTAGGACTAGGGTTAGGGTGAGGGTGAGTGAGGGTTAGGTTGAGGGTTAGGACGGGGGTGAGTATTAGGGTTAGAGTGATGATTAGGTTTAGGGTTAGGCTTATTGTTAGGGTTAGGGTTAGTGTTATGGTGAGGGTGAGGGTGTGGGTGAGGGTTAGGGTTATGGTTAGGGTGGGGTTTAGGGTTAGGGTTAGGGTGAGGGTGAGGTTTAGGGTTAGATATAGGTTTAGGGGGAGGGTTATGGTGAGGGTTAAGTTTAGGGTTAGTGTTAGGGATAGGGTGAGGCTGAGGGTTCGGTCGAGGTTTAGGTTTAGGGTTAGGGTTTGGGTTAGGGTTAGTGTTAGGATGAGGGTAAGTGTTAGGGTGAGGGTTTGGGTTTGGGTGACGGTTAAGTTTTGGGTGAGGGTGAGGGTTAGTATTCGGGGTGGGGTTAGGGTTATTGTTAGTGTTATGGTTAAGGTTAAGTTTACGGTTAGGCTGAGGTTGAGGTTGAGGGTTAGGTTTAGGGTTAGGGTGAGGTTTAGGGTTCAGGTTAGGGTTAGGGTTAGGTTTAGGAGTAGGGTGAGGGTTTGGGTTAGGTTTAGGGTTACGGTGAAGGGGAGGGTTAGGATGAGGTTTAGGGTTAGGGTGAGGGTTAGGGTGAGGGTGAGGTTTAGAGTTCGACTTAGGGTAGGGGTGAGGGTTAGGTTGAGGGTTAGGGCTAGGGTTATTGTTAGGGTTAGGATTAGGGTGAGGGTTAGGTTGAGGTTTATGGTTAGGGTTATGCTTAGGATTAGGATTACTGTTATGATGAGGATGAGTGTGAGGGTTAGGGTTAGGTTTAGGCTTAGAGTTAGGCTGAGGGTTAAGGTGAGGGTAAGTTTTACGTTTAGGGTTAGGGTTAGGGTGAGGGTTAGGGTTAGGGTTAGAGTGAGGGTGAGGGTTCGATTGAGGGTTAGGTTTATTTTGAGGGTTATGGTTAGGGTGAGGGTTAGGTTTAGTGTTAGGTTTATTGTTAGGGTTAGGGTTAGGTTTAAGGTGAGGTTGAGGGTGAGGGTTAGATTTAGGTTTAGGGTGAGGTTTAGTTTTAGGTTTAGGGTTAGAGTTAGGGTTAGGGCGATGGTGAGGTTTAGGGTTAGATTTAGGGTTAGTGTTAGGGTTAGGTATAAGGTGAGGGTTAGGGTGAGGTTTAGAGTTCGGGTTAGGCTTAGGCTTAGGCTTAGGCTTTGGCCGAGAGTGAGGGTGAGGGTAAGGGTTAGGGTTAGGGTGAGGATTAGGGTTAGGTTTAGGGTGAGGGTTAGGATGAGGTTTAGTGTTAGGGTTAGGGCTAGGATTAGGTTTTGTGTTAGGGTTAGGGTTAGTTTTAGGGTTAGGGTTAGGGTTAGAGTGAGGTTTAGGGTTAGGGTTAGGCTTAGGCTTAGGCTTAGGGTTAGGTTTAGGGTTATTTTTAGTGTTATGGTTAGAGTTAAGTTTGCGATGAGGATGAGGCACAGGGTGAGGGTTTTATGGTTATTGTTAGGGTTAGGGTTACTGTTGTTAGGTTTAGGGTTAGAGTTACGTTCACATTGAGAGTGAGGGTGAGGGTGACATTAGGGTGAGGTTTACGGTGAGGTTTAGGGTTAGGGTTAGGTTTAGTGTAAGGGTGCTGGTGAGGTTTAGGGTTTGAGTTCAGGTTAGGGGGAGGGTTAGGGTGCGGGTTAGGGTTAGGTTTAGTGCTAGCATTAGGGTGAGGGTGAGGGTTAGGTTGAGGTTTAGGGATAGGGTTAGGGTTAGGATTAGGTTGAGGGTGAGAGTGAGGGTGAGGGTTAGTGTTAGGGTTAGGCTTAGGCTTAGGGTTAGGCTGAGGGTGAGGGTGGGGGTGAGGATTTGGTTTAGGGTGATCGTTAGGTTTAGGGTTAGTGTTATTATTAGGGTTAGGGTTAGAGTTACGGTGAGGCTGAGTGTGCTGGTGAGGGTTAGGGTTAGGGTCAGGGTGAGGTTTAGGGTTAGGTTTAGAGATAGGGTTAGGGTGAGGGTGAGGTTTAGGGTTAGAGTTAGGGTTAGTGATAGGGACAGGCTTAGGGTTAGGCTGAGGGTGAGGGTGGGGTTGAGGATTAGGTTTAGTATTAGTGTTAGGGTTAGGGTTCTAGTTAGTGTTACAGTTAGGTTTAGGGTTAGGATTAGTATTAAGTTTAAGGTGAGGGTGAGTGTGAGGGTTAATGTTATTGTTAGGGTTAGGATTAGGGTTAGGGTGAGGGTGAGTTTTATGGTTAGGGTTAGGTTTAGATTGAGGTTTAGGGTGAGGGTTAGTGTTAGGGTTAGTTTTAGGGTTAGGTTTGGGGTTAGTGTTAGGATTAGTGTTACTGTGACTGTGAGTGTGAGGCTTAGGGTTAGGGTTAGTGTTAGGCTGAGGCTGAGGGTGAAGTTGAGGGTTAGATTTAGGGTTAGGGTATGGTTTATGTTTAGAGTGAGGGTTAGAGTGAGGGTTAGGGTTAAGATTAGGGTTAGGGTATGTGCTAGGGTTAGGGATAGGGTTAGGGTTCGGGTTAGGGTGACTTTTAGTGTTATGTTTAGTGTCAGAGTTTGGGTTGGTGTGATGGTTTGGGTTAGGGTTAGAGTTACCGTGAGGGTGAGGTTTAGGGTTAGGTTTAGGCTTAGGGTTAGGGTTAGGTTTAAGGTTAAGGTAAGGGTAAGGGTGAGGGTGATGTTGAGGGTTAGGGTTAGGGTTAGGATGAGGTTTAGGGTTAGGGTTAGGGTTAGGGTCAGGGTAGGGTTTAGGGTTAGAGTTAGGGTTAGGGTTAGGGTTAGGGTTAGTGTGAGTGTTAGGGTTAGGGTTAGTGTTACAGTTAGGGTTATGGTGAGGGATAGTGTGAGGGTGAGGGTTAGAGTTAGTGTTAGGCTTTGGCTTTGGGTTCAGCTGAGGGTGAGGGTGAGGGTTAGGGTGAGGGTGAGGGTTAATGTTAGTGTTAGAGTTAGGGTTAGGGTTAGTGTTAGTGTTAGGGCTAGGGTGAGGGTTAGGATGAGGGTAAGGGTTAGGGTTAGGTTTAGGATTAGGATTAGGGTTAGTGTTAGTGTGAGTGCTTGTGTTAGGCTTAGGGTTAGGGTTAGGCTTAGCATTAAGCTCAGGGTGAGGGTGAGGGGTTAGGGTAAGCGTTCCGCTTAGGGTTATCATTTGGGTGAGAATTATGGTTCGGGTTAAGTTTAGGGTTAGGGTGAGGGTTAGGGTTAGGGTTACAGCGAAGGTGAGGCCTAGGGGTAGGTTGAAGTTTTGGGTTAGTATTAGGGATAGGGTGATGGTTAGGATTAGGTTTAGGGTGAGAGTTAGGATGAGGATTAGGTTTAGGATGGTGGTTAGGGTGAGGGCTAGGGTGAGGGTGAGGATTTGGGTTAGTGTTAGGGTGAGGTTTAGGGTTAGGGTGAGGGTTAGGATGAGGGTTAGGGTTACGGTGAGGGTTATGGTTAGGGTTAGAGTGAGGGTTATGTTTAGGATTATGGTTAGGGTGAGGGTTAGGTTTAGGGTTAGGGTGAGTGTTAGGATGAGGATTAGGGTTAGGATTATTTTTAGAGTGAGGGCTAGGGTGAGGGTGAGGGTTAGAATTAGTGTTAAGGTGAGGTTTAGTGTTAGGGTTATGGTGAGGGTTAGGGTTATGGTGAGGGTGAGGGTGAGGGTAATGGTGAGGGTTAGGGTTAGGGTTAGGGTGAGATTTAGGGTCAAGGTTAGGATTTGGATTAGGGTGAGTGTGAGGTTTAGAGTTAGAGTTATGTTTAGCGGGAGGGTTAGGATGTGGGTTCGGGTTAGGGTTAGTTTTAGGGTTAGGGTTAGGGTGAGGGTCAGGTTAAGGTTTAGGGTTAGGGTTAGGGTTAGTGTTAGGATTACTGTTAGGGTGAGGGTGAGTGTGAGGGTTAGGTTTAGGGTTTGGGTTAGGCTTAGTGTTAGGCTGAGTGTGAGGTTGAGGTGAGGGTTATGGTTAGGGTGAGGGTCGGGGGTAGGTTTAAGGTGAGGGTTAGAATTAGGATTAGGGTTAGCGTGTGGCTTAGTGTTAGGGTGAGGGTAAGGTTTTGGATCAGGTTTAGGGTTACAATTAGGGTTAGGGTGAGGGCTAAGGTGAGGGTGAGGGTTAGCATTAGGATTAGGGTCAGGTTTAGGGTTAGGGGTAGGGGTAGGGTTAGGGTCAGGGTTAGCGTTTGGGTTACGGTGAAGATGTGGGTTAGTTTTGAGCTGATGGTTAGGGTGAGGACTAAAGTGATGGTGAGGGTTAGGGTTAGGGTTAGGGTTAGGGTGAGGGTTAGGTTGAGGCTTAGGTTTAAGGTTAGTATTAGGATTAGGGTTAGGCTGAGGTTGAATGTGAGGGTTAGGGTTAGGGTTAGGCTTAGGCTTAGGGTTAGGCTGAAGGTGAGGGTGGGGATGAGGATTAGGTTTAGAGTGATGGTTCTCGTTATGGTTAGGTTGAGGGTTAGAATGAGGGTTAGAGTTAGGATTAGGGTTAGGGTGAGGGCTATGGTGAGTGTGAGGTTTAGGGTTAGTTTTAGGCTTAGGCTTAGGGTTAGGCTGAGGCTAAAGGTGAGGGTGAGGGTTAGGGTTAGGGTGATGTTTAGGGTTACGGTTAGGGTGAGTGTTAGGATGAGGGTTAGGTTTAGGGTTAGGGTTAGGGTTAGGGTGACGTTAGGTTTAGGGTGATGGTTAGCGTTAGTGTGAGGGTTAGTGTTATTATTAGTGTTACTGTTAGGTTGAGGGTAAGTGTTAGGGTAAGGTTTAGGTTTAGGGTGAGGTTTAGGATTAGCGATAAGGTTAGGGTTAGGGTCAACGTGAGGTTTAGGGTTAGAGTTAGTGTTAGGGTGAGGTTTTGGGTTAGGGTTAGGGTTAGGTTTAGTGTTAGGGTTAGGGTTAGGGTGAGGTTTAATAGGGGGTGAGGGTTAGTGTTAGGGTTAGGATGAGGGTTAGGGTTAGTGTGAGGGTTAGGGTGAGGGTGACAGTAAGGTTAAAGTTGAGGGTTAGGCTGAGAGTGAGGATTTCGGTAAGGGTGAGTGTTAGCATTAGGGTGAGGGTTACGGTTAGGTTTAGGTTGAGGGTGTGGTTTAGATTGAGGATTAATTTTAGGGTTAGTGTGAGGTTTAGGATCAGGGTGAAGGTGGGGGTTAGGATTAGATTTAGGCTTAGGCTTAGGCTTAGGGTAGGGTTATTGTTAGTGTTATGGTTAGCGTTAATTTTGTGGTGAGGGTGAGGCTGAAGGTGTGGTTTAGAGTTAGGGTTAGGGTTAGTGTTATTTTTAGTGTTAGGGCTAGAATTACGGTGACTTTGAGGGTGAGGATGAAGTTTAGTGTCAGGGTGAGTTTTAGGGTTAGGGTTAGGGTAAGGGTGAGGGTGAGGTTTAGGATTAGAGTTAGGGTTAGGGATAGGGTTAGGTTGATGGTTAGGGTTAGGGTTAGGGTTAGGGTGAGGTTTAGATTGAGGATTAGGGTTATGGTTAGGGTTAGTGTGAGGTTTAGGGTGAGGATAAGGGTTAGGGTTAGGGTGAGGGTGAGGGTAGGACTTAGGGTTAGGGTGAGGGCTAGTTTGAGGGTTAGGGGGGTTAGGGTTAGGATCAGGTTTAGAATTAGGGTGAGGGTAGGGTTAGTGTGAGGGTTAGTGTTAGGGTTAGGGTTAGTGGTAGTGTGAGTGTAAGTGTTTAGGGTGATGTTTAGGGTTAGGGTGAGGGTTATGGTTAGGTTGAGGGTTAGGGTTAGGGTCACGATTATTGTTAGGTTTATTGTTAGGGTTACGGTTACATTGAGGATGAGGGTGAGGGTTAGGGTCAGTGTTAGGGTGAGGTTTAGTGTTAGGGTTAGTGTTAGAATTAGGGTGAGGGTGAGGGTGAGGGTGAGGGTGAGGTTTAGGGTTAGATATAGGTTTAGAGTGTGAGTTAGGGTGAGGGTTAGGGTTAGGGTGAGGGTTAGGGTGGGGGTGACAATAAGGGTAAAGATGAGAGTTAGGCTGAGGGTGAGCGTTACAGTAAAGATGAGGGTTATGGTTAGGGTGAGAGTTAGGTTTAGGGTTAGGGTGAGGGTGAGGGTTAGATTGAGGATTAGTGTTAGGGTTAGTGTGAGCGGTAGTGTTAGCGTTAGGGTTAGTGTTAGGTTGAGGCTAAATATTAGGGTGACGTTTAAGGTTAAGGTGAGGGTTATGGTTAGGGTGAGGGTTAGGGTTATGGTTAGGGTTATTGTTAGTGTTAGGGTTATATGGTTACGGTGAGGGTGAGGGTGTGGTTTAGGGTTAGGTTTAGGATGAGGTTTAGCTTTCGGGTTAGTGTTAGAGTTAGGGTGAGGGTGAGGGTGAGTTTTATGGTTAGATTTAGGGTTAGTGTTAGAGTTAGGGATAGGGAGAGGGTTAGGCTTAGGCTTAGGCTTAAGCTTAGCCTTAGGCCGAGCATGAGGGGGAGGGATAGGGTTCAGTTTAGGGTGAGATTTAGGGTTTAGGGTTAGCGTGAGTTTTAGGATGAGGTGTAGGTATAGGAATAGGTTTAGGGTGAGGGCTAGGGTGAGGGTGAGGGTTAGGGTAAGGACAGGGTTACGTATAGGATTTGGGTTAGGGTGAGGGTGAGTTTGAGGGTTAGGGTTATGGTGAGGGTTAGGGTTAGGGTTAGGGTTAAGTTAGGATTAGGCTGAGGTGAGGGTAGGGGTGAGGATTAGGGTTATGATTATGGTTAGGGTTAGGGTTATTGTTAGTTTTATGGTTAGGGTTAAGTTTGCAGTGAGGGTGAGGCTGCTGGACAGGGTTAAGGTTAGGGTTAGGGTTAGGGTGATGGTTATGGTTAGGGTTATGGTTATTGTTAGCATTAGGGTTAGGGTGAGGGTTAGGATGAGCGTTAAGGTTAGGGTTAGGATTATGTGTAGTATGAGGGCTAGGGTGAGGATGAGGGTTAGCGTTAGTGTTTGGGTGAGGTTTACGGTTAGCGTTAGGGTTAGGATGAGGGTTAGGGTTACGGTGAGCGTGAGGTTTAATGTTAGGGTGAGGGTTAGGGTTAGGATTTGGGTTAGGGTTAGGGTGAGTTTTAGGGTTACATTTAGGGTTAGGGGGAGGGTTAGGTTGAGGGTTAGGGTTAATGTTAGGGTTAAGGTTAGGGTGAGGGTTAGCTTGGGGTTTAGGGTTAGGTTTAGGATTAGGATTAGCGTTAGGGTGAGTGTGAGGGTTAGGGTTAGGGTTAGGCTTAGGCTTAGGGTTAGGCTGAGGGTGTGGGTTGGGGTGAGGATTAGGGTGAGGTTGATGGTTAGGTTTAGGGTGAGGGTTAGGATGAGGGTTAGGTTTAGGATTAGGGTTAGGGACAGTGATAGGGTGAGGGTGAGTTTGTGTGTTAGGGTTAGGTTTAGGGTTAGGCTTTGGGTTAGGCTGAGGGTGAGGTTGAGTTTGAGGGTTAGGGTTAGGGTTAGGGTTAGGGTGAGTGTGAGGTTTAGGGTTAGAGTTAGGGTTAGGTTGAGGCTGAGGGTGAGGTTTTGGGTTAGGGTTAGTGTTAGGTTTAGGGTTAGGGTTAGGGTGAGGGTTAGTCTGTGGGTGAGGGTTAGGGTTATGTTTAGGATTAGGAATAGGGTTAGGGTTATGGTGAGTATGAGGGTTAGGGTTCCGGTTAGTGTTAAGCTGAGGTTTAGGGTGAGGGTGAGGTTAGGATGTGGGTTAGGGTTAAGTTTATGGGGAGGGTTAGTATGAGGGTTAGTGTTAGGATTAGGGATAGGGTGAGGGCTATGGTGAGGGTGAGGTTTAGGGTTAGGGTTAGGGTGTGGTTTAAAGTTAGGTTAAGTTTAGGGTTAGGGTGAGGGTGAGGTTTATGGTTAGAGTTAGGGTTAAGATGAGGCTGAGGTTGAGGGTTAGGGTTAGCGTTAGTATTAGGATTAGGATAAGGGTTAGAGTGAATGTCAGTGTTAGGGTTAGGGTTCAGGTTTGGCTTAGGCTTACATTGACGGTGAGGGTGAGGGTGAGGTTTAGGGTTAGCATTAGGGTTAGGGTGAAGGTGAATGTGTGTGTTAGGGTTAGGTTTAGCGTTAGACTTAGTGTTAGGCTGATGGTGAGGTTGAGGGTGAGGGTTAGGGTTAGTGCGAGGGTTATGTTAAGAGTTACAGGGAGGGATAGGATGAGGGTTAGGGTTAGGTTGAGGTTTAGGGTTAAGATTAGGGTTAGGGTGAGGGTGAGGGTTAGGGTTAGGGTAAGGGTTACTGTGAGGGTGAGGGTTAGGGTTAGGTTGAGGGTTAGGGTTAGGATTTGTGTTAGGCTGCGGGCTAAGATTAGGGTGAGGGTTAGGGTAAGGGTTTGGCTTAGGCTTAGGGTTAAGCTGAGCGTGAGGTTGAGGGTGAGCGTTAGGGTTAGGGTTAGTGTAAGTTTTAGTGTTAGGTTTAGGGTTAGAGTTCGGATTAGGGTGAGGGTGAGATTTAGGTGTAGAGTTAGTGTTAGGGTGAGGGTTAGGATTAGGGTGAGGGTTAGGGTGGGGGTGACAGTAAGGTTAAGGTGAGGGTTAGGCTGAGTGTGAGGGTTAGGGTTAGGTTGAGGGTTAGGGTTATGGGTAGGATGAGGGTGAGGGTTAGATTGAGGATTAGTGTTAAGGTTAGTGCTAGGTTTACCGTCAGGATGAGTGTTAGGGTTAGGGTTAGGTCTAGGGTCAGGTTGAGGTTTAGGGTTAGTGTTATGTTGAGGTTTAGGTTTAGGGTGATGGTTAGAGTAAGTGTGAGGCTTAGTGTTCAGATTACATTTAGTGATAAGCTGAGGGTAAGTGTTAGGGTGAGGGTTAGCTTTAGGGTGAGGCTTATGTTTAGGGTGAGGGTTAGGATTAGGATTAGGGTTTTGATTAGGTTTAGGGTTAGGGTTACCATTACGGTGAGGGTGAGGGTTAGGGTTAGAGTCAGAATTTGGATTAGGGTTAGTGTTAGGGTGAGGGTAAGTGTTAGGGTGAGGGTTAGGGTGAGGGTTATGGTTAGGGTGAGGGTCATGGTTAGGCTTAGGGTTACATTGACTGTGAGGGTTAGGGTTAGGTTGAGGGTTAGGGTTAGGTTTAGGGTGAGGTTAGGGTTAGGGTTAGTGTGAGGATTAGTGTTAGTTTTAGTGTAAGTGGTAGGGTGAGGGTAAGTGTTAGGGTGAGGTTCTGGGTTAGGGTGAGGATTATGGTTAGGTTGAGGGTTAGGGTTATTGTTAGGGTTAAGGGTAGGGCTAGAGTTAGTATTAGGGTAAGGGTGAGATTTAGGGTTAGAGTTAGGTTTAGTGTTAGGGTTAGGGTTAGGGTGAGGGTTAGGGTTAGGCTTAGGCTTAGGCTTAGGCTTAGGTCGAGCATGAGGGTGAGGGTTATGGTTCCGGTTAGGGTGAGGTTTAGGTTTATGTTTAGTGTCAGGTTTAGGATGAAGTTTAGGGTTAGGGTTATGGTTAGGTTGAGGGCTAGGGTGAGGGTTAGGGTTAGCGTTAGGGATAGGGTTAGGTTTAGGATTAGGGTTAGGGTGAAGGTGAGTGTGAGGCTTAGTGTTAGGGTTAGGGTTAGGCTTAGAGCTAGGGTAAGGGTTAGCGTTAGGGTTTGGGTTAGGGTACAGGTGAGGCTGAGGATTAGGGTTAGGTTTAGGGTTAGATTTAGGGTTAGGTTTAGGGTTAGAGTTAGTGTTATGGTTATGGTTAGGGTTAGGGTTATGGTGAGGGTTAGGTTTAGGTTTAGGGTTAAGCTGAGGGTGACTGTGTGGGTGAGGATTAGAATTAGGTTTAGGGTTAGGCTTAGGGTTAGGGTTATTGTTAGTGTTATGGTTACGGTTAAGTTTGCTGTGAGGGTGAGGCTGAGGCTGAGGGTTAGGGTTAGGGTTAGGGTTAGGGCTATTGTTAGGTTTAGAGCTAGAATTACGGTGAGGTTGAGGGTGAGGGTGAAGTTTAGGGTTAGGGTGAGTTTTAGGGTTAGGGTTAGGGTTAGGATGAGGGTTAGGGTTAGGGTTAGGGTTAGGGTGAGGTTAGGGTTCGGGTTAGTTTGAGGGTTCGTGTTGGGGTTAGGTTAATGTTAGGGTGAGGGTAAGTGTTAGCGTCAGGTTTTGGGATAGGGTGAGGTTTATGGTTAGGTTGAAGGTTAGGATTAGGGTTAGGTTTCTTGTTAGAGTTAGGTTTAGTGTTAAGGTTATGGTGAGGGTGAGGGTGAGTGATAGGGTAAGGTTTAGGGTGAGGTTTAGCGTTTGCGTTAGGGTTAGAGTTAGCTTTTTGGTGAGGGTGACGTTTAGGTTTAGAGTTAGGGTTAGGGTGAGGGTTAGGTTAGGGTTACGGTTAGGGTTAGTGTTAGGGTTAGGGTTAGGGTGAGAGTAGTAGGGTTAGGGTTAGGGTGAGAGTAGTAGGGTTAGGGTTAGGGTTAGGGATAGGTTTAGGATTAGGGTTAGGGTGAGGGTGAGGGTGTGTGTTAGGTTTAGGTTTAGGGTTAGGCTTAGAGTTAGGCTGAGGGTGAGGTTGAAGGTGAGGGTTAGGGTTAGGGTGAGGGCTTGGGTAAGGTTTAGGGGGAGCGTTAGGAAGAGTGTTAGGATTAAGATTAGTTTTAGGGTGAAGGCTAGGCTAAGGGTGAGCTTTAGCTTTAGGTTTAGGGTGAGGGTTAGGGTTAGGGTTAGGGTGAGAGTTAGGGTTCGGGTTAAGTTTAGTGTTAGGTTGAGGGTTAGGGTAAGGGTTATGTTGAGGGTGAGGGTCAGGTTTACGTTGAGGGTTAGGCTGAGGCTTAGGGTTAGGTTGAGGGTGAGGGTGGGGGTGAGTATTAGGGTTAGGGTGATGGTTAGGGTTAGGGTTAGGGTTATTGTTAGGGTTAGGGTTACAGTTATGTTGAGGGTGAGGGTGTGGGTGAGGGTTAGGGTTAGGGTTAGGGTGGGGTTTAGGGTTAGGGTTAGGGTGAGTGTGAGGGTGAGGTTTAGGGTTAGATATAGGTTTAGGGGGAGGGTTAGGGTGAGGGATAGGTTTAGGGTTATTGTTAGGGTTAAGGTGAGGTTGAGGGTTAAGTTTAGGCTTAGGGTTAGTGTTAGAGTGAGGTTTATGGTTAGGGTTTGGATGAGGTTTAGAGTTACTGTGAGGGTGGGGTTGCAGGTGAGTGTGAGGGTTAGATTGAGGATTAGTTTTAGGGTTAGAGTGAGTTTTATTATGAGAACGAGGGTTAGGGTAAGGGTGAGGGCTAGGGTGAGGGTGAGGGTTAGGGATAGGGTTAGGTTGAGGTTTAGGGTTAAGGTGGTGGTTAGGGTTAGTGTGAGGGTTGCTGTTAGGATTAGGGTTAGTTTTAGGGTGAGATTAAGGGTTAGAGTTAGGGTTAGGGTGAGAGTGAGTTTTAGGTTTAGAGTTAGGGTTGGGGGAGGGTTAGGGTGAGGGTTAGGGTTAGGGTTAGTGTTAGTGTTAGGGTTATGGTTAGGGTGAGGTTGAGTGTGAAGGTTAGGGTTAGGGTTAGGCTTAGGCTTAGGGTTAGGCTGAGGGTGAGGGTGAGGTTTAGGGTTAGGGTGAGGTTTAGGGTTAGGATTAGGGTCAGGGATAGGATGAGGTTTAGGGTTAGGATTAGGGTTAGGATGAGGGCAAGGGTGTGTGTGAGTGTTAGGGTTAGCATTATGGCAAGGTTTAGGATTAGGGTTAGGTTTAGGGTTAGGGTGAGTGTTAGGGTTAGGGTTATGGTGACGTTGAGTTTTTGGGTTAGGGTGAGGGTTAGGGTTAGGGTTAGGGTGAGGGTGAGGGTGAGGGTGAGGGTTAGGATTAGGGTTAGGGTTAGGGTTATTGTTAATGTTTTGGTTAAGTTAAGTTTTCGGTGAGGGCGAGGCTGAGGGTGATGGTTAGGGTTAGGTTTAGGTTTAGGGTGAGGGCTTGGGTTAAGTTTAGGGTTACGGTGAGGGTGAGTGTTAGGGTTAGTGTTAGGGATAGGCTTATTTTTAGGGTTAGGTTTACAGTTATGGTGATTGTGAGGGGGAGGGTGAGGTTTAGGGTTAGGGTGAAGGTGAGGTTTAGGGTTAGAAAAAGTGTTAGGGGGAGAGTTAGGGTTAGGTTTAGTGTTAGGCTTAGGGTTATTGTTAGGGTTAGTGTTAGAGTTATTGTGAGGGTGAGGGTGAGGGTGAGGTTTAGGGTTAGGGTAATGGTGAGATTTAGGGTTAGAGTTAGTGTTAGAGAGACAGTTAGGGTGAGGGTTATCTTAGGTTTAGTGTTAGGGTTTGGGTTAGAGTTAGGGTTAGTTTGAGGTTTAGGGTTAGGTTTAGGTTTAGGTTTAGGATTAGGGTTATGGTGAGGGTGAGTGTGAGGGTTAGGGATAGGTTTAGGCTTAGGCTTAGGGTTAGGCTCTGGGTGAGAGTAGGGTAAGGATTAGATTTTGGCTGATGGTTAGGGTTAGTGTTAGGTTTAGGGTTATGATAAGGTTAGGGTTAGGATTAGGGTTAGGGTGAGGGCTAGGGTGAGGGTGAGGGTTAGTGTGAGGGTTTGGCTTAGGCTTTAGGGTTAGGCTGTTGGTGGGATTGAGGGTGAGGTTTTGGGTTAGGGTGATGCTCAGGATTATGTTCAGGGTTAAGGTTAGTATGAGGGTTAGGGTTAGGGTGAGGGTTAGCGTCAGAGTTACCTTAAGGGTAAAGCTGAGAGTTAGGCTGAGTGTGAGGATTAATGTAAGGTCTAGGGTTAGGTTTAGGGTTAGGGTTAGGGTGAGGGTGAGGTTAAGATTGATGCTTAGGTTTAGGGTTAGTGTGAGGTTTAGAGTGAGGATGAGGGTTAGGGTTAGGGTGAGGGCTAGGTTTAGGGTGAGGGTTAGGGTTAGGCTTAGGGTGAGGTTTAATATTAGGGTGATGTTTAGGTTTAGTGTGAGTGTTAGTGTTAGGGTTAGGGTTAGTGTTAGGGTGAGGGTAAGTGTTACTTTGAGGGTTAGGTTTAGGGTGAGGGTTATGGTTAGAATGAATGTTAGGGTTAGGGTTAGGGTTATTGTTAGGGTAGGGTTAGGGTTACATTTATGGTGAGGGTGAGGGTTAGGGTTAGGGTGTGGTTTATGTTTAGGGTTAGAGTTAGAGTTAGGGTTAGGGTGAGGGTGAAGTTTAGGGTTAGATTTATCGTTAGTGATAGGGTTAGGGTTACGGTGAGGGTCAGTGTGAGGGTTAGGGTTAGGCTTAAGCTTAGGGTTAGGCTTAGGCTTAGACCAAGCGTGAGTGTGAGGGTTATGGTTAGGAGTAGTGTTACACTTAGGGTTAGGGTGAGAGTTAGTGTTAGTGTTAGGGGTAGGGTTAGGGTGAAGGTGAGCATTAGGGTTAGGATTAGGATTAGGATTAAGTTGAGGGTAAGTGTGAGGGTTAGTGTTAGGGTTAGGGTTAGGGTGAGTGTGAGGGTTAGGGTTAGGGTTAGGGTGAGGTTTAGGGTTAGGGTTAGTGTTAGGGGTAGGGTTAGGGTGAGGGTTAGGATGAGGGTGAGGGTTAGGGTTAGGGTTAGGATTACGATTAGGGGTAGTGTTAGGGTGAGTGCTTGGGTTAGGTTTAGGTTTAGGATTAGGCTTAGCATTAAGCTGAGGTTGAGGGTGAGGGTTAGTGTTAGGGTGAGAGTTAGGGTGAGGGTGAGGGTTAGGCTTAGGGTTAGGATTAAGATTAGGGTAAGGGTTAGGGTGAGTGTGAGGTTTAGGGTTAGGGTTAGGGTGACAGTATGTATTAGGGTGAGGGTTAGATTTAGTGTGAAGGATATGGTTAGGATGAGGGTTAGGGTTAGGCTTATTGTTAGGGTTAGGATTAGGCTTATGGTTACTGTGAGGGTGAGGGTGAAGGTTAGGTTGAGGTTTAGGTTTAGAGTTAGGGTTAGAGTTAGGGTTAGGGTTAGGGTTAGTGTTAGGTTTATGGTTAGGTTGTGACTTAGCTTGAGGTTGAGGGTTAGGGTTAAGTTTAGGATTAGGACTAGGGTTAAGGTGAGGGTGAGTGTGAGGGTTAGGGTTAGGGTTTGGGTTAGCATTAGAGTTAGGGTGAGGGTGAGGGTTGGGGTTAGGGTTAGAGTAACGGTTAGGGTGAGGGTTAGGCTTAGGCTTAGGTTTAGGGTGTTGCTTAGGGTGAGGTTGAGGGTTAGGGTGAGGGTTAGGCTGAGGGTTAGGATTAGGGTTAGTGTTAGGGTTAGAGTTGGGGTTAGGCTTAGGCTTAGTGTTAGGCGGAGGGTCAGGGTGAGGGTGAGGTATAGGGTTAGGTTAGGGTGAGGTTTAGGGTTAGATTTAGCATTAGATTGAGAGCTAGTTTGAGGGTTAGGGTTAGGGTTCTTGTTAGGTTTAGGGTGATGGTGTGTGTGAGGGATATGGTTAGTCTTAGGCTTAGGCTTAGGCTTAAGGCCAAGCGTGAGGTTGAGTGTGAGGGTTAGGGATAGTGTCAGGGTTAGGGTTTTAGGGTTAGGGTGAGGGTTATGATGAGGTTTAGGGTTAGGATGAGGGTTAGGCTGAGGGCTAGAGTGAGGTGAGGCTTATGGTTAGCGTTTGGGTGAGGTTTAGGGTTTGGGTTATTGTTAGTGTTAGGGTTAGGGTTAAGTTCAGTGTTAGGGTGAGGGTAATGATTAGGTTTAGGTTTAGGGTGAGGTTTAGGGTTAGGGTTAGGGTGAGGGTGAGGTTTAGGGTTAGGATTAGGGTGAGTTTTAGGATGAGGTTTACGGTTAGGATTAGGGTTAGGGTACGGGCTAGGGTGAGGTTTCGTGTTAAATTTAGAGTTAGGGGGAGGGTTAGGGGTAGGGTTAGGCTTAGGTTTATTGTTAGGGTTAGGGTGAGGGTTAGGTTGAAGTTTAGGGATAGGTTTAGGGTTAGGATTAGGGTTAGGGTGAGGCTGAGAGTGAGGGTTAGTGCTAGGGTTAGGCTTAGGCTTAGGGTAAGGCTGAGGGTGAGTGTGGGGTTGAGAATTAGGATTAAGGTGATAGTTAGGTTTAGGCTTAGTGTTATTGTTTGGGTTAGGGTTAGAGTAACTGTGGGTGAGGGTGCGGGTGAGGTTTAGGATTAGAGTTGGGATTAGGGGGAGAGTTAGTGTGAGGTTTACAGTTAGGGTTAGTGTTAGGGTTTGGGTGAGGCTTAGGATTAGTGTTAGGGCTATTATTAGGGTAAGGTTTATGTTTATGGTTATGGTTAGGTTGAGGGTTAGAGTTAGTTTTAGGGTGAGGTTTAGGGTTTGGGTTAGGGTTAGAGTTAGGGTGAGGGTGAGGGTGAGGTTTAGGGTTAGAGTCAGGGTTAGGATCAGCGTTAGGTTGAGGGTTAGGTTTAGGGTTAGGATTAGGGTTAGGGTGAATGTGACTGTGTGGGTTAGGTTTAGGTTTAGATTTTGGCTTAGGGTTAGGCTGAGGGTGAGGGTCAGGGTTAGGGTTAGTGTTAGGTATAGGGTTAGGGTTAGGGGTAGGTTAGGGTTAGGATTAGTTTGAGGGTTAGTGTTAGGGTTAGGGTTAGGGCAAGGATGAGGGTAAGTGTGAGGGTGAGGTTTATGGTTAGGGTGAGTACTATGGTTAGGGTGAGGGTTAGGGTTATTGTTAGGGTTAGGGTTAGGGTTAAAGTTAGGGTTGGGGTGAGGGTGAGATTTAGGGTTAGAGTTAGGGTTAGTGTTATGGTTAAGATGAGGTTTAGTGTTAGGGTTAGGGTTAGGGTGAGGGGTAGGGTTAGGTTTAGGATTAGGTTTAGGGTGAGGGTGAGGGTGGGGCTTAGGTTTAGGGTTAGGGTTAGGCTTAGAGTTAGGGTGAAGTTTAGGGTTAGGGTTTAGGTTAGGGTGCAGGTGAGGCTGAGGATTAGGGTAGGTTTAGAGTTAGATTTAGGGTTAGGTTTAGGGTTAGGGTTAGTGTTATGGTTAGGGTTAGGTTTAGGGTTATGGTGAGGGTGAGGGTTAGGGTTAGGCTTAGAGTTAGGCTGAGGGTGACTGTGGGGGTGAGGATTAGAGTTAGGGTTAGGCTTAGGCTTAGGGTTAGGGTTATTGTTAGTGTTATGGTTAGGGTTAACTTTGTGGTGAGGGTGAGGCTGCGGGTGAGGGTTAGAGTTAGTGTTAGGGTTAGTGTTATTTTTAGGGTTATGGCTAAAGTTACGGTGAGGTTGAGAGTGAGGGTGAAAGTTAGGGTTAGGATGAGTTTTAGGGTGAGGCTTAGGGTTAGGGTGAGGGTGAGGTTTAGGGTTAGAGTTAGGGTTAGTTTTAGTGTTAGGGTGACGTTTCTGGTCAGGGTTAGGGTTGGGGTTATGGTGAGGGTGAGGTTTAGAGTTAGAGTTAGGGTTAGGTTGAAGCTGAGGGTGAGGGTTAGGGTTAGGGTTAGTTTTAGGTTTAGGGTTAGGATTAGGGTGAGGCTTAGGATGAGGGCGAGGTTTAGGGTGAAGTTTAGGATTAGGATTAGGGTTAGGGTTAGGGTTAGGATTAGGGTTAGGCTTAGGATTAGGCTAAGGGTGAGCTTTAGGGCTAGAGTTAGGGTTACGGACAAGGTTAGATTTAAGGTTAGGTTTAGGGTTAGGGTTACGGTGAGAGTTAGGTGGTGTGTTAGGTTTAGGGTTAAGTATAGGATTAGGGTTAGAGTGAGGGGGAGTGTGTGTGTTAGGATTAGGTTTAGGCTTAGGCTTAGGGTTAGGCTGAGGGTGAGGTTGAGCGTGCGGTTTAGGGTTAGGGGAAGGATTAGGATGAGGTGTAGGGTTAGGATGAGGGTTAGGGTAAGGGCTAGGGTGAGGGTGAGGTTTAGATTTATTGTTAGGGTGAAGTTTAGGGTTAGGGTTAGGGTTAGGGTTAGGGTGAGGGTGAGGTTTAGGTTTATAGTTAGGGATAGGGTGAGGCTGAGGTTGAGGGTCAGGGTTAGGGTTAGTGTTAGGTGTAGGGTTAGGGTTAGGGTGAGTGTTAGTCTGAGTGTGAGGATGAGGGTTAGGGTTAGGATTAGGATTAGCATTAGTGTTAGATTGAGTGTGAGTTTTGCGGTTAGGACTAGGGTTAGGGTTAGGCTTAGGGTTAGGCTGAGGATTAGGGTAAGGGTCAGGGTTAGGGTTAGGGTGAGCATTAGGGTTAGGGTTATGGGGAGGGATTTGATGAGGGTTAGGGTTAGGATTCGGGTTATGGTGAGGGCTAGGGTTAGGGTGAGTGTGAGGGTTAGGGTTAGGGATAGGCTTATGCTTAGGGTTAGGTTGAGGGTGAGGGGGGTCAGGATTAGGGTTAGGGTGATGGTTAGATTTAGGGTTAGGGGGAGGGTTAGGATGAGGGTTAGGGTTAGTATTAGGGTTAGGGTGAGGGATAGGTTGAGGTTGAGGTTTAGGGTTAGTGTTAGGGTGAGAGTTAGTGTTAGGGTTAGGGTGAGAGTAGGATTCGGGTTAAGTTTAGAGTTAGGGTGAGGCTTAGGGTAAGAGTTACGGTGAGGTTGAGGGTTAGGGTTAGGTTGAGGTTTAGGGTTAAAAGTCGGGTTAGGGTGAGGGTGACGGTTAGGGTTAGGGTAAGGGTTACGTTGAGGGTGAGGGTTAGGGTTAGGTTGAGGGTTAGGGTTACGATTTGTGTTAGGGTGAAGGCTAGGGTGAGGGTGAGGGTTAGGGTTAGGGTTAGTGTGAGGTTTAGTGTTAGGGTTAGGGTTAGAGTTAGGATTAGGTTGAGGGTGAGGTTTAGGGGTAAAGTTAGTGTTAGGGTCAGGTTTAGGCTTAGGGTGAGGGTTAGTGTGGTGGTGACAGTAAGGGAAAGGTGAGGGTTAGGCTGAGGGTGAGGGTTACGGTAAGGGTGAGGGTTAGGGTTAGGGTGAGGGATAGGGTTAGGGTTAGTGTGAGGGTGAGGGTTAGATTGAGGATTAGGGTTAGGGTTAGGGTTAGGGCTAGGGTTAGGTTGAGGTTTAGGGTTAGTGTTAGGGTGAGGTTTAGGTTTAGGGTGATGGTTATTGTTACTGTGAGTATTAGTGTTCGGGTTACGGTTAGTGTTAAGTTGAGGGTAAGTGTTAGGGTGAGGGTTAGGTTTAGGGTGAGGGTAATGTTTAGGGTGAGGGTTAGGTTTAGGGTGTTTGTTAGGGTTAGGGTTAGGGTTACGGTGAGGGTGAGGGTTAGGTTTAGGTTTAGGATTAGGATTAGGGTTAGGGCTAGGGTGCGGGTAAGTGTTAGTGTGAGGGTTAGGGTGAGGGTGAGGGTTATGGTTAGGGCGAGGGTGAGGGTTAGGTTTAGAATTACCTTGAGCGTGAGTGTTAGGTATAGGTTGAGGGTTAGGGTTAGGGTTAGGGTTAGAGTTAGTGTGAGGGTTAATGTTATGGTTAGGGTTAGTGGTAGGGTGAGGATAAGTGTTAAGGTGAGGTTTAGGGTTAGGGTGAGGATTATGTTTAGGGTGAGGGTTAGGGTTATTGTTAGGGTTAGTGTTACATTTAGAGTTAGTGTTAGGGTGAGGGTGAGATTTAGTGTTAGAATTAGGGTTAGTGTTAGGGTTAGGGTTAGGGTGCGGGTTAGGCTTAGGCTTAGGCTTAGGCTTAGGCTTAGGCCGAGCTTGAGGGTGAGGGTTAGGATTCACGTTAGGGTGAGGGTTAGGGTTATGTTTAGTGTCAGGTTTAGGATGAGGTTTAGGGTTAGGGTTAGGCTTATGGTGAGGGCTAGGGTGAGGGTTAGGGTGAGGGTTAGGGTTAGGGATAGGGTTAGGTTTAGGATTAGGGTTAGGGTGAGGGTGAGTGTGAGGCTTAGGGTTAGGGATAGGGTTAGGCTTAGAGTTAGGGTGAGGGTTAGGTTTCAGGTTTGAGTTTGGGTGCAGGTGAGGCTGAGGATTAGGGTTAGGTTTAGGGTTAGATTTAGGGTTAGGTTTAGGCTTAGGTTTATTTTTAGTGTTAGGTTTGTGGTGAGGGTTAGGTTTAGGTTTAGTGTTAGGCTGAGGGTGACTGTGGGGGTGAGGATTAGAGTTTGGTTTACGGTTAGGCTTAGTTTTAGGGTTATGTTTAGTGTTATGGTTAGGGTTAAGTTTGCAGTGAGGGTGAGGCTGAGGTTGAGGTTTAGGGTTAGGGTTAGAGTTAGTGTTATTGTTAGGGTTAGGGCTAGAATTACAGTGAGTTGAGGGTGAGGATGAAGGTTAGGGTTAGGTTGAGTATTAGGGTCAGGGTTAGGGTCAGGGTGCGGGTGAGATTTAGGGTTAGAGTAAGGGTTAGGGTTAGGGTTAGGGTGAGGTTGTGGGTTAGGGTTAGGGATGGTGTTATGTGAGGGTGAGGTTTAGTGTTAGAGTTAGGGTTAGGGTGTGGCTAAGGGTAAGGCTTAGGGTTAGGGTTAGTGTTAGGTTTAGGGTTAGGGTTAGGGTGAGGGTTAGGGTTAGAGTTAGGTTTAAGTTTAGGCTTAGGGTTAGGCTGATTGTGAGGGTGAGTGTGAGGGTTAGGGTTAGGATGATGGTTAGGTTTAGGGTTATGGGGAGTGTTAAGATGAATGTTAGGGTTAGGATTAGGGTTAGGGTGAGGTTAGGGTTAGGGTTATGAGGAGTGTTAGGATGAATTTTAGGGTTAGGATTAGGGTTAGGGTGAGGGTTAGGGTGAGGGTGAGTTTTAGGGTTAGGGTTAGGGTTAGGATTAGGGTGAATGTTAGGTTTAGGTTTAGAGTTAAGCTTAAGGTGAGGCTGAGGGTGAGGGTGAGGGTTGGGGTTAGGATTAGGATTAGGGTAAGCGTTAGGATGAGTGTGAGTGGATAAGGGTTAGGGTTACACTGAGGATGAGGTTGAGGGTGAGGGTAAGGTTTAGGATTAGGGTTAGGGTGAGGGTGAGTGTGTGGTAGGATTAGGCTTAGGGTTAGGGTGAGGGTGAGGTTGATGGTGAGGGTTAGGGTTAGGGTTATTGTTTGGGTAAGGGTTAGGGGGAGGGTTAGGATGAGGGTTAGGGTCAGGCTTAGGCTTAGGGTTCGGTTGAGGGAGAGGGTCAGGGTGAGGATTAGTTTTAGGTTGAGGGTTAGGTTTAGGGTTAGCTTGAGAATTAGGATTCAGGTTAAGTTTCGGGTTAGGCTGATGGTTAGGGCTAGGTTTAGGGTGAGGGTTAGATTTAGGGTTAGGGTGAGGGTTAGGATGAGGATTAGGGTAACGATTAGGGTTAGGTTGAGGGCTAGGGTGAGGGTGAGGATTAGGGTTAGTGTTAGGGTAAGGTTTAAGGTTAGGGTTAGGTTTAGGGTGAGGGTTATGTTGACGGTTAGGGTTACGGTGAGGGTGAGTGTTAGGGTTAGGGTGAGGGTGAGTGTTAGCATTAGGGTTAGGGTTAGGATTAGGTTTAGGGTTAGGATTAGTATTATTGTTAGGGTTAGGGTTAGAATTATGGTGAGTTTGAGGGTGAGGGTGAGGGTTAGGTTTAGGGTTAGGGTGAGGTTTAGGTTTAGGGGTAGGATTAGGGTTAGCGTGATGGTAAGGTTTAGGGTTAGGTTTAGGGTTAGTTGGAGGGTTAGGTCGAGGGTTAGATTTAGGGTTAGTTTTAGGGTTAAGGTTAGGGTGAGGGTTAGGTTGAGGGTTAGGTTGAGGGTTAGTGTTAGAGTTAGGGCTAGGATTAGGGTTAGGGTTAGGGTTAGGATGAGGATTAGGGTGAGTGGTAGGATTAGGGTAAAGGTGAGGTTTAGGATGAGGTTTTCGATTAGGGTTAGGGTTAGGGTTAGAGTGAGGTTTAGGGTTAGGGTTTGGGTTAGGCTTAGAGTTACTGTGAGGGTGAGGGTGCAGGTGAGTGTGAGGGTTAGGGTTAGCTTTAGGGTTAGGCTTAGGATTAGGCTTAGGATTATGCCGAGGGTGAGGGTGGGAATGAGGGTTAGGGTTAGGGTGAGGGTTAGTTTTAGGGTTATGGGGAGGGTTAGGATGAGGGTTAGGGTTAGGATTAGGGTTAGGGTGAGGGCTAGGTTGAGGGTGAGTTTTAGGGTTAGGGTTAGGGTGAGGTTTAGGGTTAGGGTTTTGGATAGGGTTAGAGTTACTGTGAGGGTGAGGGTGCGGGTGAGTGTGAGGGTGAGGGTGAGGTTTAGGTTTAGTGTTAGGGTGAGAGTTAGGGTTCAGGTTAAGTTTAGGGTTAGGTTGAGTGTTAGGGTAGGCTTAAGTTGAGCGTGAGGGTCAGGGTTAGGTTGAGGGTTAGGGTTAGGTTTAGGGTTAGGGTGAGTTTCAGAGTTAGGGTTAGGGTGAGGGTTAGGATGAGGCTTAGAGTGAGGATTAGGGTTAGGTTGAGGGCTAGGGTGAGGGTGAGAGTTATGGTTAGTGTTAGGGTGAGGTTTAGGTTTAGGGTTAGGTTAGGGTTAGGTTGAGGGTTAGAGTTTGGATTAGGGTTACGGTGAGTGTGATGTTTAGGGTTAGAATTAGGGTTAGGGGGAGGGTTAGGTTGAGGGTGAGGGTTAGGGTTAGTGTTAGGTTAGGGTTAGGGTGAGGATTAGGGTTAGGATTAGGGTCAGGGTGAGGGTGAGGGTTAGGTTTGGGGTCAGAGTTAGGGTTAAGATTAGGGATAGGATTAGGGTTAGGGTGAGTGTCAGTGTGTTTGTTAGGGTTAGGTTTAGGCTTAAGCTTAGGGTTAGGCTGACGGTGAGTTTGAGAGTGAGGGTTAGGGTTAGGTTGAGGGTTAGTGTTAGGTTTAGGGGGAGTGTGAGGATGAGGGTCAGGGTTAGGTTTAGTGTTAGTGTAAGGGCTAGGGTGAGGTTGAGGTTTAGGGTTTAGGGTTTGTGTTAGGGTTAGGTTTAGTGTGAGGTTTAGTGTTAGAGTTAGGGTTAGGATAAGGCTCAGGGTGAGGGTTAGGGTTAGGGTTAGTGTTAGGGTTAGTTTGAGGGTTAGGGTGAGGGTGAGGTTTAGGGTTAGGTTTAGGATTAGGATTAGGGTTTTGGTTAGGGTGAGTGTGAGGGTTAGGGTTAGGGTTAGTGTTAGGCTTAGGGTGAGGGTGAGGGTGAGGGTGAGGGTTAGGGTTAGGTTGAGGGTTAGGTTTAGGTTTAGTGTGAGAGTTAGCTTTAGGTTAAGTTTAGGGTTAGGGTGAGGATTAGGGTTAGGATTAGCGTTAGGGTGAGGGTTAGGGTTAGTTTTAGGGTAAGGTTTATGGTTAGGGTTAGGGTTCGGGTGAGGGTTAGGGTTAGGATTAGGGTTAGGGTGAGGGTGAGTGTTAGGATTAGGGTTAGGATTAGTGTTAGGGTTTGGTTTAGGGTTGGGATTATTGTTATTGTTAGAGTTAGGGTTAGAGTTATGGTGAGTGGGAGGGTGAGGGTTAGGAATAGGATTAGTGTTAGTGTTAGGGTGAGTTTGAGGTTTAGGGTTAGGATTAGGGTTAGGCTAAGTTTTAGGCTGAGGGTGATGGTGAGGGTGCGGATTATTGTTAGGGTGAGGGTTAGGGTTATTGTTAGGGTGAGGGTTAGGATGAGGTTTAGAATTATTATTAGGGTTAGGTTGAGTGCTAGGGTGAGGGTGAGAGATAGGGTTAGTGTTATGGTGAGGTTTAGGTTTAGGGTTAGTGTTAGGGTTAGGTTGAGGGTTAGTGTTTTGATTAGGGTTAGGGTGAGTGTGAGGTTTAGGGTTAGAGTTAGGTTTAGGGGGAGGGTTAGGTTGAGGGTTAGTGTTAGGGTTAGTGTTAGTGTTAGGGTTAGGGTTATTGTTAGTGTTATGGTTAGGGTTAAGTTTGCAGTGAGGTTGAGGCTGAGGTTGAGTGTTATGATTAGTGTTAGGGTGAATGTTAGGGTTACTCTTATTTTTCGGTTTAAGGTTAGAATTACAGTGAAGTTGAGGGTGAGTGTGAGGGTTAGGGTTAGAATGAGGTTTAGGATTAGGGTTAGGGTTAGGGTGAGGGTGAGGTTTAGGGTTAGAGTTAGGGTTTGGGGGAGGGATAGAGTGAGGTTTAGGGTTGGGGTTAGTGTTAGGTTTAGGGTGAGCGTGAGTGTGTGGGTTAAGTTGAGGGTTAGACTTAGGCTTAGGTTTAGGCTAAGGGTCAGGGAGATGGTTAGGGTTAGGGTTAGTGTTATTGTTAGGGTAAGGGTTAGAGTTACAGTGAGGGTGAGGGTGCTGGTGAGAGTTAGGGTTAGGGTTAGTGTTGGGTTTAGGGTTAGGGTATGAGTTAGGGTTAGAGTTACTGTGAGGGTGAGGTTGCGGTTGAGTGTGAGGGTTAGGGTTAGTTTTAGGGTTAGGATTAGGGTGAGGGCTAGGGAGACGTTTAGGGTTAGGTTTGTGGTTAGATTTAGGGTTAGGGTGATGTGAGGTTTAGGGTTAGATTTAGGGTTAGGGTGAAGCTGAGGGTGAGGATTAGGGTTAGGGTTAGTGTTATGGTTAGGTTAGGGTTAGGGTGAGGTTAGGGGGAGGGGGAGGTTTAGGGTTAGGGTTAGGATTAGTGTTAGGGTTTGGGTGAGTGTGAGGGATAGGGTTAGGGTTAGGGTTAGGGTGAGGGTTAGGGTTAGGGATAGGGTGAGAGTTAGGGTTCTGATAAGTTTAGGGTTAGGGTGAGGATTAGGGTTAGGATTAGGTTTAGGTTTGGGGCTAGGGTGATGGTGAGGGTGAGGGTTAGTTTTAGGGTAAGGTTTATGGTTAGGGTTAGGGTTTGGGTGAGGGTTAGGATGAGGGTTAGCATTGCGGTGAGGGTGAGGTTTAGGGGTAGGTGGAGGGTTAGATTTATGATTAGGGTTAGGGTGAGGGTGAGTGTTAGGATTATTGTTAGGATTAGGATTTGGATTAGGGTTAGTGTGAGTGTGAGGTTTAGGGTTAGGGTTAGGGATAGGCTTAGGTTTAGTCTGAGGGTGATGGTGAGTGTGAGGGTTATTGTTAGGGTGAGGGTTAGGGTTAGGTTGAGAGTTAGGGTTCGGGTTAAGTTTAGGGTTAGAGTGAGGTTTAGGGTAAGGGTTAAAGTGTGGGTTAAGGTTAATGTTAGTGTGAGGAGTAGGATGAGGTTTAGGGTTAGGATTAGTCTTAGAATGAGGGCTAGGGTGAGGGTGAGGTTTAGGGTTAGTGTTAGGGTGACGTTTAGGTTTAGGTTTAGGGTTAGGGTAAGGGTGAGGGTGAGGTTTAAGATTAGAGATAGGGTTAGGGTGAGGTTGAGGGTGAAGGTTAGGGTTAGTGTTAGTGTTAGATTTAGGGTTTCGGTGAGGGTTAGGGTGAGGGTGAGTGTTAGCCTTGGTGTTAGGAATAGGATTAGGGTACGGGTTAGGGTGAGTGTAAGGGTTAGTGTCACGGTGAGCGTGAGTGTTAGGGTTAGGTTGAGGGTTAGGGTTAGGCTTACGATTAGGGTGAGGGTGAGAGTGAGGATTAGGGTTAGGGTAAGGGTTAGGTGTAGGGTTAGAGTGAGAGTTAGGGTTCGAGTTTAGGGTTTGGGTGTGATTTAGGGTTAGAATTATGTTGAGTTTGAAGGTTAGGCTTAGTTTGAGGGTTAGGGTTAGGCTTAGGATTAGGGTGAGTGTTAGGGTTAGGGTTAGGCTGAGGTTTAGGGTGAGGTTTTGGATTACGGTTAGGGTGAGTGTGAGGTTTTGGGTTAGAGTTAGGTTTAGGGGCAGGGTTAGGGAGAGTTTTTGGGTTAGAGTTAGTGTTATGGTTAGGGTGAGGGTTAGGGTTTGGGTTAGGGTTATTGTTAGTGTTATGGTTAGGGTTAAGTTTGTGGTGAGGGCGAGGCTGAGGGTGGGAGTTATGTTTAGTGTTAGGTTTAGGGTGAGGTTTAGGGTTAGGGTTAGGGTAAGGGTTAGGGTGAGTGTGAGGTTTAGGGTTAGATTTAGGGTTAGGGTTAGGATTAGGGTTAGGGTGAGGGTTAGGTTGAAGGCTAGGGTGTCGTTGAGGGTTATGGTAAGTGTTAGGGTTAAGTTTAGGGTGAGGGTTAGCTTGAGGTTTAGGGTTAGGGTTAGGATTAAGGTTAGGATGAGGATTAGGGTGAGTGTGAGGTTTAGGTTTAGGGTTAAGCTTAGGTGTAGGCTGAGGGTTAGGTTGAGCGTGAGGTTAGTGTTAGGGGTTAGGGTTAGGGTGAGAGTTATGGGTAGTGTTAGGGTGAAAGATAGGTTTCAAGTTAAGTTTTGGGTTAGCGTTAGGTTTAAGGTGATGGTTAGGATGAGGATTAGGGTTAGGATTAGGTTTAGGGTGAGGGCTAGGGTGAAGGTGAGGGTTAGGGTTAGTGTTTTGGTGAGGTTTAGGGTTAGGGTTAGTGTTAGGATGAGGGTTAGGGTTACGGTGAGTGTGAGGGTTAGGGTTAGCGTAAGGGTTAGGGTAAGCATTTGGGTTAGGGTTAGGGTGAGTTTTAGGGTTACATTTAGGGTTAGGTCGAGGGGTAGGGTTAAGTTTAGTGTTAGGGTTAAGGTTAGGGTGAGTGTTAGCTTGAGGTTTAGGGTTATTTTTAGGGTTAGGGTTAGGATTAGAGTTAGGGTGAGGGTGAGTGTGAGGGTTAAGTTGAGGGTGATTGTTAGCTTGAGGTTTTGGGTTAGGCTGAGGGTGAGGGTGGGGTGAAGATTAGGGGAAGGGTGAGGGTGAGTGTGAGGGTTAGGGTTAGGGTTAGGCTTAGGCTTAGGGTTAGGCTGAGGGTGAGGGTGGGGGTGAGGATTAGGGTTAGGGTGATGGTTATGGTTAGGGTTAAGGTGAGGGTTGGGATGAGGGTTAGGTTTAGGATTAGGGTTAGGGAGAGGACTTGGGTGAGGGTTAGGGTAAGGGTTAGGCTTAGGCTTACAGTTAAGCTGAGCGTGAGGTTGAGGGTAAGTTTTAGGTTTAGGGTGATGGTTAGGTTTACGGTTAGGGTGAGGGTTAGGATGAGGTTTAGGGTTAGGGTGAGGATGATGGTAAGTGTAAAGGTGAGGTTTAGGCTGAGGGTGAGGGTTAAGATAAAGTTGAGTGTTAGGGTTAGGGTTAGGGTTAGGGTGAGTGTTAGATTGAGGTTTAGGTTTAGGGTTAGGGCTAGTGTGAGGTTTAGGGTGAGGTTGAGGGTTAGGGTTAGGGTGAGGGTGAGGATTAGACATCTGGTTAAGGTGAGGGCTTGGATGAGGGTTAGGGTTAGAGTTAGGGTTAGGGTTAGGGTGAGGTTTAGGATTAGGGTGAGGATTAGGGTTAGTGTGAGGGTTAGTGTTAGGGTTAGGGTTAGTGTTACGTTGAGGGTAACTGTTAGGGTGAGGGTGAGGCTTATGGTTAGGGTGAGGGTTAGGGTTAGGGTTAGAGTAATTTTTAGGTTTAGGATTACGGTTACAGTGAGGGTGAGAGTTAGGGTTAGTGTTAGGGTGAAGTTTAGTGTTAGGGTTAGTGTTAGAGTTAGGGTTAGGGTGAAGTTGCGGTTTAGTGGTAGGATTAGGGATAAGGTGAGGGTTAGGGTGAGGGTTAGGGTTAGGGTGAGGGTTAGGGTGGGGGTGACGGTAGGGGTAAAGATGAGGGTTAGGCTGAGGGTGAGCGTTACGGTAAAGGTGAGGTTTAGGTTTAGGGTGAGGGTTAGGTTTAGAGTTAGGGTGAGGCTGAGGGTTAGATTGAGATTTAGTGTTAGGGTTAGTGTGAGGTTTATGGTGAGGATGAGTGTTAGGGTTAGGTTGAGTGCTAGGGTGAGGTTGAGGGTTAAGTTTAGTGTTAGGATGGGGTTTAGGGTTAGGGTGATTGTTAGGGTTAGTGTGAGCTTTAGTGTTAGCATTAGGTTTAGTGTTAGTGTGAGTGTAAGTATTAGGATGAGGGTTAGGGTTAGGGTGAGGGTTATGGTTAGGGTGAGGGTTAGGGTAAGGGTTAGGGTTATTGTTAGGGTTAGGGTTAGGGTTATATGGTTACGGTGAGGGTGAGGGTGTGGGTTATTTTTAGGGTTAGGATGAGGTTTAGGTTTCAGGTAAGGGTTAGAATTAGGGTTAGGGTGAGGGTGAGGTTTAGGGTTAGAGTTAGCATTAGTGTTAGGGTTAGGGATAGGGTGAGCGTTAGGGTTAGGCTTAGGCTTAGGCTTGGGCTGAGCATGAGGAGGAGGGTTAGGGTTCGGGTTAGGGTGAGGTTTAGGGTTAGGGTTAAGCTGAGGGTTAGGTTTAGGTTTAGGGTTAGGATTAGGTTTGGGGTGAGGGTTAGGGTGAGGGTTAGGTTTAGGATAGGGTTAGGTTTAGGATTTGGGTTAGGGTGAGTGTGAGTGTGAGGGTTAGGCTTAGGGTTAGTGTGAAGGTTAGGGTTAGGATTTGGCTTAGGGTGAGGGTGAGGTTGAGGATTAGTGTTAGGTTTAAGGTTTGGTTTAGGGTTAGGGTTTCTGTTAGGTTTAGGGTTAGGGTTAGGGTTGCAGTGAGGGTTAGGTTTAGGGTTAGCGTTAAGTTAGGGTTAGGCTGAGGGTGAGGGTGGGGGTGAGGAATAGGGTTATGGTTAGGGTTAAGGTTATTGTTAGTGTTGTGGTTAGGGTTAAGTTTGCAGTGAGGGTGAGGCTGAGGGTGAGGTTTATGGTTAGGGTTAAGGTTAGGGTTAGGGTTACTGTTATTGTTAGTGTTGGGGTAAGAATTACTGTGAGGTTGAGAGTGAGGGTTTGGGTTAGGGTTAGGGTGAGGTTTAGGATTAGGGTTAGGTTTAGGGTTAGGGTGAGGGTGAGGTTTAGGGTTAGAGTTAGTGTTTGGGGGAGGGTTAGGGTGAGGTTTAGGGTTAGGTTTAGTGTTAGGGTTAGGCTGAGGGTGAGGTTTAGGTTGAGGATTAGGGATAGGGTTAAGTTTAGGTTTAGCATTAGGTTGAGCTTGAATGTGAGGGTTAGGTTGAGGGTTATTCTTAAGCTTAGGGTTAGGCTGAGGGTGAGGGTGGGGGTGAGGATGAGGGTTAGGGTGATTGTTAGGTTTAGGTTTAGTGTTATTGTTAGGGTATTGGTTAGAGTTAAGGTGAGGGTGAGGGTGCGGGTGAGACTTAGATTTAGGGTTAGGGTGTGTTTTAGTGTTAGGATTATGGTTAGGGTGAGGGTGAGGGTTAGGGTTAGTGTGAGGGTTAGGGTTAGGGTTTGGGTTAGGGTTAGAGTTACTGTGAGGCTTAGGGTACGGGTGAATGTGAGGGTTAGGGTTAGGTTTAGGGTTAGGGTCAGGGTTAGGGTGAGGGATGGGGTGAGGGTGAGTTTAAGGGTTAGGGTTAGGGTTTGGTTTAGGGTTAGGGTTAGGGTTAGGTTTAGGGTGAGTGTTAGGTTTAGTGTTAAAGTTAGGGTTAGGGTGAGGCTGAGGGTGAGGGTTAGGGTGAGGGTTAGCATTAGGGTTAGGGTGAGAGTTAGGTTTCAGTTTAGTTTAGGGTTAGGGTGAGGATTAGGGTTAGGATTAGGGTTAGGCTGAGGGCTAGGGTGAGGATGAGGGTTAGGGTTAGTGTTAGGGTAAGGTTTAGAGTTAGGGTTAGGGTTCGGGTTCGGGATAGGATGAGGGTTAGGGTTTCGGTGGGTGTGAGAGTTAGGATTAGGTTGAGGGTTAGGGTTAGGATTAGTGTTAGGGTGAGGGTGACTGTTACGATTAGGGTTAGGATTAGGAGTAGGGTTAGGTTTAGGGTTAGGATTAGTGTTATTTTTAGGGTTTGGTTTATAGTTATGGTGAGGGTGAGGGGAGGGTTAGTATTAGGGTTAGGGTTATTGTCAGGTTCAGGATTAGGCTTAGGATTAGTGTTAGGGTGAGGGTGAGGTTTAGTTTTAGATTTAGGGTTAGTTGGAGGTTTAGGTGGGGGTTAATGTTAGGGTTAGTTTTATGGTTAAGATTAGGGTGAGGGTTAGGTTGAGGTTAATGGTTAGGGTTAGGATTAGTGTTAGGATTAGGGTTAGGGTGAGGGTTAGTGTGAGGGTTAGGCTTAGGATTAGGCTTAGGCTTAGGGTAAGGCTGAGAGTGAGTGTGGGAGTGTGGATTAGGTTTAGGGTGATTGTTAGGTTTAGGCTTAGGGTGAGGGTTAGGATGAGAGTTAGGGTTAGGATTAGGGTTAAGGTGAGGGCTTGGGTGAGGGTGAGGGTTAGGGTAAGTGTTAGGCTTAGGCTTAGGGTTAGGCTGAGAATGAGGTTGAGGGTGAGGATTAGGGTTAAGGTGAGATTTAGTGTTAGGGTTACGGTTAGAGTTAGGATTCGGGTGAGGGTGAGGTTTAGGGGTAGAGTTAGGGTTAGGGTGAGTGTTAGGCTTAGGGTGACGGTTAAGGTGGGAGTGATGGTAAGGTAAAGGTGAGGGTTAGGCTGAGTGTGAGGGTTATTGGATGGGTTAGCGTTAGTGTTAGGGGGAGGGATAGGATTAGGCTGAGTGTGAGGGTGAGGGTTAGATTGAGGATTAGTGTTAGGGTTCATGTGAGGTTTAGAGTGAGGATGAGGGTTAGGGTTAGGGTAAGGCCTAAGGTGAGGATGAGGGTTAGGGTTAGTGTTAAGGTGAAGTTTATGGTTAGGGTTAGGGTTAGGATTAATGTTAGAGTTAGGCTTAAGGTGAGGGTTAGGTTGAGGGTGAGGTTTAGGGTTAGTGTTAGGATTAGGATGAGGTTTAGGGTTAGGGAAAGTGTGACTTTTAGGGTTAGGGTTAGGCTTATGCTTAGGGTTAGGCTTAGGGTGATGGTGAGGGTGAGGGTTATTGTTAAGGTGAGGGTTAGGCTTAGTCTTAGGGTGAGAGGTAGGGTTCCGGTTATGTTTAGGTTTAGAATGAGTATTGGGTAAGGGTCACAGTGAGGGTGAGGGTTAGGGTTAGGTTGAGGTTTCGGGTTAGGGTTTGGTTTAGGGTGAGTGTGAGGGTGAGGGTAAGGGTTAGGATTAGTATTAGGGTAAGGGTTAGGATGAGGGTTAGGGTTAGGATTAGGGTTAGGGTTAGGGTTAGGGTTAGAGTTAAGGTTAAGTTGAGGGTGAGGGTGAGGGTTAGGGTTAGGGTGGGTGTTAGGGTTAAAGTTATTGTTAGGGTTAGGGTTAGAGTTAAGGTTAGGTTGAGGGTGAGGGTGAGGGTTAGGTTTAGGGTGAGGTGTAGGGTGAGGTTTAGGGTTAGGGTTAGGGTTAGAGTTAGCGTGAGGGTGAGGTTTAGTTGTAGAGTTAGGGTTAGGGGAAGGGTTAGAGTCAGGTTTAGGTTTAGGGTTTGGGTGAGGATGAGGGTTAGGTTGAGTTTTAGGGATATGGTTAGGTTTAGGATTAGGTATCGTGTGAGGGTGAGTGTGATGGTTAGGGTGATGGTTAGGCTTAGGGTGAGGGTTAGGCTGAGGGTGAGGGTGGGGGTGACGATTAGGGTTAGGGGGATAGTAATGGTTAGGGTTAGGGTTATTGTTAGGGTTAGAATTAGAGTTACTGTGAGGGTGAGGTTGGCGGTGAGGGTTAGGGTTAGGGTTAGGGTGGGGTTTAGGTTTAGGGTTAGTGTTAGGGTTAGTGTGAGGTTGAGGGTTAGGTTGAGGTTTAGGGTTAGGGTTAGTGTTATTGTGAGGGTTAGGGTTAGGGTTAAAGTTAGTGTTAGGGTTACGGTAAGTGTTAGGGTGAGGGTTTGGGTTAGGGTGAGGGTTCTGTTTAGGGTGAGGGTTAGAGTTAGGTTTATTTTTAGGGTTAGGGTTAGGGTTAAGGTTACGTTGAGGGTGAGGATTAGGGTTGGGGTTAGGATGAGGTTTAGGTTTAGGGTTAGTGTTACAATTAGGGTTAGGGTGAGAGTGAGGTTTAAGGTTAGAGTTAGGGTTAGTGTTAGGGTTAGAGTGAGGGCTAGGGTGAGGGTTAGGGTTAGGTTTAGCGTGAGGGTTAGGATGAGGTTTAGGGTTAGGATTAGGGTTAGGGTTAGGGTTAGGGTTATGGATAGGGTTAGGTTTAGGATTAGGATTAGGGTGAAGGTGATTGTGAGGGTTAGGGTTAGGATTAGGCTTAGGGTTAGAGTGAGGGTTAGGGTTAGGTTTTGGGTTAGGGTGAAGTTGAGGCTGAGGATTAGGGTTTCGTTTAGGGTTAGGGGTAGGGTTAGTTTTAGGGTTAGGTTTAGCGTTAGGGTTAGGTTTAGCGTTAGGTTTTGGTTGAGGTTGAGGGTGGTGGTGAGGATTAGGGTTAGGTTTACGGTTCTGGTTATTGTTATTGTTATGGTGAGGGTTAATTTTGCAATAAGGTTGAGTTTGAGGTTGAGTGTTATGGTTAGACATTGGGTTATGGTTAGGGTTAGTGTTATTGTTAGGGTTAGGTTTAGAGTTACGGTGAGCTTGAGGGTGAGTGTGAGAGTTAGGGTTAGGATGAGGTTTAGGGTGAGATTTGGGGTTAGGTTTAGGGTTAGGGTTAGGGTGAGTGAGAGGTTTAGGGTTAGAGTTAGTTTTAGGGGGAGGGTTAGGGTGAAGTTTAGGGTTAGGGTTAGTGTTAGTGTTAGGGAGAGTGGCAGGGTTAGGATGTGGTTTAGGGATAGGTTTAGGGTTAGGATTAGGGATAGGGTGTGGGTGAGTGTAAGGGTTAGGGTGTAAGGGTTAGTCTTAGGCTTAGGGTTAGGCTGAGAGTGAGGATGAGGGTGAGATTTAGGGTTAAAATTAGGGTGGGGTTTAGGGTTAGGGTTAGGGTTAGGGTTTGGGTGAGGGTGAGGTTTAAGTTTAGATATAGGGTTAGGGGGGTGGTTAGGGTGAGGGTTATGGTTAGGGTTAGTTTTAGGGTTAGGGTGAGGGTGAGGGTTAGGTTTAGGGTTAGGATTAGGTTTAGGGTGAGGGTGAACGTGTGTGTTAGGGTTAGGTTTAGGGTTAGGCTTAGGATTAGGCTGAGGGTGAGTTTGAGGTTGAGGGTTAGGGTTAGGGTGAGGGTTAGGGTTCGGGTTAAGTTTAGGGTTAGGGTGAGGGTTGGGGTAAGGGTTATGGTGAGGGCGAGGGTTAGCGTTAGGTTGAGTGTTAGGGTTAGGGTTAGGGTACGTGTGAGGGTAAGGGTTAGGGTTAGGGTGAGGGTTAGGATGAGTGTTAGGGTTAGATTTAGATTTAGGGTGAGTCTGAGGGTGAGGGTTAGTGTTAGATTTAGGGTTATGGTGAGGGTGAAGGTGAGGGTGAGGGTTAGGGTTAGGGTTAGGGCGAGGTTTAGGGTTAGTGTTATGATTAGGGTTAGGATGAGGGTGAGGTTTAGGGGTAGAGTTAGTGTTAGGGTGTGGGTTAGGGTGAGGGTTAGGGTTAGTGTGAGGGTTAGGGAGGGGGTGATTTTGAGGGTAAATGTGAAGTTTAGGCTGAGGGTGAGTTTTACCATAAGGGTGATGGTTAGGGTGAGGATGAGTGTTAAGGTTAGCGTGAGTGTTAGGGAGAGGGTGAAGGTTATGGTTAGTTGGAAGGTTAGGTCGAGGGTTAGGGTTAGGGTTAGTTTTAGGGTTAAGGTTAGAGTGAGGGTTAGGTTGAGGTTTAGGGTTCGTGTTACAGTTAGGATTAGGATTAGGGTAAGGGTTAGGCTGAGTGTGAGGTTTAGGGTTAGGGTTAGGGTTAGACTTAGGTTTAGGCTGAGGGTGAGGGTGAGGGTGAAGGTTAGGGTTAGGGTGAGGGTTAGGGTTAGGTTTAGGGAGAAATATAGGGTTTGGGTTAAGTTTAGGGTTAGGGTTAGTTTGAGATTTAGAGTTAGGGTTAGGGTGAGGTTGAGGGTTAGGGTTAGGATGAGGGTTAGGATGAGGATTAGGGTTATGATTAGTGTTAGGGTGTGGGCTAGGGTGATGGTGATTTTTAGGGTTAGGGTTTGTTTGAGGTTTAGTGTTAGGGTTAGGGTTAGAGTGAGTGTTAGGATAAGAGTTAGTGTTACCATGAAGTTAGGGTTAGGGTTATGGTGAGGTTGAGGGTTAAGAATTAGGTGTAGGGTGAGGGTGAGTGTTAGGATTAGGGTTAGTGTTAATTTAGGTTTAGGATTAGTGTTATTGTTAGGGGTAGGGTTAGACTTACAGTGAGGGTGAGGGTGAGGGTGAGGGTTAGAGTTAGGGTGAGGGTTAGGATTGGGTTTATGGGGAGGGTTATGATGAGGGTTAGGTTTAGGCTTAGGTTTAGGGTGAGGGTTACGCTTACGGAAGAGTGAGGGTTAGGGTTAGGGTTAGGCTTAGGTTTAGGGTTAGGGTTATTGTTAGGGTTAGGGTTAGGGTTATGGTTACGGTGAGGGTGAGGGTTAGGGTTAAGTTTAGGGTGAGGTTTTTAGTGTTAGGGTTAGGGTTAGAGTTAGGGTTAGGGTGAGGGTGATGTTTAGGGGTAGAGTTAGGGTTACGGTGAGGGTCAACATGAGGGTTAGGGTTACGGTGAGGGTTAAGGTGGGGGTGATGGTAAGGGTAAAGATGAGGATTAGGCCTAGGGTGAGGGTTATGGTAAGGGTGAGGGTAACGGTTAGGGTGAGGATGAGAGTTAGGGTTAGGGTGAGTGCTAGGGTGAGGATGAGGACTAGGTTTAGTGTTAGGGTGAGGTTAGGGTTATTGAGGGGTATGGTTAGGGTTAAGGATAGGGTTAGGTTTAGGTTTATTGTTAGGGTTAGATTTAGGGTTAGGGTAGGTTTAAGGTTAGGGTTAGGGTTATTGTTAGGGTTAGGGATAGGATGAGGTTTATGTTTAGGGTTCAGGTTAGAGTTAGGCTTAGCGTAAGGGTGAGGTTTAGGGTTAGAGTTAGGGTTAGTGTTAGAGTTAGGGTTAGCATGAGGGTTCGGCTTAGGGTTAGGCTTAGGCTTTGGTTTAGGCTTAGGCCCCGCATGTGGGTGAGGGTTAGGGTGAGGGTAATCGATACGGAAGGGTGAGGGTTTGGGTTAGGGTGAGGGTTAGGGTTAGAATTAGGGTTAGGGTGAGGGTTAGGATTAAGTTTAGGGTTAGGGTTATTGTTAGGGTTATGGTTAGGGTTACGGTGAGGGTGACGGTCAGGGTTAAGTTTATGATGAGGTTTTTAGTGTTAGTGTTAGGGTTAGGGTCAGGGTTAGGGTGAGGTTTAGGGGTAGAGTTAGGGTTAGGTTTATGGTTAGGGTGAGGGTTAGGGTTAGGGTGAGGGTTAAGGTGGGGTGACGGTAAGGGTAAAGATGAGGGTTAGGCCTAGGGTGAAGTTTATGGTAAGGGTGAGGGTTAGGGTTAGGGTTAGGATTAGGGTGAGAGTCCGTGTTCAGGTTAAGTTTAGGGTTAGGGTGAGGTTTAGGGTGAGGATGAGGGTTAGGGTTAGGGTGAGGACTAGGGTGAGAGGGAGGATTAGGATTAGTGTTAGGGTGAGTTTAGGGTTAGGGTGAGGGTTATGGTTAGGGTTAGGGTTAGGGTTAGGGTTAGGGTTAGGTTTAGTGTTAGGGTTAGGGGTAGGATTAGGATAGGGTTAAGGTTAGGTTTAGGGTTATTGTTAGGGTTAGGGTTAGGATGAGGTTTAGGTTTAGAGTTAGGGTTAGTGTTAGGGTTAGGGTAAGGGTGAGGTATAGGGTTAGAGTTAGGTTTAGTGTTAGGGTTAGGGTTAGGGTGAAGTTTAGGGTCAGGGTTAGGCTTCAGCTTTGGTTTAGGCTTAGGCCCAGCATGTGTGTGAGGGTTAGGGTGAAGTTTAGGTTGAGGGTTAAGGTTAGGGTTCGGGTGAGGTTTAGGATGATTTTTAGGGTTAGGATTAGAGTTAAGGTGAGGGCAAGTTTTAGGGTTAGGATGATTATTCGGGTTAAGGATAGTGTTAGATTTAGGATTAGGGTTAGGGTGAGGGTTAGAGTGAGGGTTAGGGTTAGGGTTTGGTTAGGGTGATGGTGAGGCTGAGGAGTAGGGTTAGGTTGAGGTTTAGGTTTAGGGTTAGGTTTAGGGTTAGTTTTAGTGTTATATTTAGTGTTAAGGTTAAGTTTAGGGTTAGGATTAGTGTTATTGTTAGGGTTAGGGTTACAGTTAACGTGAGGTTGAGGGTGAGGGTGAGGTTTAGGTTTAGGGTGAAGTTTAGGGTTAGGGTTATGGTTAGGGTTAGGGTGAGGTTTAGCGTTAGAGTTAGATTGAGGGGGGATGTTTAGGGTGAAATTGAGGGCTAGGTTTAGTGTTAGGATTAGGGTGAGGGTGAGGTATAGGTTGAGGTTTAAGGATAGGGGTAGTTTTAGGATTAGTGTTAGGGGGATGGTGAGTGTGAGGGTTAGGGTGAGGGTTAGGCTTAGGCTTAGGTTTAGGCTGAGGGTGAGGGTGGGGGTAAGGATTAAAGTTAGGGTGATGATTAGGGTTAGGGTTAGTGCTGTTGTTAGGTTTAGGGTTAGAGTTACAGTGAGGTTGAGGGTGTGGGTGAGGGTTAGCGTTAGGGTTAGGGTGGGGTTTAGGGTTAGGCTTAGTGTTAGGGTTAGGGTGAGGTTTAGGGTTAGATATAGGGTTAGGGGGAGGGTTACGGTGATGGTTAGTGTTAGGGTTAGTGTTAGGGTTAGGGTGAGGGTGAGGGTTAGGTTTAGGTTTAGGGTTAGGCTTAGGGTTAGGCTGAGGGTGATGGTGAGGGTGAGGGTTAGTGTTAGGGTGAGGGATAGGGTAAGGGTTATGGGAAGTGTTATGATGAGGGTTAGGGTTAGGATTAGGGTTTAGGGTGAGGGTTAGGATTACGGAAGGGGGAGGGTTAGGGTTAGGGTGAGGGTTAGGGTTAGGATTAGGGTTAGGGTGAGGGTGAGGTAGGATTAGGGTTAGGTTTAGGGTTATTTTTAGGGTTAGTGTTAGGGTTATGGTTACTGTGAGGGTGACGGTTAGGGTTAAGCTTAGGGTGAGGTTTATAGTGTTAGGGTTAGGGTTAGCGTTAGGGTTAGGACGAGGGTGAGGTTTAGGGTTAGAGTTAAGGTTAGTGTTAGGGTTAGGGTTAGGGTGAGGATTAGGGATAGGTTTAGGCTTAGGCTTTGGTTTAGGCTTAGGCCCAGTATGTGGGTGAGGGTAAGGGTTAGGGTTAGGTCGAGGGTTAGTGTTATTGGTAGGTTTAGTTTTAGATTTGCGGTGAGGTTGAGTCTGAGGTTTAGGGTTAAGTTTAGGGTGAGGTATTTAGTGTTATGGTTAGTGTTAGAGGTAAGGTTAAGGTGAGGGTGAGGTTTAGGGGTAGAGTTAGGGTTAGGGTGAGGTTTAGGGTGAGGGTTAGGGTTAGGGTGAGTGTTAGGGTTAGGGGTAGGGTGAGAGTAAAGGGTAGATTGAGGATTAGTGTTCGTTTAGTGTGCGGTTTAGGGTGAGGATGAGGGTTAGGGTTAGGGTGAGGATTAGGTTTAGGATTAGGGTGAGGTTTAGGGTTAGGGTGATGGTTAGTGTTAGAGTGAGTGTTTGTGTTAGGATTAGGGTTAGTGTTAGGGTGAGTGTAAGTGTTAGGTTGAGAGTTTGTGTGAGGATGAGGGTTATGGTAAGGGTGAGGGTTAGGATTAGTGTTAGGGTTACTGTTAGGGTTAGGGTTAGGATTTGGGTTGCATTGAGGTTGAGGGTGAGGGTTAGTGTTAGTGTTACTGTGAGGTTTAGGGCTTGGGTTAGGGTAGAGTTAGGTTTAGGGTGAGGGTGAAGTTTAGGGTTAGACTTAGGGTTACGGTGAGGGTTAGGATGAGGATTAGGTTTAGGGCTAGTTTTATGGTTTGGTTAGTGTTAGGCTTAGGCTTAGGACAAGCATGTGGGTGAGGGTTAGGGTTAGGGTTAGGGTGAAGGTTAGGTTTAGGGTTAGGGTGAGTGTTAGGATGATGTTTATCGTTAGGATTAGGTTTAGGGTGAAGGCTACGGTGAGGCTTTGGTTGAGGGTTAGGGTTAGGTATAGTGTTAGGTTTAGGATTAGGGTTAGGATGAGTGTGAGTGTGAGGGTTAGGGTTAGGGTTTGGCTTAGGTTTAGGGTGACCGTTATGGTTATGGTTAGGGTTAGGGTGAGGGTAAGGCTGAGGATTAGGGTTAGTATTAGGGTTACGGTTAGGGTTAGTGTTATTGTTAGGGTTAGAGTTAGAGTTACGGTGAGGGTGAGGGTGAGGGTTAGGATTAGGATTAGATTGGGGTTTAGGGTTAGGGTTAGGGTTAGTGTTAGTGTGAGGGTGAGGTTTAGGGTTAGATATATGGTTAGGAGGAGGGTTAGCGTGAGGGTTATGGTGAGGGTCAGTGTTAGGGTTTGGGTTAGGGGGAGGGGGAGGCTGAGGATTAGTGTTAGGTTTAGGGTTTGGTTTAGGGTTACAGTTTGTGTTAGGTTTAGGGTTTGGGTTAGGGTTAAGTTAGGGTCAGGCTGAGGGTGAAGGTGGGGGTGAGGATTAGGTTTAAAGTTATGGTTAGGGTTAGGGTTATTGTTAGTGTTATGTTTAGGGTTAAGTTTGCAGTGATGGTGAGGCTGAGGGTGAGGGTTTGTTTAGGGTTAGGGTGAGGGTTAGGGTTACTGTTATTTTTAGGGTTACAGTTAGAATTACAGTGTGGTTAAGTTTGAGGGTGAGGGTTAGGGTTAAGGTTAGAATGAGGTTTAGGATTAGGGTTAGGGTTAGGGTCAGGGTGAGGGTGAGGTTTAGGGTGAGATTTAGGGTTTGGAGTAGGGTTAGGGTGAGGTTTAGCGTTAGGGTTAGAGTTAGGGTGAGGGTGAGGTTTAGGTTGAGGTTTAGGGATAGGGCTACATTTAGGTTTAGGCTTTGGGTGAGCGTGAGTGTGTGGGTTAGGTGGAGAGTTAGGCTTAGTCTTAGGGTTAGGCTGAGGGTCAGGGTGGGGTTGAGGATTAGGGTTAGGGTGATGTTTAGGGTTAGGGTTAGTGTTATTGTTAGGGTAAGGGTTAAAGTTACAGTGAGGGTGAGGGTGCTAGTGAGAGTTAGGGTTAGGGTGGGGTTTAGGGTTAGGGTTAGAGTTAAGGTGAGGGTGAGGGTGAGGGTTAGTACTAGCGTTAGGGTTAGAGTGAGTTGTAGGCTTAGGTTTTGAGTTAGGGTTAGAGTTACTGTGAGGGTGAGGGTGCGGTTGAGTGTGAGGGTTAGGGTTAGGTTTAGATTTATGGTTAGGGTTAGGCTGAGGGCTAGGGAGAGTTTTAGGGTTAGAGTTAGGGTGAGGTTTCGGGGTAGGGTTAGATTTAGGGTTAGGGTGAGTGTGAGGTTTAGGGTTAGATTTAGTGTTAGGGTGAGGATGAGGGTGAGGTTTAGGGTTAGGGTTAGTGTGAGGCTGAGGTTTAGGATTAATATTAGGGTGAGGTTTAGGGTGAGGGTGAGGTTTAGGGTGAGGGTTAGGCTTAGGGTTAGGGTTAAGGTGAGTGGAGGGTTAGGTTTAGGGTTAGTGTTAGGGTTAGGGTTAGGATTAGGGTTAGGGTTAGGGTGAGTGTGAGGGTTAGGGATAGGGTTAGGGTGAGGGTTAAGGTTAGGGTTAGGGTGAGAGTTATAGTTCAGTAAAGTTTAGGTTTAGGGTGAGGATTAGGGTTAGGATTAGGTTTAGGGTGGGGGCTAGGGGGATGGTGAGGGTTAGGGTTAGTTTTAGGGTAAGGTTTACGGTTAGGATTAGGGTTCGGGTGAGGGTTAGGACGAGGGTTAGGGTTACGGTGAGGGTGAGGGTTAGGCTTAGGTTGAGGTTTAGGGTAAGGCTTAGGCTTAGAGTTAGGCTGAGCATGAGGTTGAGAGTGAGGGTTAGTGTTAGGGTGCTGTGTAGGTTTTAGGTTAGGGTGATTGTAAGGATGAGATTTAGGGTTAGGGTGAGGTTTAGGGTAATTATGATGGTAAGAGTAATGGTGAGGTTTAGGCTGAGGTTGAGGTTTAAGAGAAGGTTGAGGGTTAGGATAAAGTTTAGGGTTAGGTTAAGGTTTAGGGTTAGGCTTAGGGTGAGGTTTAGATTGAAGATTCGGTTTAGGGTTAGTTTGAGGTTTAGGGTGAGGATGAGGGTTAGGGTTAGGGTGAGGGTGAGCATTAGAATTAAGTTTAGGGTGAGGGCTAGGGTGAGGGTGAGGGTTAGGGTTAGGGTTAGGCTGAGGGCTAGGGTGATTGTTAGGGTGAGTTTTAAGGTTAGTGGTAGGGTTAGGTTTAGGGTTAGGGTTAGGGATAGGGTCAGGGTTACGGTGAGGCTTAGTGTTAGGGATAGGTTTAGGCTTAGGGTTAGGCTGAAGGTGATGGTGGGGGTGAGGATTAGGGTTAGGGTTAGTTTTAGGGTTATCGTTAGTGCTATGGTTAGGGTTAAGTTTGCCGTGAGGTTGAGGCTGAGGGTGAGAGTTATGGTTAGGGTTAGGGTTAGGTTTTAATGTTATTGTTAGGGTTAGCGTTAGAGTTATGTTTAGGTTGAGGGTGAGGGTGAGGGTTAGGGTTAAGGTGAGGTTTAGGGTTAGGGTTAGGTTTAGGGTGAGGGTAAGGGTAAGGGGTAGGGTATGGATGAGGTTTAGGTTTGAGTTAGGGTTAGGGGGAGTGTTAGGGTGAGGTTTAAGTTTTGGGGTAGTGTTAAGGTTAGGGTGAGGGTGAGGGTGAGGTTTACGTTGAGGTTTAGGGTTAGGGTTAGGTTTAGTGTTAGGGTTAGGGTGAGGGTTAGTGTGAGGGTTAGGGTGAGGGTTAGGCTTAGACTTAGGGTTAGGCTGAGGGTGAGGGTTTGGGTGAGGATAGGGGTTAGGTTGCTGGTTAGGGTTAGTGTTAGTGTTATTTTTAGGGTTAGGGTTAGGGTTATGGTGAAGGTGAGGGTACAGGTGAGGTTTCGGGTTAGGGTTAATGTGGGCTTTAATGTTAGTGTTAGGGTGAGGGTGAGGGTTAGATTGAGGATTAGTGTTAGGGTTAGTTTGAGTTTTACCGTGAGGATTAGTGTTGGGGTTAGGGTTAGTGCTAGGGTTAGGTTGAGTTTTAGGGTTAGTGTTAGGGTGAGGTTTAGGGTTAGGGTGATGGTTTGTGTTAGTGTGAGGCTTAGTGTTCGGGTTACGGTTAGTGTTAAGTTGAGGGTAAGTGTTAGGGTGAGGGTTAGGTTTAGGGTGAGGGTAATGGTTAGGTTGAGGGTTAGGATTAGGGTTTTTGTTAGGATTATGGTTAGGGTTACGTTTACTGTGAGGGTGAGTGTTAGGGATAGGGTTAGGATTAGTATTAGGGTTAGTGTTAGGGTGAGGGTAAGTGTTAGGGTGAGGTTTAGGGTTAGGTTTAGGTTTATGATTAGGGTGAGGGTCAGGGTTAGGGTTAGGTTTACATTGAGCGTTAGGGTTAGGGTTAGGTTGAGGGTTAGTGTTAGGGTTAGGGTTAGGGTGAGTTTAGGGTTAGGGTTAGTGTGAGGGTTATTGTTAGGGTCAGGGTTACTGGTAGGGTGAGGGTAAGTGTTAGTGTGAGGTTTAGGGTTAGGCTGAGGATTATGGTTAGGGTGAGAGTTAGGGTTATTGTTAGGGGTAGGTTTAGGGTTAGAGTTAGGGTTAGGGTGAGGGTGATATTAAGTGTTAGAGTTAGGTTGTTAGGGTTAGGGTGAGGTTTAGGGTTAGGGTTAGGCTTAGGCTTAGGCTTAGGCCGAGCATGAGGGTGAGGGTTAGGGTGCGGGTTAGGGTTAGGGTTAGGCTTATGGTTAGTGTCAGGTTTAGGATGAGGTTTAGGGTTAGGGTTAGGGTTAGGGTGAGTGCTAGGGTGAGGGTTAGGGTGAGGGTTAAGGTTAGGGATAGGTTTAGGTTTAGGATTAGGGTTAGGGTGAGGGTGATTGTGAGGCATAGAGTTAGGGTTAGGATTAGGCTTAGAGTTAGGGTGAGGGTTAGGGTTAGAGTTTGTGTTAGGGTGCAGGTGAGGCTGAGGATTAGGTTTAGGTTTAGGGTTAGATTTAGGGTTAGGTTTAGGGTTAGGGTTAGTGTTAGGTTTAGGGTTACAGTGAGGTTTAGGATAAGGGTTAAGTTTAGGCTTAGGGTTAGGCTGAGGGTGTCTGTGGGGGAGAGAATTAGAGCTAGGGTTAGGGTTAGGTTTATTGTTAGTGCTATGGTTAGGGTTAAGTTTGCAGTTAGGGTGAGGCTGAGGGAAACGGTGAGGGTTAGGGTTAGGGTTAGTGTTATTGTTAGGGTTAGGGCTAGAGTTACGTTGAGGTTGAGGGTGAGGGTGAATGTTAGGGTTAGGGTGAGTTTTAGGGTTACGGTTAGGGTTAGGGCAAGGGTGAGTTTTAGGGTGAGGGTGAGGTTTAATGTTAGGGTTAGGGTGAGAGTTAGGGTAGGGTTAGGGTGAGAGAAGGATTCAAGTTAAGTTTAGGGTTAGAGTGTGGGTTAAGGTAAGGGTTACGGTGAGGTTGAGGGTTAGGGTTAGGTTGAGATTTAGGGTTAAGATTAGATTTAGTGTTAGTGTGAGGGTTAGGGTAAGGTTTACGGTGAGGGTGAGGGTTAGGGTTAGGGTTAGAGTTAGGATTTGTGTTAGGGTGAGGGCTAGGGTGAGGCTGAGGGTTAGGGTAAAGGTTTGGCTTAGGCTTAGGTTTAAGTTGAGCGTGAGGTTGAGGGTGAGGGTTAAGGTTAGGGTTAGTGTGAGGTTTAGTGTTAGGGTTAGGGTTAGAGTTAGCATTAGGGTGAGGTTTAGGGGTAGAGTTAGTGTTAGGGTGAGGTTAGGGTTAGGGTGAGTGTTGGGTTGTGGGTGACTGTAAGGGTAAGGTGAGGGTTAGGCTGAGGGTGAGGGTCATGGTAAGGGTGAGAGTTAGGTTTAGGGCGAGGGTTAGGGTTAGGGTTAGGGTGAGGGTGAGGGTTAGATTGAGGATTAGTGTTAGCTTTAGTGTGAGGTTTACCGTGAGGATGAGTATTAGGTTTAGGGCTAGGGTTAGGTTGAGGTTTAGGGTTAGTGTTAGCGTGAGGTTTAGGGTTAGGGTGATTGTTAGATTTAGTGTGAGGCTTAGTGTTCAGGTTAAGGTTAGTGTTAAGGTGAGAGTAAGTGTTAGGGTGAGGGTTAGGTTTAGGGTGAGGGTAATGATTAGGGTGAGGTTTAGGGTTGGGTTAGGGTTTTTGTTAGGTTTAGGGTTAGGGTTGTTGTTAGTGTTAGGGTTAGGGTTCCGGTTAAGGTGAGGGTGAGTTTTAGGGTTAGGGTTAGGATTAGGGTTAGTGTTAGGTTGAGGGTAAGTGTTAGGGTGAGTGATAGGGTTAGGGTGAGGGTTATGTTTAGGGTGAGGGTCAAGGTAAGGTTAAGGTTTACTATGAGCGTGACGGTTAGGGTTATGTTGAGGGTTAGGGTTAGGGTTAGGTTTAGGGTGAGTTTAGGGTTAGGGTTATTGTGAGGGTTAGTGTTAGGGTTAAGGTTGGGGTAGGGTGAGGGTAAGTGTTAGGGTGAGGTTTAGGGTTAGGGTGAGGATTATGGTTAGGGTGAGTGTTAGGGTTATTGTTAGGGTTAGAGTTAGGTTTAGATTTAGAGTTAGGGTGAGGGTCAGATTTAGGGTTAGAGTGAGGTTTATTTTAGGGTTATTGTTAGGGTGAGGGTTAGGGTTAGGTTTAGGCTTAGGCTTAGGCTTAGGCCGAGCATGACGGTGAGGGTTAGTGTTCGGGTTAGGGTTCGGGTTAGGGTTATGGTTAGTGTCAGGTTTAGGATGAGGTTTAGGGTTAAGGTTAGGGTTAGGGTGAGGGCTAGGCTGAGGGTTAGGGTTAGGGATTGGGTTAGGTTTAGGATTACGGTTAGGGTGAGGGTGAGTGTGAGGCTTAGGGTTAGGGTTAGGGTTAGGCTTAGAGTTAGGGTGAGGGTTTTGGTTAGGATTTGGGTTAGGGTTAGTGTTAGGTTTACCTTGCGGGTCAGGGTTAGGTTAGGGTTAGTCTTAGGATTAGGCTTATTGTTAGTGTTATGGTTAGGGTTAAGTTTGCAGTGAAGGTGAGGCTGAGGGTGAGGGTGAGGTTTAGGGTTAGGGTTAAGGTTAGTGTTATTGTTAGGGTTAGGGCTAGAGTTATGGTGAGGTTGAGGGTGAGGTTCAAGGTTAGGGTTAGGGTGAGTTTTAGGGTTAGGGTTAGTGTTAGGGTGATAGTGAGGTTTATGGTTAGAGTTAGGCTTAGGTTTAGGGTTAGGGTGAGGTTTCGGGTTAGGGTTAGGTTTGGGGTTATGGTAAAGGTGAGGGTTAGGGTTAGAATTAGGGTTAGAATTAGGGTTAGGGTGAGGCTGAGGGTGAGGGTTAGGGTTAGGGTTAGTGTTAGCTTTAGGGTTAGGGTTAGGGTGAGGGTGAGGGTTAGAGTTAAGGTTAGGATTAGGATTAGTGTAAGGGTTAGGGTGAGTGTGAGGTCTAGGTTTAGTGTTAGGATTAGGGTTAGGCTTAGGGTTAACCTGAGGGTGAGGTTGAGTGTGAGGGTTAAGGTTAGGGTGAGCGTTAGGGTTAGGATTATGGGGAGGGTTAGGATGACTGTTAGGGTTAGTATTAGGGTTAGGATGACGCGTAGGGTGAGGGTGAGGTTTAGGGATAGGGTTAGGGTTAAGGTAAGTGTGAGGGTGAGGTTTAGGGTTAGAGTTAGGCTTGAGTTAAGCCTGAGGGTGAGGGTGAGGGTTAGGGTGAGGATTAGCATTAGGGTAAGGGTTAGGGTGAGTGTGAGTGTTAGGGTTAGGGTAGGATTAGGTTTATGGTTACACTGAAGTTGAGGGTGAGGGTGAGGGTAAGGGTTAGGATTAGGGTTAGGGTGAGCGTGACTGTGTCTGTTTGGGTTAGTTTTAGGGTTAGGCTTAGGGTTAGGGTGACGGTGAGGTTCAGGGTGAGGGTTAGGGTTAGGGTGAGGATTAGGCTAAGGGTTAGGGGTAGGGTTAGGATGAGGGTTAGGGTTAGGATTAGGGTTAGAATGAGGTCTAGGGTGAGGTTGAGGGTTAGGGCGAGGGTTAGGGTTAGGGTTAGGGTGAGAGTTAGGATTTAGGTTAAGTTTATTTTTAGGGTGAGTGTTAGGATAAGGGTTACGGTGAGGTTGAGGGTTAGGGTTAGGTTGAGGGTTAGGGTTAGGATTAGTGTTAGGGTGAGGGTGAGGGTTAGGGTTAGTGTTAGGGTGAGGGTTAAGATGAGGTTTAGGATTAGGGTTAGTGTGAGGGTAGGCTGAGGTTGAGGTTTAGGATTAGGGATTTTTGAAGTTTAGTGTTAGGGTTATGGTTAGGGGTAGGGTAAGGGTGAGGTTTAGGGTTAGAGTTAGGGTAAATGTGAGGCTGAGGTTGAGGGTTAGGTTTAGGGTTAGTGTTAGAGTAACGGTTAGGTTGAGGATTAAGGTGAGGGTGAGGGTTAGGCTTAGGGTTATAATTAGGATTAGGGAAATGTTTAGGGTGAGTGTGAGGGTTAGGTTTAGGCTTAGGCTTAGGGTTAGTCTGAGGGAGAGGGTGAGTGTGAGTGTTAGCTTTAGGTTGAGGGTTAGGTTTAGGGTTAGCTTGAGAGTTAGTGTTCAAGTTATGTTTAGGGTTAGGGTTAGGGTTACAGTGAGGGTTATGTTTAGGGTTAGGTTGAGGGTTAGGGTGAGGGTTAGGGTGAGGGTTAGGATTAGAGTTAGGGTGAGGGTTAGGATTAGGATTAGGGTTACAATTAGGGTTAGGATGAGGGCTAGGGTGAGGGTGAGGATTAGGGTTAGTGTTAGGGTAAGGTTTAAGGTTAAGTTTAGGTTTACAGTGAGGGTTAGTATAAGGGTTAAGGTTACGGTGAGTGTGAAGTTTAGGGTTAGGGTGAGGGTTAGGGTTAGGATTAGGGTTATGGTGAGGGTGAGTTTAGCATTAGGGTCAGGGTTAGGGTTAGGTTTAGGGTTAGGATTAGTGTTATTATTAGGGTTAGGGTTAGAGTTAAGGTGAGGGTGAGGGTGGGGGTGAGGGTGAGGGTTAGGTTTAGGGTTAGGGTGAGGTTTAAGTTTAGGGTTTGGATTAGGGTTAGGGTGAGTGTGAGGTTTAGGGTTAGGTTTCATGTTAGTTGGAGCGTTAGGTAGAGGGTTAGGGTTAGTTTTAGGGTTAAGGTTAGGGTGAGGCTTAGGTTGAGTTTTAGGGTTAATTTTAGATTTAGGGTTAAGATTAGGGTTAGGCTGAGGGTGAGTGTTAGGGTAAGGGTTAGGCTTAGGCTTAGGCTTAGGGTTAGGCTGAGGGTGAGGGTGGGGGTGAGGATTAGAGTTAGGGTGATTGTTAGGGCTAGGGTTAGGGTGAGGGTTAGGATGACGTTTAGCGTTAGGATTAGGGTTAGGGTGAGGGCTAGGGTTAGGGTGTGGGTATGGTAAGTGTTTGGCTTAGGCTTAGGCTTAGGGTTAGGCTGAGGGTGAGGGTGGGGGTGAGGATTAGAGTTAGGCTGATTGTTAGGGTTAGGGTTTGGGTGAGGGTTAGGATGAGGGTTAGGGTTAGGATTAGGGTTAGGGTGAGGGTTAGGGTGAGGGTGTGGGTAGGGTAAGTGTTAGGCTTAGGCTTAGGGTTAGGCTTAGCTTTTGGTTGAGGATAAGGGATGGGGTTAGGGATAGGGTGTGTTTTAATGTAAGGGTTAGGGTTAGAGTTAGGGTTAGGGTGATGGTGAGGTTTAAGGGTAGAGTTAGTGTTAGGGTGAGAGTTAGGGTTAGGGTGAGGGTTAGGTTGTGGTTGACGGTAAGGGTAAAGGAGTGTGTTAGGTGAGGTTGAGGTTGAGGGTGATGTTAAGGGTGAGGGTGAGGGTTAGGGTGAGGGTTAGGGTTAGGGTTAGGGTTAGAGTCATGGTGAGGGTTAGATTGAGGATAAGTGTTCGGGTTAGTGTGAGGTTTAGGGTGAGGATGAGGGTTAGGGTTAGGTTGAGGGCTAAGGTGAGGGTGAGGATTAGGGTTAGTGTTAGGGTGAGATTTAAAGTTAGGTGATGTTTAGGTTTAGTGTGAGTGTTAGTGTTAGGGTTAGGGTTAGTGTTAGGGTGAGGGTAAGTGCTAGGGTGAGCTTAGATTTAGGGTGAGGATTATGGTTAGGGTGAGGGTTAGGGTTTGGTTTAGCGTTATTGTTAGTGTTAGGGTTAGGGTTTCGGTTATGGTGAGGGTGAGGGTGAGGGTTAGGCTTAGGGTTAAGATTAGGATTAGGGTTAATGTTAGGGTGAGGGTAAGTGTTAGGATGAGGGTTAGGGTAAGGGTGAGGGTTATGGTTAGGGTTAGGGTTACGTTGAGCGTAAGGGTTACTGTTTGATTGAGGGTTAGGGTTAGGGTTAGGGTGAGGTTAGGGTTAGGTTTAGTGTGAGGTTTCGTGTTTGGGTTAGGGTTAGTGTTAATGTGATGGTAAGTGTTAGGTTCAGGATTTGGATTAGGGTGAGGGTTATGGTTACATTGAGGTTAAGGATTAGGTTTAGGGTTATTGTTAGGGTTATGTTTTGGGTTAAGGTTACGGTGTGGGTGAGGGTGAGGTTTAGGTTTAGGGTTAGGGTGAGGGTTAGGGTTAGGGATAGGGTGAGAGTTAGTGTTCGGTTTAAGTTTAGTGTTAGGTTGAGGTTTAGGGTGAGGGTTATGTTGAGGGTAAGGGTTAGGGTTAGGTTGAGGTTTAGGGTTATGATTAGGTTTAGGGTGAGGGTGAGGGTGAGGGTTAGGGTTAGTGTTAGGGTGAGGATTAGGATGAGGGTTAGGGTTAGGGTTAGGGTTAGCGTGAGTGTGAGGTTTAGGAATAGGTTTAGGGTTAGCCTTAGGTTTAGGCTGACGGTGAGGGTGAGGGTGTGGGTTGGGGTTAGCGTGAGGGTTAGGGTTGGGGTTAGGGTGAAAGTTAGGGTTCGGTTTAAGTTTAGGGTTAGGGTAAGTGTTAGGGTTAGGATTACGGTGAGCATGATGATTAGGGTTAGGTTGAGGGTTAGGTTTAGGCTTAGGATTAGGGTGAGGGTTAGGGTTAGGGTGAGGGTTAGGATGAGGATTAGGGTTAGGGTTAGGATAATGTTTAGGGTGAGCGCTAGGTTCAGAGTGAGGTTTAGGGATAGAGTTTGGTTTAGGATGAGGGTTTGGGTTACTGTGAGGGTGAGGTTTAGGGTTAGGGTGAGGGTTAGGGTTAGGATTTCGGTTAGGGTTAGGATGAGTTTAGGGTTACATTTAGGGTTAGGGGGAGGTTTAGGTCGAGGGTTAGGGTTAGGATTAGTGTTAGGGATAAGGTTAGGGTGAGGTTTAGCTTGAGGTTTAGGGTTAGGTTTAGGATTAAGGTTAGGGTGAGGGTGAGCGTGAGGTTTAGGGTTAGGGTTAGGCTTAGGCTTAGGGTTATGCTGAGGATGAGGGTGTGGATGAGGATTAGGGTTAGGGTGATGGTTAGGGTTAGGGTTAGTGTGAGGGTTAGGATGATGGTTAGGTTTAGGATTAGGGTTAGAGAGAGTGCTAGGGTGAGGGTTAGGGTAAGGTTTAGGCTAAGGCTGAGTGTTAGGCTGACGGTGAGATTGAGGGTGAGGGTTAGGGTTAGGGTGATGGTTAGGTTTAAGGTTAAGGTGAGGGTTAGGATGACGTTTCGGGACAGGATGAGGATGATGGTAAGGGTAAAGGTGTGGTTTAGGCTGAGGGTGAGGGTTAAGATAAGTGTGAGGGTTAGGGTTAAGTTTAGGGCTAGGGTAAGGTTTAGCGTTAGGTTGAGGCTTAAATTGAGTATTAGGGTTAGGGTTAGTGTGAGTGTTAGTGTTAGTGTTAGGGTTAGTGTTAGGGGGAGGGTTATTGTTAGGGTGAGGTTTAGGGTTAGGGTTATTGTTGTGGTTATGGTTAGGGTTATGGTTATGGTGACGTTGAACGTGAGGGTTAGGGTTAGGGTTAGGGTGAGGTTTAGGGTTAGGGTTAGGGTGAGGATTAGGTTTAGGTTTAGGGTTACGGATACGGTGAGGATGAGGTTTAGGGTTAGAGTTAGGGTTAGGTTGAGGCTGAGGGTGAGGGTTAGGGTTAGTGTTACAGTTAGGTTTACGGTGAGGGTTAGGGTAAGAGTGAGGGTTAGGCTTAGTGTTAGGATTAGGATTAGGGTAAGGGCTGGCATGAGGGTGAGCTTGAGGGTGAGGGTGAGGGTTAGGGATAGGGTAAGTTTTAGGTGTAGGTTTAGTTTGAGATTTAGGGTTCTGGTTAAGTTTAGGGTTAGGGTGAGGGTTAGGGTTAGGGTTAGTGTTAAGGTTAGGGTGAGGGTTAGGGTTAGGGTTAGGGTTAGGGTTATTGTTAGTGTTATGGTTAGGGTGAAGTTTTCGGTGAGAGTGAGGCTGAGGGTGAGGTTTATGGTTATGGTTATGGTCAGTTTTAGGGTTAGTGTTATTGTTCGGGTTAGGGTTAGAGTTAAAGTTAGATTGAGGGTGAGGTTGAGGGTGAGTGTTAGGGTTAGAGTGAGTTGTATGGTGAGTTTTAGGGTTAGGGTTAGTGTTAGGGTGAGGGTGAGGTTTAGGGTTAGAGTTAAGGTTGAGGGGAGGGTTAGGGTTAGGTTTAGGGTTAGGGTTAGGATGAGGGTGAGGGTTAGGTTGAGGTTTAGGCATAGGATTTAGGCCTAGGGTTAGGGTTAGGATTAATATTAGGCTTAGGCTTAAGTTGATGGTTAGAGTTACTCTTAGTGTGAGGGTGGGGGTGAGGGTTAGTGTTAGGGTTAGTGTGAGGTTTAGGTTTAGGGTTATTGTTAGGGGTATTGTGAGGGTGAAGTTTAGGGTTAGATATAGGGTTAAGGGGAGGGTTAAGGTGAGGGTGAGTGTTAGGGTTATGGTGAGATTGAGGGTTAGGTTGAGGTTTAGGGTTAGGGTTAGGGTTAGGGTTAGTGTGAGGGTTAGTGTTAGGGTTAGGGTTAGTGTTAGGGTGAGGGTTATGGTTAGGGTGAGGGTTATGGTTAGGATGAGGGTTATGGTTAGGTTGAGGGTTAGGGTTAGGATTATTGTTAATGTTAGGTTTAGGGTTATTCTGAGGGTGAGGGTGAGGGTGAGGGTTAGGGTTAGGGTGAGGTTTATGGTTATGGTTATGATAAGGGTTAGTGTTAGTGTTATTGTTAGGGTTAGGGTTAGAATTAAGGTTAGGTTGAGGGTGAGTGTGAGTGTTAGGTTTAGGCTGATTTTAAGGGTGAGGTTTAGGGTTAGGGTTAGGGTTAGGGTGAGTGTGAGGATTAGGGCTAAAGTGAGCGTGATTGTTAGGGTTAGGGTTAGGGTTAGGGTTATTGTTTGGGTTAGGGTTATTGTTAGTGGTATGGTTAGGGTTAAGTTTGCGGTGAGGGTGAGGCTGAGGATGAGGGTTATGGTTAGGGTGAGGGTTAGGGTTAGGGTTATTGTTAGGGTTAGGGTTAGAGTTAAGGGTAGGTTGAGGGTTAGGGTGAGGGTTAGGGTTAGGGTGAGGTTTAGATTGAAGTTTAGGGTTAGGGTTAGGGTTAGGTTTAGGGTGAGGGTGAGGTTTAGGGGTAGAGTTAGAGATAGGGTTAGTTTTAGGATTAGGGTTCAGGTGAGGGTGAGTGTGAGGGTTAGGGTGAGGTTTAGGCTTAGGCTGAGGGTTAGGCTGAGGGTGAGGGTGGGGGTGACGATTGGGGTTAGGGGGATGGTAAGGGTAAGTGTTAGTGTTATTGTTAGTGTTAGGGTTAGAGTTACCCTTAGTGTGAGGGTGGGGGTGAGGGTTAGTGTTAGGGTTAGTGTGAGGTTTAGGTTTAGGGTTATTGTTAGGGGTATTGTGAGGGTGAAGTTTAGGGTTAGATATAGGGTTAAGGGGAGGGTTACGGTGAGGGTGAGTGTTAGGGTAATGGTGAGGTTGAGGGTTAGGTTGAGGTTTAGGTTTAGGGTTAGGGTTAGGGTTAGTGTGAGGGTTAGTGTTAGGGTTAGGGTAAGTGTTAGGGTGAGGGTTATGGTTAGGGTGAGGGTTATGGTTAGGATGAGTGTTATGGTTAGGTTGAGGGTTAGGGTTAGGATTATTGTTAATGTTAGGTTTAGGGTTATTCTGAGGGTGAGGGTGAGGGTGAGGGTTAGGGTTAGGGTGAGGGTTATGGTTATGGTTATGATTAGGGTTAGTGTTAGTGTTATTGTTAGGGTTAGGGTTAGAATTAAGGTTAGGTTGAGGGTGAGTGTGAGTGTTAGGGTTAGGCTGATTTTTAGGGTGAGGTTTAGGGTTAGGGTTAGGGTTAGGGTGAGTGTGAGGTTTAGGGTTAGAGTTAGGGTTGAAGGGAGGGTTAGGGTGAGATTTAGGGTTAGGGTTAGGATGAGGCTGAGGGTTAGGTTAAGGTTTAGGGATAGGGTTAGGTTTAGAATTAGGGTTAGGGTGAGGGGGAGTGTGAGGGTTAGAGTGAGGGTGATGGTACGGATTAAGGTTAGGGTGATGGTAAGGGTTAGGTTGGGGGTGACGGTAAGGGTAAAGGTGAGGTTTAGACTGAGGGTGAGGGTTACCCTAAGGGTTAGGGTTAGGGTTAGGGGGAGGGATAGGGTTTGGGTTAGGGTGAGGGTGAGGGTTAGATTGAGGATTAGTGTTAGGGTTAGTGTGAGGTTTAGGGTCAGGATGAGGATTAGGATTAGGGTGAGGTGTAGGGTGAGGATGAGGGTTAAGGTTAGTGTTAGGGTGAGGCTTAGGGTTAGGGTGATGGTTAGGGTTAGTGTTAGGGTGAGGTTTAGTGTTAGGTTTAGGGTTAGGATTAATGTTAGGGTTAGGCTTAAGTTGAGGGTTAGGGTGAGGGTGAGGTTTAGGGATAGGGTTATGATTAAGAATAGGGTTAGGGTTAGGGTGAGTGTGAGGTTTAGGGTTAGCGTTAGTGTTAGCGTTAGGCTGAGGGTGATTGTGAGGGTGAGGGTTATTGTTAGGGTGAGGGTTAGGGTTAGGGTTAGGGTGAGAGTTAGGGTTCGGGTTAAGTTTATGGTTAGAGTGAGGATTAGGGTAAGGGTTACAGTGAGGGTGATGATTAGGGTTAGGTTGAGGGTTAGGATTAGGGTTATGTTTAGGGTGAGGGTGAAGATGAGGGTTAGGGTTAGTTTTAGGGTGAGGGTTAGGATGAGGGTTAGGGTTCGGATTAGGGTTAGGGTGAAGGCTAGGGTGACGGTCAGATTTAGGTTTAGGGTTAGGATGAGGTTTAGGTTTATGTTTAGTGTTAGGGATAGGGAGAGGCTGAAGTTTAGGGTTAGAGTTAGGGTTAGGTTGAGGCTGAGGCTGAGGGTTAGGGTTAGGGTTAGTGTTAGAGTTAGGGATACGGTGAGCGTTACGGTGAGAGTGAGGTTTAGGCTTAGTGTTAGGATTTGGATTAGGGTAAGGGTTAGGGTGAGGGTGAGGGTGAGGGTGAGGGTTAGGGTTAGGGTAAAGGTTAGGGGTAGGATTAGGGTGAGATTTAGGATTCTGGTTAATGTTGGGTTAGGGTGAGGTTTAGGGTTAGGGTTACGTTGAGCGTGAGGGTTAGGGTTAGGTTGAAGGTTAGGGTTAGGCTTAGGATTAGGGTGAGGGTTAGGGTTAGGGTTAGGGTGAGGTTTTGGGTTAGAGTTAGGTTTAGGGGCAGGGTTACGGTGAGGTTTAGGGTTAGGGTTAGTGTTAAGGTTAGGGTGAGGCTTAGGGTTAGGGTTAGTGTTAGTGTTATTGTTAGTGTTATGGTTAGGTTGAAGTTTGCGGTGAGGGTGAGGCTGAGGGTGAGGGTAATGGTTATGTTTATGGTTATGGTTATGGTTAGTGTTATTGTTAGGATTAGGGTTAGAGTTAAATTAGGTTGAGGGTGAGGGTGAGTGTTATGGTTAGGGTGAGTTTTAGGGTGAGGTTTATGTTTAGGGTTAGGGTTAGGTTTAGGGTGAGGGTGAGGTTTAGGTTTAGAGTTAGGGTTGAGGGGAGGGTTAGCCTGATGTTTAGGGTTAGGGTTAGGATGAGGGTGAGGGTTAGGTTGAGGTTTAGGGATAGGGTTAGTTTTAGGATTAGGGTTAGGGTTAGGGTGAGTGTGAGGGTTAGGGTGAGGCTTAGTCTTAAGGCTTAGGGTTTGTCTGAGGGTGATGGTGGCGGTGAGGATTAAGGTTAGGGTGATGGTAAGGGTTAGGGTTAGTGTTAATGTTAGGGTTAGGCTTAGAGTTAAGATTAGGGTGAGGGTGAGGTTTAGGGGTAGAGATAGGGTTAGGGTGAGTGTTAGGCTTAGGGTGAGGGTTAGAGTGGGGGTGACGGTAAGGGTAAAGGTGAGGTTTAGGCTGAGGGTGAGGGTTACTGTAAGGGTTAAGTTTAGGGTTATGGGGAGGGATAGGGTTAGGGTTACGGTGAGGGTGAAGGTTAGGGTTAGATTGAGGATTAGTGTTCGGGTTAGGATGAGAATTAGGGATAGGTTTATGTTTAGGGTTAAGGTTTGAGTTAGGGTGAGTATGAGGGTGAGAGTTAGGGTTAGGATTAGGGTTACGGTTAGTGTTAGGCAGAGGGTGAGGGTGAGGGTGAGGGTTAGGGTTAGGGTGACCTTTAGGGTTAAGGTTAGGGTGAAAGGTAGGGTTAGTGTTAGGGAGATTGTTAGGGTTAGGGTGAGGGTTTGGTTTAGTTTGAGGGTTAGGGTGAAGGTGAGATTGAGATTGAGGGTTAGGGTGAGGGTGATGGTGATGGTGAGGGTTAGGGTTAGGATTCTGGTTAGGGTTAGGGTGAGGGTTAGGGTTAGGTTTAGGGTTAGGGTGAGGTTAAGATTGAGGGTGAGGGTTAGGCTTATGGTTAGGTTTAGCGTTAGGGTTAGGTATCAGGTAAGGTTTAGGTTTAGGATGAGGGTTAGGTTTAGGTTTGGGGTGAGGGTTAGGGTTAGGGTTAGGTTTAGGGTGAGGGTTAGTGTTAGGGTTAGGGTGAGGGTGAGGGTTAGGTTGAGGTGTAGGGTTAGGGATAGGGTAAAGGTTAGGGTTAGGGTGAGGGTGAGGGTGAGGTTTGGGTTTAGGGTGAGGGTTAGGGTGAGGTTTTGGATTAGGGTTAGGGTTAGGGTTAGGGTGAGGGTGAGGTTTAGGGTTAGCGTTAGGTTTAGGGGCAGGGTTAGGGTGAGGTTTGGGGTTAGGATTACGGTGAGCTTGGGGGTTAGGTTGAGGTTTAGGGTTAACCTTAGAATTAGGGTGAGGGTTAGTGTTAGGGTTAGGGTGAGGTTTAGGGTGAGGTTTTGGATTAGGGTTAGGGTTAGGGTTAGGGTGAGGGTGAGGTTTAGGGTTAGAGTTAGGTTTAGTGGCAGGTTTAGGGTGAGTTTTAGGGTTAGGGTTAGTGTTACGGTTAGGGTGAGGGTTAGGGTTAGGGTTGTTGTTTGGTTTAGGGTTATTGTTAATTTTATTGTTAGAGTTAAGTTTGCGGTGAAGGTGAGGCTGAGGGTGAGGGTTATGGTTAGTGTTAGGTTTAGGGTTAGTGTTATTGTTAGGGTTAGAGTTAGAGTTAAGGGTAGGTTGAGGGTGAGGGTGAGGGTAAGGGTTTGAGTGAGGTTTAGAGTGGGGTTTAGGGTTAGGGTTAGGGTTAGGGTTAGGGTGAGGGTGAGGTTTAGGGATAGAGTTAGGATTAGGGGGAGGGGTAGGGGTAGGTTTAAGTTTAGGGTTAGTGTGAGGATCAGGGTTCGCTTGATGTTTAGGGATAGGTTTAGGTTTAGGATTAGGGTTCAGGTGAGGGTGAGTGTGAGGGTTAGGGTGAGCGTTAGGCTTAGGCTGATGGTTAGGCTGAGGGTGAGGGTGGGGGTGAGGATTAGGGTTAGGGGGATGGTAAGGATTAGGGTTAGTGTTATTGTTAGGGTTAGGGTTAGAGTTACTCTGAGGGTGAGGGTGGGGGTGAGGGTTAGTGTTAGGGTTAGTGTGAGGTTTATGTTTAGGGTTATTGTTAAGGTTATTGTGAGGGTGAGGTTTAGGGTTAGATATAGGGGTAGGGGAAGGCTTAGGGTGAGGGTGAGTGTTAGAGTTAGTGTTAGGGTTATGGTGAGTTTGAGGGTTAGGTTGAGGTTTAGGGTTAGGGTTAGGGTTAGGGTAAATATGAGGGTTAGTTTTAGGGTTAGGATTAGTGTTAGGGTGAGCGTAAGTGTTAGGGTGCAGGTTTGGGTTAGGGAGAGGTTTATGGTTAGGGTGAGGGTTAGGGTTAGGATTATTGTTAGGGTTATTCTGAGGTTGAGGGTGAGGGTGAGGGTTAGGATTAGGGTGAGGTTTAGGGTGCGGTTTAGGGTGAGGGTTAGGGTTAGGTTTAGGGTTACAGTAAGCGTGAGGGTTAGGGTTAGTTTGAGGTTTAGGGTTAGGGTTAGGGCGGGGGTTAGGCTTAGGATGAGGGTTAGGATGAGGATTAGGGTTAGGATTAGAGTTAGGGTGAGGTCTAGGGTGATGGTGACGTTTAGGTTTACTGTTAGGGTGAGTTTTAGGGTTAGGGTGAGGGTTAGGATGAGAGTTAGGGTTACCGTGACATACAGGTTAGGGTTAGGTTGAGGGTGAGGGTTAGAATTAGGGTTAGGGTGAGGGTGAGTTTTGAGATTAGGGTTAGTGTTAAGTTTAGTGTTAGGATTAGTGTAATTGTTAGGGTTAGGGTTAGACTTACAGTGAGGGTGAGGGTGAGAGTGAGGGTTAGGGTGAGGGTTAGGGTGAGGTTTATTGTTAGGGTTATGATTAGGGTTAGGGTGAGGTTTATGGTTAGGGTTATGATTAGGGTTAGGGTGAGGGTTAGGGTTATGTTTAGGGTTAGGTTTAGTGTTATTGTTAGGGTTAGGGTTAGAGTTACAATTAGGTTGAGGGTGAGGGTGAGGGTTAGTTTTAGGCTGAGTTTTACGGTGAGCTTTAGTGTTAGGGTTAGGGATAGGGTTAGGGTGAGGGTGAGGTTTAGGGTTAGAGTTAGGTTTAGGGGGAGGGTTAGGGTGAGGATTAGGGTTAGGGTTAGTGTTCGGGTTAGGGTAAGGGTGAGGGTTTGGTTGAGTTTTAGGGTTAGGGTTAGGTTTACGATTAGGGTTAGGGTGTAGGTGAGTGTGATGGTTAGGGTGAGGGTTAGCCTTAGACTTAGGTTTAGGCTGAGGCTGAGGTTGAGGGTAAGGCTTAGGGTTGCGTGAAGTTTAGGGTAAGGGTTAGAGGGAGGGTTAGGATGAGGGTTAGGCCTAGGATAAGGGTTAGGGTGAGGGAAAGGGTGAGGGTTGTGGTGAGCGTGAGGGTTAGTGTTAGGTTGAGGGTTAGGGTTAGTGTAAGGGTAAGCATTAAGGTTAGGGTTAGGTTTAGGGTTAGGGTGAGTGTGAGGTTTAGGGGTAGAATTAGGGTTAGGGTCAGGGTTAGGGTTAGTGTGAGGTTTAGAGTGAGTATGAGGGTTAGGGTTAAGGTGAGGTTTAAGGTGAGGGTGAGGTTTAGGGTTAGTGTGAGGGTTAGTGTTAGGGTTAGGGTTAGTGTTAGTGTGAGGGTAAGTGTTAGGGTGGGGGTTATGGTTAGGAGGAGGGTTATGGTTAGGGTGAGGGTTAGGGTTAGGATTAGGGTTATTGTTAGCATTTCGGTTAGGGTTACAGTTACAGTGAGGGTGAGGGTGAGGTTTAGGATTAGGGTTCGGGTTAGTGTTAGGGTGAGGGTAAGTTTTAGGATGAGGTTTAGGGTTAGTGTGAGTGTTATGGTTAGGGTGAGGTTATGGTTACGTTGAGCGTAAGGGTTAGGGTTAGGTTGAAGGTTGGGTTTCGGGTTAGGGTGAGGTTAGGGTTAGTGTGAGGGTTAGAGTTGGGGTTAGGTTTAGTGTTACGGTGAGGGTAAGTGTTAGGGTCAGGGTTTGGGTTAGGGTGAGGGTTATAGTTAGGTTGAGGGTTAGGATTAGGGTTAGGGTTATTGTTAGTGTTAGGTTTAGTGTTAAGGTTACAGTGAGGGTGAGGGTGAGGGTTAGGGTTAGGGTTAGGGTGAGGTTTAGGGTTTGCATTAGGGTTAGAGTTAAGTTTTGGGTGAGGGTGAGGTTTAGGGTTAAAGTTAGGGTTAGGGTGAGGGTTAGGTTGAGGGTTAGGGTTAGGGTTAGTGTTAGTTTAGGGTTAGGGTGAGAGTTAGTAGGAGGGTTAGGGTTAGGGTTAGGTTTAGGATTAGGGTTAGGGTTAAGTTGAGTGTGTGTGTTAGCGTTAGGTTTAGGCTTATGCTTAGGTTTAGGATGAGGGTGAGGTTGAGGGTGAGGGTTAGGGTTAGGTTGAGTTTTAGGGTAAGCGTTAGTTGGAGGGCTAGGATTAGTGTTAAGGTTAGGATTAGGGGTAGGGTGAGGGCTAGGGTGAGGGTGACGTTTAGGGTTTGGGTTAGGGTGAGGTTTAGGGTTAGGGTTAGGGTGAGAGTTAGGGTTCGGGTTAAGTTTATGGTTAGGTTGACGGTTAGGGTAAGGGTTATGTTGAGGGTAAGGGTTAGGGTTAGGTTGAGGGTTAGGGTTAGGGTTAGGGTGAGGGTGAGGGTTAGGGTGAGGGTTAGGGTGATTATTTGGATGAGGGTTAGGGTTAGGATTAGGGTTAGGGTGAGGGCCAGGTTGAGGTAGAGTTTTTGGGTTAGGGTTAAGGTGAGATTTAGGGTTAGGTTTAGGGTTAGTGTTAGGGTGAGTGTGAGATTTAAGGTTAGAGTTAGGGTTAGGGTGACGTTGAGGGTGAGGATTAGAGTTAGGGTTAGATTGAGGGTTAGGTTTGGGGTGAGTGTTAGGGTTTCAGTTAGGCTGAGGGTGAGGGTTAGGCTTAGCATTACGGTTAGGGTTAGGTTTAGGTTGAGTGTTACGGTTAGGGTGAGGTTGAAGGTTAGGGTTAGCATTAGGGTAAGGGTTAGGGTTAGGGTGGAGGTTAGGGTTAGAGTGAGGGTGAGGGTCAGGGTTAGGGTTAGGATTAGGTGTAGGTTTAGGGTGAGGCTGAGGGTGAGGGTGAGAATTAGGGTGAGCATGAAGGTGAGGGTTAAGTTTACCGTTATGTTTAGGGTGAGGTCTAGGGTGAGGGTGAGGGCTAGGGTGAGGGTTAGTGTGAAGGTGAGGTTTTCGGTTTGGAAAGGGTTAGGGTTAGGTTTAGGGTGCGGATTAGGGTGAGGGTGAGGTTTAAGGTGAGGGTTAGGGTTAGGGTTAGGGTGAGGGTTAGGGTTAGGGTGATGTTTAGGGTGAGGGTGAAGGTGAGAATGAGGGTTCGGGTAAGGGTGTGGGTTAGGGTGTTGGTGAAGGTTAGGGTGAGAGTGAGGATTCGGGTGAGGGTGAGAGTTAGGGTGTTGGTGAGGTTTCAGATTAGGGTGAGTTTTAGGGTTAGGGTGAGGTTTAGGGTGAGGGAGAGGGTTAGGGTTAGGGTTAGGATTAGGGTTAGGGTTAGGTTGAGGGTTAAGGTGAGGGTTATGGTTAGGGTTATGTTGAGGATTAGGGTGAGAGTGTGGGTTAGGGTTTGATTAAGGGTTACGTTGATGGTTAGGTTAAGGGTTAGGGTTAGGGTTAGGGTGAGTGTGAAGGTTAAAGTTAGGGTTAGGGTGAAGGTTATGGTTGGGGTGAGAGTTAGGGTTAGGGTTAGGGTGAAGGTGAGGATGAGGTTGAGGGTGAGTGTGAGTGTTAGGGTATGGGTTACGGTTAGGTTTAGGGTGAGGGTTAAGGTGACGGTGAGTGTTAATTTGAGGGTGAGTGTTAGGGTTAGTGTGAGTGATAGGGTGAGGTTTAGGGTCAGATTTAGTGTGAGGATTAGGGTTATAGTTACCCTTAGGGTTATGGTGAGCCTATCAGTTAGGGTGAGGTTTAGGGTGAGGGTGAGGGTTAGGGTTAGCGTTAGGGTTAAGTTGAGATTAGGGTGAGGGTTAGAGTTAGAGTGAGGATTAGGGTTAAGGTTAGGGTGACGTTTAGGGTTAGGGTCTGTGTTAGGGATAGGTTTATGGATAGGGTGAGAGTTAGGTTTATGGTTAGGGTTCAAGTTAGGGTGAGTGTGAGTGTGAGTGTTACGGTTAGGATTAGGGTTAGTGTTAGTGTTTGGCTGAGGGTGTGGGTGAGGGTGAGGGTGAGGGTTAGGCTTAGGGTAATGTTTAGGGTTAGGGATAGGTTGTAGGTTAGGGTTAGGGTTAGGATGAGGGTTAGGGTGAGGATTATGGTTAGGGTTAGGGTGAGGGTTAGGTTTAGTTTGATTTTTAGGGTTAGTGTCAGGGTAAGCGTGTGGGTGAGGGTTAGGGTGAGAGTGAGGGATAGGTTTAGTGTTAGGGTTAGGGTGAGCGTTTGGGTGAGGGTTAGGATTAGGTTTAGGGTGAGCGTCAGGGTTAGGGTTGAGTTTAGGGTTAGGGTTAGGAGGAGGTTTAGTGTTAGTTTTAGGGAGAGGATTAGAGTTCATGTGAGGTTTAGGGTTACGTTTAGGGTTAGTGTGAGGATAAGGGTTAGGGTGAGGGTTAGGGTGCGGGTGAGGGATAGGCTTAGTGTAAGGGTTAGGGTGACTGTTTGGTGAAGGTTAGGTTTAGGTTTATGGTTAGGGTGAGGAGTAGGCTGAGGGTGTTAGGGTGAGGTTTCGGGTGAGGTTGAATATTAGGCTTAGAATTAGTCTTAGGGTGAGGGTTAGGTTTAGGTATAGCATTAGGGTTAGGGTTAGGTTGAGGGTGAGGTTTAGGACTAGGGTAAAGTTGAGAGTGAGGTTTATGGTTAGAATTATTTTTAAGGTTAGCGTTAGAGTGAGGGTGGGGGTGAGGATTAGGGTTAGGATTAGGTTTAGGGTTAGGTTGAGGCTGAGGTTGAGGATGAGGTTGAGTTTGAGGGTTAAGGTTAGGGTTTGGCTTAGGGTCAGGGCTAGGGTGAGGGCGAGGGTTAGGGTGAGGGTGAGGGTGAGGGTGCGGTTTTCGGTTAGGAAAGGGTTAGGTTTAAGTTTAGGGTGAGGATTGGGCTGAGGGTGAGGTTGAAGGTGAGCATTAGGGTTAAGGTGAGGTTTAGGGTTAGGGTTAGGCTGAGGTTTAGCGTTAGGGTGATGTTTAGGATGAGGGTGAGGGTGAGGGTGATGGTGAATTTTAGGGTATAGTTGAGGGTTAGTTTTAGGGTGAGGGTTAGGGTGACGGTGAGGGTCAGGGTGAGGGTGTGGAAAAGGGTTAGGGTTAGGTTCAGGGTGAGGGTTAGGGTTAGGGTGAGGGTTCGGGTTAGTGTGAGGTTAGGGTGAGGGTTAGTGTGAGGAAAAGGTTTAGGGTGAGGTTTAGGATGAAAGTAAGAGTTAAGGTTAGGTTTAGTGTTAGGGTTAGGGTGAGGTTTACGGTTAGAATTAGGGTTAGGGTTAGGTTGAGGGTGAGGGTTAGAGTTAGGGTTAGGTTGAGGGTTAGGTTTGGGGTGAGTGTTAGGGTTTTCGTTAGGGTGAGGGTGAGGTAGAGGTTTCGGTTTCGGGTGAGGGTTAGTGTGTGGGTGATGGTTAGTGTTCGAGTGAAGTTTAAGGTGACGGTGAGTGTTAGGGTGTGGGTGATGGTTAGAGTTAGTGTGAGTATTAGGTTTAGGGTTAGGGTTAAGGTTATTGTGAGGGTAAGGTTTAGGGTGCGGTTTAGGGTGAGGGTGAGGGATAGGGTTAGCATTAGGGTTATGGTGGGGGATAGGGTTAGGGTTAGGGTGAGATTGAGGGTTAGGTTTAGGTTTAGGATGAGGTTTAGGATTAGGGTGAGAATTAGGGATAGGGTTAGGGTTAGGGTTAGGGTTTGAGTTAGGGTTAGTATGAGGGTGAGAGTTAGGGTTAGGATTAGGGTTACGGTTAGTGTTAGGCAGAGGGTGAGGGTGAGGGTGAGGGTTAGGGTTAGGGTGACCTTTAGGGTTAAGGTTAGGGTGAAAGGTGGGGTTATTGTTAGGGAGATTGTTAGGGTTAGGGTGAGGGTTTGGTTTAGTTTGAGGGTTAGGGTGAAGGTGAGTTTGAGATTGAGGGTTAGGGTGAGGGTGATGGTGACGGTGAGGGTTAGGGTTAGGATTCTGGTTAGGGTTAGCATGAGGGTTAGGGTTAGGTTTAGGGTTAGGGTGAGGGTAAGGTTGAGGGTGAGGGTTAGGGTTATGGTTAGGTTTAGCGTTAGGGTTAGGTTTCAGGTAAGGTTTAGGGTTAGGATGAGGATTAGGTTTAGGTTTAGGGTGAGGGTTAGTGTTAGGATTAGGGTGAGGGTGAGGGTTAGGTTGAGGTGTAGGGTTAGGGATAGGGTAAAGTTTAGGGTTAGGGTGAGGTTGAGGGTGAGGTTTAGGTTTAGGGTGAGGGTTAGGGTGAGGGTTAGTGTGAGGTTTAGGTTTAGGGTAAGGGTAAGGGTTAGGTTGAGGCTGAGCCTTAGTTTTCAGTTTAGGTTTAGGGATAGGGTGATGTTGAGGGTTAGGGTTCTGGTTAGTGTGAGGATAAGGGTTAGGGTGAGGATTAGGGTGAGGATGAGAGTTAGGGTTAGCATAAGGTTTAGTGCGAGGGTTAGGGTTAGGGTTAGGGTTAGGGTAGGGTAAGGGTTAGGGGTATGGTTAGGTTTAGGTTTAGGGTTAGGTTTCAGGTAAGGTTTATGGTTAGGATGAGGGTTAGGTTTAGGTTTAGGGTGAGGATTAGGCTTAGGGTTAGGTTTAGGGTGAGGGTTAGTGTTAGGGTTAGGGTGAGGGTGAGGGTTAGGTTGAGGGGCAGGGTTAGGGATAGGGTAAAGGTTAGGTTTAGGGTGAGGGTGAGGGTGAGGTTTAAGTTTAGGGTGAGGGTTAGGGTGTGGGTTAGTGTGAGGTTTAGTTTTAGGGTAAGGGTAAGGATTAGGTCCAGGGTGAGCGTTAGATTTAGGTTTAGGTTTAGGGTTAGGGTGATGCTCAGGGTTAGGGTTAGGGTTAGTGTGAGGATAAGGGTTAGGGTGAGGATTTGGGTGAGGATGAGAGTTAGGGTTAGCATAAGGTTTAGGGCCAGGTTTAGGGTTAGGGTTAGGGTTAGGGTTAGGGTAGGGTAAGGGTTAGGGTTAACATGAGGGTTAAGGTTATGTTGATGTTTAGGGTGACGGTGAGGGTTAGGGTGAGGGTTAGGTTGAGCGTGAGGGTTAGGGTGAGGGAGAGCGTGAGTGGGAGGGTGACCATGAGGATTAGGGTTAGGGTTAGATTTAGGGTGAGGATAAGAGTTAGGGTACTATTAGGGTTAGGCTGAGGGTGAGGATGAGGGTCAGGGTTAGGGTTTCGGTTAGGTAAGGGTTAGGGTTATGTTTAGGGTGAGGATTATGGTGAGGGTGAGGATTACAGTTAGGTTGAGGATTAGGGTTAGTGTGAGGGTTACAGTTAGGGTTAGGGTTAATGTGAGGATAAGTGTTAGGATGAGGGTTAGGTTGAGAGTGAGGGTTAGGGTTAGCGTTAGGGTTAGGGTGAAGTTTAGTGTGGGGGTTAGGGTGTGGGTTAGGGTTCGGGTTAGGGTTGGGTGAGGGTTAGGGTGAGCGTAAGTTTTAGGGTGAGGTTTAGGTTGAGAGTGAGGGATAGGGTTATGGTGAGGGTAAGGGTTAGGGTTAGGGTGACTGTGAGGGTGATGTTAAGGGTAAGGGTTAGGGTCCAGGTTAGGGTGAGGGTGAGGGTTAGGGTTAGCATTATGGTTAGGGTTAGGTTTAGGTTGAGTTTTAGGGTTAGGGTTAGGGTTAGGTTTACGGCGAGGGTAAGGGTTAGGATGATAGTTAGGGTGAGAGTGAGGGTTAAGTTTAGGTTTAGGGTTAGGGTGAGTTTGAGGGTGAGGGTTAGGGTTAGGGTTAGTGTGAGTGTTAGGGTGAGGCTTAGGGTGAAGGTTAGGATTAGGGTTAGGCTTTGGGTTAGGGTGAGGGTTAGGGTGAGGGGAGGGGTTAGGGTGAGTGTTAGGGAGAGGCGAGGGATAGGGTTATGGTGAGGGTAAGTGTTAGGCTGAGGCTTAGGTTGAGAGTGAGCATTTGTGTTAGCATCAGGTTAGGGTTGAGGGTGAGGGTTAGAGTTAGGCTGAGGGGTAGTTTAAGGGTTAGGGTTAGGGTTAGGTTTCGGGGGATGTTAAGGGTTAGGGTGAGGGTGAGGTTTAGGGTTACACTTAGGTTGAGGGTGAGGATTAGGTTTAGGGTAAGTGTGAGTGTGAGTGTGAGGGTTAGGTTTAGGATTAGGATTAGGGTTAGGCTGAGGTTGAGGGTATGAGTGAGGGTGAGGGCTAGGGTTAGGAGTAGAGGTAGGGTTAGGTTTAGGTTTAGAGTTAGTATTAGGGTTAGGGATAGGATTAGGCTGAAGGTGAGGGTGAGGGTGAGGGTGAAGATGAGGTTTAGGGTTAGATTTAGGATTACAGTTAGGGTTATGTTGAGTGCTAGGATGAGGGTGAGGTTTAGGGTTAGCGTTAGGGTAAGGGTGAGGCTTAGGGTGAGGGTTGAGTGTTAGGGTTAGGCTTAGTTTGAGGGTGACAGTTAGGATTAGGGATAGGGATAGCGTTAGGCTGAGGTTGAGGATCAGGGTGAGGTTTAGTGTTAGGTTTACGGTTAGGGTGAGGGCTCGGGTGAGGGTGAGGGTTAGGGTGAAGGTGAGTGTGAGGGTGAGGGTCGTGATTAGGTAATGTTAGGGTTAGGGTGAGGATTAGCTGAGTGTTAGGGTGAGGGTGTGTGTTCAGGTGATGGTGAGGGTTCGGGTTAGCATTAGTGTTATGTTAGGTTTAGGTTGAGTGTTAGGATTAGGGTTAGGGTTAGGGTGAGGGTATGCGTTAGAGTGAGGGTTACGGTGAGGGTGAGGGATAAGTTTAGTGTTAGGGTTAGGGTGAGCATTTGGATGAGGGTTAGGTTTAGGGTTAGGGTGAGGGATAGGGTTAGGGTTGAGTTAAGGTTAGCGTTAGTGTGAGGTGTAGGGTTAGGGTTAGGGTTAGTGTTAGTATAAGGGATATGGTGAGGGTTAGGGTGAGGGTGAAAAATAGGGTTAGTGTAAGGGTTAGGGTGAGTGTTTGGATGAGGATTAGGTTCAGGTTTAGGGTTAAGGTGAGGGTTAGGATGAGGGTAAGTGTTAGGGTGATGTTTAGGTTGTGGTTGAGTATTAGGGTTAGCATTAGTCTTAGTGTGAGGTTTAGGGTTAGGTATGGCATTAGGCTTAGGGTTAGGGTTAGGGTGAGGGTTAGGATTAGGGTTAAGGTGAGGGTCAGGTTTAGGGTTAGCATTAGGTTTACGGTTATGGTTACTGTGAGGGTTTGGGTGAGGGTTAGGTTTAGGATTAGGTTTAGGGTGAGGCTGAGGTTGAGGATGAGGTTGAGGTTGAGGGTTAGGGTTAGGGTTAGGCTTAAGGTGAGGGCTAGGGTGAGGGCGAAGTTTAGGATGAGGGTTAGGGTGAGGGTGCGGTTTTCGGTTAGTAAAGGGTTAGGGTTAGGTTTAGGGTGAGGATTAGGCTGAGGCTGAGGTTGAAGGTGAGGGTTAGGGTTAAGGTGAAGGTTAGGGTTAGGTTTAGGCTGAGGGTTAGAGTTAGGGTGATTTTTAGGGTGAGTGTGAGGGTGAGGGTTAGGGTGTAGGTGAGGGTTAGGGTTAGGGTGACAGTGAGGGTTAGGTTGAGAGTTAGGGCTAGTGTGAGGGTTAGGATTAGGGTTAGGGTGAGGAAAAGGTTTAGGGTGAGAATGAGGATGAGACTAAGATTTAGGGTTATGTTTAGCATTAAGGGTAGTGTGAGGTATAGGGTTAGAGTTCAGGTGTTGGTTAGGTTGAGGGTGAGGGTTAGAGTTAGGGTTAGGGTGAGGTTTAGGGTTGGGGTGAGTGTTAGTGTTATGGTTAGGGTGAGGGTGAGGGTGAGGGTTTGGTTTCGCGTGAGGGTTAGGGTGTGGGTTAGGGTTAAGGTTGTGGTGAGGGTAAGGGTTAGGGTGAGATTTAGGATGAGGGTTAGGGTTAGGTTGAGAGTTAGGGTGACGTTGATGGTTAGCGTGACAGTGAGGGTTAGGTTCAGGGTTAGGCTTAGGGTGAGGGTTAAAGTGAGAGTTAGGGTTAGGGTTAGGTTTAGGGTTAGTGTGAGAATTAGGGTTAGTTTTAAGTTTATAGTGAGGGTAAGGGTTAAGGTGAGGTTTAGGCTGATGGGTAGGTTTAGGGTAAGGGTGAGGGAGAGGGTGAGGATAAAGATTAGAGTGAGGGTTAGGTTGAGGTTGATGGTTAGGGTTAGCATTAGGTTTAGGGTTTGGGTTAGGGTGAGGGGTAAGGTTAGGGTTAGGGTGAGGATGATGTTTAGGGTTAGCATTAGGTTTAGGGTTAGCTTGAGGGTGAGGGTTAGGGTTAGGTTTAGGGTGAGTGTTAGGTTCAGGTTTAGGGTCAGGGGTAGAGTGAGGGTTAAAGTTAAGTTGTGGGTTCCAATTAGGGTGAGAGTGAGGCTAAGGATTCTGGTGAGGTTTAGGGTGTGTTTGAGGGTTAGGGTTTGAATTAGAGTTAGGGTTAGGGTGAAGGTGAGGGTGAGGGTTAGGGTTAGGGATAAGGTTAGAGTGAGGGTCAGGGTCAGGGTGAGGGTCAGGTTTAGGGTTAGGATTAGTGTAAGGTTGAGGGCCAGGTAAGGGTGAAGGTTAGGGTTTGGTTTAGGGTGAGGGTAAGTGTTAGGGTGACGTTTAGGGTTAGTGTTGGGATGAGGTTGAGGGTTAGGTTTAGTGTGAGGTTGTGGGGTAGGGTTAGGTTAAGGTTAAGGGTTAGAGTGAGGGTTAGGGTGACAGTTAGTGTTAGGGTTAGTGTGAGGGTGAGGGTGAGGGTTAGGGTGATGTTTAGGCTGACAGTGAGGGTTAGGGTGAGGGTTAGTTTTAGGTTTAGTGTTAGCGTTACAGTGAGGGTTAGGGTCATGGTTAGGATTAAGGTGAGGGTTAAAGTGAGGGTGAGGGTTAGGGTTAGGTTTAAGGTGTGGGTTATGGTTAAGGTTAGGATTAGGGTGAGGTTTAGGGTGAGGGGTTGGTTCAGGGTTAGTGTGAGGTTTAGGGTTAGTGTGAGGTTTTGGGTTAGTGTGAGGATAAGGGTTAGAGTGAGGGATAGGGTTATTGTTAGGGTTAGGGTGAGGGTAAGTCATAGGATTGGGATTAAGGTAAGGGTGCTTGTGAGGGTGATGGTTAGTGTTAGGTTGATGGTGAAGGTGAGGTTTTGGTTTAGGATTAGGGTTAGGGTTAGTTTTAGGGTGAGGGTGAGGGTTAGGTTTAGGATCAGGGTTAGGGTTAGGATAAGGTGAGGGTGAGGGTGAGGGTGAGGGTTAGGGAGAGGATTAGGTTTAGGTTTAGGGTTAGGGTGAGAGTGAGGGTTAGGTTGAGGTGAGGGTTCAGGTTTGGGTGAGGGTGAGGGTTAGGGTTAGAGTTAGGATGAGTGTTAGGGTTAATGTGAGGGGTAGGGTTAGGGTTAGGGTGAGGGTGAGGTTTAGGTTTAGTGTGAGGGTTAGGGTTAGTGTTAGGGGTAGGGTAAGGTTAAGGGTTAGGGTGAGGTTTAGCGTGAGGGAGAGGCTTATGATTAGGGTTAAGGTGAGGGTTAGGATGAGGGTGAGGTTTAGTGTGAGGTTCAAGGTTAGGGTGAGGGTGAGGTTTAGGGTTACGGTTAGGTTTAGGGTGTGGGTTAGGTTTAGTGTTAGGGTTAAGCTAATGGTTAGGTTTGGGGTTAGGGTAAGGGTGAGGGTGACGGTGAGTGTTAGGATTAGGTTTAGGGTGAGTGTGAGGGTTAGGTTTAGGATTAGTGTTAGTATGATGGTGATGGTGAAGTTTACAGTTAGTGTTAGCTTTGGGGCAAGGGTGAGGGTGAGGGGGGGTTTAGGGTGTCGGTGACGGTTAGGTTTAGGGTGAGGTTTAGGGTGATGGTGAGGGTTAGGTGAGGGTGAGATGTAGGCTTAATGTTAGAGTTAGGCTGAGGGTTAAGATCAGGGTCAGGATTAAGGTGAGGGTTAAGGTGAAGGTTAGGTTTAGGGTTAGGTTTAGGGTTAGTGTGAGGATTAGGTTTAGGGTGAGGGTAAGCTTTAGGGTGAGGGTTAGACTGAGGGTGAGGGATAGGTTTAGTGTTAGTGTTAGGGTGAGCATTTGGGTGAGGGTTAGGTTCAGGGTTAGGGTTAGGGTGTTAGGGTTAGGGTTAGGTTTATGTGGACGGTGAGGGATAGGGTTATGGTGAGGTGAGGGTGAGGGTGAGGGTGAGGGTTAGGGTTAGGGTTAGGTTGAGGGGAAGGTATAGGTTGAGGGTAAGTACTAGGGTTAGGCTGAGGGTGAGGGTGTGGTTGAGGTTTAGGGTTAGGGTTAGGGTTAGGGTTAGTGTGAGGGTTAGTGTTAGTGTTAGGCTTAGGGTTAGTGTGAGGGTAAGTGTTAGGGTGAGGGTTTGGGTTAGGGTGAGTGTTATGGTTAGGGTGAGGGTTAGGGTTAGGTTTATTTTTAGGGTTAGTGTTACGGTAACGGTGAGGGTGAGGTTTAAAGTTAGGGTTAGGATGAGATTTAGGTTTAGGGTTAGGATGAGCGTTAGGCTGAGGGTTAGGTTTAGGGTTAATTGTATGGGTTAGGGTTAAGGTTAGGGTGAGGGTGAGGGTTCGGGTTAGGGTTAGCTTGAAGTTAGGTTTAGGGTTAGAGTTAGGGTGAGCATGAGGGCTAGGGTGAGGCGTAGGGTTAGGGTTAGGGTGAGGGTGAGGGTTAGGTTTAGTGTGAGGGTTAGGGTTAGGGTGAGGGTGAGGGTTATGGTTAGGGTAAGGTAAGGGTGAAGATGAGGGTGATTGTTAGGGTTAGGTTTAGGGTGAGGGTGACCGTTAGATTTAGGATGAGGGTTAGGGTGAGTGTGAGGGTGAGGGTTAGGTTTAGGATTAGGGTTAGGGTTAGGCTTAGGGTGAGGGTCACGGTGAGGGTGAGGTTGACGGTAAGGGTGAGGGTAAGGGTTAGGGTTACGGTCAGGGTGAGGGTGAGGGTTAGGGTAAGGGTTAGGGTTACGGTAAGGTTGAGGGTGAGGGTTAGGGTTAAGGTGAGTGTGAGGTTAGGGTTAGAGTTAGGGTTAGCATGAGGGTTTTGGTTAGGGTTAGGGTTAGGGTGATGGTGAGGGTTAGGGTGAGTGTGAGTTTGAGGTGGAGGGTGAGGGTGAGGGTTAGGGTGTGGTTTAGGGTTAAGGTTAAGGTGAGGGTAGGGTTAAGGTGAGAGTGAGGGTTAGGTTTAGAGTTAGGTTTAGCATGAGGGTTATGGTTAGGGTTAGGTTTAGGGTGATGGTGAGGTTGAGGGTGAGGTTGAGGGTGAGGGTGAGGATGAGGGTTAGAGTGAGGGTGAGCGTTAGGGTGAGAGTGTGGGATCCGGTGAGGGTGAGGGGGAGGGTTATGGTTAGGGTTCGGGTTAGAGTTAGGGTGAGGGTGTGGATGAGGATTAGGTTTAGGATTAGGATTAGCTTTAGGGTTAGGCTGAAGGTGAGTGTTAGGGTGAGGTTAGGGTTTGGGTTAGGGGGAGGGTTAGGTTAATGTTAGGGTTAGGGTTAGGGTGAGGGATAGGGTTAGGGTTAAGGTTAGGATGAGGGTTAGGCTGTGGGGTAGGCTTAGGGTTAGGGTGAGGCTTAGGTTTAGTGTGAGTTTTAGGGTTAAGTTTAGGTTCATGATTAGGTTTATGGTGAGGAGAAGGGTTAGGGTGAGGGTTAAGATGAGGGTGAGGTTTAGGGTTTGGGATAGGGTTAGGGTAATTTTAGGGTGAGGGCTAGAGTGGGTGTGAGGGTTAGGGTTAGGGTTAGGTATAGGGTGAGGATTAGGTTTAGGGTTAGGGTTAGGGTTCGGGTGAGTCTTAGACTGAGGGGTAGGGTTATGGATAGGGTGAGGGTTAGGTTTAGTGTGAGGGTTAGGGTTTGGGGTAGGGTTAGGGTTAGGGTGAGGTTTAGGCTGATGGCTAGGGTTACAGTTAGGGTGAGGGTTAAGTTTAGTGGGAGTGTTAGGGTTAGGTTTAGGGTTAGGGTTAGGGTTCGGTTGAGGGTGAGGGTTAGGGTTAGGGTGAGGTTTAGGGTTAGGGTTAGGGTGTGTGTGAGGGTTAGGTTTAGGCTTAGCATTAGCCTGAGTTTGAGGGTGTTGGTTAGGGTTAGGCTTAGTGTTAGGGTGACATTTAGGGTTTGTGTTAGTGTTAGAGTTACGGTTACGGTGAGGTTGAGGTTTAGGTTTAGAGTTAGGGTTAGGGTGAGGTTTAGGTTGAGAGTTAGGGTAAGGGTTAGTTTTAGGTTTAGGGTTAGAGTGAGAGTTAGGGGGAGGGTTAGGGTTAGTGTTAGGGATAGGATTTGGGTTAGAGTGAGGGTGAGTGTGTGTGTTAGGTTTAGGTTTAGGGTTAGGCTTAAGGTGAAGCTGAGGGTGACATTGAGGTTGACGGTTAGGGTTAGCAGGAGGTTTAGGATTAGGGTTAGGGTTAGGATTAGAGTTAGAGTAAGGGCTAGGGTGAGTGTGAAGGTGAGGTTTAAGGTTAGGGTGAGGGTTAGGGTGAGGTTTAGTGTTAGGGTTATGGTTAGAGTTACGGTCACGGTGAGGATGAGGTTTTGGGGTACAGTTAGGGTTAGGTTGCGGGTTAGCTTAGGGGTGAAGGTAAGGGTAAAATTGAGGGTTAGGCTGAGGGTGATGGTTACGGTAAGGTTTAGGGTTAGGGTTAGGGTGAGGGTTAGTGTTAGCTTTAGGGTGAGGCTGAGGGTTAGATTGAGGATTAGTGTTAGGGTTAGTGTGAGGTTTAGGGTGAGGATGAGGGTTAGGGTTAGGGTGAGGGCTAGAAAGAGGGTGAGGTTTAATGTTAGTGTTAGGGTGAGATTTAGGTTTAGGGTGATGGTTAGGGTTAGTGTGAGGGTCAGTGTTAGGGTTAGAATTAGTGTTAGGTAGAAGGTAAGTGTTAGGGTGAGGGTTAGGGTTAAGGTGAGTGTTATGTTTAGGGTGAGGATTAGGATTGTTTTTAGCATTAGGGTTAGGGTTACGGTTATGGTGAGGGTGAGGGTGAGGCTTAGGTTTAGGACTAGCATGAGGTTTAGTTATAAGGTTAGGGTTAGGGTTGGGGTCAGGGTGAGGCTTAGTGTTAGAGTTAGGGTTAGGATGAGGCTGAGGGTGAGAGTGAGGTTTAGAATTAATGTTAGGGTTAGGCTTAAGGTGAGGGTTAGGTTGAGGGTGAGGGTTAGAGTTAGGGTTAGGAGTAGGATAAGGGTTAGGGTTTGGGAGAGTTTGAGGGGTAGGTTTAGGTTTAGGGATAGGCTTAGGTTTAGGCTGCGGTTAAGGGTGAGGTTTAGGGTTAGGGTGAGGGTTAGGGTTAGGGTTAGGATTACGAATAAGGTTAGGGTTAGGGTGAGTGTGAGGATTAGGGTTAGGTTTAGGGTTAGGCTTAGGGTTAGGCTGAGGATGAGTGTGAGGGTGAGGGTTAGGGTTAGGGAGAGGGTTAGGTTTAGGGTTATGGGGAGGGTTAGGATGAGGGTTAGGGTTAGGATTATTGTTAGAGTGAGGGCTAGGAAGAGGTTGAGGTTTAGGGTTAGGGTTAGTGTGAGGTTTAGGGTTCGGTTTAGGGTTAGGGTTAGGGTGAGTGTGAGGTATAGGGTTAGAGTTAGGGTTAAACTGAGGCAGAGTGTGAGGCTTAGGGTTTGGGTTAGGATTAGGATTATGGTAAGGGTTAAGGTGAGGGTGAGTGAGTGTGTTAGGTTAGGTTTAGGTTTAGGTTAAGGGTTAGGCTAAGGATGAGGTTGAAGGTGAGGCTTAGGGTTAGGGTAAGGTTTAGGGTAAGGGTTAGGGGGAGGGTTAGGATGAGGGTTAGGGTTAGGATTAGGGTTAGGGTGATAGTGAGGGTGAGGGTTAGGCTTGTTGTTAGGGTGAGCGTTAGGATGTAATTTAGGATTAGGGTTAGGGTGAGGGTTAGGGTTAGGGTGAAGGTTAGGGTGAGGGTGAGGATTAGCTTTAGGGTTAGGACTAGAATTAGAGTAAGAGTTAGGGTGAGTTTGAGGGTTAGGGTTAGGGTTAGGTTTAGGCTTAGGGTTAAGCTGAGGCTGAGGGTGAGGGTGAGGGGTAGGGGTAGGGTTAGGGTGGTGTTTAGGGATAGGGTTATTGTTAGGTTGGGGATCAGTGTGAGTGTTATGGTTAGGGTGAGTATTACGGTTATGATGAGGGTAAGGGTGAGTGTGATGGTTAGGGTTAGGGTGAGAGTTAGGGTTCGGTTAAGTTTAGGGTGAAGGTGAGGGTTAGGGTTAGGGTGAGCATCAGTTTTAGGGTTAGGTTTAGGGTTAGGGTTAGGGTAAGAATGAGGGTTAGTGTTAGGGTTCAAGTGAGGGTTAGGGTGAGGATTAGGGTTGCGATTAGGGTTAGGGTGAGGGCTAGGGTGAGCGTGTGGATTAGGGTTTGTTTTAGGGTAAGGTTTAGGGTTAGGGTTGGGGTTAGGGTGAGGGTTAGGATGAGGGTTAGGGTTACGGTGAGGGTGAGGGTTAGGGTTAGGGTTAGGTTTAGAGTTAGGATTAGGGTTAGGGTGAGGTTGAGTGTTAGCATTAGGGTTAGGGTTAGGGTTAGGGTTAGGTTTAGGGTTAGGATTAGTGTTATTGTTAGGGTTAGGGTTAAAGTTATGGTGAGGGTGAGAGTTAGGGAGAGGGTGAGGTTTATGTTTAGATTTAGGTTCAGTTGGAGGGTTGGTTCGAGGGTTAGGGTGAGGGTGAGTGTGAGGTTCAGGGTTAGGGTTATGGTTTGGCTTAGGGTTAGGCTGAGGTTTAGGGTGGGGGTGAGGATTAGGGTTAGGGTGATGGTTAGAGTTAGGGTTATGGTAAAGGTTAGTGTTAGGATTAAGGTTAGAGTTAGGGTTAGGTTGAGGATGAGGTTTAGGGGTAGAGTTAGGGTTAGGGTGAGGGTTAGCGTTAGAGTGAAGGTTAGGGTGGCGTTGACAGTAAGGATAAAGGTGAGGGTTAGGCTGAGGGTGAGGGTTACAATAAGGGTGAGGGTTAGGGTTAGGGTGAGGGTTAGTGTGAAGATTCAGGTGAGGGTGAGGTTTAGATTGAGGATTAGTGTTAGGGTTATTGTGAAGTTTAGGGTGAGGATGAGGGTTAGGGTTAGGGTGAGGGCTAGGGAGAAGGTGAGGTTTAGTGTTAGTGTTAGGGTGAGGTTTAGGGTTAGGATGATTGTTAGGGTTAGTGTGAGGATTAGTGTTAGGGTTAGGGTTAGTGTTAGGGTGATGGTAAATGTTAGGGTGAGAGTTAGGGTTAGGGTGAGTTTTAGGGTTAGGGTGAGGGTTAGGGTTAGGGTTAGGATTATTGTTAGCATTAGGGTTAGGGTTTCAGTTATGGTGTTGGTGAGGGTTAGATTTAGGGCTAGGATGAGTTTTAGGGATAGGGTTATGGTTAGGGTTAGGGTCAGGTTGAGGTTTAGTGTTACAGTTAGGTTTAGGGTGAGTCTGAGGGTGAGGGTTAGGTTTAGGATTAATGTTAGGGTTAGGCTTAAATGAGGGTTAGGTTGAGGGTGATGGTTAGAGTTAGGGTTACGAGTAGGATTAGGGTTAGGGTTAGGGTGAGTGTGAAGGTTAGGTTTAGGGTTAGGGATAGGCTTAGGTTTAGGCTGAGGTTGAGGGTAAGGGTTAGGGTTAGGGTTAGGGTGAGTGTGAGGGTTATTGTTAGGATTAGGGTTAGGGTGAGGGTTAATGTGTGTGTTATTGTTAGGTTTAGGTTTAGGCTTATGGTTACGCTGAGGGTGAGGTTGACGGTGAGGGTTAGCGTTAAGGTGAGGGTTAGGGTAGGGTTAGGGGGAGGGTTAGGAAGAGGGTTAGGGTTAGGGCTAGGGTTGGGTGAGGGCTAGGCTCAGGGTGAGGTTTAGGGTTATGGTTAGGTTGAGGGTGAGTGTTAGGGTAAGTGTGAGAGTTAGGGTTCGCGTTAAGTTTAGGGTTAGGTTGAGGGTTAGGGTAAGGTTTAGGGTGAGGGTCAGGTTTAGGGTTAGGTTGAGGGTTAGGTTTCGGGTTTAGGGTTAGGGTGAGGGTGAGAGTGAGGTTTACGTTTAGTGTTAGGGTGAGAGTTAGGATGAGGGTTTAAGTTAGGGTTAGGGTGAGAATTACTTTTCGGTTATGTTTAGGGTTAGGGTGAGGGTTAGGGTTAGCGTTAGGGTTAGGGTTCGGTTGAGGGTTAGGGTTAGGTTTAGGGTTAGTGTTAGGGTTAGGGTTAGGGTCACATTGAGGGTTAGGATTAGGGTTAGGGTTAGGGTTAGACTTAGGGTTATGCTGAGGGTGAGGGTGGGTGTGAGGATAAGAGTTCGGGTTAGGGTTACGGTTATTGTTATTGTTATGGTTACTGTTAAGTTTGCGGTGAGGGTGAGGCTGAGGGTGTGGGTGACGGTGAGGGTTATTGTTAGGGTTAGGTTTAGGGTGAGGATGAGGTTTAGGTTTAGAGTTAGGGTTAGGGTGAGGTTTAGGTTGAGGTTTAGGGTTAGGGTTAGTGTTAGGGTTAGGGTTAGAGTGAGAGTTATGGGGAGGTTTAGGGTTAGGGTTAGGGTGAGGGATAGGATTGGGTTCACGGTGCGGATGAGTGTGTTTGTTAGCTTAGGTTTAGTGTTAGGCTTAGGCTTAGGCTGACGGTGAGGTTGAGGGTCAGGGTTAGGGTTCGGGTTAGGGTGAGGTTTAGGGTTAGTGATGGGGTAGTTTGAGGTTTAGGATAAGGTTTAGGGTTAGGATTTGGGTAAGGCTGATGGCTAGGCTTACATTGAGGGTTAGGATTAGGATTAGGGTTAGGGTTAGACTTAGGGTTAGGCTGAGGTTGAGGGTGGGTGTGATGATTAGAGTTAGGGTTAGGGTTAGGCTTAGGTTTAGGGTTATTGTTAGTGTTATGGTTAGGGTTAAGTTTGGGTGAGGGTGAGGCTGTGGGTGAGGGTTATGTTTTTGGTTAGGGTTAGGGTTAGGGTTAGGGTTAGGGTTATTATTATTGTTAGGGTTAGAGTTAGATTTACGGTGAGGGTGAGGATGCGGGTGAGGGTTAGGTTTAGGGTTAGTGTGGGGTTTACCGTTAGGGTTAGGATTAGGGTTCAGTTGAGGTTTAGGTTTAGAGTTAGATTTAGGGTTAGTGTTAGTGTGAGGGTTAGTGTTATCGTTAGTGTTAGTGTAACAGTGCCATTAAGACGTAGGTTGAGGTTTTGGGTTAGGGTGAGTGTTATGTTTAGGGTGAGGGTGAGGTTTAGGGTTAGGGTTAGGGTGAGGTTTAGGGTGAGGGTTTGGTTTAGGGTTAGAGTTAGGGTTAGGGTAAGGGTTAGGTTGAGGGTTAGGGTTAGGGTTAGTGTTAGTGTTAGGGTTAGGGTGAGAGTTAGGGCGAGGTTTAGGGTTAGTGTTAGCCTGAGGGTTAGGATTAGTGTTAGCATGCGGGTGAGTGTGTGTGTTAGCGTTAGGTTTAGGGTTAGGCTTAGGTTTAGGGTTAGGGTGAGGGTGAGGTTTAGGGTTAAAGTTAGTGTTAGGGGGAGGGTCAATGTGAGGTTTATGGTTAGGGTTAGTTTTAGTGTTAAGGGGAGGGTGAGGTATAGGTTGAGGTTTAGGGATAGGATTAGGTTTAGTATTAGGGTTAGGGTGAGGGTGAGTGTGAAGTTTAGGGTGAGGGTTAGGCTTAGGCTTAGGTTTAGGCTGAGTGTGAGGGTGGGGGTGAGGATTAGGGTTTGGGTGATGGTTCGGGTAAGGTTAATGTTATTGTTAGGATTAGGTTTAGAGTTACGGTGAGGGTGAGGTTGCAGGTGAGGTTTAGGGTTAAGGTTAGGTTGGGGTTTCGGGTTAGGTTAGGGTTAGTGTGCAGGTGAGGTTTAGGTTTAGATATAGGGATAGGGGGAGGGTTAGGGGGAGGGTTAGGCATAGGGTTAGTGTTCGGGTTAGGGTGAGGGTGAGGGTTAGGTTGAGGTTTAGGGTTATAGTGAGGGTTAGGGTTAGTGTGAGGGTTAGTGTTAGGGTTAGGGTTAGTGTTAGGGTGAGGGTAAGTTTTAGGGTGAGGGTTTTGTTTAGGGTGAGGGTTATGGTTTGGGTGAGGGATAGGATTAGGGTTAGGGTTATTATTAGGGTTAGAGTTAAGGTTTTGGTTATGGTGAGGGTGAGGGTGAGGTTTAGGTTTTGTGTTAGGGTTAGAGTGAGGGTTAGGATGAGGGTGCAGATTTGGGTGAGGTTTAGGGTTAGGGTTAGTGTTAGTGTTAGGGTTAGGGTGAAAGGTGAAGGATTAGGGTTAGGTTAAGGTAAGGGTTAGGTTTAGGGTTTCGGTTACAGTGAGTGTGATGGTTAGGATTAGGGTTAGGTTGAGGGTGAGGTTTAGGGTTAGAATCAGGGTTAGGGTGAGGCTGAGGGTGAGGGTGAGGCTGAGGTTTAGGTTTCGGGTTATGATGAGGTTTAGGGTTAGGTTTAGGTTGAGTGTGAGGGTTATGGTTAGGGTTAGGGTTAGCCTTAAGTTTAGGCTGAGGGTTTGGGTGAGGATGAGGGTTAGGGTAAGTTTGAGGGTTAGGGTTAGGGTGAGGTTTAGTGTTAGGGTTAGGGTAAGAGTTATGGTTAGTGTGAGGGTGAGATTTAGAGGTAGAGTTAGTTTTAGGCTGTGAGTTAGTTTGAGTGTTCGGGTTAGGGTTAGAGTTAGGGTAGGGGTGACGGTAAGGGTAAACGTGAGGGTTAGGCTGAAGGTGATGGTTACGGTAAGGTTGAGTGTTAGGGTTAGGGTGAGTGTTAGGGTTAGGGTTAAGGTGAGAGTTAGGGTTCGGGTTAAGTTTAGGGTTAGGGTGAGGATTACAGTAAGGGTTATGATGAGGGTGAGGGTTAGGATTAGGTTGAGGGTTATGGTTAGGTTGAGGGGTAGGGTTAGGGTTAGGGTTATTGTTAATGTTAGGCTTAGGGTTACCGTTACGGTGAGGGTGAGGGTGAGGGTGAGGATAAGGCTTAGGATTAGGATGAAGTTTAGGTTTAGAGTAAGGGTTAGAGTTAGGGTTAGTGTGAGAGTGAGGTTTAGGGATAGAGTTAGGGTTAGTGTTATTGTTAGGGTTAGGGTTAGGGTGAGGGTTTGGGTTAGAGTTAGGCTTAGGCTTAGGTTTAGGCCACGCATGAGGGTGAGGGTTAGGGTTAGGGTTAGGGTGAGGGTTAGGGTTAGGGTTAGGGTGAGGGTTAGGATGAGGTTTAGGTTTAGGATTAGTGTTAGGGTGAGGACTAGGGTGAGGGTTAGGGTGAGGGTTAGGTTTAGGGATAGGGTTAGGTTTAGAATTAGGGTTCGGTTGCGGGTCAGTGTCAGAGTCATGGTTAGGGTTAGGCTTAGGGTTAGAGTGAGGGTTAGGGTTAGGGTTTTTAGTTAGGGTGAGGGTGAGGCTGAGGATTAGGGTTAGGTTTAGGGTTAGGGTTAGAGTTAGGGTTAGGGTTAGAGTTAGGGTTAGGGTTAGGGTTAGTCTTAGGATTAGGCTGAGGCTGAGGGTGGGGTTGAGGATTAGGGTTAGGTTTAGTATTAGGGTTATTGTTAGTGTTATGTTTAGGGTTAAGTTTGCACTGAGGGTGAGGTTGAAGTTGAGGGTTATGGTTATGGTTATGGTTAGGGTTAGTGTTATTTTTAGGGTTAGGGTTAGATTTACGGTGAGATTGAGGGTTGGGGTGAGGGTTAGGGTTAGGGTGAGGTTTAGGCTGAGGTTTAGGGTTAGGGTTAGGGTGAAGGTGAAGTTTAGGGTTAGAGTTAGTGTCATGGGGATGGTTATGTTGAGGTTTAGGGATAGGGTTAGATTTAGTATTAGGGGTATGGTGAGGGTGAGTGTGACAGTTAGGGTGGGGGTTAGGCATAGGTTTAGGGTTAGGCTGAGGGTGAGGGTGGAGGTGAGGATTAGGGTTAGGGTGATGTTTTGGTTTAGGGTTAGTGTTATTATTACGGTTAGGCTTAGAGTTTTTTGTGAGAGGGAAGGTTCTGGTGAGGGTTAGGGTTAGGTTTAGGGTGGGGTTTAGGGTTAGGGTTAGGGTTAGTGTGAGGGTGAGGTTTAGGGTTAGAAATAGGGTTATGGGGAGGGTTAGGATGAGGGTTAGTGATAGGGTTAGTGTTAGAGTTAGGGTGAGGCTGAGGGTTAGTTTGAGGTTTAGGGTTATGGTTTTGGTTAGGTTTACTGTGAGGGTTAGTGTTAGGGTTAGGGTTAGTGTTAGGGTGAGGGTAAGTTTTAGGGTTAGGGTTTGGGTTAGGGTGAATGTTTGGATTAGGGTGAGGGTTAGGATTAGTGTTAGGGTTATTGTTAGGGTTAGGTTTAGGCTTTTGGTTTCCGTGAGGGTGAGGGTGAGGTTTAGGTTTAGGGTTAGGATGAAGTTTAGGGTTAGGGTTAATGTTAGGGTTAGGGTTTGGGTGAGAGTTAGGTGAAGAGTTAGGGTTAGCGTTAGGCTTAAGGTTAGAGTTAGGTTTAGGGTTTCGGTTACGGTGAGGGTGAGTTTCAGTGTTAGGGTTAGGGTGAGTGTGAGGATTAGGGTTAGAATTAGGGTTAGAGTGAGGATGAGCGGGAGGGTGAGGGTTAGGGTTAGGGTTAGGATTATGATTAGGGTTAGGGTTAGGGTGAGTGTGAGGGTTATGGTTAGGGTTAGGGTTAGCCTTAGGTTTAGGCTGAAGGTTTGCGTGAGGGTGAGGGTTATGTTTAGTTTGAGGGGTAGGGTTAGGGTCAGGGTGAGTTTTAGTGTTAGGGTTATGGTTAGAGTTATGATTAGGGTGAGGGTGAGGTTTAGAGTAGAGTTAGTTTGAGGGTGAGGGTTATGGTGAGTGTGAGGGTATGGTGAGGGTTAGGGTAGGGGTGAAGGTAAGGGTAAACGTGAGGGTTAGGCTGAGGGTGAGGGTTACGGTAAGGTTGAGGGTTACGGTTAGGGTGACCGCTAGGGTTAGGGTTAGTGTGTGAGTTAGGGTACAGGTTAAGTGTAGGGTTAGGATGAGGGTTAGGGTAAGGGTTACGGTGAGGGTGAGGGTTAGGTTTAGGTTGAGGGCTAGGTTGAGGCTGAGGGTTAGGGTTAGGGATAGGGTGAGCGCTAAGGTGAGGGTTAGGGTGAGGGTTACGGTTAGGGATAGGGTTAGGTTTAGGATTATTGTTAGTTTGAGGGTGAGTGTGAGGGTTAGGGTTAGGGTTAGGCTTAGAATTAGGGTGAGGATTAGGGGTAGGTTTTGGGTTAGGGTGAGGCTGAGGCTGAGGATTAGGGTTAGGTTTAGGGTTAGGGTTATGCTTAGGGTTAGGCTGAGGGTGAGTGTGGTGGTTAGGATTAGAATTAGGGTTAGGTTAGGCTTAGGTTTAGGGTTATTTTTAGTGTTATGCTTCAGGTTAAGTTTGCAGTGAGGGTGAGGCTGAGGGTGAGGGTTATGGTTAGAGTTACGGTTAGGGTTAGGGTTAGGGTTACTGTTATTGTTAGGTTTAGGGTTAGAGTTACAGTGAGGTTGAGGGTGAGGGTGATGTTAGGGTTAGGGTGAGGTTTAGGGTTCGCCTTTCGGTTAGGGTTAGGGTGACGGTGGTATTTAGGTTTAGAGTTAGAGTTACGTGGAAGGTTAGGGTGAGGTTAGGTTTATGGTTAGGGTTAGGGATAGAATGAGGATTAGTGTTAGGGTTAGGGTGAGGTGAGGGTTAGGTTGAGGTTTAGGGTTAGGGTTAGGTTTACTATTAGGGTTAGGGTGAGGTTTAGGGTGAGGGTTAGGCTGAGGGTTAGGCTTAGGCTAATGGTTCGACTGAGGGTGATGGTGGGGGTTAGGATTAGGGTTAGGGTGATGGTTTGGGTTAGGGTTAGGGGGAGTTTTAGGGTGAGGGTTAGGGTTAGGTTTAGTGTTAGGGTTAGGGTAAGGATGAGGGTTAGGGTTCAGGTTAGGGTTAGGGTTAGGGTAAGGGTGAGGTTTATGATTAGGGTTAGGGTTAGGGTTAGATTTATGGTGAGGGTGACGGTGCGGATGAGTGTGAGTTTTAGGTTTAGGCTTACGGTTAGGCTTAGGGTTAGTCTAAGGGTGAGGGTGAGGTTTAGGGATAGGGTGAGTGTTATGTGGGGGTTAGGATGAGGGTTAGTGTTAGGATTAGGGTTAGGGTGATTGCTAGGGTGAGGGTGAGGTTTAGGGTTAGGTTAGGGTGAGGTTTATGGTTAGGGGTAGGGTTAGGTTGACGTTGAGGTTTAGGGTTAGAGTTAGGATTAAGGTGAGGCTGAGGGTGAGGGTTAGAGTTAGGGTTAGGATTAGGATTAGGGTAAGGTTTAGGGTGAGTGTGAGTGAAAGAGTTAGGGTTAGGGTTAGGCTTAGGGTTACACTGAGGTTAAGGGTGAGGGTTAGGGTTAGGGTGAGAGTTAGGGTTCAGGTTAAGTTTAGGTTTAGGTTTGAGGGTTAGGGTTAGGTTTAGGTTGAGTGTGAGGTTTAGAGTTAGGTTGAGGGTTAGGGTTAGGGTTAGGGTTGGGGTGAGGGTTAGGATTAGTGTTAGGGTGAGGTTTAGGGTTAGGGTTAGAGTTAGAGTGAGGTTAGGATGAGGGGAAGGTTTATGGTAATGGTGAGGGTTAGGGTTAGGGTGAGGGTTAGGGTTAGGTTTAGGGTTAGGGTGAGGTTGAGTGTTAGGATTAGGGTTAGGGTTAGGGTTATTTTTAGGGTTACGGTTACGGTGAGGGTGAGAGTGAGGGTTAGTGTTAAGGTTAGGTTCAGGTTTTTAGTGTTAGGGTTAGGGTTAGATTTAGGGTTAGGGTGAGGTTAGGTTTAGAGTTAGTGTGAGGGTTAATGTTTGGGTTATGGTGTGCATTACGGTGAGGGTTGTGGTTAGGGTTTGTGTTAGGATAAGGGTTAGGGTTACAGTAATGGTGAGGTTTAGGGTGAGTGTGAGGGTTAGGATTAGGTTTAGGGTTTGGGTGAGTTTCAGGGTTAGGATAAGGGTTAGGGTTAGGGTTATTGTTAGGGTTAAGGTTATGGTGAGGTTGCTGGTGAGGATTAGGGTTATGGGTACGTTGAAGTTTTTAGTGTTAGGGTTAGGGTTAGAGTTAGGGTTAGGGTGAGGTTAGGATTAGGGTTAGTGTGAGGCTTAGTGTTTTGGTTAGGGTATGGGTTACGGTGAGGGTTGTGGTTTGGGTGAGGTTTAGGATTAGGGTTAGGGTTATTGTTAGGGTTAGGTTTAGGGTTACGGTTACAGTGAGGGTGAGGTTTAGGGTTAGGTTTAGTGTTAGAGTTAGGGTTATGGTGAGGGTTAGGGTGAGGGTGAGGGTGAGGCTTAGTGTTAGAATTAAGATTATGGTAAGGGTTAGGGTGAGTGTGAAGGTTAGATTTAGGGTTAGCCTTAGGGTTAGGCTGAGCATGAGGTTGAGGGTGAGGGTTATTGTTAGGGATAGGGTGAGATTTAGTGTTAGGGTTAGGGTTAGAATTAGGGTTAGGTTGAGGGTGAGGTATAGGGGTAGGGTTAGGGTCAGGGTGAAATTTAGGGTTAGGGTGAGGGTTAGCGTGGGGGTGACGGTAATGGTAAAGGTGAGGTTTGGGCTGAGTGTGAGGGTTATGATAAGGGTGAGGGTTAGGTTTAGGGTGAGGGTTAGGGTTAGGATTAGGGTGAGGGTGAGGGTTAGATTGAGGATTAGTGTTAGGGTTAGTGTGAGGTTTGGGGTGAGAATGAGGTTTAGGTTTAGGTTTAGGGTTAGGATTAATATTAGGTTTAGGCTTAAGTTGAGGGTTAGGGTAAGGGTGAGGGTAAGGCTTAGTGTTAGGATTAGGATTAGGGTAAGGGTTAGGGTGAGTGTGAGGGTGATGGTTAGGGTTAGGGTGAGAGTTTGGGGTAGGGTTTTTGTGAGAATTAGTGTTCGGGTTAAGTTTAGGGTTTGGGTGAGGGTTAGGGTTAGTGTTACAGTGAGGGTGAGGGTTATGGTTAGGTTGAGGGTAAGGGTTAGGCTTAGGATTAGGGTGAGGGTTAGGGTTAGGGTTAGCATGAGGTTTAGGCTTAGGGTTAGGGTTAGGGTGAGGTTTAGGAAGAGGATTAGGGTTAAGGTGAGGGTGTGAGTTAGGGTTTTTTTGAGGGTTAGTGTTAGGATTAGGGTTACAGTGAGGGTGAGGGTTATTGTTAGGGTTAGCAATAGGGTTATGGTTACTGTGAGGGTGAGGGTTAGGTTTAGGGTTAGGGTGAGGTTTAGTGTTAGGGTTAGGGTAAGAGTTAGGGTTAGGGTGAGGGTGTGGTTCAGGTTTACATTTAGGGTAAGGGTGAGGCTGAGGTTGAGGTTTGGGTTTAGGGTTAGTGTTAGAGTTATGGTTAGGGTGAGGGTTAGGGCAAGGGTGAGGGTGAAGGTGAGGGTGAGGGTTAGGCTTAGGGTTAGGATTAGGATTAGGGTAAGGTTTAGGGTGAGTGTGAGGGTTAGGGTTACACTTAGGCTTAGGCTTAGGGTTAGGCTGAGAGTGAGGGTGAGGGTGAGGTTTAGGGTTGAGGTGAGGGTTAGGGATAGGTTTAGGGTGAGAGTTAGGGTTCAGTTAATTTTAGGGTTAGGTTGAAGGTTAGGGTTAGGATTAGGGTTAGGGTGAGGGCTAGGATGAGGATGAGGATTAGGGTTAGTGTTAGTGTAAGGTTTAGGCTTAGGGTTAGGGTTTGGGTTAGGGTTAGGATGAGGGTTAGGGTTAAGATTATGGTTGGGGTGAGGGTGAGTGATAGGATTAGGGTTAGGGTTAGGGTTAAGTTTAGGGTGAGGGTTAGGTTGAGGTTAAGGGTTAGGATTAGGGTTAGAGTTAGGGTTAGGATTAGGGTTAGGGTGAGGGTGAGTGTGGGGGTGAGGATTATGGTTGGGATGATGGTTAGGGTTAGGGTTATGTTGAGGTTTAGGATGAGGTTTAGTGTTAGGATTAGGTTTAGCGTGAGGGCTAGGGTGAGGGTGAGGGTTAGGGTAAGGGTTAGGCTTGGCTAAGGGTTAGGCTGAGCGTGAGGTTGAGGGTGAGGGTTAGGGTTAGGGTGATGTTTAGGTTTATGGTTAGGGTGAGGGTTAGGGTGAGGTTTAGGGTTAGGGGTAGTATAATGGTGAGGTAGTATAATGGTAATGGTAAAGGTGAGATTTAGGCTGAGGTTGAGGGTTAAAATAAGTGTGTGTTTGTGTTAGGTTTAGGGTTAGGGTAAGGGTTAGGGTTAGGGTGAGGGTGAGGTTTAAATTGAGGATTAGGGTTAGGATTAGGGTTAGTGTGAGGTTTAGGGTGAGGATGAGGGTTAGAATTAGGGTTAGGGTGAGGGCTAGGATGATGGTGAGGGTTAGGCTTAGTTTTAGGGTTAGGGTTGAGGTTTAGGATTAGGGTGAGGGTTAGTGTTAGTGTGAGGGTGAGTGTTAGGTTTAGGGTTAGTGTTAGGGTGAGGGTAAGTGTTATGTTGGAGTTTAGGGTGAGGGTGAATGTTATGGTTAATGTAAGGGTTAGGGTTTGGGTTAGGGTGAGTGTGGGGGTGAGGTTTAGGGTTAGATATAGTGTTAGGGGGAGGATTAGTGGGAGGGTTAGTGTAAGGGTTAGTGTTAGGGTTAGGGTGAGGGTGAGGTTTAGGTTGAGGTTTAGGGTTAGGGTTAGGGTTAGTGTGAGGGTTAGTGTAAGGGTTAGGGTTAGTGTTAGGGTGAGGTTAAGTGTTAGGGTGTGGGTTTGGGTTAGGGTGAAGGCTATGGTTAGGTTGAGGGTTAGGATTAGGTTTAGGGTTTTTGTTAGGGTTAGGTTTAGGGTTACAGTTACGGTGAGGGTGAGGGTGAGGGTTAGGGTTAGGGTGAGGCTTGGGTTGAGGTTAAGATTTAGGGTTATGGTTAGGGTTAGGGTGAGGGTAAGTGTGAGGATTAATGATAGCCTTAGGCTTGGGGTTAAGCTGAGGGTGAGGGTGAGTTTTAGGATGAGGGTTAGGGTTAAGGTTACTGTTAGGTTTAGGGTTAGGATAAGTGTTATTGTTAGGGTTTGTGTTAGCGTTAAGTTGAAGGTGAGGGTGAGGGTGAGGGTTAGGGTTAGGTTTAGGGTGAGGTTTAGGGTTAGGGGTAGTATTAGGGTTACGGTGAGGGTGAGGGTTAGGGTTAGATTTGGGTTAGGGGGAGTGTTAGTTCGTGGTTTATAGTTAGGGTTAGTGTTAGGGTTAAGGTTAGGGTGAGGGTTAGGTTGAGGTTATGGGTTAGGGTTAGGGTTAGGGTTGGGATTAGGGTTAGTGTGAGGGTGAATGTCAGGGTTTGGGTTAGGGTTAGGTTTAGGGTGAGACTGAGGGTGAGGATGGGGTTAAGCGTTAGGGTTAGGGTGATGATTAGGGTTAGGGTTAAGGTGAGGGTTAGGATGAGGGTTAGGGTTAGGATTAGGGTTAGGGTGAGGGCTAGGGTGAGGGTGAGGGTTAGGTTTTGGGTCATGGTTAGGTTTACAGTTAGGGTGACTGTTAGGATGATGTTTAGGGTGAGGGTGAGGATGATGGTAAGGGTAAAGTGAGGTTTAGGCTGAGGGTGAGGGTTAAAATAAGGTTGAGGATTACGGATAGTTTTAGGTTTAGGGTTAGGTTTAGGGTTAGGGTGATGGTTAATTAAGTGATTAGGGTTAGGTTTAATGTGAAGTTTAGGGTGAGGAATTGGGATAGGGTTAGGTTGAGGGTGAGGGTTAGAATTAGGCTTAGGGTGAGGGCTAGGGTGAGGGTGAGGGTTAGGGTTAGAGTTAGGGTTAGGGTGAGGTTTAGGATTAGGGTGAGGGTTAGGGTTAGTGTAAGGGTTAGTGTTACTGTTAGGGTTAGGGTTAGGGTGAGAGTAAGTGTTAGGGTGAGGGTTATGGTTAGGGTGAGGGTTAGGGTGAGGGTTATTGTTAGGGTTAATGTTAGGTTTACGTTTATAGTGTGGGTTAGTGTGAGGGTTAGGGTTAGCGTTAGAATGAGGTTTAATGTTAGGTTTAGATTTAGAGTTAGGGTTAGGTTGAGGGTGAGGTTTAGGGGTAGAGTTAGGGTTAGGGTGAGGGTTAGGTGAGTTTTAGGGTTAGGGTAAGGGTTAGGGTTGGGGTTACAGTAAGGGAAAACTTGAGGGTTAGGCTGAGGGTAATGGTTACGGTCCGGTGAGGGTTAGGGATATGGTGAGGGTTAGGGTTATGGGAAGGATGTGGGTGAAGGTTAGATTGAGGATTAGTGTTATGGTTAGTGTGAGGTTTAGGGTGAGGATGAGGGTTAGGGTTAGGGTGAGGTCTAGGGTGAGGGTGAGGGTTTGTGTCAGGGTTAGGGTGAGGTTTAGGGTTAGGGTGATGGTTAGATGTAGTGTGAGGGTTAGTGTTAGGGTTAGGGTTCGTGTTAGGGGGAGGGTAAGTGTTAGAGTGAGGGTTACGGTTAGGGTGAGGGTTATGGATAGGTAGAGGTTTAGGGTTAGGTTTAGGGTTATTGTTATGTTTAGGGGTAGGCTTATGGTTACAGTTAGGGTGATGCTGAGGGTTAGGTTAGGGTTAGGATGAGGTTTAGCTTTAGGGTTAGGGTAAGAGTTAGGGTTAGGTTGAGAGTGAGGTTTACAGTTAGAATTAGGGTTAATGTTAGGGTTAGGTTGAGGGTGAGGTTTAGGGTTAGGCTTAGGTTTAGGCTCAGGCTTAGTCTTAGGCCGAGCATGAGGGTGAGGGTGAGGGTTAGGGTTAGGGTGAGGGGTAGTGTTAGGGTTAGGGTGATGGTTAGGCTGAGGTTTAGGGTGAGGGTTAGGTTTAGGGATAGGGTTAGGTTAGGATTAGGGATAGGGTGAGGGTGAGGGTGAGGGAGAGGATTACGGTTAGTGTTTCCATTAGGCTTAGGGTTATGGTGAGGTTTAGGGTTAGGTTTTGGGTTAGTGTGAGGGTGAAGCTGAGGATTAGTGTTAGGTTTAGGGTTAGGGTTAGGGTTAGATTGAGGGTTAGGCTTAGGGTTAGTGTGAGGGTTACAATGAGGGTTATGGATAGGGTGAGGGTTAGGCTTAGGGTTAGGCTGAGGGTGAGTGTGAGGGTTAGGTTAAGGGTTTGGGTTAGGGTGAGGGTGAGGCGGAGCATTACTGTTAAGTTTATGGTTAGGCTTAGAGTTAGGTTTAGGGTTAGGGCTAGCGTTAGGTTGAGGGTTTGGGTTTGGGGTTAGGGTTAGGTTTAGGATTAGGGTGAGGATGAGGTTTAGGGTTAGAGTTAGGGTTAGGGGCAGAGTTAAGGTGAGGTTTAGGGTTAGGGTTAGTGTTAGGGTGAGGTTGAGGGTGGGGTTAGTTTGAGATTTAGGGATAGGGTTAGGTTTAGGACTAGGGATAGGGTGAGGGTGATGGTGTGGGTTAGCCTTAGGCTTAGTGTTAGCCTGAGGGTGAGGGTGGGGGTGAGGATCAGGGTTAGTTTTAGGGTTAGGTTTAGTGTTAGGCTGAGTGTGAGTGTGGAGGTGAGCATTAGGTTTAGGGAGATGGTTCAGGTTAGGGTTAGTGTTATTGTTAGGGTCAAGGTTATAGTTACAGTGAGTTTGAGGGTGAGGGTGAGGTTTAGGGTTAGGGTTTGGGTGGGGTTTAGGGTTAGGGTTAGGGTGAGGGTGAGGTTTCGGTTTAGATATAGGGTTAGGTAGAGGGTTAAGGTGAGGGTTAGGGATAGGGTTAGTGTTAGGGTTAGGGTGAGGTTGAGGGTTAGGTTGAGGTTTAGGTTTAGGGTTAGTGTTAGTGTTAGCTTTAGGTCGAGAGTTAGGGGGAGGTTTAGGGTTAGGGTTAGTGTTAGGGTAGCATTAGCGTTAAGATGTGGGTGCGGTTTAGTGTTAGAATTAGGATTCGGGTAAGGCTGAGGGTGAGGGTTAGGTTTAGGGTTAGTGTTAAGGTTAGGGTTAGGGTGAGGGTTAAGGTAAGGGTGTGGGTTAGGGTTAGGGTTAGGATTAGGGTTATGGTTAGGGTGAGTGTGAGGGTTAGGATTAGGCTTAGGCTTAGCCTTAGGTTTAAGCTGATGGTGAGTGTGAGCTTTCGAGGTAGAGTAAGGTTTAGGGTGAGGGTTAGGTTGAGGATTAGGGTTAGGGTTAGGGTGAGGGTGAGGGTTAGTTTGAGGTTTAGGGATAAGGTGAGGTTTAGGACTAGGGTTAGGGTGAGGGTGAGGGTGAGGGTTAGGCTTAGACTTAGGGTTGGCTGAGGGTGAGGGTGGGGGGTGAGGATTAGGGATAGTGTTAGTGATAGGTTTAGGGTTAGGCTGAGGGTGAGGGTTGCGGTGAGCATTAGGGTTAGTGTGATGTTTCGGGTTAGGGTTAGTGTTATTGTTAGGGTTAGGGTTAGAGTTACAGTGATGGTGAGAGTGCGGTTGAGGGTTAGCTTTAGGTTAGAGTGGGGTTTAAGGTTAGGGTAAGGGTTAGGGTGAGGGTGAGGTTTAAGGTTAAATATAAGTTTAGGGAGAGGGTTAGGGATAGGTTTAGTGTTAGGTTTAGGGTTACGGTTACTGTGAGGGTGATTGTGAAGTTTAGGTTAGGGTCAGGGTGAGGATTAGGGTTTGGGTTTGGGTTAGAGTGAGGGTTAGGTTGAGGGTGAGGTTTAGGGATAGAGTTAGGGTTAGGGTGAGAGTTAGGTTGAGGTTTAGGGTTAGGGTTATTCTTAGTGTTAGGGTTAGGTTGAGAGTTAGGGGGAGGGTTAGGGTTATGGTTAGTGTTCGGTTAGGATGTGGGTGAGGTTTAGTTTTAAAATTGGGGTTAGTGTGAGGCTGAGGTTGAGGGTTAGGTTTAGGGTTAGGATTAGGGTTAGGGTGAGGGTGAGGGTTAGGTTTAGGGTTAGGATAAGGACTAGGGTTAGGGTTAGGCTAAGTGTGTGGGTTAGGGTTAGGGTCAGTGTTAGCCTTAGGTTTAGGCTGAGGGTGAGGGTGAGGGTGAGGGTTAGGTTTAGGGTGAGGGTTAGGTTTAGGGTGAGGGTGAGGTTTAGTTTTAGGTTTAGGGTTAGAGTTAGGGTTATGGTGAGGGTGAGGTTTAGGGGTAGAATTAGATTTAGCGTGAGGGTTAGGGTTAGGGGAAGGGTGTGGGTGAGGGTTAGATTGAGGATTAGCTTTAGAGTGAGGGCTAGGGTGAGGGAGAGTGTTAGCATTTGGGTTAGTGTGAGGTTTAGTGTTAGGGTTAGGCTGAGGGTGAGGGTGGGGGTGAGGATTAGGGATAGTGTTAGGGTTAGGTTTAGGGTTAGGCTGAGGGTGAGGGTGGCGGTGAGCATTAGGGTTAGGGTGATGTTTTGGGTTAGGGTTAGTGTTATTGTTAGGGTTAGGGTTAGAGTTACAGTGAGGGTGAGGGTGCGGGTGAGGGTTAGGGTTAGGATTAGGGTGGGGTTTAGGGTTAGGGTTAGGGTTATGGTGAGTGTAAGGTTTAGGGTTAGATATAGGGTTAGGGAGAGGGTTAAGGTGAGGGTTAGGGATAGGGTTAGTGTTAGGGTTAGGGTGAGGTTGAGGGTTAGGTTGAGGTTTAGGTTTAGCGTTGGTTTAAGGTTAGTGTGAAGGTTAATGTTAGGGTTAGGGTTAGTGTTAGGGTGAGGTTAAGTGTTAGGGTGAGGGTTTGGGTTAGGGTGAGGATTATGGTTAGGATGAGGGTTAATATAAGGGTTAGGGCTATTGTTAGGGTTAGGTTTAGGGTTACAGTTACTGTGAGGGTGACAGTGAGGGTTAGGGTTAGGGTACGGGTTAGGGTTGGGGTTTGGGTTAGGGTGAGGGTGAGGCTGAGGACTAGGGTTAGGTTTAGGGTTAGGTTTAGGTTTAGGGTTAGGGTTAGGGTAACAGTGAAGGTTAGGATTAGGCCTAGGGTTAGGCTTAGGTTTAGGCTGAATGGGAGGGTGGGGTGAGGATTAGGGATAGGGTTAGGGTTTAAATTAGTGTTATTTTAGTGTTATGTTTTGGGTTAAGTTTGCAGTGAGGGTGAGGCTGAGGGTGAGGGTTATGGCTAGGGTTAGGCTTAGGCTTATGGTTAGACTGAGGGTGATCTTGGATGTTAGGAATAGGTTTTGGATGATGGTTAGGATTAGGGTTAGGGTGAGGGTTATGATGAGGGTTAGGGTTAGGATTAGGTTTAGGGTGAGGGCTAGGGTGAGGGTGAGTGTTAGGGTTAGGCTTTGGCTTAGGCTTAGGTTTAGGCTGAGGGTGAGTGTGAGGGTGAGTTTTAGGGTTAGGGTGATGGATAGGGTTAGGTTTAGGGTGAGTGTTTGGATGAGGGTTAGGTTTAGGGTGAGAGTTAGGGTGAGGGTGAGGGATAGATTGAGAATTAGGGTTAGGGTTAGTGTGAGGTTTAGAGTGAGGATGAGGGTTAGGGTTAGGGTGAGGTTTAGGGTTAGGGTGAGAGTTTGGGTTACTGTGAGGGTTAGTGTGAGAGTTAGGGTTAGTGTTAGGGTGAGGGTAAGTGTTAGAGTTAGGGTTAGGGTTAGGTTTAGGGTTAAGGTTAGGATTATGGTGAGGGTTAGGGTTAGGGTTAGGCTTAGGCCTAGGGTTAGGCTGAGGGTGAGGGTGAGGGTGCGGGTGCGGGTTAGGTTTAGGGTTAGGGTTAGGGTTTGGTTTATTGTTAGTGTTATGATTAGGGATAAGTTTGCGGTGAGGGTGAGGCTGAGGGTGAGGGTTATGGTTAGGGTCAGGTTTAGTGTTTGGGTTAGGGTTAGTATTAATGTTAGTTTTAGGGTTAGAGTTACGGTGAGGTTGAGGGTGAGGATGAGGGTTTTGGTTAGGGTGAGGTTTAGAGTGAGTTTTAGGGTAAGGGTTAGGTTTAGGGTGAGGGTGAGATTTAGGGTTAGAGTTAGGGTGAGGGGGAGTGTTAGGGTGAGGATTAGGGTTAGGTTTAGGTTTAGGGTTAGGGGGAGGTTGAGGGTTAGGTTGAGGTTTAGGGATAGGATTAGGTTTAGGATTAGGGTTAGGGTGAGGGTGAGTATGAGGGTTAGTGTGAGTGTTAGGCTTAGGCTTAGGGTGAGGGTGGGGGTGAGGATTAGGGTTAGGGTGATGGTTTGGGTTTGGGTTAGTGTTATTGTTAGGGTTAGGGTTAGAGTTACCATGAGGGTGAGGGTAAGGTTGCGGGTGTGGGTTAATGTTAGGGTTAGGGTGAGGGTTAGGATGAAGATTAGGCTTAGGGTTAGGGTTAGGGTTAGTGCTAGGGTTTGGGTGAGGTTGAGGGTTAGTGTTAGGGTGAGGTTTAGGGTTAGGATTAGGGTTAGGGTGAGGGTGAGTGTTAGCATTAGGGTTGGGCTTAGGTTTAGGGTTATGTTTAGGATTATGGTTAGTGTTATTGTTAGTGTTATGTTTAGATTTATGGTGAGGGTGAGAGTATTGCTGAGGTTTTGGGTTAGGGTTATGGTGGGGTTTAGGGTTAGGGTTAGGGTTAGGGTTAGGGTTAAGGTGAGGGTGAGATTTAGGGTTAGATATAGTTTTATGGGGAGGGTTAGGGTGAGGGTTAAGTTTAGGGTTAGTGTTAGGGTTAGTGTGAGGGTGAGGTTTAGGTTGAGGCATAGGGTTAGGATTCGGGTTAGTGTGAGGGTTAGTGTTAGGGTTACTGTTAGTGTTAGGTTGAGGGTATTTGTTAGGGTGAGGGTTTGGGTTAGGGTGAGGGTTATGGTTCGGGTGAAGGTTGGGGTTATTTTTAGGGTTAGGGTTATAGTTACAGTTATAGTGAGGGTGAGAGTGAAGGTTATGTTTTGGTTTAGGATGAGGTTTAGGTTTAGGGTTAGGGTTAGAGTTAGGGTTAAGGTGAGAGTGAGGTTTAGGGTTAGAGTTAGCCTTAGTGTTACAATTAGGGTTACGATGAGGTTTAGGGTTAGGATTAGGCTTAGGCTTAGGTTTAGTCTGAGAATGAAGTTGAGGGTTAACGTTAGGGTTAGGGTGAGGGTTAGGGTTAGGGTTAGGGTGAGGGTTAGGGTGAGATTTAGGGTTAGCATTAGTGTTAGGATTAGGGGTAGGGTGAGGGTTAGGCTGAGGGTTAGGGTTAGGGATAGGGTTAGGGTTAGGATTAGGTTTAGGGTGAGGGTGAGGGTGAGGGTTAGGGTTAGGGTTAGGCTTAGGTTTAGGGTGGTGGTTAAGTTTAGAGTTTGAGTTAGGGTGAGGGTGAGGATGAGGTTTAGAATTAGGTTTAAGGTTATGGTGAGGTTTTGGGTTAGGGTTAGTGTTAGGGTTAGGCTTTCATTGAGAGGGTTAGGGTTAGGGTTATGGTTTGGCTGAGGGTGAGGGTGGGGTGAGGATTAGGGTTATGGTTAGGGTTTAAATTAGGGTTATTTTAGTGTTATGTTTTGGGTTAAGTTTGCAGTGAGGGTGAGGCTGAGGGTGAGGCTTATGGCTAGGGATAGGCTTAGGCTTAGGGTTAGGCTCAGGGTGATCTTGGGGGTTAGGAATAGGTTTTGGATGATGTTTAGGATTAGGGTACGGGTGAGGGTTATGATGATGTTTAGGGTTAGGAATCGGTTTAGGGTGAGGGCTAGGGTGAGGGTGTGGGTGAGGTTTAGGGTTAGGGAGATGGATAGGGTTAGGGTTAGGGTGAATATTTGGATGAGGGTTAGGGTTAGGGTGAGTGTTAGGGTGAGGGTGAGGGATAGATTGAGGATTAGGGTTAGGGTTAGTGTGAGGTTTAGTGTGAGGATGAGGGTTAGTGTTAGGGTGTGGGTTACGGTTAGAATTAAGTTTGGGGTGGGGACTAGGGTGAGGCTGAGGGTTAGGGTTAGGGTGAGGGTTAGGTTTAGGGTTAGGGTAAAAGTTAAGGTTACTGTCAGGGTTAGTGTTAGAGTTAGGGTTAGTGTGAGGGTAACTGTTAGCGTGAGGGTTAGTGTTAGGTTGGGGTTTATGGTTAGGGTGACGTTTAGGGTTAGTTTTAGGGTTTTTGTGAGGTTTAGGGTTAGGGTTACGGTGAGGGTGATGATGAGGGTTAGATTTATGGGAGGTTTAGGGTTAAGGTTAGGGTTAGAGTTAGGGTTAGGGTGAGTGTGAGGTGTAGGGTTAGAGTTAGGGTTCAGGTGAGGGTTAAGGATGAGGGTTAGGGTTAGGGTTAGTTTTAGTTTTAGGGTTAGGGTGAGGTTAAGTGTTAGAGTTATGGTTAGGATTAGGGTTAGGTTGAGGGTGAGTGGGTGGGTTAGTGTTAGGTTTAGGGTTAGGCTTAGGTTTAGGCTGAGGGTTAGGTTGAGGGGAGGGTTAGGGTTCGGGTGAGGGTTAGGGTTAGGGTTAGTGTGAGGGTTAGGATGAAGGTTAGGTTTAGGATTAGGGTTAGGGTGAGGGCTCGGGAGAAGTTGAGGTTTATGTTTAGGGTTAGCGTGAGGTTTAGGGTTAGAGTTAGGGTCAGTGTGAGTTAGAGGTTTAGGGTTAGAGATAGGGTTAGGGTGAGTGTTAGGGTGAGGGTTTGGCTTAGTGTTAGTGTTAGAGTTAGGGTTAGGGTGAGGGTTAGGGTGAGGTTGTGTTTTAGGGTTAGGGTTAGGATTAGGATTAGGGTTAGGGAGAGGGGGAGTGTGAGGGTTAGAGATAGCCTTAGGTTTATGCTGAGGGTGTGGGTGAGGGTGAGTGTTAGGGTTATTTTGGGGGTTAGGGTTAGCGTTAGGATGTGGTTTAGTGTTAGGATTAGTGTTAGAGTTAGGGTTAGGGTGAGGGTGAGGTTTAGAGGTAGAGTTAGGGTTAGGGTGAGTGCTAGGTTGATTGTTAGGGTTAGGGTGAGGTTTAGGGTGGGGGTGACGGTAAGGGTAAACGTGAGGGTTAGGCTAAGGGTGACGGTTAGCGTTAGGGTTAGGGTGAGGGTTAGGTTTAGGTTAAGGGTTAGGGTGAGGTTTAGGATTAGGGTTAGGGTTAAGGGGAGGTTTAGGGTTTGGGTTAGGGTTAGGCTGAGGGTGAGTGTGGGGGTGAGGATTAGGGTTAGGGTGATGGTTAGGATTAGGGTAAGGCTGAGGGCTCGGGTGAGGTTGAGGGTTAGGGTAAGACTTAGCTTAGGCTTAGGGTTAGGCTGAGGGTGAGGTTGAGGGTGAGGGTTAGAGTTAGCGTGATGGTTAGGTTTATGTTTATGGTGAGGGTTGGGATGAGGTTTAGAGTTAGGGTGAGGTTAGGGTGAGGATGATGGTAAGGGTAAAGTTGAGGTTTATGCTGAGGGTGAGGGTTAAGATAAGGGTGAGGGTTAGGGTTAGGTTTAGGGTTAGTGTAAGGGTTAACATTAGGTATAGGATGAGGGTTAGATTGAGGATTAGTGTTAGGGCTAGTGTGAGGTTTAGTGTGAGGATGAGAGTCAGGTTCAGGGTGAGGGTGAGGGTTAGAATTAGGGTTAGGGTGAGGGCTAGGGTGAGGGTGAGGGTTAGGGTTAGTGTGAGGGTTAGTTTTAGGGTTAGGGTTAGTGTTAGGGTGACGGTAAGTGGTAGGGTGAGGGTTAGGGTTAGGGTGAGGGTTATAGTTAGTGTGAGGGTTAGGGTTAGGGTGAGGGTAAATGTTATGGTGAGTGTTAGGGTGAGGGTTAGTGTTAGGGATAGGGTTAGGTTTAGGATTATGGTTAGGTTGAGGGTGAGTGTGAGGGTTAGGCTTAAGGATAGGCTTAGGGTTAGGGTGAGGGTTAGGTTTAGGGTTTGGGTCAGGATGAGGGTGAGGCTGAGGATTAGGGTTGGGTTTAGGGTTAGGTTTAGGGTTAGGGTTAGGGTTAGATTTTGGGTTAGGGTTAGGATTATGGTGATGGTTAGGGTAAGGGTTAGGCTTAGGCTTACGTTTAGGATGAGTTTGACGCTGAGGTTGAGGGTTATGGTTAGGGTTAGGGTGAAGGTTAGGGTTAGTGTAAGTGTTATTGTTAGGGTTATGGTTAGAGTTATGATGAGGTTGATCGTGAGGTGAGGGTGAGGGTGAGGTTTAGGTTTAGGGTTAGGTTTAGAGTTAGGTTTAGGGTGAGGGGGTCAGAAACGTTAAAGGTAAGGGTTAGGCTGAGGGTGAGGGTTACAGTAAGGGTTGGGGTGAGAGTTAGGTTTCAGGTTAAGTTTAGGGTTATGTTGATTGTTAGGGTAAGGGTTACGGTGAGGATGAGGGTTAGGGTTAGGGTGAGGGTTAGTGTTAGGATTAGGGTTAGGGTGAGAGTAAATGTTCAGGTTAGTGATAGGGTGAGGTTTAGGATGAGGGTTTGGGTTAAGATTAGGGTTAGGGTGAGGCCTAGTTTGAGGTTGAGGTTTAGGGTTAGCGTTAGGGTGAGGTTTAGTGTTAGGGTTAGGGTTAGGGTTAGGGTGAGGTTGAGGTTTTCGGTTAGAGTTAGGGTTAGGTTGAGGCTGAGATTGAAGGTTAGGGTTAGGGTTAATATTAGATTTAGGATTAGGGTGAGGATTAGGTTGAGAGTGAGGGTTAGGCTTAAGGTTAGGATTAGGATTAGCATAAGGGTTAGGGTGAGTGTGAGGGTTAGGGTTAGGCTTAGGTGTAGGGTTAGGCTGAGGGTGAGGTTGAGAATGAGGGTTAGGGTTAGGTTTACGGTGAGAGTTAGGGTTTGATTAAGTTTAGAGTTAGGGTGAGGGTTAGGGTTAGGTTTATGGTGAGCTTGAGTGTTAGGGTTAGGTTGAGGTTTAGGGTTAGGATTAGGGTTAGGGTAAGGGTTAAGGTTAGGTTTAGGGTGAGGGTAAGAATGAGGATTAGGGATAGGGTGAGAGCTAGGTTGGGGGTGAGGTTTAGGGTTAGTGTTAGATTAAGGATTAGGGTTAGAGTTAGGGTTAGGGTGAGGGTTAAGTTGAGGGTTATGGTTACGGTGAGGGTGAGGATTAGATTTAGGGTTAGGGTTAGGGTGAGGATGGTAATGGTAAAGTTGAGGTTTAGGCTGAGTTTGAGTGTTAGGCTGAGGGTTAGTGTTAGGTTTAGGGTTAGGGTAAGGGTTAGTGTTAGGGTCAGGGTGAGGGTTAGATGGAGTATTAGGGTTAGGGTTAGTGTGAGGTTTAGGGTGAGGATGAGGGTTAGGGTTAGGGTGAGGGTCAGGTTTAGAAGTAGGGTTAGTGTGAGGGCTAGGGTGAATGTGAGTGTTATGGTTAGGGTGATGGTGAGGTTTAGGATTAGGGTGAGGTTTAGTGTTAGTGTGAGGATTAGTGTTTGGGTTAGGGTTAGTGTTAGGGTGAGGGTAAGTGTTGGGGTGAGGATGAGGTTTAGGGTTAGGTTTATGGTTAGTGTGAGGTTTAGGGTTAAGTGTTAGGGTTATGGTTTCGTTGAGTGTAAGGGTGAGAGTTATGGTTAGTGTTAGGGTGAAGTTTAGTATTAGTGTTAGGGTTAGAGTTAGGGTTAAGGTGAGGGTGAGGTTTAGGGGTAGAGTTAGGGTTAGGGTGAGGGTTAGGGTGGGATTGAAGGTAAAGGTAAATTTGAGCGTTAGGCTGAGGATGAGGGTTACAGTAAGGGTGAGGTTTAGGGTTAGGGTGAGTGTTAGTGTTAGGGTTAGGGTGAGGGTGAGGTTAGATTGAGGATTAGGGTTAGGGTTAGTGCAAGGTTTAGGGTTAAGATGAGGGTTAGGGTTATTGTTAGGGTGAGGTTTACGGTTAGGGTGATGCGTAGGGTTAGTGTGAGCGTTAGTGTTAGCTTTTGGGTTTATGTTAGGTTGAGGGTAAGTGTTAGTGTGAGGGTTAGGGTTAGGGTGAGTGTTATGGTGAGGTTGAGGGTGACGGTTAGGGTTAGGGTTATTGTTAGGGTTAGGGTTAGGGTTAGGGTTAGGGTTAGGGTTAAGGTTAGTGTTAGGATGAGGTTTAGTTTTAGTGTTAGGGTTAGAGTTAAGTTTAGGGTGAGGGTGAGATTTAGGGTTAGAGTTAGGGTTAGAGTTAGTGTTAGGACTAGGGTGAGGGTTAGGGTTAGGCTTAGGCTTAGGCTTAGGCTTAGGCTTAGGCGGAGCATGAGAGTGAGGGTTAGGGTTCGGGTTAGGGTGAAGGTTAGATTGTGGTTTAGGTTTAGGATTAGGGTAAGGGTTAGGGATAGGGTTAGGTTTAGGTTTAGGGTTAGGGTGAGAGTGAGTGGGAGGTTTAGGGTTAGGGTTAGGCTTAGAGTTAGGGTGAGGGTTAGGGTTAGGGTTTGGTTTAGTTTGAGGGTGAGGCTGAGGATTAGGGTTAGGTTTTGGGTTAGGGTTAGGGTTAGGGTTAGTGTTAGGGTTAGGTTTAGTGTTACGGTGAGGTTGAGGTTGAGGGTGAGGGTTAGGGTTAGGGTGTGGTTTAGGGTTAGGTTTAGGGTTAGGGTTAGGGTGAGGGTGAGGTTTAGGATTAGAGTTAGTGTTAGGGTGAGGGTTAGGGTTAGGGTTTGGGTTAGGATGTGGGTGGGGCTGAGGATTAGGTTTAGGTTTAGTATTATGTTTAGGTTTTTATATTAGGGTTAGGGTTAGGGTCATGTTGAGGGTTAGGGTTAGGGTTAGGTTTAGGCTTAGGGTTAAGCTGAGGTTCAGGGTGGGTATTAGGATTAGGGTTAGGGTTAGGGTTAGTGTTAGGGTTATTGTTAGTGTTATAGTTAGGGTTAAGTTGGCTGTGAGGGTTATGATTATGGTTAGGGTTAGGGTTAGAGTTATGGTTAGGGTGAGGTTTAGAGTTACGATGAGGGTGAGTGTGAGGGTTAGGGTGAGGGTTAGTGTTAGGGATAGGGTTAGGTTTAGGATTATGGTTAGGGTGAGGGGAGTTTGAGGGTTAGGGTTAAGGTTAGGCTTAGGGTTAGTGTGAGGGTGAGGTTTAGGGTTAGATTTAGGGTTAAGGTGAGTGTTACGTCGAGGGTTAGGGTTAGGGTTAGTGTTTGGGTTAAGGTTAGGATGAGGGTTAGGTTGAGGTTTAGGTTTAGGGCTAGGCTTAGACTTAGGGTTAGGCTATGGGTGAGGGTTGGGGTGAGGATTAGGGTTAGGGTGATGTTTAGGATTACGTTAAGGGTGAGGGCTCGGGTGAGGGCTCGGGTTAGGGTAAGGCTTAGGCTTAGGCTTAAGTTTACGCTGAGGGTGAGGGTGGGTGTGAAGATTAGGTTAGGGTTGGGGCTAGGGTGAGGGTTAGGATGAGGGTTAGGATTAGGATTAGGGTTAGGGTAAGATCTAGGGTGAGGGTGAGAGTTAGGGTAAGCGTTAAGCTTAGACTTAGGGTTATGCTGAGCGTGTGGTTGAGGGTGAGGATTAGGGTTAAGTTGATGGTTAAGTTTACGGTTATGGTGAGGGTTAGGATGAGGTTTAGGGTTAGGGTGAGGGTTAGGGTGAGGATGATGGTAAACGTAAAGGTGAGGTTTAGGCTGAGGTTGAGGGTTAAGATAAGGGTGAGGGTTAGGGTAAGTTTTAGGGTTAATGTAAGGTTTAGGGTTAGGGATAGGATGAGAGTTAGATTGAAGATTAGTGTTCGAGTTAGTGTGAGGTTTAGGGTGAGGATGAGGATCAGGTTTAGGTTGAGGTTGAGTGTTAGAATTAGGGTTAGGCTGAGGGCTAGGATGAGGGTGAGTTTTAGGGTTAGTGTGAGGGTTAGTTTTAGGGTTAGGGTTAGTTTTAGGGTGACGTTAAGTGGTAGGGTGAGGGTTAGGTTAAGGGTGAGGGTTATGGTTAGGATGAGGGTTAGGGTGAGGGTGAGGGTAAATGTTAGGTTGAGTGTTAGGGTGAGGGTTATTGTTAGGGATAGGGTTAGGTATAGGATTAGGGTTAGGGTGAAGGTGAGTGTGAGGGTTAGGTTTAAGGTTAGGCTTAGGGTAAGGCTGAGGGTTAGGGTTAGGGTTTGGGTTAGGGTGAGGGTGAGGCTGAGGATTAGGGTTAGGTTTAGGGTTAGATTTAGGGTTAGGGCTAGGTTTAGGATTAGGGTTAGCGTAGGATTATGGTGAGGGTTAGGGTTAGGGTTCGGTTTAGGTTTAGGCTGAGGGTGAGGGTGAGGGTGAGTGTTATGGTTATGGTTACGGTTAGGGTTAGGCTTAGGGTAAGTGTTATTGTTAGGTTTAGGGGTAGAATTATGTTGATTTTGAGGGTGAGGGTGAGGGTTAGTGTTAGGTTGAAGTTTAGGGTTAGGGTTAGGTTTATGGTGAGGGTGTCGGTAAGGTTAAAGGTGAGGGTTAGGCTGAGGGTGAGGGTTACGGTAAGGGTGAGGGTTAGGGTTAGGGTGAGGGTTATGGTTAGGGTTGGGGTGAGCTTTAGGGTTCGGGTTAAGTTTAGGTTTAAGTCGTGTTTTAGGTAAGGGTTATGGTGAGGGTGAGGGTTAGGGTTAGGTTGAGGGTTAGTGTTAGGATTAGGGTTAGCGTGAGGGTGAAGGTTAGGGTTAGTGTTAGGGTGAGGATTAGGATGAGGGTTAGGGTTAGGATTAGGGTTAGGGTGAGGGCTAGTTTGAGGTTGAGGTTTAGGTTAAGCGTTAGGGTAAGGTTTAGACTTTGGGTTAGGGTTAGAGTGAGGGTTTGGTGAGTGTGAGGTTTAGAGTTAGAGTTAGGTTTAGGGTGAGGGTTAGGTTGAGGTTGAGGGTTAGGTTTAATGTTAGGGTTAGGGTTAGGGTGAAAGTTAGAGGGAGGATTAGGGTTAGGGTTAGGGTTAGCCTTCGAGTAAGGGTGAGGTTGAGGTTTAGGGTTAGAATTAGGGTTATTTTGAGGCTGAGGGAGAGGGTGATGGTTAGGGTTAGGGTTAGGATTAGGATTAGGGTTAGGGTTAGGGTGAGTGTGAGGGTTAGACTTAGCCTTTAGTTTAAGCTGAGGTTGAGGTTGAGGTTAAGTATTAACGTTCGGGTTAGGGTTAGTCTTAGAGTTAGGGTTAGGGTGAGGGTGAGGTTGAGTGTGTAGGGTTAGGTTGAGTGTTAGGGTGGGGGTGATGGTAAGGGTAAACGTGAGGGTTAGGCTAAGGGTGATGTTTAGTGTATGGGTGAGGGTTAGGGTGAGGGTTAGGGTTAGGGTTAGGGTGAGAGTTAGGGTTCGGGTTAAGTTTAGAGTTAGGGTGAGGGTTAGGGTAAGGGTTACGGTGAGGGTGAGAGTTAGGGTTAGTTTGAGGGTTAGGGTTAGGATTAGGGTTAGGGTGAGGGTGAGGGTTAGGGTTAGTATTAGGGTGAGGAATAGGATGAGAGTTAGGGATGGGATTAGGGTTAGGGTGAGGGCTAGGCTGAGGGTAAGGTTTAGGATTAGGGTTAGGTTCAGGTTTAGGCTTAGGGTTAGTGTGAGGTTGAGGTTTAGGGTTAGATTTAGGGTTAGGTTGAGACTGAGGTTGAGGGTTATGGTTAGGGTAAGTGTTAGAGTTAGGGTTAGGGTGAGGGTTAGGTTGAGGGTGAGGGTTAGGCTTAGGGTTTGGATTAGGATTAGGGTAAGTGTTAGGGTGAGTGTGAGGGTTAGGGTTGGGTTTAGGGTTAGGCTTAGGTTTAGGCTGAGGGTGAGGGTGAGGGTGAGGGTTAGGGTAAGGGTGAGTGTTAGGTTAGGGTTAGGGTGAGAGTTAGGGTTCGGTTATGTTTATGGTAAGGGTGAGGGTTACGGTTAGGGTTAGGGTTAGGGTTATTGTTAGGGTTAGGGTTAGGGTTAGGTTACAGTTACACTGAGGGTGAGAGTTAGGGTTAGGTTTAGAATGACGTTTAGGTTTAGGGTTAGGTTTACAGTTAGGTTTAGGATGAGGGTGAGATTTAGGGTGAGAGTTTGGGTTAGTTTTAGGGTTAGGCTTCGGGTTAGGGTGAGTGTTAGTGTTAGTGCTAGGGCGAGGATTAGATTGAGGTTTAGGGTTAGGATTAGGGTAAGGGTGAGGGCTAGGATTAGGGTTAGGGTCAGGGCTAGGGATAGGGATAGGGTTAGGTTTAGGATTAGGGTTAGGGTGAGGGTGAGTGTGAGAGTTAGTTTTTGGGTTAGGGTTAGGCTTAGAGTTAGGGTGAGGGTTAGGTTTAGGGTTTGGGTTAGGGTGAGGGTGAGGCTGAGGATTAGGGTTAGGTTTAGGTTTAGGGTTTGTGTTAGGGTTAGGATTCGGGTTCGGGTTATTTTGAGGGTTAGGTTTAGGTTTAGGGTTAGGGTTATGGTTAGGCTTAAGGTTAGGGTTATCGATAGGGTTATATTTAGGTTTAAGTTTGCAGTAAGGGTGAGGCTGATGGTGAGCGTTATCCTTAGGGTTAGGGTTAGGGATAGTGTTATTGTTACAGTTAGGGTTAGAGTTACGGTGAGGTTGAGGGTGAGGTTGAGGTTTAGGGTTACTGTGAGGTTTAGGGTTAGGGTTAGGGTTAGGGTGAGGGTTTGGTTTAGGGTTAGAGTTAGGGTTAGGGAGAGGGTTAGGGTGAGGTTTAGGGATAAGTTTAGTGTTTGGGTGAGTGTGAGGATGAAGTTTAGGTTGAGGTTGAGGGATATGGTTACCTTTAGGATTAGGTTTAGGTTGAGTGTGAGTGTGAGGGTTAGGGTGAGGGTTAGTTTTGCGGTTAGGGTGAGGGTTAGAATGAGGTTTAGGCCTAGGGTGAGGTTAGTGTGAGAATTATGGTAAGGGTAAAATTGAGGCTTATTTTTAGGGTGAGGGTGAGGTTTACATATATAGTTAGAGGGAGGGTTAGGGTAAGTGTTAGGATTAGGGTTAGTGTTATGGTTAGGTTGAGGGTGAGGGTTAGGTTGAGGTTTAGGGTTAGGGTTAGGGTTAGTGTGAGGGTTAGTTTTAGGGTTAGGGTTAGTGTTAGGATGAGGATAAGTGTTAGGTTTAGGATATGGGTTAGGGTGAGTGTTATGGTAAGTGTGAGGGTTAGGATTAGGGTTAGGATTATGGTTACGGTTAGGTTTAGGGTTATGGTTATGGTGAGGGTGAGGGTGAGGGTTAGAGTTAGGTTGAGGTTAGGGTTATAGTTAGGGTTTGGGTGAGGTTTAGGTTTATAGTTAGGCTTAGGGTGAGGGTTAGGGTTATGGTTAGGGTGAGAGTTAGGGGGAGGGTTGAGGTTAGGGTTAGGGATAGGATTAGGATTAGGTTGAGGGTGAGTGTGTGTGTTAGGGTTAGGTGTAAGGTTAGGCTTAGGTTTAGGCTGAGGGTGAGGGTGAGGTTGAGGGTTAGGGAGAGGGATAGGGTTAGGGTTAGGGGGAGGGTTAGTATGAGGGTTAGGGTTAGGATTAGGTTTAGGGTAAGGTCTCGGGTGAGGGTGAGTTTTAGGGTTAGGGTTAGGGTGAGGTTTATTGTTAGGGTTAGGGTTATGGTGACGGTGACTGTGAGGTTTAGGTTTAGCGTTAGGTTTAGGGTGAGGCTGAGTGTGAGGTTTAGGGTTAGGGTTAGTGTTAGTTTTAGGGTTAGGGTAAGGGTGAGTGTTAGGTTGGGGGTGAGGATTAGGGATAGGTTTAGGATTAGGATTAGGGTTAGGGTTAGGCTGAGGGTGAGGGTGAGGGTGAGGGTTAGGGTGAGAATGAGGGTTAGTGGTAGGGTGAGGGCTAGGGTGAGAGTGAGGTAAGGAATAGGGTTAGAGTGAGGGTGAGCTTTAGGGTGATGGTTAGAGTTAGTGTTTGATTTAGTGTTAGTGTTAGTGTGAGGGTAAGTGTTAAGGTGAGGGTTAGGTTTAGGGTAAGGGTTATTGTTAGGGTTAGGGTTAGGGTAACAGTATGGTGAGGGTGAGGTTGAGAGTTAGGGTTAAGGTTAGGATGAGGTTTAGGTTTAGGTTTAGGGTTAGGGTAAGGGTTACCGTTAGGTTTAGGTTTAGGTTGAGGTTTAGGGTTTGGGTTAGGGTTAGAGTTAGGTTTAGGGTGAGCGGGAAATTTAGGGTTAGAGTTAGGGTTAGGGTGACGTTTAGGTTGAGGGTTAGGGTTAGTGTTAGCGTTAGGGTTACGGTGAGAGTTAGGGGGAGGGTTAGTGTTAGGGTTAAGGTTAGGTTTAGGATTAGGTTTAGGGTGAGGGTGAGTGTGTGTGTTAGGGTTAGGTTTAGGGTTCGGCTCAGGGTTAGGCTGAGGGTGAGGTTGAGGGTGAGGGTTAGGGTTAGGGTGAATGTTAGGGTTTGGGATAAGTTTAGGGTTAAGGGGAGGGTTAGGGTAAGGGTTATGGTGAGGCTTAGGGTTAGGGATAGGTTGAGGGTTAGGGTTCGGATTACGGTTAGTGTGATGGTGAGGTTTAGGTTTAGCATTAGGGTTAGGGTGAGGCTGAGGGTGAGGGTTAGTGTTAGGGTTAGTGTTAGATTTTGGGTTAGGGTGAGGGTTAGGGTTAGGGTGAGGGTTAGGCTTAGGGTTAGGATTAGGTTTAGGGTAAGGTTTAGGGTGAGTGTGAGGGTTAGGTTTAGGATTAGGGTTAGGCTAGGTTTAGACTGAGTGTGAGCATGAGGTGAGGGTTAGGGTTAGGTTGAGGATTAGGTTCAGGGTTAGGGTGAGACTTAGGGTTTGGGTTAAGTTGAGGTTTAGGCTGAGTGTTAGGGTAAACATTAGGTTTAGGGTGAGGTTTAGGGTTAGACTTAGGGTGAGTGTTAGGATGAGGATTAGGATTAGGATTAGGATTAGGGTGAGGGCTAGGGTGAGGTTGAGGGTTCGGCTTAGTGTTAGGATGAGGTTTAGGTTTTTTGTTATGGTTAGGGTGAGGGTTAGGATGAGAATTAGGGTTACGGTGATGTGAGGGTTAGGGTTAGGGTAAGGTTTAGGGTTAGTATTAGGGTTAGGGTGAGGGTGAGTGTTAGTATTAAGGTTAGGGTTAGGGTTAGGTTTAGGTTTAGGGTTAGGATTGGTGTTATTGTTAGGGTTATTGTTAGAGTAACATTGAGAGAGAGGGTGAGGGTGAGTGTGAGGCTTAGTGTGAGGGATAGGGTGAGGTTTAGGGTTAGGGTTAGGATTAGGGTTAGGGTTAGGGTGAGGTTTAGGGTTAGATTTAGGTTTAGGGGGAGTGTTAGGTCGAGGGTTAGGGTTAATGTTAGTGTTAGGGTTAAGGTGAGGTTGAGGGTTAGTTTGAGGTTTAGGTTTAGGGTTATGGTTAGTGTTAGGGTTAGGGTGAGTGTGAGGGTGAGTGTGAGGTTTAGGGTTAGGGTTCGGCTTAGGCTTAGGGTTAGGCTGAGGGCTCGGGTGAGGGTGAGGGTTAGGGTAAGGCTTAGGCTTAGGCTTAGGTTTAGGCTGAGGGTGAGGTTGAGGGTGCGTGTTAGGGTTAGCGTGATGGTTAGGTTTACGGTTAGGGTGAGGGTTAGGATGAGGTTTAGGGTTAGGGTGAGGTTAGAGTGAGGATAATGGTAAGGATAAATGTGAGGTTTATGCTGAGGTTGCGGGTTAAGATAAGGGTGAGGGTTAGGATGAGCTTTAGGGTTAGTGTAAGGGTTAGGTTTAAGGATAGGATGAGGGTTAGATTGAGGATTGGTGTTTGGGTTAATGTGAGGTTTAGGGTGACCTTGAGGGTCAGGTTTAGGGTGAGGGTGAGGGTTAGTATTAGGTTTAGGGTTAGGGTTAGAATTATGGTGAGGGTTAGGATTAGGGTTAGGCTTATGCTTACAGTTAGGCTGAGGTTGAGGCTGAGGGTGAGGGTTATGGTTATGGTTAGGGTTAGGGTTAGGGTAAGTGTTATTGTTTGGGTTAGGGTTAGAGTTATGGTGAGGTTGAGGGTGAGCATGAGGTTAAGGGTTAAGGTGAGATTGAATATTAGGGTTAGGGTTAGAGTTAGGGTGAGGGTGTCAGTAAGGTTAAAGTTGAGGGTTAGGCTGAGGATGAGGGTTACGGTAAGGGTGAGTTTTAGGGTTAGGGAGAGGGTTAGGATTAGGGTTAAGTTTAGGGTTAGTTTTAGGGTTAGGGTAAGGGTTACGGTGAGGGTGAGGGTTAGGGTTAGGTTGAGGGTTAGTGTTAGTATTAGGGTTAGCATGAGGGTGAAGTTTAGGGTTAGTGTTAGGGTGAGGGTTAGGATGAGGGTTAGGGTTAGGATTAGGGTTAGGGTGAGGGCTAGTTTGAGGTTGAGTTTTAGTGTTAGCTTTAGGGTGAGGTTTAGTTTTAGGGTTAGGTTTAGGGTTAGGGTGAGGACTAGTGTTAGGGTTGGGTTTAGAGTTAGGGTTCAGTTTAAGTTTAGAGTTAGGTTGAGGATTAGGGTAAGGGTTATGGTGTGGGTGAGGGTTAGGGTTAGTTTGATTGTTAGTGTTAGGATTAGGGTTCGTGTGAGGGCTAGTTTGAGGTTGAGCTTTAGCGTTTTTGTTAGGGTGAGGTTTAGGGCCAGCGTTAGGTTTAGGGTTAGGGTGAGGGTGAGGTTTACGGTTAGCTTTAGTGTTAGGGTGAGGCTGAGATTGAGGGTTAGGTTTAGGGTTAGTGTTTGAGTAAGGGTTAGGGTGAGGGTTAGGTTGAGGGTGAGGGTTAGGCTTAAGGTTAGGATTAGGATTAGCATAAGGGTTAGTGTCAGGGTGAGGGTTAGGGTTAGGGTTATAGGGAGGGTTAGGTTTAGTGAGAGAGGTATGGGTATGGTGAGGTAAGGGTTAGGTTGAGGGTTAGGGTTAGGTTAAGGGTTATGGTGGGGGTTAGGGTGAGGGATGGGGTTAGGGTTAGGGTTGTGTTTATGATGAGGGTTAGGGTGAGGGTGAGGGTTAAGGTGAGGGTGAGGGTTAGGGTGACGGTGAGGGTTCAGGTTAGGGTGAGGGTGAGGGTTAGGATTAGGGTTAGGATGCGGGCTAGGGTGAGAGTGAGGCTTAGGGTTAGGGTTAGTGTTAGGTTGATGGTTAGGTTAGGGTGAGGGTTCGCTTGAGGGGTACGTTTAGGGTTAGGTTTAGGGTAAGGGTAAAGGTTAGGATGAGTTTTAGGGTGAGGATGAGGTTTAGGGAGAGGGTTAGGGTTAGGATGAGGGTTAGGTTTAGGATTAGAGTGAGGGAATGTGTTAGGGTGAGTTTTAGTGTGAGGGTTAGTGTTAGGGTGAGGGTTAGGGGTCCGGTTAGGGTTAGGGTTAGGGTGACGGTGAGGGTGAGGGTCAGTTTCAAGGTTAGGTTCAGGGTGAGGGTGAGGTTCCGTTTTAGGATTAGGGTTAGGGTTAGGGTTCGGTTGAGGGTTAAGTTTACCATTCGGTTGACGTTTACGGTTAGTGTGAGGGTTTGGTGAGCGTGAAGGTAAGGGTTAGGGTGAGGGTTAGGGTGAGGGTGAGACTTTGGGTTAGTGTTAGTGTTAGGGTGGGTGTTAGTGTGAGGGTAAGGGTTAGGGTTAGGTTTAGGGTTAGTGTGAAGTTTAGGGTTTGGGTGAGGGTTAGGGTTAGTGTGAGGGGTAGGATGACGGTGAGGGTAAGGGTTAGGGTGAGGGTCAGGGTGAGGCTGAGGTTTAGGGTTATTGTTAGTCTTAGAGTTACGGTTAGGTTTAGTTTGAGGGATAGGGTGAGGGTTAGGGTTAGGAATAGTGTTAGGATGAGGGCTAGGGTGAACGTGAGTGTTAGGGTTAGAGTTAGGGTTAGGGTGAGAGTTAGGGTTAGGATGAGGGTTCGGGTGAGGGGTAGGTTTAGGGTTAGGGTTAGGGTGAGGGAAAGGTTTTGGGTGATGTTTAGGGTGAGAGTGAGGTTTAGGGAGAGGGTTAAGTTTAAGATGAGGTTTAGGGTGAGGGATAGCATTAGGATTAGTGTAAGGGTATGTGTGAGAGTGAGGGTTAGGGTTAGGGTTAGGATGAGGGTTTGGGATAGGGTTAGGGGTGGGGTGACGATGAGGGTGAAGGTTACTTTTAGGGTTAGGTTCAGGGTGAGAGTGAGGTTCAGGGTTAGGATTAGGGTTAGGTTAGTGTTAGGCTAAGGGTGAGGGTAAGGCTGGGGTTAGGGTTAGGGTGAGGGTGAGGGTTAGGGTTAGGGTTAGGGTGAGGGTTAGGTTTAGGGTTAGTGTGAGGATTAGGGTTAGGGTTAGGGTGGGTTTAGGTTAGCGTTCGGGTTAGCATGAGGGTGAGGAAGAGGTTTAGGTTTAGAATTAGGGTTAGGTTTACAGTTAGGCTTAGGGTGAGGGTCATGGTGAGTGTGAGGCTTAGGGTGAGGGTTAGGGTTAGGTTTAGGGTGAGGGTTAGGGTTAGGGTGATACTTAGGGTGAGGGTGTGGGTTATGGTGAGGGTGACGGTTCGGGTGAGTGTGAGGGTTAGGGTGTGGGTTAGGGTTAGGATGACTGTGAGGGTTAGGGTGAGGGTGAGGGTGAGGGTGAGGGTTAGCATTAGGGTGAGGGTTAGGGTTAGGTTTAGGGTGAGGGTGAGGTTTAGGGAGAGGGTTAGGGTTAAGGTGAGGGTTAGGGTGAGTGATAGCGTTAGGATTAGGGTGAGTGTATGTGTTAGAGTGAGGGTTAAGTTTAGGGTTATTATGAGGGTTATGGATAGTGTTAGGGTTAGGGTTGGGGTGACGATGAGGATGAGGGTTAGTTTTAGGGTTAAGTTCAGGGTGAGGGTGAGGTTCAGGGTTAGGATTAGGGTTAGGGTTAGGGTTAGGCTAAGGCTGAGGGTAAGGCTGACGGTTAGGTTTAGGGTGAGGGTGAGGGTTAGGGTTAGGTTTAGGGTGAGGGTTAGGGTTAGGGTTAGTGTTAGGATGAGGGTTAGGGAGAAGTTAGGGTTAGGGCTAGGGTGATGGTAAGGTTTAGGGTGAAGTTTAGGGTGAGAGTGAGGTTTAGGTAGAGGGTAAGGATTAAGCTGTTGGTTAGGGTGAGCGTTAGGGTTAGGGTTAGGTTGAGGGTAAGTGTTAGTGTGAGCGTTAGGGTGAGGGTTGAGGATAGGGTGAGGTTTAGGTATAGGGTTAGGGTTAGGGTTAGGGATATGCTGAGGGTGAGGGTGAGGTTTAGGTTTAGGGTAATCTTTAGGGTTTTGGCTAGGTTTAGTTTAGGATTAGTATGATGATTAGGCTGAGGTGTGGGGTTAGCATAAGGGTTAGGGTGAGGGTTAGGGTTAGGGTTAGGGTTAGGGTTATTGTTAGGGTTAGATTTAGGGTTAGGGTGAGGGTGAGGGTGAGGGTGAGGATAAGGGGTAGGATTAGGTTTAGGAATAGGGTTATTGTTAGGGTTAGGATTAGCATTAGCGTGAGGGTGAGGGTTAGGATTACTGTGAGGGTTAGGTTTAGGGTTAGGTTTAGAGTGACGGTAAGTGTTAGGGTAAGGTTGCGCTTTAGGGTTAGCATTAGGGTTAAGTTAGGGTTAGGGTGAGGGTTAGGGTTAGGGTTAGGGTTAGGGTGAGGGTGAGGGTGAGAGTTAAGATTAGGGTGAAGGTTAGGTTTAGGGTGAAGTTTAGTGTTAGGTTTTGGGTTAGGGTGAGGGTGAGGGTGAGGGTGACGTTGAGGGTGAGGGGTTAGGTTTATGGTAAGGGAGAGGGTGAAGATGAGGATTCGGGTTAGAATTATGGTTCGGGTTAGGGTGAGGTTGAGGGTTAGGTTTACAGTTAGGTTGAGGTTTCGGGTTTGTGTGAGGTTTGGGTGAGCGTGAGGGTAAGGGTTAGGGTGAGGGTTAGGGAGGGGTGAGACTTAGGTTTTGGGTTAGAGTTAGGGTGAGGGTTAGTGTGAGGATAAGAGTTAGGGTTAGGTTTAGGGTTAGTGTGAGGATTAGGGTTAGGGTGAGGTTTAGGGTTAGTGTGAGGGGTAGGATGAAGGTGAGCGTAAGGGTTAGGGTGAGGGTTAGGGTGAGGCTGAGGATTAGGGTTATTGTTAGTGTGAGGGTGAGGATTAGGGTTAGGTTTAGGGTTAGGCTGAGGGTGAGGGTGAGGGTGAGGTTGAGGGTTAGGGTGATGTTTAGGGTTAGGGTGAGGTTTAGGTTTAGGTTTAGGTTTAGGATGAGGATTAGCCTGAGAGGTGGGGTTAGTTTTAGGGTTAAGGTGAGGGTTTGGGTTAGGGTTATTGTTAGGGTTAGGGTTAGGGTCAAGGTTAGCGTGAGGGTGAGGGTGAAGTTTAGGGTTAGGGATAGGATTATTGTTAGGGTTAGGGTAAGGGTGAGGGTTAGGTTTAAGGTTGTGTGAGGGTTAGGGTTAAGGTGAGGTTTAGGGTTAGGTTTTGGGTTAGGGTGAGGTTGAGGGTGAGGGTGAATTTGAGGGTGAGGGTGAGGGTTAGGGTTAGTGTTAGGTTTAGGTTTTGGCTTAGTGTGAGGGTTGGGTGAGTGTGAGTTTAAGGGATAGGGTGAGGGTTAAGGTGATGGTGAGAGTTAGGTTTAGGGTTAGGGTTAGGGTGAGGATTAGGGTTAGGGTTAGTGTGACGGTTAGGGTTAGTGTGAGGGATAGGGTGACTGTGAGTTTAAGGGTTAGGGTGAGGCTGAGGGTTAGGTTGATTGTTAGTGTTAGGGTCAGGGTTAGGGTTAGGTTTAGATTTATGGTGGGGGTTAGGATGAGGGTTGGGTTTAGGGTTAGGTTTATGGTTAGGATGAGGTTTAGGGATAGGGTGAGGTGAAGGTTAGGATGAGGGTTAGGAATAGGGTTAGGGATAGGGTTAGGTATATGATGAGGGCTAGGGTGAGGGTGAGGATTAGGTTTAGGGTTCGGGTTCGGGTGAGGGGTAGGTTTAGGGTTAGGTTTAGGTGAGGGTAAAGATTCGGGTGAGGTTTAGAGTGAGGGTGAGGTTTGGGGAGAGAGTGAGGGTTAGGGTGAGGGATAGCGTTAGGTTTAAGGTGAGGGTATGTTTTAGAGTGAGGGTTAGGTTTAGGGTTAGGATGAGGGTTAGGGATAGGCTTAGGGTTATGGTTGGGGTGACGATGAGGGTGAGGGTTAGTTTTAGGGTTAAGATCGGGGTGAGGGTGAGGTTCAGTGTTAGGATTAGTGTTAGGGTTAGGGTTAGGCTGAGGGTGAGGGTAAGGCTGAGGGTTAGGGTTAGGGTGAGGGTGAGGGTTAGTGTTAGGTTTAGGTTAAGGGTTAGGGTTAGTGTGAGGATTAGGGTTAAGGTTAGCGTGAGAGTGAGGGTTATGGTGAGGTTTAGGGTTAAGGTTAGCGTTAAGGTTAGCATGAGGGTAAGGGAGAGGTTTAGGTTTAGAATTATGGATAGGTTTACGCTTAGGCTTAGGGCGAGGGTCATGGTGAGGGTGAGGCTTAGGGTGAGGGTTAGGGTTAGAGTGTTTCTTATGGTGAGGGTGTGGATTATGGTGGTGGTGACAGTTAGGGTGAGAGTGAGGGTTAGTGTGTGCATTAGGGTTAGGGTGACGGTGAGTGTTAGGGTGAGGGTTCGGGTTCGGGTTCGGATAGGATTAGGGTTATGGTTAGGGTTAGGGTTAGTGTGAGGATTAGGTTTAGGTTTAGGTTTAGGGTGAGGGTAAGGGTTAGAGATAGGGTTAAGGTAAGGTTTAGTGTGAGGGTTAGGGTGACTGTTAGGGTAAAGGTTAGGTTTAGTGTTAGGGTTAGGGTGAGGTTGAGGGTTAGGGTTAGGTTTAGGGTTAGGGTGAGGGTTAGGGTTAGGGTTAGGGATAGCTTTAGGGTAAGCATGAGTGTGAAGGAGGGAGTTAAGTTTAGAATTAGGGTTAGGTTTACGGTAAGGGTTAGGGTTAGGGTGATGATAAGGGTGAGGCTTCAGGTCAGGATTAGGGTTAGGATAAGGGTGAGGGTTAGTGTTAGGGTGATATTTAGGGAAAGGGTGGTGGTTAATGTGAGGGTGAGGGTTAGGGTGATGGTGAGGATTAGGGTTTGGGTGAGGGTTAGGGTGAGAGTGAGGGTTAGGGTGAGGGTTAGGTTTAGTATTAGGGTGAGGGTTAGGGTTAGTATTAGGGTGAGGGTTTGGGTTAGGGTTATGTTGAGTTTGAGGTTTAGGGTTAGGGTTATGTTGAGGATGAGGGTTAGGGTGAGGGTTAGGGTTTGGTTAGCATTAGGGTTAGCATGAGGGTGAGGGAGAGGGTTAGATTTAGGATTAGGATTAGGTTTGGGGTTAGGCTTAGGGTGAGGTTGATGGTGAGGGTGAGGCTTAGGGTCAGCTTTAGGGTTAGGGTTAGGTGAGGATTAGTGTAAGGGTTATATTTAGGGAAAGGGTGAGGGTTAGGAGGAGGGTGAGTGTTAGGGTGAGTGTGAGGGTTACGGTTTGGGTGAGGGTTAGTGTTAGTGTGAGGATTAGGGTAAAGGTTAGGTTTATGGTTAGGGTGAGGGTAAGGTTTAGGATGAGGTTTAAGTTGAGAGTGAGGTTTAAGGAGAGGGTTAGATTTAAGGTGAGGGTTAGGGTGAGGGTTAGGGTTAGGGTTAGGGTGAGGGTATGTGTTAGGGTGAGGGTTTGGGTGAGGATTAAAGTTAGGGTGAGGGTTAGGGATAGGGTGAGGGTTAGGGTAAGGATGAGGGTGAGGGTGAGGGTGAGTGTTAGGGTTAGGGTTAGGTTTAGGGTGATGGTGAGGCTCATAGTTAGAATTAGGTTTAGGGTTAGGGTTTGGCTAGGGTGAGGGTGAGGGTGAGGGTTAGGGTTAGGGTGATCTTTAGGGTTAGGGCAAGGTTTAGGATTAGGTTTAGGTTTAGGATGAGGATTAGGCTGAGGGGTGGGGTTAGGATTAGGGTTAGGGTGAGGTTTAGGTTTAGGGTTATTGTTAGGGTTAGGCTTAGGTTTAGAGTTAGTGTCAGGGTGAGGGTGAATATGAGTGTGAGGATTAGGCTTAGGAATATGGTTTTTGTTATGGTTAGGTTTAGCGTTGGGGTGAGGGTGAGGGTTAGTTTTAGGGTTAGCATTAGGATTATTGTTAGGGTTAGGGTTAGGGTGAGGGTAAGGGTTAGGTTTAGAGTTAAGTTTAGGGTGAGGTTAAAGGTTAGGGTGAGTGTTCGGGTAAGGTTGAGCTAGAGGGTTAGCATTAGGGTTAGGGTTAGGGTTAGGGTGAGGGTTAGGGTTAGGTTTAGGGTTAGGGTTAGGGTGAGCGTGAGGGTTAGGGTTAAGTTTAGGGTGAGAGTTAAGTTTAGGGTGAGGGTTAGGGTTAGATTTAGTGTTAGGGTGAGGGTGAGGGTTAGGATGAGGGTGAGGTTGCGGGTGAGGGTTAGGTTTAGGTTAAGGGAGAGGGTGAAGATGAGGTTTAGGGTTAGGATTAGGGTTAGGGTTAGGATGAGGTTGAGGGTTAGTTTAACGGTTAGGTTGAGGTTTAGGGTTAGGGTGAGGTTTGGGTGAGCGTGAGGGTAAGGGTTAGGGTGAGGGTTAGGGTGAGGGTGAGACTTAAGTTTAGGGTTAGTGTTAGGGTGAGGGTTAGTATGAGGGTAAGGGTCAGGTTTTGGTTTAGGGTTAGGGTTAGGGTTAGGGTTAGGGTGAGGTTAAGCATTAGGTTTAGAGTTATGGTGGGGGTTAGGGTGATGCTTGGGGTTACGGTTAGGGTTTTGTTTAGCACGAGGGTTAGGGTGAGGGTGAGGGTTAGGGTGAGGGTGAGGGTTAGGGTGAGGTTGAGGGTTAGGATTAGGGTGAGGTTTAGGGTTAGGATTCGGGTTAGGGTCAGGGCTAGGGTGAGGGTGAGGTTTAGCGTTAGGGTTAGGGTTAGGTTGAGGGTTAGGTTTAGCATGATGGTTCTGTTGAGGGATACGTTTAGGGTTAGGTTTAGGGTGAGGGTAAAAGTTAGGATGAGTTTTAGGGAGAGGATGAGGTTTAGGCAGAGGTTTTGGGTTAAGATGAGGGTTAGGTTTAGGATTATGGTGAGGGTATGTGTTAGGGTGATTGTTAGGGTGAGGGTTAGGGTGAGGGTGAGGGTTAGGGGTAAGGTTAGGGTTAGGGTTAATGTGACGGTGAGGGTTAGGGTGAGGGTTCGGGTTCGGGTGAGTGTTAGTATTAGGGTGAGGGTTAGGGTTAGGTTAGGGTTAGGGAGAGGGTTAGGATTAGGGTTATGGTTAGGGTTAGGGTTATTGTGAGGATTAGTTTTAGGGTTAGGCTGAGGGTAAGGATTAGGGTTAGGGTTAGGGTAAGTTTTAGTGTGAGGGTTAGGGTTAGAGTGTGGGTTAGGTTTAGTGTGAGTGTTAGGGTGAAGGTTAGGTTTAGTTTTAGGGTTAGGGTGAGGGTGAGGTTTGGGTTAGGCTGAGGGTGAGCGTTAGGGATAGGTTTAATGTTAGGTTTAGGGTTATTGTTAGGGTTAGGGTTAGGTTTAGGGTTGGGGTGAGGGTGAGTGTTAGGGTTAGGGATAGCATTAGGGTAAGCATGAGGGTGAAGGAGGGAGTTAAGTTTAGGATTAGAGTTAGGTTTACGGTTATGCTTAGGGCTAGTGTGATGGTTAGGCTGAGGCTTCAGGTCAGGATTAATTTTAGGGTTAGGGTGAGGGTTAGTGTTAGGGTGATATTTAGGGAAAGGGTGAGGGTTAAGTTGAGGTTGAACGTTAGGGTGATTGTGAGGGTTAGGGTTTGGGTGAGGGTTAGGTTGAAGGTGAGGGTTAGGGTTAGCATTATTGTGAGTGTTAGGGTTAGTGTTATGTTGAGAGTGAGTTTTAGGGTTAGGATTATGTTGAGGGTGAGGGTTAGGGTGAGGTTTAGGGTTAGGGTTAGCATTAGGGTTAGCGTGAGTTTGAGGGAGAGCGTTAGGTTTAGCATTAGGGTTAGGTTTGGGGTTAGGCTTAGTGTGAGTGTGATGGTGAGGGTGAGGCTAAGGGTCAGGGTTAGGGTTAGTGTTAGGGTGATGGTTAGGCTTAGGCTTCAGGTCAGTGTTAGGGTTAGGGATAGGGTGAGGGTTAGTGTTAGGGTGATAATTAGGGAAAGTGTGAGTGTTAAGGTGAGGGTGAGGGTTAGGGTGATTGTGAGGGTTAGGTTTTGGGTGAGGGTTAGGGTGACGGTGAGGGTAAGGGTGAGGGTGAGGGTTAAGGTTAGCATTAGCGTGAGCGTTAGGGTTAGGGTTATGTTGAGGGTGAGTTTTAGGGTTAGGGTTATGTTGAGGGTGAGTTTTAGGTTTAGGGTTATGTTGAGGGTGAGGGTTAGGGTGAGGGTTAGGGTTAGGGTTAGCATTAGGTTTAGCGTGAGGGTGAGGGAGAGGGTTAGGTTTAGGATTAGGGTTAGGTTTGGGGTTAGGCTTAGTGTGAGGGTGAGGCTAAGGGTCAGGGTTAGGGTTAGTGTTAGGGTGAGGGTTAGTGTAAGGGTGATATTTAGGGAAAGGGTGAATCTTAGGGTGATGGTGAGGGTTAGGGTGAGGGTGAGGTTTAGGGTAAGGGTTAACATTAGGGTGAGGGTTAGTGTTAGGGTTAGTTTTAGTGTGAGTATTAGTGTTAGGGTTAGGGTGATGGTTAGTGTGAGGGTAAGCTTTAGGGTGAGGTTTAGGTTGAGAGTGAGGTTTAAGGAGAGGGTTAGGTTTAAGGTGAGGGTTAGTTTGAGGGTTAGGGTTAGGATTAGGGTGAGGGTATGTGTTAGGGTGAGGGTTAACGTTAGGGTGAGGTTTTGGGATATGGTTAAGGTTAGGGTTAGGTTGATGGTGAGGGTGAGTGTTAGATTTAAAGTTAGGTTCAGGGTGAGGGTAAGGTTCATGGTTAGTATTAGCGTTAGGGTTAGGGTTAGACTAGGGTGAGGGTGAGGGTTAGGGTTAGGGTTGGGGTGATCTGTAGGGTTCAGGTGAGGTTTAGGATTAGGTTTAGGTTTAGGCTGAGGATTAGACTGAAGGTTGGGTTAGGATTAGGGTTAGGGTTAGGGTTATTGTTAGAGTTAGGCTTAGGGTTAGATTGAGGGTTAAGGTGAGGGTGAGGATGAGTGTTAGGATTAGGCTTAGGAATAGGGTTTTTGTTAGGGTTAGGGTTAGCGTTAAGGTTAGTGTGAGGGTGAGGGTTAGGTTTAGGGTTAGCATTAGGATTATTGTTAGGGTTAGGGTTAGGGTGAGGGTGAGGGTTAGGTTTAGTGTGAGGGTTAGGTTTAGGGTGAGGGTAAGGGTTAGGGTGAGGGTTAGGGTAAGGTTGAGCTTTAGGGTAAGCATTAGGATTAGGGTTAGGCTTAGTGTGAGGGTTAGGGTTAGGTTTAGGGTGAGGGTGAGGGTGAGGGTTAGGGTGAGGGTGAGGTTGAGGGTGTGGGTTAGGTTTAGGATAAGGGAGAGGGTGAAGATTAGGTTTAGGTTTAGGATTAGGGTTATTGTTAGGGTGAGGTTGAGGGTTAGGGTTACCATTAGGTTGAGGTTTAGGGTTAGTGTGAGGGTAGGGTGAGCATGAGGGTAAGGGGTAGTGTGAGGGTTGGGGTGAGGGTGAGACTTAAGGTTAGGGTTAGTGTTAGGGTGAGGGTTAGTGTGAGGGTAAGGGTTAGGGTTTGGTTTAGGGTTAGAGTGAGGATGAGGGTTAAGGTTAGTGTTAGGGGGAGGGTTATGGTTAGTGTGAGGAGTAGGGTGAAGGTGAGGGTAAGGGTTAGGGTGAGGGTTAGGGTTAGGTTTAGGGTTATGGTGGGGGTTAGGGAGAGGTTTGGTGTTAAGGTTAGGGTGATGTTTAGGATGAGGGTTAGTGTGAGGGTGATGGTTAAGGTGAGGGTTAGGGTTAGGTTGAGGTTGAGGGTTAGGGTGAGGGATTGGGTGAGGTGTACGTTTAGGTTTAGGTTTAGGGTGAGGGTAAAGGTTAGGATGAGTTTTATGGTGAGGATGAGGTTTAAGGAGAGGTTTAGGGTTAGGTTGAGGGTTAGGGTTAGGATTAGGGTGAGGGTATGTTTTAGGGTGAAGGTTAGGGTGAGGGTTAGGGTTAGGGTGAGGGTTAGGGATATGGTTAGGGTTATGGTTACAGTGACAGTGAGAGTGAGTGTTAGTATTAAGGTTAGGATTAGGGATATGGTTAGGTTTAGGGTTAGGGTGACGGTGAAGGTTAGGGTTAGGGTTAGGGTTAGGGTTAGGGTGAGGGTAAGGTTTAGGGTGAGGTTTAGGGTGAGGGTGAGGGTGAGGTTTAGGGTGAAGATTAGGGTGAGGATTAAGGTGAGGGTGAGTGTATGTGTTAGATTGAGGGTTAGGTTGAGGGTTAGGTTTAGGGTGAGGGTTAGTGATAGGTTTACGGTTAGGTTTAGGGTGAGGGTGAGGGTGAGGGTGAGGGTTAGGGTTAGGTTCAGGGTGAGGGTGAGGTTCAGGGTTAGGATTAGGGTTTGTGTTATGGTTACGGTTAGGCTGAAGGTGAGGGTGTGGGTGAGGATTAGGGTTCGGGAGAGGGTGAGGATTAGGGTGAGTTTTAGTGTGTGGGTTAGTGTTAGGGTTAGTGTGAGGATTAGGGTTAGGGTTATGGTGAAGGTAAGGGTTACGGTTAGATTTAGGGTAAGGTTTAGTGTTACGGTTATGGTGAGAGTTTGGGTTATGTTTAGTGTGAGTGTTAGGGTGAGGTTTAGGTTTAGTGTTAGCTTTAGGGTGAGGGTGAGGGTTAGGTTGAGTGTGAGGGTTAGGGTTAGGGTTTGGGTGAGGGTTAGGGTGAACGTGAAAGTTAGGGTGAGGGTGAGACTTAGAGTTAGGGTTCAGGTTAGTGTGAGGATAAGGGTTAGGGTTAGGTTTAGGGTTAGTGTGAGGATTAGGGTTAGGGTGAGGGTTAGAGTTATGGTGAGGGTGAGGGTTAAGTTTAAGGTTGTGTGAGGGTTAGGGTTAGGGTGAGGATTAGGGTTAGGTTTTGGGTTAGGGTGAGGGTGAGTGTGAGGGTGAGGGTTAGGGTGAGGGTGAAGTTGAGGGTGATGGTGAGGGTTAGGTTTAGGGTTAGGTTGAGGTTTAGGCTTAGTGTGTGGGTTGGATGAGCATGAGGTTAAGGGATAGGGTGAGGGTTAAGGTGAAGGTGAGAGTTAGGGTTAGGGTTAGTGTTTTGGTGAGGGTTCGTGTGAGGGTTAGGGTTAGGGTTAGGTTTGGGTTAGTGTGAGGATTAGTGTTAGGGGGAGGGTAAGTGTTCGGGTGAGGGTTAGGATTAGGATGAGGGTTATGGTTAGGGTGAGGTTTTGGGTTAGGGTTATTGTTAGGGTTAGGTTTAGGGTTACAGTTACGGTGAGTGTGAGGTTGAGAGTTAGGGTTAGGGTTAGGGTGAAGTTCATTGTTAGGGTTAAGGTTAGAGTTAGGGTTAAGGTGAGGGTGAGGTTTAGGGGTAGAGTTAGGATTAGGGTGAGGGTTAGGGTTAGGGTGTGTGTTACGTTGGGGTTGTAGGTAAGGGTAAATTTGAGGGTTAGTCTGAGGGAGAGGGTTACAGTAAGGGTGAGGGTTAGGGTTAGGGTGAGGGTTAGTGTTAGGGTTAGGGTGAGGGTGAGGGTTAGTTTTAGGATTAGTGTTAGGGTTAGTGTGAGGTTTAGGGTGAAGCTGAGGGTTGGGGTAAGTGTTACGGTGAGGTTTACGGTTAGGGTGATGCTTTGGGTTAGTGTGAGCGTTAGTGTTAGCGTTAGGGTTTATGTTAGGGTGAGGGTAAGTGTTAGGGTGAGGGTTAGGGTTCGGGTGAGGGTTATGGTTAGGGTGAGTGTGAGGGTTAGGGTTAGGGTTATTGTTAGGTTTAGGGTTAGAGTTAGGGTTATGGTTAGGGTTAGGCTTAGCGTTAGGGTTGGGATGAAGTTTAGTTTTAGGGTTATGGTTAGAGTTATGTTTAGGGTGAGGGTGAGATTTAGGGTTAGAGTTAGGTTTAGTGTTAGGGTTAGGGTTGGGGTTAGGGTTAGGCTTAAGCTTAGTCTTAGGCTTAGGCCGAGCATGAGGGTGAGGGTTAGGGTTCGGGTTAGGGTGAAGTTTAGATTGTGGTTTAGGGTTAGGATTAGGGTTAGGGTGAGGGCTAGGTTTAAGGTTAGGGTGAGGGCTAAGGTTAGGGATAGCATTAGGTTTAGGATTAGGGGTAGGGTGAGGGTGGGTGTGAGGTTTAGAGTTAGGGTTAGGCTTAGAGTTAGGGTGAGGGTTAGGGTTAGGGTTTGGGTTAGTGTGAGGGTGAGGCTGAGGATTAGGGTTAGGTTTAGCGTTAGGTTTAGTGTTAGGTTTATGGTTAGGGTTAGGGTTAGGATTAGGGGGAGGGTATGTTTTAGGTTGAGGGTTAGGGCGTGGGTTAGGGTTAGAGTGAGGGTTAGGGATATGGTCAGGGTTATGGTTAGAGTGATGGTGAGAGTGAGTGTTAGTTTTAAAGTTAGGGTTAGGCTTAGGCTTAGGGATAGTGTTAGGGATACGTTTAGTGTTAGGGTTAGGGTGACGATGATGTTTAGGGTTAGGGTTAGGGTTAGGGTTGGGTAAGGTTTAGGGTGATGTTTAGGGTGAGGGTGAGGTTTAGGGTGAGGGTTAGGGTGAGGGTTAGTATGAGGGTGAGTGTATGTGTTAGATTGAGGGTTTGGTTCAGGGTTAGGGTTAGGGTAAGGGTGAGGCTTAGGGTTATGGTTAGATTCAGGGTGAGAGGTTCAGGGTTAGGATTAGGGTTAGTGTTAGGGTTAGGCTGAAGGTGAGAGTGTGGTTGAGGTTTGGGGTTAGGGTTAGGGTGAGGGTTAGGTTGAATTTTAGTGTGTGGGTTTGTGTTAGGGTTAGTGTGAGGATTAATGTTAGGGTTATGGTGAAGGTAAGGGTTAGGTTAAGGTTTAGGGTAAGGTTTAGTGTTAGGGTTATGGTGAAAGTGAGGGTTAGGTTTAGTGTGAGTGTTAGGGTGAGGTTTAGGTTTAGTGTTATCTTTAGGGTGAGGGTGAGGTTTAGGGTGAGTGTGAGGGTTAGGGTTTGGGTGAGGGTTAGGGTGAAAGTGAAGATTAGGGTGAGGGTGAGACTTAGAATTAGGGTTAGGGTGAGGGTGAGGGTTAGTGTGAGGATAAGGGTTAGGGTTAGGTTTAGGGTTATTGTGATGATGAGGGTTAGGGTGAGGCTTAGGGTGAGGGTGAGGGTTAAGTTTAAGTTTGTGTGAGGGTTAGGGTTAGGGTGAGGTTTAGGGTTAGGTTTTGGGTTTGGGTGAGGGCGAGGTGAGGGTGAGGGTTAGGGTGAGGGTGAAGTTGAGGGTGATGGTGAGGCTTAGAGTTAGGGTTAGGTTGAGGTTAAGGCTTAGTGTGAGGGTTGGGTGAGCATGATATTAAGGGATAGGGTGAGGGTTAGGGTTAGGGTGAGGGTTATGTTTAGGGTGAGTGTGAGAGTTAGGGTTATTGTTATGGTTAGGGTTAGAGTTAGGGTTATGGTTAGGGTTATGGTTAGGATTAGGGTTAGAATGAAGTTTAGTTTTAGGGTTTGTGTTAGAGTTAAGGTTAGGGTGAGTGTGAGGGTGAGGGTTAGGGATCAGGTTAGGGTTCTGGTAAGTGTGAAAGTTAGATTGAGTTTTAGGGTTAGCATGAGGGTGAGTGATAGGATTAGGGTTAGATTTAGGGTGCGGGTTAGGTTTAAGGTTAGGATTAGTGTTATTGTTAGGGTCAGGGTTAGAGTTATGGTGAGGGTGAGGGTGAGGGTGGGGGTGAGGGTTAGGGTTAGGGTGAGGTTTAGGGATAGGGTAGAATTAGAGTTAGGGTGAGCTTGAGGTTTAGGGTTAGATTTAGTGTTAGTTGGAGGGTTAGTTCGAGGCCTGGGTTAAGGTTAATTTTAGGGTTAAGGATAGGGTGAATGTTAGGTTGAGGTTTAGGGTTGTGGTTAGGGTTAGGTTTAGGATTAGGGTGAGGCTCACCCTCACCCTAATCCTAATCCTAATCCATAACCCTAATCCTAACCATCACGGTGAGTGTGAGGGTTAGGGTTAGGGTTAGGCTTAGGCTTAAGTTTAGGCTGAGGGTGAGGGTGGGGGTGAGGATTAGGTTTAGGGTGATGGTTAGGATTAGGGTTATGGTGAGGGTTAAGATGAGGATTAGAATTAAAATTAGGGTTAGGGTGAGGTCTAGGGTGAGGGTGATGGTTAGGTTTAGGGTGAGGTTAGCATGAGGTTTAGGGTTAGGGTGAGGTTTAGGGTGAAATTGATGGCAAGGGTAAAAGTGAGGTTTAGGCTGAGGGTGAGGGTTAAGTTAAAGGTGAGGGTTAGGCTTAGGTTTAGGGTTAGGGTGAGGTTTAGATTGAGGATTAGGGTTAGAGTTAGTGTGAGGTTTAGAGTGAGTATGAGGGTTAGGGTTACTGTGAGGGTGAGGGTTAGAATTAGGGTTAGGGTGAGGTCTAGGGTGAATGTGAGGGTTAGGATTAGGGTTATGGTTAGGGTGAGGTTTACAATTAGGCTGAGGGTTAGGTTTAGTGTGAGGGTTAGTGTTAGGGTTAGGGTTAGTATTAGGATGAGGTTTAGTGTTAGGGTGAGGGTTAGAGTTAGGGTGAGGGTTATGGTTAGGTTGAGGTTTAGGGTTCTGGTTAGGGTTATTGTTAGGTTTAGGATTAGGGTTCCGGTTCAGGTGAGGATGAGGTTTAGGGTTAGGGTTAAGGTGAAGTTTAGTGTCAGGGTTAGGGTTAGAGTTAGTGTTAGGGTGTGGGTGAGTTATAGGGGTACAGTTAGGTTTAGGATGAGGGTTAAGGTTAATGTGCGGGTTATCATGGGGGTGAAGGTAAGGGTAAAGATGAGGGTTAGGATGAGGGTGAGGGTTATGGTAAGGGTGAGGGTTAGGGTTAGGGTGAGGGATAGTGTTAGCTTTAGGATGAGGGTGAAGGTAATATTGAGGATTAGTGTTAGAGTTAGTGTGAGGTTTAGTGTGAGGATGAGGGTTAGGGTTAGGGTGAGGCTATGGTGAGTTTGAGGGTGAAGGTTAGTGTTAGGGTGAGTTTTAGGTTTAGGGTGATTTTTAGGGTTAGTGTGAGATTTAGTGAGAGGGTTAGGTTTAGTGTTAGGGTGAGGGTAAGTGTTAGAGTGAGGGTTAGGTTTAGGGTGAGGGTTATTGTTAGGGTGAGGGTTAGGTTAGGGTTAGGTTTATTGTTAGGGTTAGGGAAAGGGTTAAGGTTACGGTGAGGGTGAGGGTTAGGGTTAGGGTTAGGATGAGGTTTAGGTTTAGGGTTAGTGTTAAAGTGAGGGTTAGGCTGATGGTTAGGGTTAGGTTTAGGCTTAGGCTTTCGCTTAGTCTTAGGCTGAGCATGAACTTGAGTGTTAGGGTGAGGGTTAGGGTTAGGGATAGGGTTAGGGTTAGGGTTAGGATGTGGTTTCGGATTAGGATAAGTGTAACGGTGAGAGCTAGGCTGAGGGTTAGGGTGAGGGTTAGGGTAAGGGATAGGGCTTGGTTTAGGATTAGGGTTAGGGTGAGGGTGAGTGTGAGAATTAGGATTAGGGTTAGGGTTAGGCTTAGAGTTAGGATGAGGGTTAAGGTTAGGGTTTGGGTTAGGGTGAGGGTGAGGCTGAGTATTAGGGTTAGGTTTAGGGTTAGGTTTAGGGTTAGTGTTAGGTTTAGGTTTATGGTTAGGGTTAGGGTTAGGGTTACGGTGAGGCTTAGGGTTAGGGTTAAGTTTAGCCTTAGAGTTAGGGTGATGGTTATGGTTAGGGTTTGGGTTAGGGTCAGGGTGAGGCTGAGGATTAGGGTTAGTTTTAGGGTTAGGTTTGGCTTTAGGGTTAGTGTTAGGTTTAGGGTTAGGGTTAGGGTTAGGGTTAGGCTGAGGGTGAGGTGGGATTTAAGATTAGTGTTATGTTTAGGGTTAGGCTTAGGGTTAGGGTTATGTTTAGGGTGAAGGTTAGGATTAGGGTTATGGTTATTGTTAGGGTTAGGTTTAGGTTTAAGGTTACGGTGAGGGTGAGGGTGAGGTTTAGTGTTAGGGTTAGGTTGAGGTTTAGGGTTTAGGTTAGGGTTAGAGTTAAGTTTAGGGTGAGGGTGAGGTTTAGGGTCAGAGTTAGGTTTAGGGTGAGGGTTAGGTTGAGGGTTAGGGTTAGGGTTAGGTTTAGGGTTAGCGTTAGGGTGAGAGTTACTTGGAGGTTTTGGGTTAGGGAAAGGGTTAGGATTAGGGTAAGGATGAGGGTGCGTGTGTTTGTTAGGGTTAGGTTTTGGGTTAGGAATAGGGATAGGCTGAGGGTGAGGTTGAGGGTGAGGGTTAGGGTTACTGTGAGGGTTAGAGTAAGGGTTAGGTGGAGGGTTAGGATGAGTGTTAGGGTTAGGTTTAGGGTTAGGGTGAGAGCTAGGGTGTGGGTGAAGTTTAGGTTTAGGGTTAGGATGAGGGTTAGGTTTAGGGTTAGGGTGAGAGTTAAGGTTCGGTTTAAGTTTAGGTTTAGGTTGAGGGTTTTGGTGAGGGTGAGGGTTAGGGTTAGGTTGAGGGTTAGGGTTCAGATGAGGGTTATGGTGAGGGTGAGGTTTAGGGTTAGGTTTAGGGTTAGGGTGAAGCTGAGGTTGAGGGTTAAGTTTAGGGTTAGGATTAGGTTTAGGGTAAGGGTTAGGGTGAGTGTTAGCATTAGCGTTAGGGTTAGGGTTAGGCTTAGAGTTAGGCTAAGGGTGAGGATTAGGGGGAGGGTTAGGGTTAGGGTGAGTTAGGGATAGGGTTAGGGTGAGAGTTAGGGTTCGGTTAAGTTTAGGGTTAGGGTCAGTGTTAGGGTTAGCGTTATGGTGAGCGTGAGGGTTAGGTTGAGGGTTATGGTTAGGGTTAGGGTTAGGGTGAGGGTTAATTTTAGGGTTGGGTGAGGATAAGGATGAGGATTAGGTTTAACATTAGGGTTAGTGTGAGGGCTAAGGTGATGGTGATGGTTAGGGTTAGTGTTAGATTAAAGTTTAGGTTTATGGTTAGGGTTAGGGTGAGCGTTAGCTTGAGGGTTAGGGTTATGGTGAGGGTTAGGTTTAGGATTAGGGTTAGGATGAAGGGGAGTGTTAGGATTAGGGTTAGGTTTATGGTTAGGGTTAGATTTAGGGTTAGGATTAGTGTTATTGTTAGAGTTAGGATTAGAGTTATGGTGAGGGTGAGGTTGAGTGTTAGGGTTAGGGTTAGGGTGAGGTTTAGGATTAGGGTTAGGATTAGGGTGAGTGTGAGGTTTAGGGTTAGATTTAGGGTTAGTTGGAGGGTTGGGTCGAGGGTGAGGGTTAGGTTTAGTTTTAGGATTAAGGTTAGGGTGAGGGTTAGGTGAGGTTGAGGTTTAGGGTTAGGGTTAGGGTAAGGATTAAGGTGAGGGTGAGTATGAGTGTGAGGGTTAGGGTTAGGCTTAGGCTTAGGCTTAGGGTTAGGCTGAGGGTTAGGGTGGGGGTGAGGATTAGGTTTAGGGTGATGGTTTGGATTAGGGTTATTCTGAGGGTCAGGATGAGGGTTCGAATTAGGATTAGGTTAGGGTGAGGGCTGGGTGAGGGGGAGGGTTAGGCTTAGGGTGACGGTTAGGTTTACGTTTAGGGTGAGGGTTAGGATGAGGTTTAGGGTGAGGATGATGGTAAGGGTGAAGGTGAGGTTTAGGCTGAGGGTGAGGGTTAAGTTAAGGGTGAGGGTTAGGGTTGGGTTTAGGGTTAAGGTGAGGTTTAGGGTGAGGATGAAGGTTAGGGTTAGTGTGAGGTTGAGGGTTAGAACTAGGGTTAGGGTGAGGTCTAGGGTGAGGGTGAGGGTTAGCATTAGGGTTAGGGTTAGGTTGTGGTTGAGGATTAGGGTGAGGGTTAGGCTGAGTGTGAGGGTTAATGTTAGGGTTAGGGTTAGTGTTACGATGAGGTTTAGTGTTAGGGTGAGGTTTAGGGTTAGGGTTAGGGTTAGGTTTAGGGTGAGGGTAAGGATGAGGGTTAGGGTTACGTAAGGGTGAGGGCTAGGGTTTGGGTGAAGGTCAGAGTTAGGTTTAGAGTTAGGATGAGGGTGAGGGTTAGGATTAGGGTTAGGGTTAGGGTTATTGTTAGGGTTACAGTTACGGTGAGGGTGAGGGTGAGGGTGAGGGTTGGGGTTAGGGTTAGGTTGAGGTTTTTAGTGTTAGCGTTAGAGTTAGAGTTAGGGTTAGGGTGAGGTTAGGGTTAGGGTTACTCTGAGGGTTAGTGTTTGGTTTAGGGTATGGGTTACGGTGAGGGTTGTGGTTAGGGTGAGGGTTAGGATTAGGGTTAGGTTATTGTTAGGGTTAGGTTTAGGTTTTGGGTTAGGGTTAGAGTTAGGATTAGGGTGAGGGTGAGGTATAGAGTTAGAGTTATTGTAAGGGTGAGGGTTAGCTTGAATGTTAGGGTTAGGGTTAGTGTTAGTGTTAGGGTTAAGTTTAGGGTGAGGGTGAGGTTAGGGTTGGGGTTATGGGGAGGTTCAGGATGAGGGTTAGGGTTAGGATTAGGGCTAGGTTGAGTGCTAGGTTGAGGGTCAGGTTTAGGCTTAGGGTTAGGGTGAGGTTTAGTTTTAGGGATAGGGTGAGGGTGAGGTTTAGGTTTAGAGTTAGGGTAAGGGTGAGGCTGAGGATGAGGGTTAGAGTTAGGGTTAGTGTTAGCATTAGGGTTAGGGTGAGGTTTAGGATTAGGGTGAGGGTAATGGTGAGGGTTAGGCTTAGGTTTAGGTTACGATTAGGATTAGGGTAAGGGATAGGTTAAGTGAGATGGTTAGGGTTAGGGTTAGGCTTAGGCTTAGGTTTTGGCTGAGAGTGAAGGTGAGTTTGAGGGTTAGGGTTAGGGTGAACTTTAGGGTTAGGGTTAGGGTGAGACTTAGGATTCGATTATATTTAGGGTTAGGGTGAGGGTTAGGGTTAGGTTTAGGGTTAGGGTGAGGGCTAGGGTGAGGGTGAGGTTTAGGGTTTGTGTTAGGGTAAGGTTTAGTGTTAGGGTTAGGGTTTGAGTTACGGTTAGGATGAGGGTTAGGGTTACTCTGAGGGTGAGGGTTAGTGTTAGGTTGAGGGTTAGTGTTATGATTATGGTTAGGGTGAGGGTGAGTTTTAGGATTAGGGTTAGGGTTAGGGTTAGGTTTATTGTTAGGATTACTGTTATGGTTACTGTTAGGGTTAGAGTTATGGTGATGGTGAGGGTGAGTGTGAGGGTGAGGGTTAGGGTTAGGGTGAGGTTTAGGGTTAAGTTTAGGATTAGGGTTAGGATGACGGGGAGGTTAAGGGTTGGATTTAGGGTTAGTTGTAGGATTAGGTCCAGCGTTAATGTTAGGGTTAGTGTTAGGGTTAAGGTTAGGGTGAGGTTTAGGTTGAGGATTAGTGTGAGGGTTAGTGTGAGATTTAGGGTTTAGGATGAGGTTTAGGGTTAGGGTTAGGTTTAGGTTTAATTTTAGTGTTAGGCTTAAGTTGAGGGTTAGTGTGAGGGTGAGGTTTAGGGTTAGGGTTAGGATTTGGATTAGAATTAGGTTTAAGGTAAAAGATAGGTTGAGGGTTAGGGTTAGAGATAGGGTTAGGCTTAGGATTAGGCTGAGGGTGAGGTTGAGGGTGAGGGTTAGGGTTATGGTGAGGGTTAGGATCAGGATAAGTGTGAGAGTTAGGATTCAGGTTAAGTTTAGGGTTACGGTGAGGGTTAGGGTAAAGGTTACAGTGAGGGTAAGGGTTAGGGTTAGGTTGAGGGTTAGGGTTAGGCTTAGGGTTAGTGTGAGGGTGAGGGTGAGGGTTACGGTCAGTGTTAGGGTGAGGGTTAGGATGAGGGTTAGGGTTAGGATTAGGGTTAGGGTGAGGGCTAGGGTGAGGTTGAGGTTTAGGTTTAGAGTTAGTGTGAGGTTTAGGATGAGGGATAGGGTTAGGATTAGGGTTAGGCTGAGGGCTCGGTTGAGGGTGAGGGTTAGAGTAAGGGTTAGGCTTAGGCTTAGGGTTAGGCTGAGCATGAGGTTGAGAGTGAGGTTTAGGGTTATGGTGATGGTTAGGTTTAAGGTTAGGGTGAGGGTTAGGATGAGGTTTAGGGTTAGGGTGAGGTTTAGGGTGAGGATGATGGTAAGAGTAAAGGTGAGGTTAAGGCTGAGGTTGAGGGTTAAGATAAGGGTGAGGGTTAGGGTTAGGTTTATGGTTATGGTTAGGGTTAGGATGAGGGTTAGATTGAAGATTAGGGTTAGAGTTAGGGTTAGTGTGATGTATAGGGTGAGGATGAGGGTTCGGGTTATGGTGAGAGTGAGGGTTAGAATTAGGTTTAGGGTGAGGGCTAGGGAGAGGGTGAGGGTTAGAGTTAGGGTTAGGGTTAGGGTGAGGTTTAGGATTAAGGTGAGGGTTAGGGTTAGTGTGAAATTTAGTGTTAGGGTAAGGGTTAGTGTTAGGGTGAGGGTGTTAGGGTCAAGGTTAATGTTAGTGTTAGGGTTATGTTTAGGGTGAGGGTTAGTGTATGGGTTAGGGTTATTGTTAGGGTTATTGTTAGGGTTAGGGTTAGGGTAACAGTTACGGTGAGTGTGAGGCTTAGGGTTAGGGTTAGGGTGAGGTTGATACAGAGTTGGAGGGTAAGGTTTAGGGTTAGTTTTAGAGTTAGGGTTAGGGTGATGGTTAGGGTGAGGATGAGTGTGAGGGTGAGGGTAATCTAGGGTTAGGATTAGGATTAGTGTAAGGGTTCGGGTGAGTGTGAGGGTTAGGGTTAGGCTTAGGCTTAGGGTTTGGCTGAGAGTGACGGTGAGGTTGAGGGTTAGGGTTAGGGTGAGGGTGAGGGCTAGGTTGATGATGAGGGTTATTGTCAGTGTTTGGGTAAGGTTTAGGGTTAGGGTTAGGGTTTAGTTTAGGGTTAGGTTGAGGGTTATTGTTACCGTGAGGTTGAGGGTTAGGTTTAGGTTGAGGGTTAGGGTTAAATTATGCTTAGGGAGAGGGTGAGTGTTAGGATTAGGGTTAGAGTTATGGTTAGGTTTAGGGTTAGGGTTAGGGTTAGGGTGAGGTTTAGGTTTAGGGTTAGGGTGAGGGTGAAATTTAGCGTTAGATTTAGGCTTAGTTGGAGGGTTAGGTCGAGCGTTAATGTTAAGGTTAGTGTTAGGGTTAAGGTTAGGGTGAGGGTTAGGTTGAGGTTTAGGGTTAGCGTTAGGGTTAGGATTAGGCTTAGGGTGAGTTGAGTGTGAGGGTTAGGCTGAGGGTGAGGGAGTGCGTGAGGATTATGGTTAGGGTGATGTTTAGGGTTCCGGTTAAGGTGAGGGTTAGGATGAGGGTTAGGGATAGGCTTAGCGTTAGGGTGAGGGCTAGGGTGATGGTGAGGGTTAGGGTAAGTGTTAGGCTTAGTGTTAGGCTGAGCATGCGGGTGAGGGTGAGGTTTAGGGTTAAGTATAGGGTGAGATTTATTGTTAGGGTTAGGGTTAGAGTTAGGGTTAGGACGAGAGTGGGGTTTAGGGGTAGGGTTAGGGTCAGCGTGAGGGTTAGGGTTCGGGTGAGAGTTAGGGTGGGGGTGACGGTAAGGGTAAATGTGAGGGTTAGGATGAGGGTGAGGGTTATGGTAAGGGTGAGGGTTAGGTTTAGGATGAGCTTTAGGGTTAGGGTGAGGGTGAGGGTTAGATTGAGGATTAGTGTTAGGGTTAGTGTGATGTTTAGGATGAGGATGAAGGTTAGGTTTAGGGTGAGGGGTAGGGTGAGGGTGAGGGTGAGGGTTAGATTGAGGACTAGTGTTTGGGTTAGTGTGAGGTTTAGGGTGAGGTTGAGGTTTAGGGTTAGGGTTAGGGTTAGGATTAATTTTAGGGTTAGGCTTAAGGTGAGGGTTAGGGTGAGGGTGAGCTTTAGTGTTAGAGTTAGGATTAGGATTAGGGTTAGGGTTAGGGTGAGTGTGAGGGTTAGTGTTAGGGTGAGGGTTAGCCTTAGTGTTAGGCTGAATGTGAGGGTGAGGGTGAGGGTTACGGTGAGGGTGAGGGTTAGGGTTAGGTTTAGGGTGAGAGTTAGGGTTAGGATTAGGTTGAGGGTTAGGGTTAGGGTTAGGGTGAAGGTGAGGTGAGTGTGAGGGTTAGTGTTAGGGTGAGGGTTAAGATGAGTGTTAGGTTTAGGATTAGGTTTAGGGTGAGGGCTAGGGTGAGGGTGAGGTTTAGGGTTAGGTTTAGGGTGAGGTTTAGGGTTAGGGTTATGGTGAGGGTCAGGTTTAGGGTTAGTGTTAAGGTTAGGGTGAAGCTGAGGGTGAGGGTAAGGGTTAGGGTTAGTGTTAGAGTTAGGGTTAAAGTGAGGGTTCGGGTGAGGTTGAGGTTTAGGCTTAGTGTTAGGATTAGGATTAGGGTACAGGTTAGGGTAAGTTTGAGGGTTAGGGTTAGGGTTAGGGTTAGCCTTATGTTTATGCTGAGGGTGAGGGTAAGGGATAGGGTTAGGATGAGAGTTTGTGGTAGGATTAGGGTGAGTGTTAGGGTTCGGGTTATGTTTAGAGATAGGGTGAGGGTTAGGGATATGGTGAGGGTTAGGGTTAGTTTGAGGGTTAGGGTTAGAATTAGGATTAGGGTGAGGGTTAGTGTTAGGGTTAGGGTGAGGGTTGGATTAGTATTAGGGTTAGGATTAGGGTTAGGGTGAGGGCTATGGTGAGGGTGAGTGTTACAGTGAGAGGGTAGGGTTAGTGTTAGGGTGAGGGTTAGGGTTATGATTTGGGTTAGCGTAAGGGTGAGTTTTAGGGTTAGATTTAGGGTTAGGGGGAGGGTTAGGTCGAGGGTTAAGGTTACGGTTAGTGTTAGGGTTAAGGTTATGGTGAAGGTTAGGTTGAGGTTTAGGTTTAGGGTTAGGGTTAGGATTAGGGTTAGGGTGAGTGTATGTGAGGGTTAGGGTTAGGCTTAGGCTTAGGGTTTGGGTTATCCTGAGGGTGAGGTTGGGGGTGAGTATTAGGGTTAGGGTGATGGTTAGGGTTAGGGTTAGGGTGATGGTTAGGATGAGGGATAAGGTTAGGATTTGTTTTAGTGTCAGGGCTAGTGTGTGGGTGAGGTTTATAGTAAGGTATAGGCTTAGGTTTCGGGTTAGGCTGAGCATGAGGTTGAGGGTGAGGGTTAGGGTTATGGTGATGGTTAGGTTTAAGTTTAGGTTGAGGGTTCGGATGAGGTTTAGGGTTAGAATGAGGATGATAATAAGAGTAAATGTGAGATTTAGGCTGAGGGTGAGGAATAAGATAAGGGTGAGGGTTAGGGTTAGAGTTAGGGTTTGGGTGAGGCTGAAGGTGAGGTTTAGGGTTAGGCTTAGTGATAGAGTTAGGGTTAGGGTTAGGGTGAGGTTTAGGATTAGGGAGGGGGAGGGTTGGGGTTAGGGTTAGGATTCAGATAAGGGTTAGGGTGAGTGTGAGAATTAGGGTTAGGGCTAGGCTTTGGCTTAGGGTTTTGCTGAGCGAGAGGTTGAGCGTGAGGGTTAGGGTTAGGGTGATGGTTAGGATTATGGTTAGGGTGAGGGTTAGGAGGAGTTTTTGGGTTAGGGTGAGGGTTAGGTTGAGGATGTTGGTAAGGGTTAAGTTGAGGTTTAGGCTGAGGGTGAGGGTTACGATAAGGGTGGGGGTTTGGGTTAGGTTTAGGGTTAGGGTTATGGTTAGGGTGAGGGTTAGATTGAGGATTAGGGTTAGGGTTAGGGTTAGTGTGAGGTTTAGAGTGAGGATGAGGGTTAGGGTTAGGGTGAGGGTGAGGGTTAGAATTAGGGTTAAGTTGAGGCCTAGGGTGAGGGTGAGGGTTAGAGTTAGGGTTAGGGTTAGGGTGAGGTTTAGGATTAGGGTGAAGGTTAGGGATAGTGTGAGGGTTAGTATTAGGGATAGGGTTAGTGTTAGAGTGAGGGTAGGTGTTAGGTTTTGGGTTAGTGTTAGGGTGAGGTTTATGTTTATGGTGAGAGTTAGGGTTAGGGTTAGGGTTATTGTTAGGGTTAGGGTTACGGTTACAGTTATGATGAGGGTGAGGGTTAGGGTAAGGGTTAGGGTGAGGTTTAGTGTTAGTGTTATTGTTAGAGTTAGGTTAAGGGTAAGGGTGAGGTGTAGGGTTAGAGTTAGGGTAAGGGTGAGGCTGAGGTTGAGGGTTAGGTGTAGGGTTAGTTTTAGAGTTAGGGTTAGGTTGAGGGTTTGTGTGAGGGTGAGGGTGAGGGTTAGGCTTAGGGTTAGGATTAGGATTAGGGTTAGTTTTAGGGTGAGTATGAGCGTTAGGTTTAGTGTTAGACTTAGGCTTATGGTTAGGCTGAGAGTGAAGTTGAGGTTGAGGTTTAGGGTTAGGGTGAGGGTTAGGGTCAGGGTTAGGGTGACAGTTAGGGTTCAGTTAATTTTAAGGTTAGGGTGTGGGTTAGGGTAAGGCTTACAGTGAGGGTGAGGGTGCGGGTTAGGGTAAGGCTTACAGTGAGGGTGAGGGATAGGGTTAGGTTGAGCGTTAGGGTTAGGGTTAGGGTGAGGTTGAGGGTGAGGGTTAGGGTTAGTTTTAGGGTGAGGCTTAGGATGAGTGTTAGGGTTAGGATTAGGATTGGGGTGAGGGGTAGGGTGACGGTGAGGTTTAGGTTTAGGGTTAGGGTGAGGGTGAGTTTTAAGGTTCGAGTTAAAGTTAGGGTGAGGCTGAGGGTGAGGATTAGTGTTAGGTTCAGTGTTAGTGTTAGGGTGACCTTGAGGGTTAAGGTGAGGGTAAGGGTTAGCCTTAGTGTTAGGTTTAGGTTTAGTGTAAGGGTTAGGGTGAGGGTTAGGGTTAGGGTGAGAGTTAGGGGTAGATTTAGGGTGAGAGTTAGGTTTTGGGTTAAGTTTAGGGTTATGGTGAGGGTTAGGGTTATTTTGAGGGTTAGGGTTAGGCTTAGGATTAGAGCAAGGTTAGGGTTAGGGTTAAGGTTGGCATTAGGATGAGGAATAGGGTTAGGATTAGGGTTAGGGTGAAGGCTAGGGTGAGGGTGAGGGTTAGGGTTATTGTTTGGGTGAGATTTAGGGTTAGGGTTAGGGTTAGGGTGAGCTTTAGGATGAGGGTTAGGGTTACAGTGAGGGTGAGGTTTAGGGTTAGGGTCCGGGTTAGGGTTAGGATTTTGGTTAGGGTGATGGTGAGTTTTAGGGTTAGATTTAGGGTTAGGTGGAGGTTAAGGTCCAGGGTTAGGGTTAGGATTAGTGTTACGGTTAAGGTTAGGGTGAGGGTTAGGTTGATGTTAAGTGTTAGGGTTATTGTTAGGGTTAGGATTATGGTGAGGGTTAGGGTATGTGAGGGTTAGGGTTATGGTTAGGCTTAGAGTTAGGGTTATGCTGAGGGTGAGGGTGAGGGTTAGGATTAGTGTTAGGGTGATGGTTACGGTTAGGGTTAGGGTGAGGGTTAGGATGAGGGATAGGGTTAGGATTAGGGTTAGGGTGAGTGCTAGGGTGAGGGTGAGGGTTAGAGTAAAGTTTAGGCTTAGGTTTAGGGTGAGGCTGAACTTGAGGTTCAGGGTGAGGGCTAGGGTTAGGGTGATGGTTAGGTTTAAGGTTAGATTGAGGGTTAGGATGAGGTTTAGGGTTAGGGTGAGCTTTAGGGTGAGGATGATGGTAAGGTTAAGATAAGGGTTAAGATAAGGTTAAGATAAGATAATGGTAAGGTTAAGATAAGGGTTAAGATAAGGGGGAGAGTTAGGGTTAGGTTTATGTTTAGGGATAGGTTGAGGGTTAGATTGAGGATTAGGGTTAGGGTTATGGTTAGTGTGAGGTTTAGGGTGAGGATGAGGGTTAGAGTTACGGTGAGGGTGAGGGTTAGAATTAGGGTTAGGATGAGGGCTAGGGTGAGGGTGAGGGTTAGAGTTAGGGTTAGGGTTGGTGTGAGATTTAGTGTTAGTGTTAGGATTAGTGTTAGGGTGAGGGTAAGTGTTAGGGTGAGGATTAATGTTAGGATGAGGGTTATAGTTATGGTTAGGGTTAGGGTTATGGTTAGGGTTAGGGTTAAGGTTACTGTGAGGGTGAAGGTTAGGGTTAGGGTTAGGGTGAAGTTTAGTGTAAGGGTTAGGGTTAGAGTTAGGGTAAGTTTGAAGCTGAGCTTGAGGGGTAGGTTTAGTATTAGTGTTATAGTTAGGGTTAGAGTTATGGTGAGAGTGAGGGTGAGGGTGAGGGTGAGTGTTAGGTTTGGGTTAGGGTGAGGTTTAGGTTTATGTTTAGGGTTAGGGTTTGGCTGAGGGTGAGGTTTAGGGTTAGAGTTAGGGTTAGGGTGAGTCTGAGGTTGAGGGTTATTGTTAGGGTTAGTTTTAGAGTTAGGGTTACAGTGAGGGTTCGGTTGAGTGTGAGTGTTAGACTTAGTGTTAGGATTAGGATTAGTGTAAGGGTTCGAGTGAGTGTGAGGTTTAGGGTTAGGGTTAGGCTTAGTCTTAGGGTTAGGCTTAGAGTGAGGGTGAGGGTGAGGGTTAGGGTTAGTATGAGGGTTAGGGTTAGGTTTAGAGTGAGAGTTAAGGTTCGGTTAATTATAGGGTTAGGGTGAGGATCAGGGTTAGGATTAGGGTGATGGTGAGGGCTAGGGTGATGGTGAGGGTTAGGGTTATTGTTAGGGTAAGGTTTTGGGTTAGGTTTTGGTTTTCGGTTACAGTTAGGATGAGGCTTAGGGTTACGGTGAGGGTGAGGGTTAGGGTTAGGTTGAGGGTTAGAGTTTAGATTATGGTTAGTGTGAGGGTGAGTTTTAGGATTATGGTTAGGGTTAGGGTTAGGTTTAGGGTTAGGATTAGTGTTATTGTTAGGGTTAGGTTTAGAGTTATGGTGAGGGTGAGTGTGAGGGTTAGGGTTAGTGTTAGCATGAGGTTTAGGGTTAGGGTTAGGATTAGGTTGAGGGTGAGGGTGAGGTTTAGGGTTAGATTTAGGGTTAGTTGGAGGGTAAGGTCGAGCGTTAATATTAGGATTAGTGTTCGGGTTAAGGTTAGAATGAGGGTTAGGTTGAGGTTTAGGGTTAGTGTTAGGGTTAGAATGAGGGTTAGGGTGAGGGTGAGTGTGAAGGATAGTGTTAGGGTTAGGCTTAGGATTAAGCTAAGGTTGAGGGTGGGGGTGAGGATTAGGGTCAGGGTGATGGTTAGTGTTTGGGTTAGGGTTATGGTTAGGATGAGGTTTATGGTTAGGCTTAGGGTTAGGGTGAGGGCTAGGGTGAGGGTGAGGGTTAGGGTAAGGGTAAGGATTAAGCTTAGGCTTAGGGTTAGGCTGAGCATGAGTTTGAGGGTGAGGGTTAGGGTTAGGGATAAGGTGAGGTTTAGTGTTAGGATTAGCGTTAGAGTTAGGTTTAGGGTGAGGGTAAGGTTTAGGGGTAGGGATAGGGTCAGGGTGAGGGTTAGGGTTCGGGTGAGGGTTAGGGTGGGGGTGACGGTAAGGGTAAAGGTGAGGGTTAGGCTGAGGGTGAGGGTTATGGTAAGGGTGAGGATTAGGTTTACGATGAGGGTTAGGGTTAGGGTTAGGCTGAGGGTGAGGGTTAGATTGAGGATTAGTGTTAGGGTTAGTGTGAGGTTTAGGGTGAGGATGAGTTTTAGGTTTAGGGTTAGGGTTAGGATTAATGTTAGGGTTAGGCTTAAGGTGAGGGTTTGGGTGAGGGTGAGCTTTAGTGTTAGTGTTAGGATTAGGATTAGCGTTAGGTTTAGGGTGAGTGTGAGGGTTAGTGTTAGGGTTAGGGTTAGGCTTAGTTTTAGGCTGAATGTGAGGGTGAGAGTGAGGGTTACGGTGAGGGTTAGGGTTAGGGTTAAGGTGAGAGTTAGGGTTAGGGTTAGGTTGATGGTTAGGGTTAGGGTTAGGGTTAGGGTGAAGGTGAGGGTGAGGGTGAGGGTTAGTGTTAGGGTGAGGGTTAGGATGAGGGTTAGGGTTAGGATTAGGGTTAGGGTCAGGGCTAGCGTGAGGGTGAGTTTTAGGTTTAGGTTTAGGGTGAGGTTTAGGATTAAGTTTAGGGTTAGTGTTCGGGTGAGGGTCAATGTTTAGGGTTAGAGTTAAGGTTACGGTGAGGCTGAGGGTGAGGGTTAGGGTTAGGGTTAGTGTTAGAGTTAGGGTTACAGTGATGGTTCGGGTGAGGGTGAGGTTTAGGCTTAGTGTTAGGATTAGGATTAGGGTACAGGTTAGTGTAACTGTGAGGGTTAGGGTTAGGGATAGGGTTAGCCTTATGTTTAGGCTGAGGGTGAGGGTGAGGGTGAGGGTGAGGGTTAGGGTGAGAGTTAGGGGTAGGATTAGGGTGAGTGTTAGGGTTCAGGTTAAGTTTAGGGTTAGGGTGAGGTTTAGTGTTTAGGATGAGTTTTAGGGTTAAGGTTAGGGTTAAGATTAATGTTAGGTTTAGGCTTAAGTTGAGGGTTAGGGTGAGGATGAGGTTTAGGTTTAGGTTTAGTATTAGGATTATGTTTAGTGTTAGGATGAGGAATATGATGAGGATTAGAGTTAGGGATAGGGTTAGGCTTAGGGTTAGTCTGAGGGTGAGGGTGAGGGTGAGGGTTAGGGTTAGGGTGAGGGTTAGGGTCAGGATAAGTGTGAGAATTAGGGTTCGGTTAAATTTATTGTTAGGGTGAGGGTTAAGTTAACAGTTACATTGAGGGTGAGGTTTAGGGTTAGGTTGAGGGTTAGGGCTAGGGTTAGGGTTAGGGTGAGGGTGAAGGTTAGGGTTAGAGTTAGGGTGAGGGTTAGAATGAGGGTTAGGGTTAGGATAAGGGTTAGTGTGAGGGCTAGAATGAGGGTGAGGTTTAGTGTTAGGGTTAGGGTGAGGTTTAGCATTAGCTTTAGGGTTAGGGTTAGGGTGAGGGTGAGGTTTAGGGTTAGAGTTAGGGTTAGGGTTAGGCTGAGGGTGAGGGTTAGGGTTAGATTTAGTGTTAGAGTTAGGGTCACAATGAGGGTTCGGGTGAGTGTGAGGGTTGGCTTAGTGTTATGCATAGGATTAGGGTTAGGGTTAGTTTGAGTGTGAGGGTTAGGGTTAGGCTTAGGCTTAGGCTTAGGTTTAGGCTGAGGTTGAGGGTGAGGTTAAGGGTTAGGGTTGGGGTGAGATTTAGGGTTATGGTTAGGGTGAGAGGGTTCGGTTCAAATTTAGGTTTAGTTTGAGGGTTAGGGTTAGAGGTACTGTGAGCATGAGGGTTAGGGTTAGGTTGAAGGTTAGGCTTAGGCTTAGGATTAGGGTGATGATAAGTGTTAGGCTTTGTATGAGGGTTAGGATGAGGATTAGGTTTAGGATTAGGTTTAGGGTGAGGGCTAGGGTAAGGGTGAGGGTTAGGGTTAGTGTTTGGGTGAGGTTTAGGGTTAGGGTTAGTGTTCGGGTGAGGGTTAGGTTGAGGGTTAGGGTTACAGTGAGGGTGAGGGTTAGGGTAAGTGTGATGGTTAGGGTTAGGATTTGGGTTAGGGTGAGGGTGAGTTTTAGGGTTAGATTTATTGTTAGGGGGAAGGTTAGGTCGAGGGTTAGGGTTAGCGTTAGGGATAAGGTTAGGGTGAGGGTTAGGTTGAGGTTTAGGGCTGGGGTTAGGGTGAGGGTGAGGGTATGTGAGGGTTAGGGTTAGGCTTAGGGTTAGGCTGAGAGTGAAGGTGAAGTTGAGGGTTAGGGTGAGGGTGAGGGTTAGATTTCGGTTCAGGGTGAGAGTTAGGGTCCGGGTTAAGTTTAGGGTTAGGGTGAGGGTTAGGGTAACGGTTTCAGTGAGAGTGAGGGTTAGGGTTAGGTTGAGGGTTAGGGTAAGGTTTACGGTTAGGGTGAGGGTGAGGGTGAGGGTTAGGGTTAGTTTTAGGGTGAGGGTTAGGATGAGGGTTAGTTTAAGGATTAGGCTTAGGGTGAGGTTTATGGTTTGGTTTAGGCTGAGGTTTAGGGTTAGGTTTAGGCTTAGGGTTAGGGTGAGGGTGAGGTTTAGGGTTAGACTTAGTGTTTGGGTGAGGCTGAGGGTGAGTGTTAGGGTTAAGCTTAGTGTTAGAGTTAGGGTTACGGTGCGTGTTAGTGTGAGGTTGAGGGTTGGGGTTAGGGTTAGGATTCAGGTAAGGGTTAGGGTGAGTGTGAGAGTTAGGGTTAGGGCTAGGCTTAGGCTTAGGGTTAGGCTGAGCGAGAGAGGTTGAGTGTGAGTGTTATGGTTAGGGTGATGGTTAGCATTACAGTTAGGGTGAGGGTTAGGTTGAGGTTTAGGGTTAGGGTGAGGGTTAGATTGAGGATGTTGGTAAGGGTTAAGGTGAGGTTTAGGCTGAGGGTGAGGGTTAAGATAAGGGTGAGGGTTAGGGTTAGGTTTTGGGTTAGGGTTATGGTTAGGGTGAGGGTTAGATTGAGGATTAGGGTTAGGGTTAGGTTTACTGTGAGGTTTAGACTGAGGATGAGTGTTAGGGTTAGGGTGAGGGTGAGGGTTAGAATTAGGGTTAGGATGAGGGCTAGGTTGAGGGTAAGGTTTAGAGTTAGGTTTAGGATATGCGTGAGGTTTAGGATCAGGGTGAAGGTTAGGGTTAGTGTGAGGGTTAATATTAGGGTTAGGGTTAGTGTTAGAGTGAGGGTAAGTGTTAGGGGGAGGGTTAATGTTAGGGTGAGGGTTTATGGTTAGGGTTAGGGTTAGGGTTAGGGTTATTGTTAGGGTTAGGGTTACAGTTATGGTGAGGGTGAGGGTTAGGGTAAGGGTTAGGTTGACGGATAGGTTTAGGTTAACTTTAGGGTTAGGGTTAGGGTGAGGGTGAGGGTGAGGTTTAGGGTTAGTTTTAGGGTGAGGCTTAGGATGAGGGTTAGGGTTACGATTAGGGTTAGGGTGAGGTCTAGGGTGAGGGTGAAGTTTAGGTTTAGGGTTAGTGTGTGGTTCAGGGTTAGGTTTAGGGTTAGGGTTAAGGTGAGGGTGAGGTTTGAGATTAGAGTTAAGGTTAGGGTGAGGCTGAGGGTGAGAGTTAGTGTTAGGTTCAGTGTTAGAGTTAGGGTTACCTTGAGGGTTAGGGTGAGGGTAAGGGTTAGCCTTAGTGTTAGGATTAGGTTTAGGGTAAGGTTTAGGGCGAGTGTGAGGGTTAGGGTTAGGGTGAGAGTTAGGGGTTGAGTTAGGGTGAGAGTTAGGGTTCGGGTTAAGTTTAGGGTTACAGTGAGTGTTAGAGTTAGGTTGAGGGTTAGGGTTAGGCTTAGGATTAGCGTTAGGTTGAGTGTGAGGTATAGGGTTAGAGTTAGGGTTAGGGGGAGGGTTATGGTGAGGGTTAGGGTTAGGGTTATGGTGAGGGCTAGGTTGATGTTGAGGTTTAAAGTTAGTGTTAGGGTGAGGTTTAGGTTTAGGGTTAGGGTTAGGGTTAGGTTGAAGTTTAGGTTTAGAGTTATGGTAAGTGTGAGGCTGAGGTTGAGGGTTAGGGTTAGGGTTAGTGTTAGATTTAGGGATAGGTTGAGGGTTAGGGTTAAGGTGAGGGTGAGGGTGAGGGTTAGGCTTAGGCTTAGGGTTAGGATTAGGATTAGGGTAAGTTTAGGGTGAGTGTGATGGTTGGGGTTAAGGTTAGGTTTAGGCTTAGGGTTAGGTTGAGAGTGAGGGTGAGGGTGAGCATTAGGGTTAGGGTGAGGGTTAGGGTTAGGTTTAGGGTTAGGGTGAGGGCTAGGGTGAGGGTGAGTGTTAGGGTTAGTGTTAGGGTAAGGTTTAGGTTTAGGGTTAGGGTTTGGGTTAGGGTTATGATGAGGGTTAGGGTTACATTGAGGGTGAGGGTTAGGGTTAGGTTGAGGATTAGGGTTAAGATTATGGTTAGGGTGAGTGTCAGTTTTAGGATTAGGGTTAGTGTTAGGGTTAGGTTTAGGGTTAGGATTAGTGTTATTGTTAGGGTTAGGGTTAGAGTTATGGTGAGTGTGAAAGTGAGGGTGAGGGTGAGGGTTAGGTTTATCGTGAGGATTAGGGTTAGGGTTAGGATTAGGGTTAGGATGGGGGGAGGTTTAGGGTTAGATTTTGGGTTAGTTGTAGGGTTAGGGAGTGAGTTAATGTTAGGGTTAGTGTTAGGGTTAAGGTTAGGATGAGAGTTAGGTTGAGGATTAGTGTGAGGGCTAGTGTGAGGTTTAGGGTTTAGGATGAGGTTTAGGGTTAAGGTTAGGGTTAGGATTAATGTTAGGTTTAGGCTTAAGTTGAGGGTTAGGGTGAGGGTGAAATTTAGGGTTAAGGTTAGGATTAGGATTAGGGTTAGTGTTAGGGTGAATAATACGATGAGTGTTAGCATTAGGGATAGGGTTAGGCTTTGGGTTAGGTTGAGGGTGAGGGTGAGGGTGAGGGTTAGGGTTAGTGTGAGGGTTAGGGTCAGGATAAGTTTGAGAGTTAAGGTTCGGTTAAGTTTAGGGTTAGGGTGAGGGTTAGGTTAACAGTTACATTTAGGGTGAGGGTTCGGGATAGGTTGAGGGTTAGGGCTAGCGTTAGGGTTAGGGTGAGGGTGAAGGTTAAGGTTAGTGTTAGGGTGAGGGTTAGGATGAGGGTTAGTGTTAGGATCAGGGTTAGGGTGAGGGCTAGGGTGAGGGTGAGGTTTAGGATTAGGTTTAGGGTGAGGTTTAGCATTAGGATTACGGTTAGGGTTAGGGTGAGGTTGAGGTTTAGGTTTAGAGTTAGGTTTAGGGTTAGGCTGAGGTTTAGGATTAGGGTTAGGGTTAGTGTTAGTGTTAGGGTTATGATGTGGGTTCGGGTGAGTGTGAGGGTTAGGCTTCTTGTTAGGAATTGGATTAGGATAAGGGTTAGTGTGAGTGTGAGGATTAGGGTTAGGGTGAGGGTGAGGGTAAGGGTTAGTGTTGGGTTGAGAGTTAGGGGTATGGTTAGGGTGAGTGTTAGGGTTCGGTTTAAGTTTAGGGTTTAAGTTTAAGGTTTAGGGTGAGGGTTAGGGTTAGAGGTACTGTGAACATGAGGGTTAGGTTTATGTTGAGGGTTAGGCTTAGGCTTAGGATTAGGGTCATGGTTAGTGTTAGGCTTAGGGTGAGGATTAGGACGAGGATTAGGGTTAGGATTAGATTTAGGGTGAGGGCTAGGGTCAGGATGAGAGTTAGGGTTAGTGTTTGGGTGAGGTTTAGGATTAGGTTTACGGTTAGTGTGAGGGTTAGAATGAGGGTTAGGGTTACAATGAGGGTGAGGGTTAGGGTAAGTGTGATGGTTAGGGTTAGAATTTGGGTTAGGGTGAGGGTGAGTTTTAGGGTTAGATTTATTGTTAGGGGGAAGGTTAGGTCGAGGGTTAGGGTTAGCGTTAGGGATAAGGTTAGGGTGAGGGTTAGGTTGAGGTTTAGGGTTAAGATTAGGGCGAGGGTGAGGTTATGTGAGGGTTAGGGTTAGGGTTAAGCTTAGGGTTATGGTTAGGCTGAAGGTGAGGTTGGGGTTGAGGATTAGGGTTAGGGTGATGGTTAGGGTTAGTGTTAGGGTGAGGGTGGGGGTGAGGATTCGGGTTAGGATTAGGGTTAGGGTGAGGGCTAGGGTGAGGGTGAGGTTTAGAGTAAGGGTTAGGCTTAGGCTTAGGTTTAGGCTGAGCGTGAGGTTGAGGGTGAGGGTTAGGCTTAGGGTGATGGTTATGTTTACCGTTAGGGTGAGGGTTAGTGTTAGTGTGAGGGTTCGTGTTAGGGTTAGGGTTAGTGTTAGGGTGAGGGTAAGTGTTAGGATGAGGGTTATGGTTAGGGTGAGGGTTAGGGTTAGGGATATTGTTTGGGTTAGGGTTAGGTTACGGTTACGGTGATGTTGAGGGTTATGGTTATCGTTAGGTTTAGGGTGAGATTTAGGGTTAGGGTTAGGGTTAGGGTGAGGGTTAGGGTTAGGTTTAGGGTTAGGGTGAGGGTGAAGGTTAGGATTAGGTTAGGGTTATTGTTATTGTTAGGGTTAGGGTTAGAGTTACGGTGATGGTTATGTTTAGGGTTTGCATGAGGTTTAGGGTTCGGGTTACAGTGAGGGTGAGAGTAAGGGTTAGGTTGAGGGTTAGGGTTAGGATTAGGGTTAGGGTGAGGTTTAGGGTCAGGGTTAGTGTTATGGTGAGGGTGAGGGTTATGGTTAGGGTGAGGGTTAGGGATAGGATGAGGGTTAGGGTTAGGTTTAGGGTGAGGTTTAGCGTTAGGGTTAGGATTAGCGTTAGGTTGAGTGTGAGGTATAGGGTTAGAATTAGGGTTAGGGGGAGGGTTATGGTGAGGGTTAGGTTTTGCGTTAGTGTTACGGTTAGGGTGAGGGTGAGTTTTAGGTTGAGGTTTAGGTTTAGGGTTAGGTTAGGTGTTATTGTTAAGGTTAGAGTTAGAGTTACGGTGAGGGTGAGGGTGAGGGTAACGGTGAGGGTTAGGGATAGCATGAGTGTTAGGGTTAGGGTGAGTGATAGGATGAGAGTGAGGGTTAGGGATAGGGTTTGGCTTAGGGTTAGGCTGAGAGTGAGGGTTAGGGTGAGGGTAAGGGTTAGGGTGAGGGTTAAGGTTAGGGTTAGGGTGACAGGTTTCAGGTTAAAATTAGGGTTAGGGTGAGGTTTAGGGTAACGGTTACAGTGAGGGTGAGGGTTAGGGTTAGGTTGAGAGTTAGGGTTAGGTTTAGGGTTAGGGTGAGGGTGAGGGTGAGGGTTAGGGTTAGTGTTAGGTATTAGCTTAGGATGAGGTTTTGTTTTAGGACTAGTGTTAGGGTGAGGGCTAGGGTGAGGGTCAGGTTTAGTGGTTGGGTTAGGGTGAGGTTTAGGGTTAGGTTTACGGTTAGGGTTAGTGTGAGGGTGAGGTTTAGGGTTAGAGTTAGGGTTGGGGTGAGGCTAAGGGTGAGGGTTAGCGTTAGGGTTAGTGTTAGAGTTAGGGTTACAGTGAGCGTTAGGTTGAGGGTGAGTGTTAGGATTATTGTTAGGATTAGGATTCTGTTAAGGGTTAGGGTGAGGGTGAGGGTAAGAGTGAGGGTTAGGGTTAGGTTTAGGGGGAGGTTTAGGGTTAGTGTTAGGATTAGGGTTAGGCTGAGTAAGAGGTATAGGGTTAGAGTTTCGGTTAGTGGGAGGGTTATGGTGAGGGTTAGGGTTAGGGTTAGGGTTAGTGTTAGGGTTAGGGTGAGGGTGAGGTTTAGTTTGAGGTTTAGGGTTAGGCTTAGTGTTGTTAGGGTTAGGGTTAGAGTTACAGTGAGGGTGAGGATGAGGGTAAGGTTGAGGTTTAGGGATAGGATGAGGGTTAGGATTAGGGTGAGGTATAGGATGAGAGTTAGGGTTAAGGATAGGTTTAGGCTGAGGGTGAGGGTTAGGGTGAGGGTTAGGGTTAGGGTGAGGGTTAGGTTTAGGGTTAGGGTGAGAGTTAGGGTTCGAGTTAAGTTTAGGTTTAAGGTGAGGGTTAGGGTAAGCGTTACTGTGAGGGTGAGGAATAGGGTTAGGTTGAGTGTTAGGGATAGGGTTAGGGTGAGGTTTAGGGTTAGGTTTAGGGTTAGGGTTAGGGTGAGGGTGAGGTTTAGGGTTAGAATTAGGCTTAGGGTGTGGCTGAGGGTGAGGGTTAGGGTTAGCGTTAGTGTTAGAGTTAGTGTTACAGTGAGGGTTAGTGTGAGTCTGAGGGTTAGGCTTAGTGTTAGGATTAGTGTTAGGGTGTTAGGGTGAGTGTGAGGGTTAGGGTTAATGTTAGGTTTAGGGTTAGGGTTAGGCTTAGGGTAAGGTTGAGGGTGAGGGTTAGTGTTAGGGTGAGATTTAGGAGTAGGGTTACGGTGAGAGTTAGTGTTCTGGTCAAGTTTAGGGTTATGGTGAGGGTTAGGGTTAGGGTTACGGTGAGAGTGTGGGTTAGGTTTAGGTTGAGGGTTAGGGTTAGGGTTATGGTGAGGGTTAGATTGAGAATTAGGGTTAGGATAAGGGTTAGTGTGAGGGTTAGGTTGAGGATGAGGGTGAGGGCTAGGGTGAGGGTGAGGGTTAGAGTTAGGGTTAAGGTTAGGGTGAGGTTTAGGATTATGTGAGTCTTAGGGTTAGTGTGAGGGTTAGTGTTAGGGTTAAGTTTAGTGTTAAATTGAGGGTAAGTGTTAAGGTGAGGGTTAATGTTAGGGTGACGGTTATGGTTAGGGTGAGGGTTAGTGTACGGTTAGGGTTATTTTAAGGGTTAGGGTTAGGTTTAATGTTACGGTGAGGGTGAGGGTTAGGGTTATGGTTAGGGTGAGGTTCAGTGTTAGGGTTAGGGTTAGAGTTAAGGTTAGGCTGAGGTTGAGGATTAGGGTTACAGATAGGGTAAGGGTGAGGCTGAGTTTGAGGGTTAGGTGTAGGGTTATCGTTAGAGTTAGGGTAAGGTTGAGGGTTTGGGTGAGGGTGAGGGTGAGGGTGAGCATTAGGCTTAGGGTGAGGATTCGGGTTAGTGTTAGGGTTAGGGTGAGTGTGAAGGTTATGGTTAGGGTTAGCCTAGGCTTCTGGTTAGGCTGAGAATGAAGGTGAGGTTGAGGTTTAGGGTTAGGTTGAGGGTTAGGGTTAGGGTTAAGGTGAGAGTTAGGGTCCGATTAAGTTTAGGGTTAGGGTAAGGGTTACTCTGAGGGTGAGGGATATGGTTAGGTTGAGGGTTAGGGCTAGGGTTTGGGTTAGGGTGAGGGTGAGGTTTAGGGTTAGGCTTAGGGTGAGGTTTAGGGTTAGGTTTAGGGTTAGGATTCGGGTTAGGGTGAGGGCTAGGGTGAGGGTGAGGTTTAGGGTTAGGCTTAGGGTGAGGTTTAGGGTTAGGTTTAGGGTTAGGATTAGTGTGAGGGTTAGGTTTAGGGTTAGTGTTACAGTTAGGGTAACATTGAGTTTTAGTGTGAGGGTGAGGGTTAGGCTTAGTGTTACGATTAGGATTCGGGTGTTAGTGTGAGTGTGAGGGTTAGTGTTAGTGTTAGGTTTAGGGTTAGGGTTAGGCTTAGGGTAAGGGTGAGGGTGAGGGTTAGGGTTAGGGTGAGAGTTAGGGGTAGGGTTAGTGTGAGAGTTAGGGCTCGGGTTAAATTTAGGGTTAGGGTGAGGGTTAGGGTTAGGGTTACATTGAGGGTGAGGGTTATTTTTAGGTTGAGGGTTAGGGTCAGGCTTAGGTTTAGGGTGAGGGTTATGGTTAGGTTTAGGGTGAGGGTTAGGATGAGGATTAGGGTTAGGATTAGGGTTTGGGTGAGGGCTAGGGTGAGGTTTAGGATTAGTGTTTGGGTGAGGTTTAGGTTTAGTGTTAGAGTGTGGGTTAGGATATGTGTTAGGGTCACAGGGAGGGTGAGAGTTAGGGTTAGGGTGAGGTTTAGGGTTAGGATTTGGTTTAGGGTGAGGGTGAGTTTTAGGATTAAATTTAGGGTTAGGGGGAGGGTTAGGTCAAAAGTTAGGATTAGGGTTAGTGTTAGAGTTAGGGTTACATTGAGTTTTAGTGTGAGGGTGAGGGTTAGGCTTAGTGTTAAAATTAGGATTCATGTGTTAGGGTGAGTGTGAGGGTTAGTGTTAGGTTTAGGGTTAGGGTTAGGCTTAGGGTAAGGGTGAGGGTGATGGTTAGGATTAGGTTGAGAGTTAGGGGTAGGGGTAGGGTGAGAGTTAGGGCTCGGGTTAAATTTAGGGTTAGGGTGAGGGTTAGGATTAGGGTTACAGTGAGGGTGAGGGTTATTGTTAGGTTGAGGGTTAGGGTTAGGCTTAGGATTAGGGTGAGGTTTAGGGTTAGGTTTAGGGTGAGGGTTAGGATGAGGATTAGTGTTAGGATTAGGGTTTGGGTGAGGGCTAGGGTGAGGGTTAGGATTACTGTTTGGGTGAGGTTTAGGGTTAGGGTTAGAATGAGGGTTAGGATATGTGTTAGGTTCACAGGGAGTGTGAGAGTTAGGGTTAGGGTGAGGTTTAGGGTTAGGATTTGGGTTAGGGTGAGGGTGCGTTTTAGGATTAAATTTAGGGTTAGGGGAAGGTTTAGGTCAAGAGTTAGGGTTAGGGTTAGTGTCAGCATTAAGGTTAGGGTGAGGGTTAGGTTGAGGTTTAGTGTTAGGGTTAGGGTTAGGATTAGGGTTAGGGTTAGGGTATGTGAGGGTTAGGGTTAGGGTTAGGCTTTGGGTTAGGGTAACGCTGAGGGTGAGGGTGGGGGTGAGGATTAGGGTTAGGGTGATGGTTAGGGTTAGGGTTAGGTTGAGGGTTACGATGAGGGATAGGGTTAGGATTATTGTTAGGGTGAGGGCTAGGATGAGGGTGAGGGTAAGGGTAAGGGTTAGGCTTAGGCTTAGGTTTAGGCTGAGCGTGAGTTTGAGGGTGAGGGTTAGGGTTAGGGTGATGTTTAGGTTTAAGGTTAGGGTGAGGGTTAGGATGAGGTTTAGGGTTAGTGTTAGGGTTAGGGTGAGGCTGAGTCTTAGGGTTACGGTTAGTGTTAGAGTTAGGGTTACACTGAGGGTTAGTGTGACTGTAAGGGTTAGGCTAAGTGTTAGGATTAGGATTAGGGTATGGGTTAGGGTGAGTGTGAAGGTTAGGTTACGGTTAGGCTTAGGCTTAGGGTTAGGCTGAGGGTGAGGGTGAGGTTTAGGGTAAGGCTGTGAGTTAGGGGTAGGTTTAGGGTGAGAGTTAGTGTTCGGGTTAAGTTTAGGGTTAGGGTGAAAGTTAGGGTTAGGATTATGGTGAGTGTGAGTGTTAGTGTTAGGTTGAGGTTTAGGGTTAGGCTTAGGACTAGGGTTGGGTTGATGGTTACGGTTGGGGTTATTGGGAGGTTTAGGATGAGGATTAGGGTTAGGATTAGGGTTTGGGTGAGGGCTCGGGTGAGGGTGAGGGTGAAGTTTAGTGTTTGGGTGAGGTTTAGGTTTAATGTTAGGTTTAGGATGAGGGTGCGTGTTACAGTGAGGGTGAGGTTTAGGGTTAGGGTGAGGGTTAGGGTTAGGATTAGGGTTAGGGTGAGTGTATGTGAGGGTTAGTGTTAGGGTTAGGCTTAGGCTTAGGGTTTGGCTGAGGGTGTGGATGGGGGTGAGTATTAGGGTTAGGGTTATGGTTAGGGTTAGGGTTAGGGTGTGGTTTAGGATGAGGGATATGGTTAAGATTAGGGTTAGGGTGAGGGCTAGGGTGAGGGTGAGGGTTAGATTAAGGGTTAGGCTTTGGCTTATCTTTAGGCTGATCATGAGGTTGAGGGTCAGGTTTAGGGTTAGGGTGATGTTTATTTTTATGTTTAGGTTGAAGGTTAAGATGAGGTTTAGGGTTAGGGTGAGGATGATGGTAAGGGTAAAGATGAGGTTTAGCCTGAGGGTGAGGGTTAAGATAAGGGTGAGGGTGAGGGTTAGGTTTAGGGTTAGGGTTAGCATTAGGGAGATGGTTCTATTGAGGATTAGGTTTCGAGTTAGGGTTAGCGTTAGATTTAGGGTGAGGATGAGGGTTAGGGTTAGGGTGAGGATGAGGGTTAGAATTAGGATTAGGGTGAGGGCTAGGGTGAGGGTGAGGATTAGAGTTCGGGTTATGGTTAGGATGAGGTTTAGGATTAGGGTGCGTGTTAGGGTTAGTGTGAGGGTTAGTGTTAGGTTTAGGGTTAGTATTAGGATGAGGGTAAGTGTTAGGGTGACGGTTAATGTTATACTGAGGGTTCTGGTTAGGGTGAGGTTTAGGGTTTGGGTTAGGGTTATTGTTAGGGTCAGGGTAAGGGTCAGGGTTAGATTGAGGATTAGTGTTAAGGTTAGTGTGAGGTTTAGGGTGAGGATGATGATTAGGGTTAAGGTGAGGGCTAGGGTGAGGTACAGGATTAGTTTTAGGGTGAATTTTAGGGTTAGGGTGATGGTTAGAGTTAGTGTTAGCATTAGTGTTAGCGTTAGGCTTTGTGTTAGGGTGAGGGTAAATGTTAGGGTGAAGGTGAGGTTTAGGGTGAGGGTTATGTTTAGGGTGAGTGTTAGAGGTAGGGTTAGGGTTATTGTTAGGGTTAGTGTTAGGGTTACTGTTAGGGTGAGGGGGAGGTTTAGGGTTAGATTTAGGGTTAGGATGAGGTTTAGGTTTAGGGTTAGGGTTAGAGTTAGGGTTAAGGTGAGGGTGAGGTTTAGGGATAGAGTTAGGGATAGTGTTAGGGTTAGGGATAGGGTCAGGGTTAGGGTTAAGCTTAGGCTTAGGCTTAGGCTGAGGCTGAGCATGAGGGTGAGGTTTAGGGTTAGGGTTAGTGTGATGGTTAGGGTTAGGGTTAGGGAGAGGTTTAGGATGACGTTTAGGGTTAGGATTAGGTTTAGGGTGAGGGCTAGGTTGAGGGTTAGGGTGAGGTTTAGGGATAGGTTGAGGTTTAGGATTTGGGTTAAGGTGAGGGTGAGTGTGAGGTTTAGGGTTAGGGTTAGGGTGAGGCTTAGGGTTAGGGTGAGGGTTAGTTTTAGTGTTTGGGTTAGGGTGTGGGTGAGGCTGAGGATTAGGGTTAGGTTTAGGGTTAGGTTTAGGGTTTGGTTTAGGTTTAATGTTCGGGTTAGGGTTAGGGTTACCTTGAGGGTTAGGGTTAGGGTTAGGGTTAGGGTTAGGCTGTGGGTGAGGGTGGGTGTGAGGATTAGTTTTATGGTTAGTTTTAGGGTTATTGTTAGTGTTGTGGTTAGGGTTGAGTTTGAAGTGAGGGTGAGGCTGAGGCTGAGGGTTATGGTTAGGGTTAGGATTAGGGTTAGGGTTAGTGTTATTGTTAGGGTTAGGGTTAAAATTACAGTGAGGTTGAAGTTGAGGATGAGGATAAGTTTTAGGGTTAGGGTTAGGGTGAGGTTTAGTGATGGAGTTATTGTTAGGGGGAGGGTTATGGTGAGGTTTAAGGTTAGGGTTAGTGTTAGGGTTAGGGTGAGGGTGAGGGTTAGGTTGAGGTTTAGAGATATGGTTAGGGTTAGGATTATTGTTAGGGTGACCGTAGTATGAGGGTTAGGGTGAGGTTTAGGCTTAGGCTTAGGGTTAGGCTGAGGGTGAAGGTGGGGGTGAGGATTAGGGTTAGGGTAATGTTTAGGGTTAGGGTTAGTGTTATTGTTAGGGTTAGGTTTCGAGTTATTGTGAAGGTGAGGGTGTGGGTGAAGATTAGGGTTTGGGTTATGGTGGAGTTTACGGTTAGGGTTAGGGTTAGTGTTAGTGTTAGGGTTAGGGTGAGGGTGAGGTTTAGGGTTAGATATAGGATTAGGGGGAGGGTTAGGGTTAGGCTTAGGGTTAGGGTTACAGTTAGGTTGAGGTTTAGGGTTAGGGTTAGTTTTAGAGTTAGACTTACTGTGAGGGTGAGTGTTAGGGTTACAGTTAGGGTTAGGTTTAGGGTGAAGTTTAGGGTTAGTGTAAGGGTTAGGGTTATGGTGAGGGTTAGGGTGAGGCTAAGGCTTAGTGTTAGAATTAGGATTAGTGTAAGGGTTATGGTGAGTTTGAGGGTTATGGTTAGGGTTAGGCTTAGGGTTAGGCTAGGCATGAGGTTGAGGGTTAGGGTTAGGGTTAGGGATAGGGTGAGGTTTAATGTTAGGGTTAGGTTTAGAATTAAGGTTAGGTTGAGGGTGAGGTTTAGGGGTATATTTAGGGTCAGGGTGAGGGTTAGGGTTAGGGTGAGGGTTAGGGTGGGGGTGACGGTTAGGGTAAAGTTGAGTTTTATGCTGAGGGTGAGGTTTATGGTAAGGGTGAGTGTTAGGTTTAGGGTGAGGGTGAGGGTTAGATTGAGGATTAGTATTAGGGTTAGTGTGTGGTTCAGAGTGAGGATGAGAGTTAGGGTTAGGGTGAGGGCTAAGTTGAGGGTGAGGGTGACAGTTAGATTGAGGAATAGTGTTAGGGTTAGTGTGAGGTTTAGTGTGAGGATGAGTTTTAGGGTCAGGTTTATGGTTATGATTAATATTAGGGTTAGGCTTTAGGAGAGGGTTAGGGTGAGGGTGAGGTTCAGGATTAGTGTTCGAATTAGGATTAGGGTTAGGGTTAGGGTGAGTGTGAGGGTTAGAGTTAGGTTTAGGTTTAGGCTTAGTGTTTGGCTCAAGGTGAGGGTGAGTGTGAGGGTTACCGTTAGGGTGAGAGTTAGGGGTAGGGGTAGGATGAGAGTTAGAGTTCAGGTTATGTTTAGGGTTAGGGTGAGGGTTAGGTTTAGGGTTACAGTGAGGGTGAGGTTAGGGTTAGGTTGAGGGTTAGGGTTAGGCTTAGGATTAGGTTGAGGTTTAGTGTAAGTGTTAGGGTGAGGGTTAGGATGAGGATTAGTGTTAGGATTAGGGTTCGGGTGAGGGCTAGGGTGAGGGTGAGGTTTAGGGTTAGTGTTTGGGTGAGGTTTAGGGTTAGGGTTAGGGGGAGTGTTAGGATATGTTAGGGTGAGGGTTAGGTTCAGGAATTGGGTTAGGGTCAGGGTGAGTTTTAGGATTATATTTAGGTTTAGGGGGAGGGTTAGGTCAAGGGTTAGGGTTAGGGTTAGTGTTAGGGTTAAAGTTAGGGTGAGGGTTAGGTTGAGGTTTAGGGTTAGGTTTAGGGTTAGGATTAGGGTTATGGTTAGGGTGTGTGAGGCTTAGGGTTAGGGTTAGGCTTAGGGTTAGGATTATGCTGAGGGTGAGGGTGTGGTGAAGATTAAGGTTAGGGTGATGGTTAGGGTTAGCATTAGGGTGAGGGTTAGGATGAGGGATAGGGTTAGGATTATTGTTAGGGTGAGGGCTAGGGTGAGTGTGAGGGTAAGGGTAAGGTTAGGCTTAGGCTTAGGTTTAGGCTGAGCATTATTGTGAGGGTGAGGGTTAGGTTAGAGTGCTGGTTAGGTTTACGGTTAGGGTGAGAGTTAGGATGAGGTTTAGGGTTAGGGTGAGGATGATGGTAATGGTAAAGGTGAGGATTAGGCACTGGGTGAGATTTAAGATTAGGGTGAGGTTTAGGATTAGGTTTAGGATTAGGGTTAGGGTTAGGGTGAGGGTTTGATTGAGCTTTAGGGTTAGGGTTAGGGTTAGTGTGAGGTTTAGGGTGAGGATGAGGGTTAGGGTTAGGGTGAGGGTGAGGGTTAGAATTTTGGTTAGGGTGAAGGCTAGGTTGAGGGTGAGGGTTAGAGTTAGTGTTAGGGTTAGGGTGAGGTTTTGGATTAGGGTGAGGGTTAGGGTTAGTGTGAGGGTTAGGGTTAGGGTTACGGTTAGTGTTAGGGTGAGAGTAAGTGTTAGTGTGACTGTTTATGTTATCGTGAGGGTTCTGGTTAGGGTGACGTTTAGGGTTAGGGTTAGGGTTATTGTGAGTGTTAGGGTTAGGGTTAAGTTTACTGTGTGGGTGAGGATGAGGGTTAGGATTAGGTTAGGGTGAGGTTTAGTGTTAGGGTTAGGGTGAGAGTTAGGTTTTGATTTAAGTTTTGCTTAGGGTAAGGGTTATGGTAAGGTTTACAGTGAGGGTGAGTGTTAGGGTTAGGTTGAGGGTTAGGGTTAGGGTTAGAGTTAGGGTGAGGGTGATGGTGAGGTTTAGGGTTAGGGTTAGGGTTAGGGTGACGCTGATGGTTAGGGTTAGTGTTAGCCTTAGAGTTAGGGTTACATTGAAGGTTAGGGTGAGGGTGAGGGTTAGGCTCAGTGTTAGGATTAGGATTAGGGTAAGGTTTAGGGTGAGTGTGAGGGTTAGAGTTAGGGTTAGGTTTAGGCTTAGTGTTAGGCTGAAGGTGAGGGTTAGGGTGAAGTTTAGGGTCAGGGTGAATGTTAGGGTTAGGGTTAGGGTGAGAGTTAGGGTAAGGGTTAAATTGATGGTGAGTGTTATTGGTAGGATGAGGGTTAGCATTAGGGTTAGGGTGAGAGTTAGGGTTCGGTTTAAGTTTAGGGTTAGGGTTAGGGTTACGGTAAGTGTGAGGGTTAGTGTTAGGTTGAGGGTTATGGTTAGTCTTAGGATTAGGGTGAGGGTTAGGGTTAAGGTGAGGTTTAGGGATAGGGTTAGTGTTATTGTTAGGGTTAGGGATAGGATGAGGGTTAGATTGAGGATTACTGTTAGGTTTAGTGTGAGGTTTAGGCTTAGGATGAGGATTAGGGTTAGGGTGAGGGCTAGGATGAGGGTGAGGGTTAGGGTTAGTGTTAGGGTGAGTTTTAGGGTTAGGAAAATGGTTAGAGTTAGTGTGAGCATTAGTGTTGCGTTAGGGTTTGTGTTAGGGTGAGGGTAAATGTTAGGGTGAGGGTGAGGGATAGGGTTAGATTAGGGTTATTGTTATTGTTAGAGTTGGGGTTACTGTTACGGTCAGTGTGAGGGTTAGGGTTAGGTTTAGGGTTAGGGTGAGGTTTAGGTTTAGAGTTAGGGTTAGGGTGAGTGAGAGGTTTAGGGTTAGAGTTAGGGATAGTGTTAGGGTTAGGGATAGGGTGAGGGTTAGGCTTAGGCTTAGGCTTAGGCTAAGGCCGAGCATGAGGGTGAGGGTTAGGGTTAGGGAGACGGTTAAGGTTAGGGTTATTGTGAGATTCAGGATGAAGTTTAGGGTTAGGATTAGGTTTAGGCTAAGGGCTAGGATTAGGGTAGCTTGAGGTTTAGGGATAGGTTTAGGTTTAGGATTTGGGTTAGGTTGAAGGTGAGTGTGAGGGTTAGGGTTAGGGTTAGGGTGAGATTTATGTTTAGGGTGAGGGTTCGTGTTAGGGTTTGGGTTAGGGTGAGGTTCAGGCTGATTATTAGGTTTAGGTTTAAGGTTAGGTTTAGGGTATCGTTTAGGTTTAATGTTAGTGTTAGGGTTAGGTTTACCTTGTGGGTTAGGGTTAGGGTTAGGGTTAGGCTGAGTGTGAGGGCGAGTGTGAGGATTAGGGTTAGGGTTAGGGTTAGCATTATTGTTAGTGTTATGGTTAGGGTTAAGTATGCAGTGAGGGTGAGGCTGAGGGTGAGGGTTAGGATTAGGGTTAGGGTTAGTGTTATTGCTAGGATTAGGGTTAGAGTTAGGGTTAGGGGGAGGTTTATGGTGAGGTTTAGAGTTAGGATTCGTATTAGTGTTAGGTTGAGGGTGAGGGTTAGGTTGCTGTTTAGGGATAGGGTTAGGGTTAGGATTAGGTTTAGGGTGGGTGTGAGTATGAGGGTTAGGCTTAGGCTTAGGGTTCGGCTTTGGGTGAGGGTGGGGGTGAGGATTAGGATTAGGGTGATGTAAAGAATTAGGGTTAGTGTTATTGTTAGGATTAGGGTTCGAGTTACAGTGAAGTTGAGGGTGCAGGTGAGGGTTAGGTTTTTGGTTAGGGTGGGGTTTAGGTTTATGTTTAGGGTTAGTGTGAGGGTGAGCGTGAGTTTTAGGGTTAGATATACGGTTAGGGGGAAGGTTAAGGTTAGGGTTAGTGTTAGGGTTAGGGTGAGGGTGAGGTTTAGGGTTAGATATAGCACTAGGGGGAGGGTTAGGGATAGCGTTAGAGTTAGGGCTAGGGTTATGTTTACGGTGAGGTTTAGGGTTAGGGTTAGGGTTAGAGTTACTGTGAGGGTGAGGGTTAGGGTTACGGTTAGGGTTAGGGTTAGGGTGAGGTTTAGGGTTAGGGTTAGGGTTAGGGTTAGAATTACTGTGAAGATGATGGTGCGGGTGAGTGTGAGATTTAGGGTTCGAGTTAGGGGTAGGGTGAGGATGAGGGTTAGGGTTAGGGTTAGCATTAGAGTTAGGGTTATGGTGAGGGTTAGGGTGAGGGTGAGGGTAAGGCTTAGTGTTAGAATTAGGATTAGGGTAAGTGTTAGGGTGAGTGTGAGGTTTAGGTTGGGGTTAGGCTTAGGGTTAGGCTGAGCATGATGTTGAGGGTGAGGGTTAGGGTTAGGGATAGGGTGAGGTTTAGTGTTAGGGTTAGGGTTAGAGTTAGGCTTAGCTTGAGGGTGAGGTTTAGGGGTAGGGTTAGGGTCAGGGTGAGGTTTAGGGTTAGGGTGAGGGTTAGCGTGGGGTTGACTGTATGGGTAAAGGTGAGGGTTAGGCTGAGGGTGAGGGTTAGTTTTAGAGTGAGGGTTAGGGTTAAGATTAGGGTGAGGGTGAGGGTTAGATTGAGTATTAGTGTTAGGATTCGTGTGAGGTTTAGGGTGAGGATTAGGTTTAGGGTTAGGGTTAGGATTAATATTAGGGTTAGACTTAAGGTGAGGGTTAGGCTGAGGGTGAGGTTTAGAGTTAGTGTTGGATTAGGATTAGGGTTAGGGTTAGGATGAATGTGAGGGTTAGTGTTAGTGTTAGGTTTAGGCTTACTCTTAGGCTGAAGGTGAGGTTGAGGGTGAGGGTTAGGATTAGGGTGAGTGTTAAAGTTAGAGTTAGGGTGAGAGTTAGGGTTCGGGTTCAGTTTAGGGTTAGGGTGAGGGTTAGGGTAAGGGTTACAGTGAGGTTGAGGGTTAGGGTTAGATTGAGGGTTAGGTTTCGTGTTAGGGTGAGGGTTAGGATGTGGGTTAGAGTTAGGATTAGGGTTAGTGTGAGGGCTAGGGTGAGGGTGAGGTTTAGGTTTAGGGTTAGGGTGAGGTTTAGGGTGAGGTTTAGGGTTAGTGTTAGGGTTAGGGTGAGGCTGTGGGTGAGGGTTAGGGTTAGGGTTAGTGTTAGAGTTAGGGTTTCGGTGAGGGTTAGGGTGAGGATGAGTGTAAGGCTTAGTGTTAGGATTAGGATTAGGGTAAGGGTTAGTGTGAGGGTGAGGGTTAGTTTTAGGGTTAGGGTTAGGTTTAGGGTTAGGCTTAGGATGAGGGTGAGGTTGATGGTTAGGGTTAGGGTGAGAGTTTGGGGTAGGGTTTTTGTGAGAGTTAGGGTTCAGGTTAAATTTAGGGTTAGGGTGAGGGTTAGGGTTAGTGTTACAGTGGGGGTGAGGGTTAGGGTCAGGTTGAGGGTTAGGGTTAGGCTTAGGATTAGGGTGATGTTTAGGGTGAGGGTTAGGATGAGGATTAGGTTTAGGATTAGGCTTAAGGTGAGGGCTCGGGAGAAGGTGAGAGTTAGGGTTTGGGTTAGGGTTAGGTTTAGGGTTAGGGTTAGGGTTAGGGTTAGGGTTAGGTTGAGGTTTAGGGTTAAGGTGAGGGTGAGAATTAGGGTTTTGGTGAGGGTTAGGGTTAGGATTAGGGTTACAGTGAGGGTGAGGGTTCGATTGAGCATTAGGGTTAGGGTTACGGTTAGTGTGAAGTTTAAAGTGAGGATGAGGGTTAGGGTTAGGGTGAGGGTGAGGGTTAGAATTAGATTTAGGTTGAGTGCTAGGTTGAGGGTTAGGGTGAGGGTTACGATTAGGTTTCAGTTTAGGATTTGGATTAGAGTGAGGTTGAGTGTGAGGTTTAGGGTTAGGGTTAGGCTTAGGCTTAGGGTTAGGTGAGGATTAGTGTTAGGGTTTGGGTTAGAGTGAGGTTGAGGCTGAGGATTAGGGTTAGGTTTAGGGTTTGGTTTAGGGTTAGGGTTAGTGTTAGTGTTAGGGTTAGGGTTAGGGTTAACTTGAGGGTTAGGGTTAGGTTTAGGTTTAGGGTTAGGGTAAGGCTGAGTGTGAGGATGGGGTGAGGATTAGGGTTAGGGTTAGGGTTAGGGTTGTTGTTAGTGTTATGGTTAGGGTTAAGTTTGCAGTGAGGGTGAGGCTGAGGGTGAGAGTTATTGTTACGGTTATGATTAGGGTTAGGGTTAATGTTTTTGCTAGGGTTAGGGTTAGAGTTACAGTGAGGTTGAGGGTGAGGGTTAGGTTAAGGGTAAGGTTTAGGGTTAGAGTTAGCGTTAGGGTTAGGGTGAGGATGAGGTTTAGGGTTAGAGTTAGGGTTAGGGGGAGGTTTAAGGTGATGTTTAGGGTGAGGGTGAGGGTTAGGATGAGGGTTAGGGTTAAGGTGAGGGTGAGAGTTAGGTTTATATTGAGGGTTAGGGTTAGGATTACGGTTACAGTGAGGGTGAGGGTTATTTTTAGGGTTAGGGTTAGGGTTATGTTTACTGTGAGGCTGAGGGTGAGGGTTAGGGTTAGATTTAGGGTAAGGGTGAGGCTGAGGTTGAGATTTGGGTTTAGGGTTAGTGTTAGAGTTAGGGTTAGGGTGAGGGTTAGGGTGAGGGTGAGGGTGAGGGTTAGGCTTAGTGTTATGATTAGGATTAGGTTAAGTGTTAAGGTGAGTGTGAGGGTTCGGGATACGGTTTGGCTTAGGCTTAGGGTTAGGTGAGAGTGAGGGTGAAGCTGAGGGTGAGGGTTTAGTTGAGGGTTAAGGTTAGTTTTAGGGTGAGAGTTAAGGTTCGGTTAAGTTGAGTGTTAGGGTGAGGGTTAGGGTTAGGATTAGGGTTAGGGTGAGGGCTAGGCTGAAGGTGAGGTTTAGGGTTAGTGTTAGGGTAAGATTTAGGGTTATGGTTAGGGTTTGGGTTAGGGTTAGAATGAGGGTTAGGGTTAAGATTATGGTTGGGGTGAGGGTGAGTGTGAGGTTGAGGGTTAGGGTTAGATTTAGGGTTAGTTGAAGGGTTAGTTCGAGGGTTAATGTTAGGGTTAATGTTAGGGTTAAGGTTAAGGTTAGGTTGAGGTTAAGGTTTAGGGTTAGGGTTAGGGTTAGGATTAGGGTTAGGGTGAAGGCTAGGGTGAGGGTGAAGTTTAGGGTAAGGGATAAGCTTAGGCTTAAGTTTAGGCTGAGCATGAGGTTTAGAGTGAGGGTTACGCTTAGGGATAGGGTGAGGTTTAGTGTTAGGGTTAGGGTTAGAGTTAGGGTTAGGGTGAGGGTGAGGTTTAGGGGTAGGGTTTGGGTCAGGGAGAGGGCTAGGATTAGGGTGAGTGTTAGGATGGGGGTGACGGTAAGGGTAAAGGTGAGAATTAGGCTGAGGGTGAGGGTTATGGTAAAGGTGAGGGTTAGGTTTATGGTGAGGGCTAGGGTTAGGGTTAGGGTGAGGGTGAGGGTTAGATTGAGGATTAGTGTTAGGGTTAGTGTGAGGTTTAGGGTGAGGATGAGGTTAAAGGTTAGGGTTAGGGTTAGGATTAATGTTAGGGTTAAGCTTAAGGTGAGGGTGAGGGTGAGGGTGAGGTTTAGGGTTAGTGTTAGGATTAGGATTAGGGTAGGTTTAGGGTGAGTGTGAGGTTTAGGTTTAGTTTTAGGGTTAGGCTTAGTGTTTGGCTGAAGGTGAGGGTGAGGGTGAGGGTTATGGTTAGGGTGAGTGTTAGGGTTAGGGTGAGAGGTAGGATTCAGGATAAGTTTAGGGTTAGGTTGAGGGTTAGGTTAAGGGTTAAATTGAGTGTGAGGGCTAGGGTGAGGGTGAGGTTTAGGTTTAGGGTTAGGGTGAGGTTTATGGTTAGGTTTAGGGTTAGGGTTAGGGTGAGGGTGAGGCTTAGGCTTAGAGTCAGCGTTAGGGTGAGGCTGAGGGTGAGGGTTAGGGTTAGGGTTAGTGTTGGAGTTAGGGTTACTGTGAGGGTTAGAGTGAGGTTGATGGTAAGGCTTAGTGTTAGGATTTGGATTAGGTTAAGTGTTAGGTTGTGTGTGAGGGTTAGGGTTATAGTTAGGCTTAGGCTTGGGGTTAAGCATAGGGTATGGGTGAGGGTGAGTGTTAGGGTTAGGGTGAGAGTTAGAGGTAGGGTTAGGTTGAGAGTTATGGATCGGGTTAAGTTTAGGGTCAGAGTGACGGTTAGGGTTAGGGTTACAGAGAGGGTGAGGGTTAGGGTTAGGTTGAGGGTTAGGGTTAGGCTTAGGATTAGGGTGAGGGTTAGTGTAATGTTAGAATGAGGTTTAGGATGAGGATTAGGGTTATGATTAGGGTTCGGGTGAGGGCTAGGGTCTGGTTGAGTGTTAGGATTAGTGATTGGGTTAGGTTTTGGGTTAGGTTTAGGGTGAGGTTTAGGATATGGGTTAGGGTTAAAGTGAGGGTGAGGGTTAGGGTTAGGTTGAGGTTTAGGGTTAGGATTTTGGTTAAGGTGAGGGTGAGTTTTAGGATTATATTTAGGGTTAGGGGGAGGGTTAGGTCAACGGTTAGGGTTAGGGTTAGTATTAGGGTTAAAGTTAGGTTGAGAGTTAGGTTGAGGTTTAGGGTTAGGATTAGGGTTAGGGTAAGGCTATGTGAGAGGGTTAGCCTTAGGCTTAGGGTTAGGGTTGTGCTGAGGGTGAGGGTGGGGGTGAGGATTGGGGTTAGGGTGATGGTTAGGGTGAGGGCTAGGGTGAGGGTGAGGGTAAGGGTAAGGGTTAGGCTTAGGCTTAGGTTTAGGCTGAGCATGATTTGAGGGTGAGGGTTAGCGTAGGGTGATGGTTAGGTTTATGGTTAGGGTGAGGGTTAGGATGAGGTTTAGTGTTAGGGTGAGGATGATGGTAAGGGTAAAGGTGAGGTTTAGGCTGAGGGTGAGGATTAAGATAAGGGTGAGGGTTAGGATTAGGTTTAGGGTTATGTTTAGGGTTAGTGTGAGGGTTCGATTGAGCATTAGGGTTAGAGTTACGGTTAGTGTGAGGTTTAGGGTGAGGATGAGGGTTAGGGTTAGGGTGAGGGTGAGGGTTAGAATTAGAGTTAGGTTGAGTGCTAGTGTGAGGGTTAGGGTGAGGGTTAGGGATAGGTTTAGGTTTAGGATTTGGTTAAGGGTGAGTTTGAATGTGAGGGTTAGGGTTCGGGTTAGGCTTAGGGTTAGGGTGAGGGTTAGTGTTAGGGTTTGGGTTAGGGTGAGGTTGAGGCTGAGGATTAGGGTTGGGTTTAGGGTTTGGTTTAGGGTTAGGGTTAGGGTTAGTGTTAGGGTTAGGATTAGGGTAACCTTGAGGGTTAGGGTTAGGTTTAGGGTTAGGTTTAGGGTTAGGCTGAGTGTGAGTGTGCGGGGGAGGATTAGAGTTAGGGATAGGGTTAGGGTTATTGTTAGTGTTATGGTTAGGATTAAGTTTGCAGTGAGGGTGAGGCTGAGGTGAGGGTTATGGTTAGTGTTAGGATTAGGGTTAAGGTTAGTGTTATTGTTAGGGTTAGTGTAGAGATACAGTGAGGTTGAGGGTGAGGGTTAGGTTTAGGATGAAGTTTAGGTTTAGAGTTAGGGTTAGGGTTAGTGTGAGGGTGAGGTTTAGGGTTAGAGTTTGGGTTAGGGTGAGGTTTAGGGTTACTTTTTGGGTTGGGAGGAGGGTGTGTGTTAGGTTGAGGTTTAGGGATAGGCTTAGGGTTAGGATTAGGGTTAGGGTGAGCGTGAGTATCAGGGTTAGGTTGAGGGTTAAGCTTAGGCTTAGGGATAGGCTGAGGGAGAGGGTGGGGGTGAGGATTAGGGTTAGGGTGATAGATAGGGTTACGGTTAGTGTTATTGTTAGGTTTAAGGTTCATGTTAGGGTGAAGATGAAAGTACGGGTGAGGGTTAGGCTTAGGATTAGGGTGGGGTTTAGGGTTAGGTTTAGGGTTAGGGTGAAGATGAGGGTGAGGTTTAGGGTTAGATATTGGGTTTGGTTGAGGGTTAGGGTGAGGGTTAGGGTTAGGGTTAGTGTTACGGTTAGGGTGAGGATGAGGTTTAGGGTTAGATATAGCGTTAGGGGGATGGTTAGGGTTAGGGTTAGGGATAAGGTTAAGGTGAGGTTTAGGTTTAGGGTTAAGGTTAGGGTTAGAATTACAGTAAGGGTGAGGGTTCAGGTTAGTGTGAGGTTTAGGCTTAGGGTTAGGGTTAGGGTTAGGCTGAGTGTTAGGGTTAGTGTTAGTGTTAGAATTAGAGTTATAGTGAGGGTTAGGGTGAGGGTGAGTGTAAGGCTTAGTGTTAGGTTTAGGATTAGTGTAAGGTTTATTTTGAGTGTGAGGGTTAGGGTTAGGGTTAGTGTTAGGCTTAGGGTTAGGCTGAACATTAGGTTGAGTGTGAGTGTTAGGGTTAGGGATAGGGTGAGGTTTAATTTTAGGTTTAGGGTTAGAGTTAGGGTTAGGTTCAGGGTGAGTTTTAGGGATAGGTTTAGAGTCAGGGTGAGGGTTTAGGGTTAGGGTGAGGGTTAGGATGAGCGTCAGGGTGAAGGTTAGGGTTAGGGTGATAGTTAGGCTTTGGGTTAGGTTTAGGGTTAGGTTGAGGGTTAGGTTAAGGGTTACAGTGAAGGTGAGGGTTAGGGTTAGGTTGAGGGTTAGTGTTAGTGTTATTGTTAGGGTGAGGGTTAGGATGAGGGTTAGGGTTAGGATTAGGGTGAGGGTGAGACCTAGGGTGAGGGTGAGGTTTAGGGTTAGGGTTAGGGTGAGGTTTAGGTTTAGGTTTAGGGTTAAGGTTAGCGTTAGGGTGAGGGTTCGATTGAGGAATAGGGTACGGGTTAGGGTTAGTTTTAGGTTTAGGGTGAGCATGAGGGTTAGGGTTAGGGTGAGTTTGAGGTTTAGAATTAGGGTTATGATGAGTGCTAGGATGAGGGTTAGGATGACGGTGAGGGTGGGGGTGAGGATTAGGGTTAGGGTGAGAGTTATTGTTAGGGTGAGGGTGAGATTTAGGGTTAGAGTTAGGTTTTGGGGGAGGGTTTGGGTGAGGTTTAAGGTTAGAGTTAGTGTTAGGGTTAGGGTGAGGGTGAGGGTTAGGTTGAGGTTTAGCGATAGGGTTGGTTTAGGATTAGGGTTAGGGTGAGCATGAGTATGAGGGTTAGGGTGAGAGTTAGGCTTAGGCTTAGGGTTATGCTGAGGGTGAGGGTGGGGGTGAGTATTAGGGTTAGGGTGATGTTTAGGGTTAGGGTTAGCGTTAGGTTTTGAGTTAGTGTGACGGTGAGGGTGGGGGTGAGGTTTAGGCTTAGGGTTAGGGTGGAGTTTAGAATTAGGGTTAGTTTGAGAATGAGGATGAGGTTTAGGGTTAGTTATAGTGTTAGGGATAGTGTGAGGGTGAGGGTTAGGGTTAGGTTTAGTGTTAGGGATAGTGTGAGGGTGAGGGTTAGGGTTAGGGTTAGGGTTAGAATTTCCGTGAGGGTAAGATTGCGGGTGAGTGTGAAGTTTAGGGTTAAGTGTATGGTTAGGCTTAGGTTTATGCTTAGGGTTAGGCTGAGAGTGAGGGTGAGTGTGAGGGTTAGGGTTAAGTTGAGGTTTAGGGTTAGGGTCATGGGGAGGGTTAGGATGAGGGTTAGGGTTAGGATTAGGGTTAGGGTGAGGGCTAGGGTGAGGGTTATGTTTATGTTTAGGGTTAGGGTGAGGTTTAGGTTTAGGGTTAGGTTTCGGGTTAGGGTTACGTTGAGGATTAGAGTTAGAGTTAGTGTTACGGTGAGGGTTAGGTTTATGGTTAGAGTTAGGTTTAGGGTGAGGTTTAGGTTGAGGGTTAGGGATAGGGTTAGTGTTAGGGTTAGGTTTAGAGTGAGTGTTAGAGAGAGGGTTTGGGTTAGGGTTAGGGTTAGGGATAGGATTATTGTTAGGGTAAAGGTGAGTGTGTTTTTTAGGGTTAGGTTTAAGGTTCGGCTTAGGTTTTGGGTGATGCTGAGGTTGAGGGTGAGGGTTAAGTTTAGGTTGAGGGTTAGGGTTACGGTTAGGGGGAGGGTTAGGATGAGGGTTAGGGTTAGGATTAGGGTTAAGTAAGGACTAGGGTGAGGGTGACGTTTAGGGTGAGGTTTAGCTTTAGGGTTAGGTTTAGGGATACGGTGAGTTTGAGGTTTAGGGTTAGAGTTAGGGTTAGGGTGAGGCTGAGTTTGAGGGTTAGGTTTAGGGTTAGTGTTAGGTTTAGAGGTAGGGTTAGGGTGAGGTTTAGGGTGAGGGTGAGGGTTAAGGTTAGGGTTAGGATTACAATTAGGGTTAGGGTTAGGGGGAGTGTGAGGGTTAGGTTTAGGTTTAGGGTTAGGCTTAAGGTTAGGCTGAGAGTGAGGGTGAGGGTGAGGGTTAGGGTTAGGGTGAGGGTAAGGTTTAGGGTTATGGGGAGGGTTAGGATGAGGGTTAGGGTTAGGATTAGGGTTAGTGTGAGGGCTAGGGTGAGGGTTAGGTTTAGGGTTAGGTTTAGGGTGAGGTTTAGGTTTAGGGTTAGGGTTAGGGTGAGGGTGAGGTATAGGGTTAGAGTTATGGTAAGGTTGAGGCTGAAGTTGAGATTTAGTGTTAAGGTTAGTGTTAGACTTAGGGTTAGGGTGAGGGTGAGGTTTAGGCTTAGAGTTAGGATTAGGGATTGGGTAAGGTAAGCGTGAGTGTGAGGGTTAGGGTTAGGGTAAGACTTAGGCTTAGGGTTACGCTGTGGGTGAGGGTGAGGGTGAGGATTAGGGTTAGGGTGAGGGTTAGGGTTAGGGTTAGGGTTAGGATTAGGGTTAGGGTTAGGCTGAGGGTGAGGGTGAGGGTGAGGGTTAGGGTTAGGGTTATGGTGAGGGTTAGGGTTGGGTGATGTTTAGTGTGAGGGTCAAGGTTAGGGTTAGGGTTAAGATTATGGTTAGGGTGAGTGTTAGGATTAGGGTTAGGGTTAGGGTTAGGTTTAGGGATAAGATTAGTGTTATTGTTAGGGTTAGGGTTAGAGTTATGGTCAGGGTGAGGGTGAGGGTGAGGGTGAGGGTTAGGGTTAGGGTTAGGGTGAGGTTTAGGTTTAGGTTTGTTCTTAGAGTTAGGGTGAGGGTGAGGTTTAGTGTTAGATTTAATGTTAGTTGGAGGGTTAGATCCAGCGTTAATGTTAGGGTTAGTGTTAGGGTTAAGGTTAGGGTTAGGGTTAGGCTGAGGTTTAGGGATAGGGTTAGGTTTATGCTTAGGGTTAGGATTAGGGTTAGGTTGAGGGTGAGTGTGAGGCTTAGGGTTAGGCTTAGGCTTAGGCTTTGGGTTAGGCTGAGGGTGAGGGTGGGGGTGAGGATTAGGGTTAGGGTGATGGTTATAGTTAGGGTTATGGTGAGGGTTAGGATGAGGGTTAGGGTTAGGATTAGGGTTAGGGTGAGGGCTAGGAAGAGGGTGAAGTTTAGGGTAAGGGATAAGCTTAGACTTAGGGTTAGGCTGAGAATGAGGTTAAGGGTTAGTGACAGGGTGAGGTTTAGTGTTAGCGTTAGGGTTAGAGTTAGGGTTAGGGTGAGGGTGAGGTTTAGGGGTAGTTTCAGGGTCAGACTGAGGAGTAGGGTTAGGGTGAGGGTTAGGGTGGGGGTGACGGTAAGGTTAAGGGTGAGAGTTAGGTTGAGGGTCAGGGTTATGGTAAGGGTGAGGGTTAGGTTTAGGGTGAGGGTTAGGGTTAGGGTGAGGGTGAGGGTTTGGGTTAGATTGAGGATTAGTGTTAGGGTTAGTGTGAGGTTTAGGGTGAGGATGAGGGTTAGGGTTAGGGTGAGGGCTAGGTTGAGGGTGAGGTTGAGGGTTAGATTGAGGATTAGTGTTAGGGTTAGTGTGAGGTTTAGGGTGAGGATAAGTTTTAGGGTTAGGGTTAGGGTTAGAATTAATGTTAGGGTTAGTCTTAACTTGAGGGTTAGAGTGAGGTTGAGGTTTAAGGTTAGTGTTAGGATTAGGATTAGGGTTGGGTTTAGGGTGAGTGTGAGGGTTAGGGTTAGGGTTAGGGTTAGGTTTAGTGTTAGGCTGAAGGTGAGGGTGAGTGTGAGGGTTAGGGTTAGGATGAGTGTTAGGGTTAGGGTTAGGGTGAGAGTTAGAATTCCGGTTAAGTTTAGGGTTAGAGTAAGGGTTAATGTAAGGGTTACAGTGAGGGTGTGGGTTAGAGTTAGTTTGAGGGTTAGGGTTATGGTTAGTGTTAGGGTGAGGTTTAGGATCAGGGTTAGGGTTAAGTTTAGGATTAGGGTGAGGGCTAGGGTGAGGGTGAGGTTTAGGGTTATGGTTAGGGTGAGGTTTAGTGTTAGGTTTAGGGTTAGGGTTAGGGTGAGCGTGAGGTTTAGGGTTAGAGGTAAGTTTAGGTTGAGTCTGACGGTGAGGTTTATGGTTAGGTTTAGTGTTAGAGTTATTTATACTGTGAGGGTTAGGGTGAGGTTGAGGGTAAGGCTTCGTGTTAGGATTGGGATTAGAGTAAGGGTTAGGGTGAGTGTGAGGGTTAGGTTTAGGGTTAGGGTTAGACTTAGGGTGAGGTTGAGGGTGAGGGTTAGTGTTAGGGTGAGAGTTAGGTGTAGGGTTAGGGTGAGAGTTAGTGTTCGAGTTAAATTTAGGGTTAGGGTGAGGGTTAAGGTTAGGGTTACAGTGAGGGTGAGGGTTAGGGTTAGGTTGAGGGTTAGAGTTAGGTTTAGGATTAGGTTGAGGGTTAGGGTTAGGGTTAGTGTTAGGGTTAGGGTGAGGGTGAGGTTTAGGGTTAGATATAGGGTTAGGGTGAGGATTAGGTTAGGGATAGGGTTAGGGTTTGGGTGAGGTTTAGGGTTAGGGTTAGAGTTAGGGTGAGAATTACAGTGCCGGTGAGGGTGCAGGTTAGTTTGAGGTTTAGGTTTAGAGTTAGGGTTAGGGTTATGCTCAGTGTTAGGGTTAGGGTTAGTGTTAGAGTTAGTGTTATGGTGAGGAAGTAGAGGGAGGGGGAGGGTAAGGCTTAATGTTAGGATTAGGAATAGGGTAATGGTTTGGGTGAGTGTGAGGGTTAGGTTTAGGTTTAGTGTTAGGGTAAGGCTGAACATGAGGTTGAGTGTGAGGGTTAGGGTTAGGGATATGGTGAGGTTTAGTGTTAGGGTTAGGGTTAGAGTTAGGGTTAGGGTTAGGATGAGGGTCAGGGAGGGGCTGAGGATTTGGGTTAGGCTTAGGGTTATTGTTAGGGTGATGATGAGTTTTAGGGTTAGAGTTAGGTTTAGGGGGAGGGTTAGGTTGAGGTTTAGGGTTTGGGTTAGTGTTAGGGTTAGGGTGAGGGTGAGGATTCGGTTGAGGTTCAGGTATAGGGTTAGGTTTATGATTAGTGTTAGGGTGAGCATGAGTATGAGGCTTAGGGTGAGGGTTAGGCTTAGGCTTATGGTTAGGCTGAGGGTGAGGGTGGGGGTGAGGATTAGAGTTAGCGTGATGTTTATGGTTAGGGTTAGTGTTATTGTTAGGGTTAGGGTTTGAGTTAAGGTGAGGGTGAGGGTTCGGGTGAGGGTTAGGTTTAGGGTTAGGGTGGGGTTTAGGGTTAGGGTTAGGTTTAGGGTGAGGGTGAGGTTTAGGGTTAGATATAGGGTTAGGGGGAGAGTTAGGGTGAGGGTTAAGTCTAGGGTTAGTGTTAGGTTTAGGGTCAGGTTGAGGGTTAGGTTTAGGTTTAGGGTTAGGGTGAGGGTGAGGGTGCAGGTGAGTGTGAGGTTTAGGGTTAGGTTTATGCTTAATCTTAGGTTTATGCTTAGGGTTAGGCTGAGGCTGAGGTTTAGGGTTAAGGTGAGGGTTAGGGTTAGGTATATGGGGAGGGTTAGGATGAGGTTTAGGGTTAGGATTAGGGTTAGAGTGAGGGCTAGGGTGAGGGTTATGTTTAGGGTTAGGGTTAGGCTGAGGGCTAGGGTTAGGATTAGCGTGAGGTTGAGATTTAGGTTTAGCCTTTGGGTTAAGGTGAGGCTTAGGGTGAGGTTTTGGATTAGGGTTAGGATTAGAATTACAGTAAGGGTTATGTTGAGTGTGAGTGTTAGGGTTACAGTTAGGGTGATGTTTAGGGTTAGGATTAGGGTTAGCATGAGGGATAGGATGAGGGTTAGAGTTACATTGAGGGTGAGTGTTAGGGTTAGGTTGTTGGTTACGGTTAGGGTTACGGTGAGGTTTAGGGTTAGGGTTAGTGTGAGGGACAGGATGAGTATTAGGGTTAGGATTAGTGTTAGGGTGAGGGCTAGGTTGAGTGTGAGGTTTAGTGTTAGTGTTAGGGTGAGGTTTAGGGTTAGAGTTAGGGTTAGAATGAGGGTTAGGGTGAGGGTTATGGTTAGAGTGAGGGTTAGCGTTAGGGTTAGTGTTATTGTTAGGTTTAGGGTTACTGTTATGGTGAGGGTGAGGGTTACACTTAGGGTTAGGATGAGGTTTAGGTTTAGGGTTAGTGTTAGAGTTAGGTTTAGGGTGAGGGTGAGGGTTAGGGTTAGAGTTAGGGATAGTGTTAGGGTTAGGGATAGGGTGAGGATTAGGTTTAGACTTAGGCTTAGGCTGAGGCTTATGCCGAGCATGAGGGTGAAGGTTAGGGTTAGGGTGAGGGTTAGGGTTAAGGATAGGATGAGGTTTACAATGAGGTTTAGGGTTAGGATTAGGTTTAGGGTGAGGGCTAGTGTGAGGTTTAGGAATAGGTTTAGGTTTAGGATTTGGGTTAGGGTGAGGGTGAGTGTGAGGGTTAGGAGTAGTGTTAGGGTTAGGCTTACGGTTAGTGTGAGGGTTAGTGTTAGGATTTGGGTTAGGGTGAGGGTGAGGCTGAGGATTAGGGTTAGGTTTAGGGTTTGGTTTAGGGTTAGTGTTAGAGTTAGGGTTAGGGTTACCTTGAGGGTTAGGGTTAGGGTTAGGTTTAGGCTGAGGTTGAGTGTGGGGGTGAGGATTAGTGTTAGGGTTCGGGTTAGGGTTATTGTTTGTGTTTTGTTTAGGGTTAAGTTTGCTGTGAGGGTGAGGATGAGGGTGAGGGTTATGGTTATGGTTAGGATTAGGGTTAGGGTTAGTGTTATTGTTAGGATTAGGGTTAGAGTTACAGTGAGGTTGAGGATGAGGGTGAGGGTTAGGCTTAGGGTGAGGTTTAGGGTTAGAGTTAGTGTTAGGGTTAGGGTGAGGGTGATGTTTAGGGTTAGAGTTACGGTTAGGGGGAGGGTTATGGTGAGGTTTAGGGTTAGGGGTAGTGTTAGGGAGAGGGTGAGTGTGAGGGGTAGTTTGAGGTTTAGGGATAGGTTTAGGGTTAGGATTAGGGTTAGGGTGAGCATGAGTATGAGGGTTAGCCTGAGGGTTAGGCTTAGGCTTAGTGTTAGGCTGAGGGTGGGTGGGGGTTAGGGTTAGGGTTAGGGTTAGTGTTATTGATAGGGTTAGGGTTCGAGTTACGGTGAAGGTGAGAGTGGGGGTGAGGGTTAGTGTTAGGGTTAGGTTGGGGTTTAGAGTTAGGGTTAGTGTTAGGGTGAGGGTGAGGTTGAAGTTTAGGGTTAGATATAGGGTAAGGATGAGGGTTAGTGTGAGGGTTAGTGTTAGAGTTAGTGTTAGTGTTAGGGTGAGGGTGAGGTTTAAGGTTAGATATAGGGTTCGCGGAGGGTTAGGGTTAGGATTAGGGTTACGGTTAGGGTGAGGTTTAGGGTTTGGGATAAGGTTAGGGTTAGAATTACGGTTAGGGTGAGGGTTAGGGTTAGGGTTAGTGTTAGAGTTAGGGTGAGGTTTAGGGTTAGTGTTAGGGTTAGGTTTAGAATTACAGTGACAGTGAGGGTGCAGGTGAATGTGAGCTTTAGAGTTAGAGTTAGGGTAAGGGTTAGGCTGAGTGTTAGGGTTAGGTTTAGTGTTAGGCTTAGGGTTAGGCTGAGCATGAGGTTGAGTGTGATGGTTAGGGTTAGGGATAGGGTGAGGTTTCGGGTTAGGATTAGGTTTAGATTTAGGGTTAGGTTGAGGTTGAGGTTTAGGGGTAGGGTTAGGTTCAGGGTGATGGTTAGGGTTAGGGTGAGGGTGAGGGTTAGATTGAGGATTAGTGTTAGGTTTAGTTTGAGGTTTAGGGTGAAGTTGAGGAATAGGGTTAGGGTGAGGGCTAGGGTGAGGATGAGGGGGAGGGTTAGATTGAGGATTAGTGTTAGGGTTAGTGTGAGGTTTAGAGTGAGCATGAGGTTTAGGGTTAGGGTTAGGGTTAGGATTAATGTTAGGGTTAGGCTTAAGGTGAGGGTTAGGGTGAGGGTGTGGATTAGGGTTAGTGTTAGAATTAGGATTAGGGTTAGGTTTAGGGTGAGTATGAGGGTTAGGGTTAGGGTTAGGTTTAGGCTTAGTGTTAGGCTGAAGGTGAGGGTTATGGTGAAGGTTAGGGTTAGGGTGAATATTAGGGTTAGGATTAGGGTGAGAGTTAGGGTTCGGGTTAAGTTTAGGGTTAGGGTGCTTGTTAGGGTAAGAATTACAGTGAGGGTGAGGGTTAGGGTTAAGTTGAGGGTTAGGGTTAGGGTTAGTGTTAGGGTGAGGTTTAGGATGAATGTTAGGGTTAGGAGTAGGTTTATGGTGAGGACTAGGGGGAGGGGGAGGTTTAGGGTTAGGATTAGGGTGAGGTTTAGGGTTAGGTTTAGGGTTAGGGTTTGGGTTAGGGTGAGGTTTAGGTATAGAGTTAGCTTTAGGTTGAGTCTGTGGGTGAGGGTTAGGGTTAAGGTTAGTGTTAGAGTTAGGGTTACGGTGAGGGTTAGGGTGAGGGTAAGGCTTAGTGTTAGTATTAGGATTAGGGTAAGGTTTAGGGTGAGTGTAAGGGTTAGGTTTAGGGTTAGGGTTAGGCTTAGGGTTAGGCTTATGGTGAGGGTGATGGTGAGGGTTAGGGTTAGGGTGAGAGTTAGGGGTAGGGTTAGGGTGCAATTTAGGGTTCGGCTTAAATTTAGGGTTAGGGTGAGGGTTAGTGTTAGGGTTACAGTGAGGGTGAGGGTTAGGGTTAGTTTGAAGGTAAGGGTAAGTCTTAGGATTAGGGTGAGGGTTAGGATTAGGTTTATGGTGAGGTTTAGGATGAGGATTTGGGTTAGGATTAGGGTTCGGGTGAGGGCCAGGGTGAGGGTGAGGGTTAGGGTTAGTGTTTGGGTGAGGTTTAGGATTAGGGTTAGGGTTAGGTTGAGGGTGAGGGTGGGGGTGAGGATTAGGGTTAGGCTTAGGGTTATTGTTAGGGTGAGGGTGAATTTTAGAGTTAGAGTTAGGTTTAGGGGGAGTTTTAGGTTAAGGTTTAGGGTTAGGGTTAGGGTTTGGGTTAGGGTTAGGGTGAGGGTTAGGTTTAAGATTATGTTTATGGTGAGGGCGAATGTTAGGATTAGGGTTAGGCTTAGGGTTAATTTTAGGGTTAGGATTAGTGTTATTGTTAGGGTTAGGGTTAGATTTATTGTGAGGGTGAGGGTGAGGGTGAGGGTTAGGGTTAATGTTAGGGTTAGGGTGAGTTTTAGGGTAGGCTCAGTATTAGAGTTAGGGTGAGGGTGAGGTTTAGGGTTAGATTTAGGTTTAGTTGGAGCGTTAGGTCGAGGGTTAATGTTAGGGTTAGTGTTGGGGTTAATGTTAGGGTGTGGGTTAGGTTGAGGTTTAGGGTTAGGGTGAGGGCTATGGTGAGGGTGAGTTTTAGTGTTAGGGTTAGGATGAGGTTCAGCGTTAGGTTTAGGGTTACTGTTAGGTTTAGGTTGAGTTTTAGAGTTAGAGTTAGGGTTAGGGTGAGGCTGAGTGTGAGGTTTAGGGTTAGGGTTAGTTATAAAGTTAGGGTTAGGGTGAGGGATAGGGTGTGGGTGATGGTTAGGCTTAGTGAAAGGATTAGGATTAGGTTAAGGGTTAGGGTGTAGTCACGGTTAGGGTTAGGATGAGTTTTAGGTTTAGGGTTAGGGTTAGAGTTAAGGTAAGGGTGAGGGTGAGGTTTAGGGTTAGAATTATGGTTAGTGTTAGGGTTAGGGTTAGGGAGAGGGTTAGTGTTTGGGTTAGGCTTAGGTTTAGGCTTAGGCTTAATCTTTGGCTGAGCATGAGGTTTAGGGTTAGGGTTAGCGTTACGGTGAGGGTTAGGATGAGGTTTAGGGTTAGGATTAGTGTTAGGGTGAGGGCTAGGCTGAGGCTGACTGTGAGGGTTGGGTTTAAGGATAGGGTTAGGATTAGGGTTAGGTTGAGGGTGAGTGTGAGGTTAGGTTTAGGGTTAGGCTTAGGGTTAGGGTGAGGGTTAGGTTTTGGGTTTGCATTAGGGTGAGGGTGAGGCTGAGGATTAGGGTTAGGCTGAGGTTTAGGGTTAGGGTTAGTGTTAGGGTTAGGGTGAGGGTGAGGTTTAGGTTGAGGTTTAGGGATAGATTTAGCGTTAGGGTGAGGGTTAGGGGTAGCTTTAGTATTGGATTAGGGTGAGGGTGAGTGTGAGGTTTAGGGTGAGGTTTAGGCTTTGGCTTAGGGTTAGGCTGAGGATGAGGGTGGGGCTGAGGATTAGGGTTAGTGTGATGGTTAGGTTTAGTGTTATTGTTAGGGTTAGAGTTAGAGTTATGGTGAGGGCGAGGGTGGGGTTGAGGGTTAGGTTTAGGGTTAGGGTGAGGGTTAGTGTAAGGGTCATGATGAGGGTGAGGGTTAGGGTTAGGTTGAGCTTTAGTCTTAGGTTTAGGGTTAGAGTGAGGGTCAGGGTTAGGGTTAGTGTGAGGGTGAGGATTAGGTTGAGGGTTAGGTTTAGGATTATGGTTAGTGTGAGGGCTAGGGTGAGGGTGAGGTTTAGGGTGAGGTTTAGGGATAGGGTGAAGGTTAGGTTTAGGGTTAGAGTTAGGGTTAGGATGAGGCTGAGGGTGAGGGTTAGAGTTAGGGTTAGTGTTAGAGTTAGGGTTAGGGTGAGGGTTAGGATGAGGGTGAGGGCTAGGCTTAGGGTTAGGATTAGGATTAGGGTAAGGGTTTGCATGAGTGTGAGGGTTAGGGTCCGGGTTAGGCTTAGGCTTATTGTTAGGCTGAGTGTAAGGGTGAGGGTGATTGTTAGGGTTAGGGTTAGGGTGAGGGTTAGGGTTAGTGTTATTGTTAGGGTTAGATTTACGGTGAGGGTGAGGGTTAGGGTTAGGTTTTGGGTGGGGTTAAGGGTTAGGGTTAGGGTTAGGCTGAGGGTGAGGGTTTGGATTAGATATAGTGTTAGGGGGAGGCTTAGGGTGAGGGTTAGGTTTAGTTTTAGTGTTAGTGTTACTGTTAGGGTTAGTGTTAGAGTTGGGGTTAGGGTGATTTTTAGGGTTAGGGTTAGTGTAAGGTTTAGGGTGAGGGTGAGGGTTAAGTTGAGGTTTAGGGATAGGTTTAGGTTTAGGATTAGGTTTAGGGTGAGGGTGAGTGTGAGTTTTAGGGTGAGGGTTAGGCTTAGTCTTAGGGTTAGGTTGAGGGAGAGGGTGGGGGTGAGGACTAAGGTGATGGTGATGGTTCGTGGTAGGGTTAGTGTTATTGTTAGGGCTAGGCTTAGTGTTACGGTTAGGGTGAGGGTGAGGGTTAAGTTGAGGTTTAGGGTTAGGGTTACAGTTAGGGTTAGTGTGAGGGTTAGTGTTAGAGTTAGGGTTAGTGTTAGGGTGAGGTTAAGTGTTAGGGTGAGAGCTTGGTTTAGGGTGAGGGTTGTAGTTAGGGTGAGGTTTAGGATTAGGGTTAGGGTTATTGTTAGGGTTAGGTTTAGGGTTAATGTTACGGTGAGTTTGAGGGTTAGGGTTAGGTTTAGGGTGAGGTTTAGGGTTTAGGTAAGTTTAGAGTTAGGTTTAGGGTGAGGGTGAGGTTTAGGGTTAGAGTTAGGGTTAGGATGAGGCTGAGGGTGAGCGTTAGGTTTAGGGATAGTGTTAGGTTTAGGGTTAGGGTAAGAGTTAGGGTGAGGTTTAGGGTTAGGGTTAGGGATAAGTTTAGGCTTAGGGTGAGGGTTAGTGTGTGTGTTATGGTAACTTTTAGGGTTAGCCTTAGGGTTAGGATGAGGGTGAGGTTGAGGGTGAGGTCTAGGGTTAGGTTCAGGGTTAGGGTTAGGTTTAGGGGGAGGGTTAGTATGAGGGTTAGAGTTAGGATTAGGGTTAGTGTAAGGGCTAGGGTGAGGGTGAGGTTTAGGGTTAGGGTTAGGGTGAGGTTTAGGATTAGGGTTAGGGTTAGGGTTAGGGTTAGGGTGATGGTGAGGGTGAGGTTTAGGGTTAGAGTTAGGGTTAGGGTGAGGCTGAGGGTGAGGTTTAGGCTTAGGGTTAGTTTTAGGGTTAGGGTTAGGGTGAGGGTTAGGGTGAGGTTGTGGGTTAGGATGAAGATAAGGGTTAGGTTTAGGGTGAGTGTGATGTTTAGGGTTAGTGTTAGGGTTAGGCTTAGTGTTAGGCGAAGGGAGAGGGTGAGGGTGAGGTTTAGGGTTAGGGTGTGGGTTAGGGTTAGGGTCATGGCTAGGGTTATGATGAATGTTAGGTTTAGGATTAGGGTTACGGTGAGAGCTAGGGTGAAGTTGATGTTTAGGGTTAGGTTTAGGGTGAGGTTTAGGATTAGGTTAGGGTTAGGGTTAGGGTGAGGGTGAGGTTTAGGTTTAGAGTTAGGTTTAGAGTGAGGCTGAGTGTGAGGGTTAGTGTTAGTGTTAGTGTTAGAGTTAGGGTTAAGGTGAGGGTTAGTTGAGGGTGAGGGTTAGTGTTAGTGTTGGGTTAGGTTTAGGTTTAGGCTGATGTTGAGGGTGTGGGTTAGGATTAGTGTTAGAGTGAGGGTTAGTTTTAGGATTAGTGTTAGGGTGAGGGTTAGGATTAGGGTTAGGGTGAGGTTTAGGATGAGGATTAGGGTTAGGATTAGTGTTAGGGTGAGGGCTAGGGTGATGGTGAGAGTTAGGGTTAGTGTTAGGGTGAGGTTTAGGGTTATGGTTAGGGTGAGGTTTAGGATGAGTGTTAGGGTTACAGTAATGCTGAGGGTTAGGGTTAGGGTGAGGATTATGATTAGGATTAGGGTTAGGATGAGGATGGGTGTTAGGATTAGGGTTAGGGTTAAGGTTAGGATTAGGGTTAGGTTTAGGTTTAGGATTAGTGTTATTGTTATTGTTAGGGTTAGAGTTATGGTGAGGGTGAGGGTTAAAGTTAGGGTTAGGGTGAGGGTGAGACTGAGGGTGAGGGTTATGGTTAGGGTTAGGCTGAGGGTGAGGGTGGGGTGGGGAATAGGTTTTGGGTGATGTTTAGGCTGAGGGTGAGGGTGAGGGTGATGGTCAGAGTTAGGGTGAGGGTGAGGGTTAGGGTTATGGGGAGGGTTAGGATGAGGGTTAAGGTTAGGATTAGCGTTAGGGTGAGGGCTAAGGTAAGGGTGAGGTTTAGGGTTAGTTTTAGGGTAAGGTGTAGTGTTAGTTGTAGGGTTTGGGTTAGGGTTAGGATGAGGCTTAGTGTTAAGATTACGGTTAGGGTGAGTGTTAGGTTTAGGGTTAGGTTTAGGGTTAGGTTTAGGGATAAGATTAGTGTTATTTGTAGGGTTAGGGTTAGAGTTATGGTCAGGGTGACGGTGAGGTTGAGGGTGAGGGTTAGGGATAGGGTTTGGGTGAGGTTTAGGGTTAGGTTTAGGATTAGAGTTAGTGTGAGGGTGAGGTTTAGTGATAGATTTAATGTTGGAGGGTTAAAGTTAGGGTTAGGGTTAGGGTGAGGGTTAGGATGAGGGTTAGGGTTAGGATTAGGTTTATGCTGAGGGCTAGGGTGAGGGTGAGGGTTAGGTTTAGGATTAGGCTTAGTCCTAGGGTTAGGCTGAGGGTGAGGATGAGGGTTAGGGTTAGGGTCATGGACAGGGTTAGGTTTAGGGTGAGTGTTAGGATGAGGGTTAGGGTTAGGATTAGGGTTAGGATGAGCGTGACGGTAAGAGTAAAGGTGAGGTTTAGGCTGAGGGTGAGTGTTCCCCTAAGGGTGAGCGTTAGGATTAGGGTGAGGGTTAGGGTAAGGGTTAGAGTGAGGGTTAGGGTAAGGGTGAGGGTTATATTGAGGATTAGGGTTAGGGTTAGTGTGAGTTTAGGGTAAGGATGAGGTTTAGGTTTAGGGTGAGGGTTAGGGTTAGAATAGGGTTAGAGTGAGGGCTAGGGTGAGGCTGACGGTTAGGGTTAAGGTGAGGTTTAGGGTTAGGGTGAGAGTTAGGGTTACTGTCATGGTTAGTGTTATAGTGAGCGATAGTGTTAGGGTGAGGGTAAGTGTTAGGGAGATGGTTAGGATTAGGATGAGTGTTTTGGTTAGGGTGAGGGTTAGGGTTAGGGTGAGGGTTATGGTTAGGGTGAGGGTAAGGGTTTGGGTGAGGGTTAGGGTTAGGGTGAGGGTTATGGTTAGGGTGAAGTTTAGGGTTATGTTGAGGGTTTGAGTGAGGGTTAGGGTTAGGGAGAGGTTTAGGGTTACCGTTAGAGTTAGGGTTAGGGTAAGGTTGAGGTTTAGGTTTAGAGTTAGGGTTCAGGTCAGGGTTAGGATGAGGGTTAGGGTTAGGGTTAATTTTATGTTTAGGGTAGTTTGAGATTTAGGGTTAGGGTTATGGTTAGGATTAAGGTTAGTTTGAGGGTGAGTGAGTGGGTTAGGGTTAGGTTTAGGGTTAGGCTTCGGGTTAGTCTGAGAGTTAGGTTGAGGGTAAGGGTTAGGTTTAGGGTGAGGGTGAGGTTTAGGATGAGGGTTAGGTTTAGGAATAGGGTTAGGGTGAGGGTGAGGTTTAGAGTTATTGTTAGGGTGAGGTTTAGGGTTAGGGTTAGGGTTAGGGTCAGTGTGAGTTTGAGGTTTAGCATTAGAGATAGGGTTAGGGTGAGGGTTATTGTTAGGGCTGATGTTAGGGTTAGAGTTAGTGTGAGGTTTAGGCTGAGGGTGTTTGTTAGGGTTAGGGTGAGGGTTAGGTTTAGAATTAGGGTTAGGGTGAGGGCTAGGGTTAGGGTGAGGTTTAGGATTAGGGTTAGGGAGAGGGTGAGTGTGAGGGTTATTGTTAGGATTAGGTTTAGGCTTAGGGTTAGGCTGAGGGTGAGTGTGAAGATGAGGTTTAGTGTTAGGTGAGTGTTAGTGTTAAGGTTACGGTGAGAGTTAGGGTTCGGCTTAAGTTTATGTTTAGTGTGTGGGTTAGTTTGACGGTGTCGTTAAGGTTAAAGGTGAGGGTTAGTCTGAGGGCGAGGGTTACAGTAACGGTGAGGGTTAGGGTTAGGGTGAGGGTTAGGGTTGGGATGAGGGTTAGGGTTAGGGTGAGGGTTAGTGTTAGAATTAGGGTTAGGGTGAGGGTTAGGGTTAGCGTTAGGGTGATGTTTAGGGTTATGGTGAGTGTTAGGTTTAGTGTGAGTGTAAGTGTTAGGTTGAGGGTAAATGTTAGGGTGAGGTTTAGCGTTAGGGTGAGGGTTATGGTTAGGGTGAGGTTTAGGGTTAGGGTTAGGGTTATTGTTAGGGTTAGGGTTAGGTTTATGTTTATGGTGAGGTTGAGGGTGAGGGTGAGGTTTAGGGTTAGGGTTAGGGTGAGATTTAGGGTTAGATTTAGGGTTAGATTTAGGGTTAGGGTGAAGTTGAGGTTTAGTTTTAGAGTTAGGGTTAGTGTGAGGGTTAGGGTGAGGGTTAGGGTTAGGGTTAGTGTTAGGGTTAGGCTTAGGGTGAGGGTTATGGTGAGGGTTAGGTTTACGGATAGAGTAAGTTTAGGATTAGGGTTAAGGTGAGGCTGAGTGTGCGGGTTAGGGTTAGTGTTAGGGTTAGGCTTAGGGTTAGGCTGAGGTTGACGGTGAAGCTTAGGGTTAGGGTTAGGTTGCGGGTTAGGGTTAGGTTTAGGTTTAGAGTTAGCCTGAAGGTGAGTTTTATGGTTAGGTTTAGGGTTCTGATAATGGTGAGGGTTAGAGTTAGCATCAGGGTTAGTGTGAGGGTTTGGGTTAGGGTTAGGGTGAGTGTTAGGGTTAATGTGAGGTTTAGGGTTAGGGTTAGGGTTAGGTTGAGGGTTAGGTTGAGGGTTAGGGTTTGGGTTAGGATTAGGCTGAGGGTGAAGTTTAGCGTAGGGTTTAGGTTAGGCTTAGTGTTAGGATTAGGGTGAGGTTAAGGTTTAGGGTGAGGGTTAGGCTTAGGGTTAGGGTGAGAGTTAAGATGAGGGTTAGGGTTTCAATAAGGGTGAGGGTTAATGTTAGCGTGATGGTTAGGGTTAGGATTAGGGTTAGGGAGTGGGTGATGGTTACGATTTCGGTTAGGGTTGTTGTAAGTGTTATGGTTACTGTTACATTTGCAGTGAGGGTGAGGCTGTGGGTGAAGGTTAGGATTAGGGTTAGGGTTAGTTTTAGGGTTAGGATTAATGTTAATGTTAGGGTTAGGGTTTGACTTTCGGTTTGGGTGAGGGTGAGGGTGAGGGTGAGGGTTAGGTTTAGGGTTAGGGTGAGTTTTAGGCTTAGGGTTAGGATTAGGGATAGGGTCAGGGTGAGGTTGAGGGTTAGAGTTAGGTTGAGGGGGAGGGTTAGGGTGAGGGTCAGGGTTAGGGTTAGTGTAAAGGGTTAGCATTAGGTACAGGGTGAGGGTTAGGTTCAGGTTTAGGGTTAGGGTTGGGATTAGGGTTAGGATTAGGGTTAGGGTGAGGGTGAGTATGAGGGTTAGGGTTAGGATTAGGCTTAGGCTTAGGGTTAGGCTGAGGGTAAGGGTGGATATGAGTATTAGGCTTAGGGTGATGTTCATCCTTTGGGTTAGTGTGATGGTTAGCAGGAGGGTTAGGGATAGAATTAGGGTTAGGGTGAGGGCTCGGGTGAGGGTGAGGGTTAGGGTTAGGATTAGGTTTAGGCATAAGTTTAGGCTGAGGGTGATGGTGAGGTTGAGGGTTAGGGTTATGGTGATGGCTAGGGTTAGGGTTAGAGGGAGGGTTAGGATGAGGGTTCGGGTTAGGGTGAGGGTTAGTATGAGCGTGATGGTAAGAGTAAAGTTGAGTGTTAGGCTGAACCTGAGGGTTACAGTAAGGGTGAGGGTTAGGGTTAGGGTGAGGGTTAGGGTAAGTGTTATGGTTAGGGTTAGATTGAGGATTAGGGTTAGGGTTAGTGTGAGGTTTAGGGTGAGGATGAGGGTTAGGGTTAGAATTAGGTTTAGGTTGAGGGCTAGCATGAGGGTGAGGGTTAGGGTTAGGGCTAAGTTTAGGGTGAGGGTTAGGGTGAGGGGTAGGGTTAGGTTTAGGGTGAGGGTTAGGTTTAGTGTGAGTGTTATGGTTATGGTGAGGGTCAGGGTGAGGGTAAGGGTTATGGTGAGGGTTAGTTTGAGGGTGGGGGTCAGGGTTATGATTAGGTTTAGGGTTAGGATGAGGTTTAGGGTGAGGGTGAGGGTTCAGGTTAGGGTTGGGTTTGTGGTGTGGGTAAGTGATAGCATGAGGGTGAGGGTGAGTGTTAGAGTTAGCATTAGGGTTAGGGTGAGGGTTAGGGTGAGGGTTAGGTTTAGGGATTGGGTGAGGGTGAGGGTGAGAGTGCGGTTTAAGGTGAGGATTAGGGTGAGTTTTAGGGTTAGGCTGAGGGTTAGGGTTAGTGTTAGCGTGAGGGTGACGGTTAGGGTTAGAGTTTTGGTGAGGGTTCGATTAAGTGTGAGGTTTAGGGTGAGTATGAGGTTAAGGGTTAGTGTGAGGGTTAGGGTGCGTGTGAGGGTTAGGGTTAGGTTTTGGGTTAGGGTGAGGGTTAGGGTTAGGGTTATGCTTAGGGTTAGTTTGAGGGTTAGGCTGAGTGTTAGGATTAGGATTAGGGTGAGGGTTAGGTTGAGGGTTAGATTGAGGGTGAGGGTTAGTGTTAGGGTGAGGGTTGCAGTTATTATTAGGGTTAGGGTTAGGTTTAGGGTGACGGTGGTTTCGGGTGAGGGTTAGGGTGAGGGTTAGATTTAGGGTTAATGTGAGGGTTAGGATAAGGGGTCGGGTTATGTATAGGGTTAGGGTTAGGATTAGTGTGAGGTTAAGAATTAGGGTGACGGTTAGGGTGAGGGTGAGGTTTAGGGTTAGGAATAGTGATAGGGTTAGTGTTATGCTGAGGATGAGGGTGAGGGTGAGGGTTGGGTTTAGGGTTGGGTGAGGGCTATGGTGAGGGTTAGGGTATGGGTGAGGGTTAGTGTGAGGGTGATTGTAAGGGTAAAGTTGAGGGTTAGGCTGAGGGTGAGAGTTAAGATAAGGGTGAGGGTTAGGTTTAGGGTGAGTGTTAGGTTAAGGGTTAGGGTAGAGTGAGGGTTAGATTGAGGATTAGAGTTAGGGTTAGTGTGAGGTTTGGGGTGAGGATGAGGGTTATGATTAGGTTGAGGGTTAGGTTTAGAATTAAGTTTACAGTGAGGGCTAGGGTGAGGGTGAAGTTTAGCTTTAGGGTTAGGGTGAGGTTTAGGGTTAATTTGAGAGTTAGGGTTAGTGTGAGGGTTAGTGTTAGAGTAAGGGTTAGTGTTAGGGTGAGGGGAAGTGTTAGGGTGAGGGTTAGTGTTAGTGTGAGGGTTATGTTAGGGGTGAGGGTTAGTGTTAGGGTTAGGTTAATATTATGGTTAGGGTTAGGGTGAGGGTGAGTGTGTTGGTTAGGGTTAGGTATAAGTTTAGGTTTAGGGTTAGGCTGAGGGTGAGGTTGAGCTTGAGGATTAGGGTTAGGGTGATGGTTAGGGTTAGGGTTAGAGTGAGGGTTAGGATGAGGGTTAGGATGAAGGTGAGGATTAAGGTTATGTTTAGGGTGAGGTTTAGGGTTAGGGTTAGGGTTAGGGTTAAGTTGAGGTTGAGGTTTAGGTTTTGAGTTAGGGTTAGGGTGACGGTTAGTGTTAGGGTTAGGGTTAGGTTTGGGGTTAGGGTGAGTGTTAGGGTTAGGATTAGGGTTAGGGTTATGGTGAAGGTGAGGTTTAGGGTTATGGTGAGGCTTAGGGTTAGTATGAGGGTTAGTGTTAGGGTGAGGGTAAGTGTTAGGGTGAGGGTTAGGATTAGGTTTAGGGTTAGGGTGAGGTTTAGGGTGATGTTGAGTTTTAAGGTTAGGGATAGGTTTGTGGTGTGGGTAAGTGATAGCATGAGGGTTAGGGTGAGGGTTAGAGTTAGCATTAGGGTTAGGGTGAGGGTTAGGCTGAGGGTGCAGGTGAGAGTGAGGGTTAGGGTGAGAATTAGGGTGAGGTTTAGGGTTAGGGAGAGGGTTAGGGTTAGGGTGAGTGTTAGGATTAGGGTTATCCTTAGGGTTAGGGTGAGGGTTAGGCTGAGGGTTAGGCTTAGAATTAGGGTGAGGATTAGGGTGAGGGTTAGGGTGAGGGTGAGGGTTAGGGTTCTGGTGAGGGTTAGGATTATTATTAGGGTTAGAGTCAGGTTTAGGGTGACGGTGAGGTTTAGGGTGAGGGTTGGGGTGAGGTTTAGGGTTAGGGTTAACGTGAGTGTTAGGATAAGGGGTAGGTTTACAGTTATGGTGAGGGTTAGGTTTAGTGTGAGAGTTAGGTTTAGGGTTAGGGTTAGGATTAGTGTGAAGGTAAGAATTAAGGTGATGGTTAGGGTGAGGGTGAGGTTTAGGGTTAGGAATAGTGATAGGGTTAATGTTATGCTGAGGGTGAGGGTGAGGGTGAGGGTGAGGGTTAGGGTTAGGTTTAGGGTGAGGGCTAGGGTGAGGGTTAGAGATAGGGTGAGGTTTAGGGTGAGGGTGATGGTAAGGGTAAATGTGAGGGTTAGGCTGAGTGTGAGGTTTAATATAAGCGTGAGGTTTAGTGTTAGGGTGAGGGTTAGGGTAAGGTTTCGAGTTAGGGTTAGGGTGAGGGTTAGATTGATTATTACGGTTAGGGTTAATGTGAGGTTTAGGGTGAGGATGAGGGTTAGGGTTAGGGTTAGTGTGAGGATAAGGTTGAGGGTTAGGCTGAGTGTTAGAGTGACGGTGAGGGTGAGGGTTAGGGTTGGGGTTAGGGTTAGAGTGAGGGTTAGGGTGAGGGGTAGAGTTAGGGTTACAGTGAGGATTAGGGTTACTGTGAGGCTTAGGGTTACAGTGAGGATAAGGGATTAAGGATAGGGTGAGGGTTAGCGTTAGGGTTAGGGTGAGGGTTAGTGTTAGTTTGGAGGTTAGGGTTAGGGGGAGTGTTAGGTTTCGTGTGAGTGATAGGGTTAGGGTTAGAGTGAGGGTTATGGTTAGGGTGATGTGTAATATGAGGGTTAGGGTTAGGGTGAGATTTAAGGTAAGGGTAAGGTTTAGGGTGAGGCTGAGGGTAAGGGTTAGGATTAGGATGAAGAGTAGTGATAGGTTTAGTGTCTGAGTTAGGGAGATGGGAAGGGTGAGTATAAGGTAAGAGTGAGGTTTGGGGTGAGGGTGAATGTTAGAGTGAGGATGAGGGTTCTGGAGTGTGTGAGGATTAGGGTTTGGGTGATGGTTAGGGTTAGTGTGAGTGTTAGGGTGACAGTGAGGGTGAGTTTTAGGGTTGGGATTAGAGTTAGAATGAGTAGTAGAGTGAGGGGTAGGGTTAGGTTTAGGGTGAGGGTTAGGGTTACTGTGAGGGTTCAAGTTAGGGTTAGGCTTAGTGTTAGGTTGAGGGTAAGGGTTAGGTTGAGGGTTAGGGTTAGGGTGAAGTTTAGGGTTAATGTGAGGGTTAGGTTTAGGGTGAGGGTTAGGGTGAGGGTTAGGGTTAGGTTGATGTTTAGGGTGAGGGTGAGAGTTAGAGTGAGGGTGAAGGTGAAGGTTGGGTTGAGTGTTTGGGTTAGTGTTAGGATGAGGTTGAGGGTGAGGTTGAGGCTTAGGGTTAGTTTTAGGGTAAGGTTGAGTGTGAGGGTTAGGGATAGGGTTAGTCTTAGGCTGAGGGTGAGGGTGAGGGGGTGGTTTAGGGTTAGGGTTAGGGTTAGCGTTAGGGTTATGGTGAAGGTTAGGGTTAGGTTGGAGGTTATGGTTAGGGTGAGGTTTAGGTTTAGGGATAGGTTTAGGATGAGGGTGAGGGTGAGGATTAGGGTTAGGATTAGGGTTATGGTGAGCCTGAGGGTGAGGGTTAGTGTGAGGGTTAGGGTTACGGTAGGGTTAGGCTAAGGGTTATAGTAAGGGTTATGTTTAAGGTGATGTTTAGGTTGATGGTGAGGGTTAGGGTGAGGTTGAGGGTGAGGATTCGGTTGAGGGTTTGGGTTAGGGTGAGGGTCAGGGTTAGGTTTAGAGTTAGGGTTATGCTTAGGATGAGGGTGATTGTGAGGGTTAGGTTTAGGGTTATTTTTAGGCTTAGGTTTAAGCTGAGGGTGAGTGTGAGTGTTAGGGTTAGGGTGAGTGTGAGCGTTAGGGTTAGGGTTAGGGATAGGCTGAGGGTTAGATGAGGGTAAGGCTTAGGGTTAGGGCGAGTGTTAGGCTTAAGGTTAGTGTGAGGGTTAGGGATAGTTTGATGGTTAGGGTAAGGTTTAGAGTTAGGGTAAGGGTGAGGGTGAGCGTGACTGTTAGGGTGCAGGTGAGGTTTAGGGTTAGGTTTAGGGATAGGGTGAGGGTTTCGTGTTAGGGTTAGGATGATGGTTAGGATGAGGGGTAGGGTTAGGGTTAGGGTGAGTTTTAAGGTGAGGTTTAAGGTTAGGTTTAGTGTTAAGGTGAGGGTTAGGGGGAGGGTAAGTTTTAGGGTGAGGGTTAGGGTGAGTGTGAGTTTAGGGTTAGGGTTACGGAGTGGTTTAGGGTTAGGTTTAGGATGAAGGTGAGGGTGAGAGTGTGGGTTAGGGATTAGTTTTAAGGTTTGGGTTAGTGTTATTGTTAGGGTTAGGGTTACGATTACAGTGAGGTTGCTGGTGAGGTGAGGTTTAGCGTTAGGGTTAGCATTAGGGTGAGGGTTAGGGTGAGGGTAAGTGTTGGGGTGAGGGTTAGGGTTAGGGAGAGGTTAAGGGTTAGGGTTAGGGTTAGGTTGAGGGTTAGGGTTAGCATTAGGTTGAGGACTAGGGTGAGGGATAAGGTTAGGTTAGGGTGAGGGTTAGGGTTAGAGTGAGGATTAGAGTGAGGGTAAGAATAAGGGTAAGGGTGAGGGTTAGGGTGAGTTTGAGGGTTATGGTAAGAGTGAAGGTTATGATTAGGGTGAGGTTTAGTGTGAGGGTTACGATTAGGGTGAGGGTGAGATTGAGGGTTAGGGTAAGGGTAAGGGTTAGGGTTAGGGTGAGGGTAAGATAAGGTTGAGGGTTAGGGTTAGGTTTAGGGTGAGGGTTAGAGTGAGTGTGAGGTTTAGGGTTAGGGTTAGTGTTAGGGTGAGGGTGTTAGGGTTTTGTATAGGTTTACGGTGAGGGTGCGGGTTAGGTTTAGGGTGACGTTTAGGGTTAGAGTTAGGGTTAGGGTGAGGGTGAGGGTTAGGATAAAGGTTAGGGTTAGGGTTATTTTTAGGATTATGTTTAGGTTTATGATTACATTGAGGGTGAGGGTTATGGTTAGGGTGAGGTTTAGGATTAGGGTTAGTTTTAAGGTTAGGGTTAGCATGAGGTTTAGGGTGAGTGGTAAGGTTAAGGTTAGGGTGAGGGTTAGGGTTAGTTTGAGGGTTACGGTTAGGGATAGGGTGAGGGTTAGGATGAGGGTTAGGGTGAGGGTAAGGTTTAGGGTGAGGTTTAGAGTCAGTGTGAGGTTTAGGGTTAGGGTTCGTGTTAGGGTGAGGGTAAGTGTTAGGGTTAGGTTTAGGTTTATGGTGAGGGTGAGGGTTAGGTTTAGGGTGAGGGTTAGGGTTAGGGTTAGGGTTAGGGTGAGGGTGAGGGTTAGGATAAAGTTTAGGGTTAGGGTTATTTTTAGAGTTATGTTTAGGTTTATGGTTATGTTGAGGGTGAGGGTTAAGGTTATGGTGAGGTTTAGGATTAGGGTTAGGTTTAGGGTTAGGGTTAGGATGAGGTTTAGGATGAGTGGTAGGGTTAAGGTTATGCTGAGGGTTAGGTTTAGTGTGAGTGTTAGGTTTAGGGTTAGGTTTAGGATTAGTGTGAAGGTAAGAATTAGGGTGACGAGTTCCGGGAAGATGGCGGAGGAGAAGCTGGAATCTGAACAAGCTCTCGCATAGAAAGCCGTTTTAGAATTCCAGTGAACAGTCCTAAGCCAGAGAATCACACCAAGTGTGCCATCACAGGACAGAGAGTTAGACAAGAGAGGGGAAGCCAAGGAAACACATCAGCTGCCGCTGCGGTGGCAGGGTCGCGGCAGCGACCACCACCGCGGGGTCATACCTGAGACTCAGAGAGTCCGGGACGAAGGAGCCAGACGCAGCGGACGAGCGGATTCTACTCAACACCAACAAGAACCGACAAGGAACGGACATCTTCATCCTGCTGTTTGCAGACCAGAGACGACCCAGGATCCAAGACTCGGCGTGAGTACAAGCCCGACATCCTCACTCCTTCTCAGGGAGCAGAGGAGGGAAGGCCACCCCTCCCCCCCCAGCACCGGTGATCTCCATCTTGGATACCGACAAAGCTCGGAGGAGCTGCCAGCTCCAGCTCAGGCCTTGGAATAAAACGAGTCATTTAGCAGGTCACAAGAACTTAATGGTGAAGTGACCTGCAGACTCAGCTCCATCCAGGGAAAAGTCACCCAGCTCAGGCGCCAGCCATCGGAGTGCCTTGCCTCACTGGGTAACCAGAGCCAGAGGCTGCCCCTCCCTCTAGCAGCCACCACAATCAATTGAAAAACAGAAACCCTGAGAATGGCTCCAGGCTGGGCGCTGTGAGCTTTATCACAAAATAGCCCCAGGGAAAAGCTACTGTTTGTTGAAAGGCCTCAACTCTACCCAGAACCTAGCCTCATCACCACATCCCCCTCTTTTGTGATTCTCAAAGCAGATCACCCTCCCAGAAAACTAACCTGGGAGGGGGATCTCAAAAGCTTGGGTAAAGCAGAGCATTTTTCTGCTTCTTCCAACCAACCGACTTAAGAAACCAATCAAGCCACAGGACCTCAAGCTGACCAGAGACTCCAACAAGAGACTGGTTACAGACAAAAGGGAGATACAGGATTCTTCCCACTCCTCCCCCCCAAAAAAAAAAATCAAAAGAATTTTTTTTCTTTTTTTTTTCTTCTTCTTTTCTTTTTTTTGCTTGTTTTTTTTTTGTTACCTTATATATATATATATAAATTTTTTTCCCTTCTAAAACTTTTATTAATCTTTAATTTTTGCCTCTTCTGAAAAAATAATTGTTTTCCAGTAACTTTTTTTTTTTCTCATCTTATAATTTTTATTTTAGGAATATGTGAATGAGCGTTTTCCTTTCTTTTCTTGTCTTCTTTCTCTTTTTCTTTCTTTCTTAATTATCTTTTTGTTTTTTGTCTAGCTCTACTGAACTTCTGACCTTTTCTTCTCCCTTTCCCATCCTTAAAGTTTTTCACATCTCCTCTATGTCCCTCCCCTTCTCTGAACATATTCACATTCCTCTCTAAATAGACAGTCTTTTAACCTCTATAATAACATTAATTTTTACGTTTCTATTTTTTTTCTGGTCTCTCTTCATTCTCCTTTCCGTCTCTTCTTTTACTCTCTCTCTCTACTTGCATCCTTCCCAACCCATTTCCTACATTGTGATTAGGACATAGTTAACTCTCCCTGTGCCTCCCCACACCAATCTATTCCTATTTTTTACCCACATCTCTCCCTAATCCTAATACTTTCTGGTTTTCCAAATTCTTTTCTGCGGTTCGAAGTCCTTTAACATATAGTTGTTTGATGTTGAATAGATGTATCTGTAGAACTAGATTGTATCTGTAGACTATTGACTGTACAAACGCAAACTTTGGTTGATGGTTGCCTTAAGATAGTGTTCTAGCAAAAAACTGGTGCAATCTTCATCTCAAATGGGCAGAGTAAGCCGGAAAAACACAAGAAAAATGGCAAATTCGGGTATCTCAATTCCCAATCTTGATAATCAGGGATTAGAACAGATAAAGAATAATCCAGAGGAGAGTTCCCAAATAGCTCTACAAACACTAATAGCAAACATGATAAATGAGAAGTTTGACAATGTACAAAGGACTCTGTATGAGAGTGATAGGGAGAGAGAGGAGGCATCCCAGAAGTTTATACAGGAATATCACAAGCGTGAGGAAGCTACTCAAAAACTGATACAGGATTTGCGTGAACAACTTGAGAATACTCAAAGAGAAAGGGAGGAATGGCGTGAGCAGGCAGAGAACACTCAAAGAGAATTGCAGGAATCCCACGAACGGGAAGAAAGAGAACTGCAGGAATCCCACAGACGGGAGGAAGCTAATCAAAGAGTAATTCAGGAATTGAGATACCAGGTAGAGAATACACAAAGATCACTAAAGGCATTCATGGAATCCATTAACAAAGAGCTGAAGGAAGTCAGGGAGACCACAAAGGGAATGCTGAATGGAACCCAACAGAAGGAATGGGAGTCCAAAGAAACCATAACCAATCAACTAAGTGATTTGAGAACAAACACTGAACACCAAATTAAGGAAGTAAAGAAATGCATACAAGACCTAAAACAGAGCTTCAACAAAGAACTTGAAGCCATCAAAGCTGACCAATTAGAAGGAAAAGAGATAAAAAACAAAGTAGAGAGTCTTGACAGCAGGTTAGACCATGCAGAAGATCGAAACTCAGGGATTGAAGACAGCCTAGATATTATAGAGAAAGAACATACAACCATCCAAGACAAGTCCAAGAAATATGATAGGTCTATCCAACACCTGGAAGACACCATCAGAAGGCCCAATCTAAGGATAATGGGTGTAGAGGAGCACCTAGAAACAGAAGTTAATGGTCTAGGAAATTTGTTTAACAGGATCCTAGCAGATACAAGAAGCTTTTAGAACCCCAAATAGACCAGACCAGAATAGGACATCCCACCGTCACATTATAATCCACACAGGATCAACCCAGACCAAGGAAAAGATCCTTAAAGCTGTCAGGGAGAAAAGCGTAATCACCTATAAAGGGACACCAATCAGAATTACCTCAGAATTCTCAGCAGAGACAATCAAAGCAAGAAGAGCCTGGAATGACGTATGCCATGCCCTAAAAACAAACAACTATCAACCAAGAATACTGTACCCAGCTAAACTCTCCTTCATAACTGAAGGCCAAATAAAAACCTTCCATAGCAAAGAAAAATTGAAACAATACATCTCCACCAAACCAGCCCTACAAAAGATTCTTAAAGATGTCCTACACATAGAAAACCAACAAGACCGCAACAAAGGCCAAGAAACTGCACCCAAACTGAGAATCCAAGAACCTTAGGAAGAACCCAGTTTTCGCAGCCCCCAAGAAGGTGGATAACATGGCAGGAACTCCCAAATACCTCTCAGTCCTATCTCTTAACGTTAACGGACTGAACTCTCCAATTAAGCGACATAGACTGTCTAGTTGGATTAAAAAACAAGACCCTTCTATCTGCTGCCTGCAGGAGTCACATCTTGCCCGTAAAAACAAACACATTTTCAATGTTAAAGGCTGGAACAAAATCTACCAAGCAAACGGCCCTCATAAACAGGCGGGAGTTGCAATCCTAATATCAGATCAAATAGACTTCAAATTAAAATTCGTGAGAAGAGATAAAGAAGGTCGCTACATACTAATTAAAGGATCTCTCCTTCAGGAGGATATTACAATTCTAAATATCTATTCGCCAAACAATGGAGCACCCAAATTTATCAAAGAAACACTAATTTCCCTCAAATCCCATATAGATCCAAAGACATTAATTGTTGGGGATTTTAACACACCACTCTCCCCACTAGATAGATTAACTCGGCAAAACTCAACAGAGAAACCGCAGATCTAAACAGCTGCATAGACCAACTAGACTTAACAGACATTTACCGAACATTTCACCCAGCAGCATCAGAATACACGTTCTTCTCAGCAGCACATGGAATGTTTTCTAAAATAGACCACATTTTAGGCCACAAAGCAAACTTGTCTAAATTCAGAAACATTGAAGTTATACCTTGCATTCTCTCTGACCACAAGGGAATAAAATTAGAACTCAACACCAAAAGCCACCAAAGAAAGTCCGGTATCACATGGAGGCTGAACAACACACTGCTGAATCATGAGTGGGTCATGGAAGAGATTAGAAAGGAAATTCAAATGTTCATGCTATTCAACAAAAATGAACACACAAATTACCAGCTCCTCTGGGACACAGCAAAGGCAGTACTCAGAGGCAAGTTTATAGCTCTGAGCTCCTACATCAACAAATTGGAGAGATCTGAAACTAACAATTTAATGACACATCTAAACCTCCTTGAAAAAGAGCAGCAAGATAAACCCCAATCCAGTAGACGGAAAGAAATAATCAAAATTAAATCAGAATTAAATGAATTAGAATCCAAAAAAACTATAGAAAGAATCAACAAAACAAAGAGTTGGTTCTTCGAAAAAGTTAACAAAATTGACAGACCCTTAGCAAACCTTATCAGAAAAAGGAGAGAACACACCCAAATTAATAAACTCAGAGATGAGAATGGAAACATCACCACGGAAACAACCAAGATTCAGAACATTATTAGGGGATACTTCTCAAAACTTTATGCTAATAAGTTTGAGAACTTGACAGAAATGGACCTTTTCCTAGCAAATATTGACATGCCAAAACTAAACCAAGATGAGTTAAACCAGCTTAACAGGCCCATATCAAGCATTGAAATAGAAACAGCAATAAGAGACCTCCCAGCTAAGAAAAGTCCAGGACCAGATGGTTTTACAGCGGAATTTTACAAGGCCTTCAAAGCAGAGCTCACACCAATACTCCTCCAACTCTTCAATGAAATTGAAAGAGAAAGCTCACTACCGAACACATTCTATGAAGCCATCATAACCCTCATCCCAAAACCAGGCAGGGACTCATCAAAGAAAGAGAACTATAGACCCATTTCTTTGATGAACATTGATGCAAAACTTCTCAACAAAATTTTGGCCAATCGACTTCAACAATTCATCCAAAAAATCATACACCATGATCAAACAGGATTCATTTCAGGGATGCAAAGCTGGTTCAATATACGCAAATCAATTAATATTATTCATCACATCAACAGGAGCAAGAATAAGAACCACATGGTTATCTCAATAGATGCAGAAAAAGCATTTGACAAGATCCAACACCCCTTTATGATGAAGGTTCTGGAAAAATTAGGAATCCATGGAACATTCCTCAATACAATAAAGGCTGTATATGACAAACCTACAGCCAGCATTATACTCAATGGTGAAAAACTAAAGCCATTTCCTCTTAACTCAGGAACAAGACAAGGATGCCCACTCTCTCCACTTCTCTTCAATCTAGTATTAGAATGCCTAGCTACAGCAGTAAGACAAGATGCAGACATAAAGGGGATCCAAATAGGGAAAGAAGAAATAAAACTCTCCCTCTTTGCAGATGACATGATCTTGTATTTAAAGAATCCCATAGACTCCACTCCCAAATTACTCAAGCTGATTCAAAACTTTGGCAAAGTAGCAGGTTATAAAATTAACCCCCAAAAATCAATGGCTTTTCTATATGCCAACAATGAGAAAAGTGTGGCTGAAATTAGGAAAGCAACTCCATTTGTAATAGCCCCACAAAAAATAAAATACCTAGGAATTAACTTAACCAAAGAAGTGAAGGACCTCTATGATGAAAACTTTAAAATCTTGAAAAAGGAAATCAACACAGAACTTAAAAAATGGCAAAACCTCCCATGCTCCTGGATTGGCAAGATTAACATCGTGAAAATGGCAATACTTCCCAAGGTTATCTACAAATTCAACGCGATACCTATCAAAATTCCACCCTCATTCTTCAAGGAAATAGAAGAGGCAATCCAAAAATTCATATGGAACAATAAAAGACCCCGAATAGCAAAAACGCTCCTCAACGGAAAGAACACTGCTGGAGGAATATCAATACCAAATTTCAAACTCTATTATAAAGCCATAGTAATCAAAACAGATTGGTATTGGCATAAGAACAGACCTCAGGACCAATAGAATAGAATTGAAAACCCAGAAATGAACCTACAGACCTATAGACATCTAATCTTTGATAAGGAAGCTAAAACAATAGAATGGAAGAAAGACAGCCTCTTCAGTAAATGGTGCTGGCAAAATTGGTTAACTACATGTAGAAAACTAAAGCTAGATCCTTATATATCACCCTGCACCAGAATCAACTCCAAATGGATCAAAGACCTTGAACTCAAAGCAGACACTCTGAAAACATTACAGGATGGAATAGGAGAAACCTTAGGTCTCCTTGGCTCAGGCAGAAATTTTCTGAATAGAGACCCGGAAGCACAACAAATCAAAGAAAGGTTGGACAAATGGGATTGCATAAGGTTGCAGAGCTTCTGCAGGGCAAATGACATAGCTAGCAAGATCAATAGAAAGCCCACCGATTGGGAGAAGATCTTTACTAGCCATACAACGGACAAGGGTCTCATATCTAAAATATACTTGGAACTCAAAAAATTAAACCACCCAACAACAAATCCTCAAAGAAACAACTGCCCAATAAATAAGTGGGCGAAAGACTTAAAGAGAAGCTTCTCTGAAGAAGAAAGAAGGATGGCCAATAGACACATGAAGAAATGTTCAACATCCCTAGCCATAAAAGAAATGCAAATCAAAACAACATTGAGATATCACCTCACTCCAGTTAGAACAGCAAAAATCAAGAACTCTAACAACAACAGATGCTGGAGGGGATGTGGACAGAAAGGAACCTTACTTCATTGTTGGTGGGAATGTAAACTTGTTCAACCACTTTGGAAAGCAGTATGGAGGTTCCTCAAAAGACTTCACATAGATCTCCCCTATGATCCAGCAATCCCACTTTTGGGCACTTACCCAAATGTTTACAAACAAGAACACACTAAAGCTACCAGCACAACTATGTTTATTGCAGCATTATTTACCATAGCTAAGATATGGAACCAACCCAGATGCCCCTCAGTAGATGAATGGATCAAGAAAATGTGGTATATATACACAATGGAATTCTATGCCTCCATCAGAAAGAATGACATTTCCCCATTTGTTAGGAAATGGAAAGGTTTGGAAAAAATTATATTAAGTGAAGTAAGCCAGGCCCAAAGAAGCATAGGTCCCATGGTTTCCCTTATTTGCAATATCTAGTATAGGTATGAGTCAAGCGGAAAAGGTCAGATAATGTGATGTTAGGAAAATGAACCCTTAAATATGTATTTTAATGTTTTTGTTTCTTTCATGCATGTGTTTCTAACGCATTTATAAGATTATTTCTTTGTTGCTTTGTATGTCCCTCCCCGACAGTGTAACCCCCGCTTTCACTATATTTGATGCCAGTATAACATGTGGAGGAGATGGGGACAAACAAGTCGTTTAAGGATTCAGGTGGACCTGTTGCAACAATGAGAAGTACAAAATGTCATGTCAAAACCAGCTTTACAATGTCGGTGTGAGGGGGGGGGGAGGGGGGTATAATTGGGTGGGGGGAGGGGGGAGGCTGGGAAGGGAGGTGAAGGGTAAACAAAGGAGGAGGCTGCAATGCTTGGTAAGAAATGTATGCATTATCCTGCCCATGTAATTGTAGCCACACTGTACATTATGTTCTCAAATAAAATAAAATAATATTAAAAAAATTAAAAAAAAAAAGAATTAGGGTGACGGTTAGGGTGAGGGTGAGGTTTAGGGTTAGGATTTGGGTTATCGTTAGTGTTACGCTGAGGGTGATGGTGAGGGTGAGGGTGAGTTTTAGGGTTAGGGTTAGGGTGAGGGCTAGGATGAGGGTTAGGGTTAGGGTGAGATTTAGGTTTAGGGTGAGGGGTCGGGTTAGGGTTAGGGTTAGTTTGAGGGTGGTATGAGGGTGAGGTTTAGGGTGAGAGTTAGGGTTAGGGTTAAAATTAGAGTGAGGGTTAGGGTTAGGGGTAGGGTTACGGTTATGAGGGTATTAGGGTTAATGTGTGGGTTAAGGTTAAGGTGAGGATAAAGTAAGGGTTAGGGTTAGGGTGAGGGTGAGGTTTATGGTTACTGTTAAAGTGAGGGTTAGGGTTAGGTTTAGTGTTAAGATAAGGGTGAGGGTGAAGGTTAGGGTTAGGCTTATGGTTAAGGAGAGGGTGAGGGTGAGTGTGAGGTTTAATGTTAGGTTTAGGGTTAGGCTGAATATTAGGGTTAGAGTGTAGGTTAGGATTATGGTTAGGGTGAGGGTTAGGTTTTGGGTTAGGCTGAGGGTTAGGGTTAGGATTAGGGTGAGGTTTAGGGTGAGGGTTAGGGGGAGGGGGAGGGTTAGGTTTAGAGTGAGGCTTAGGGTTAGGATTAGGGTTAGGGTCAGGGTTAGGGTGACTGTGAGGTTTAGAGTGAGGGTTATGTTTAGGGTTAAGGTGAGGGTTAGGGTAAGGGGTAGGGTTACGGTGAGGGTGAGAGTTAGGTTTAGTGTGAGAGTAAAGGTTAGGGTTAGGGTTAGGATTAGTGTGAGGGAAAGAATTAGGTTGATGGTTATGGTGAGGGTGAGGTTTAGGTTTAGGAATAGGGATAGGGTTAGTGTTACGCTGAGGGTGAGGGTGAGCGTTAGGTTTAGGGTTAGGGTGAGGGCTAGGGTGAGGGTTAGGGTTAGGGTGAGGGCTAGGGTTAGGGTGAGGGTAAGGATTAGGTTTAGTTTGAGGGTGGTGTGAGGGTGAGGTTTAGGGTGAGGCTTTGGGTTAGGGTGAGGGCTAGGTTGAGGGTGAACTTTAGGGTTATGATGAAGGTTAGCATTAGGTTTAGGGTGAGGGTTAGGTTTAGTGTGAGATTTACGGTTAAGGATAGGTTGAGGTTGAGGGTAAGGGTTATGGTGAGGGTTCTGGTGAAGGTGAAGGTAAGGGTTATGATTAGAGATAGGGTTAGGTTTAGGCTGAGGGTGAGAGTGAGGGTGCGGGTGAGGTTTAGGGTTAGGGTTAGGGTGAGGGTGAGGGCTAGGGTGAGGGTCAGGGTTAGGGTGAAGGTGAGGTTGAGGGTGAGGCTGAGGGTTAGGGTGAGGGTGAGGGTTTGGTTTAGGGTTAGGGTTAGGGTGAGGTTGAGGTTTAAGATTAGATTTAGGGTTATTGTTAGGGTTAGAGTGAGGGTTACAGTTCAGTTTAGGGTGAGGGTGAAAGTGAGGGTTATGGTTAGGGTTAGGGTGAGGTTTAGGGTTAGGGTTAGGGTTAGGGTTAGTGTTAAGATGAAGTTTATGGTGAGGGGTAGGGTTAGGGTTAGTGTGAAGGTTGAATGAGGGTTAGGGTTAGGGTGAGGGTTAGGGTGAGGTTAGGGTTTTGGTTAGGGTTAAGTTGAGGGTGAGGGTTAGGGTGAGGTTTAGGGTTAGGGTTAGGGTTAGGGTGAGGGTTAGGGTTAGGGTGGAGTTTAAGATTAAGTTTAGGGTTATGGTTAGGTTGAGAGTTAGGTTTAGGGTTAGGGTTATGTTTACGCTGAGGGTGAGGGTTAGGGTTATGGTGAGGGTTTGGTTTAGGGTAAGGGTTAAGGTGAGGGTGAGTTTTAGGGTTAGGATTAGGGTTAGGGTTAGGGTGAGGGTGAAGGTTAGGGTTAGGGTTAGGGTTAGGGTTATTGTTAGGGTAAGGGTTAGGGTTACGGTTACTGTGAGGGTGATTTTGAGGGTTAGGGTTAGGGTGAGGTTTAGTGTTAGGGTTGTGGTTATAGTTAGGGTTAGTGTGAGGGTGAGGTTTAGGGGTAGAGTTATGTTTAGGGTGTGGGTTAGGGTGAGGGTTCGTGTTAGGGTGAGGTTTAGGTTTAGGGTGATGGTTAGGGTTAGTGTTAGGGTTAGTGTTAGGGTTAGGGTTAGGGTGAGGGTTTGGGTTAGGGTGAGAGTTATGGTTAAAGTGAGTGTTAGGGTTAGGGATAGGGTGAGTGTTAGGGTTAGGGTTAGGGTTATTGTTAGGGTTAGGGTTAGGTTTACGGTTGCGGTGAGGGTAAGGGTGAGGGTTAGGTTTGGGGTTAGGTTGAGGTTTAGGTTTAGGGTTAGGGTTAGAGTTAGGGTTAGGGTTAGGGTGAGGGTGAGGTTTAGGGTTAGATTTAGGGTTAGTGTTATGGTTAGAGTTATGGTGAGGGTTAGGGTTAGGGTTAGGGTTAGGCTTAGGCTTAGGCCGAGCAAGAGGTTGAGTGTGAGGGTTATGGTTATGTTGAGGGTTAGGGTTAGGGTTAGGGTGAGAGTTAGGATGAGGTTTAGGGTTAGGATAAGGGTTAGGGTGAGGGCTAGGGTGAGTTTTAGGGTGAGGGTTAGGGTTAGGGATAGGGTTAGGTTTGAGATTAGGGTTAGGGTGAGGGTGAGTGTGAACGTTAGGGTTATGGTTAGCATTAGGCTTAGGGTTAGGATGAGGGTTAGCGTTATGGTTTGGGTTAGAGTGAGGGTGTGGCTGAGGATTATATTTAGGTTTATGATTAGGGGTAGGGTTAGGGTTAGGTTTGAGGTGAGGGTTAGGCTTAGGGTTAGGCTTAAGGTGAGGGTGGGGGTGAGGATTAGGGTTAGGGTTAGGGTTAAAATTCGGGTTATTGTTAGTGTTTTGGTTTGGGTTAAGTGTGCAGTGAGGGTGGGGCTGAGGGTGAGGGTAATGGTTAGGGTTAGGATTAGGCTTAGGGTTAGGCTGAGGGTGAGGTTGGGGGTGAGGAATAGGTTTTGGGTGATGGTTAGGGTTAGGGTTAGGGTGAGGGTTAGGATGAGGGTTAGGGTTAGTATTAGGTTTAGGGTGAGGGCTAGGGTGAGGGTGAGGGTTAGGTTTAGGGTTAGGCTTAGGCTTATGTTTAGGCTGAGGTTGAGGGTGAGGATGAGAGTTATGGTTAGGGTGATGGACTGGGTTAGGGTTAGGGTGATTGTTAGGATGAGGGTTAGGGTTAGAATGAGGATTTGGGTGAGCGTGTTGGTAAGAGTAAAGGTGAGGCTTAGGTTGATGGTCAGTGTTCCCCTAAGGGTGAGGGTTTGGTTTAGGGTGAGGGTTAGGGTAAGGTTTAGGGTGAGGGTTAGGATGAGGGTGAGGGTTAGATTGAGGATTATTGTTAGGGTTAGTTTGAGGTTTAGGGCGAGGATGAGGGTTAGGCTTAGGTTTAGGGTTAAGATTAGAATTAGGGTTAGGGTGAGGGCTAGGACGAGGCTGAGGTTTAGGGTTAGGTTTAGGGTGAGGTTTCGGGTTAGGGTGAGAGTTAGGGTTACTGTGAGGGTTAGTGTTAGATTTAGGGTTATTAGTGTGAGGGTAAGTGTTAGGGTGAGTGTTAGGGTTAGGGTGATGGTTGTGGTTAGGGTGAGGGTTAGGGTTAGAATGAAGGTTTTGGTTAGGGTTAGGATTAGGGTTATGGTGAGTGTGAGGTTGAGGGTTAGGGTTAGAGTGAGGTTTAGGGTAAGGGTTAGGGTTAGAATTAGGGTTAGGGTGAAGGTGAGGTTTAGGGTTAGATTTAGGGATCAGGTGAGGGTTAGGATGAGGGTTAGGGTTAGGGTTAGGGTTAGGTTTAGGGTTAGGGTGAGGTTTATTGTTAGGGTTATGGTTAAGATTAGGGTTAGTTTGAGGGTTAGGGTGAGGGTTAAGATGAGGGTTAGGTTTAGGATTAGGGTTAGGGTTAGTGCTAGGGTGAGGGTGAGGTTTAGGGTTAGTGTTAGGGTGAGGTTAAGGGTTAGGGTTAGGATCAGTGTGAGTTTGAGGTTTAGGGTTAGAGATTAGTGTTAGGTTGAGGGTTACGGTGAGAGTTAGGTTTAGGGTTAGTGTTAGGGTTAGGGTTCGGGTGAGGGTTAGGGTGAGGGTGTGTTTTAGGGTTAGGGTTAGGTTTAGGATTAGGGTTAGGGTGTGGGATAGGGTGAGTGTGAGGTTTAGGATTAGGGTTCCGGTGAGGGTTAGGGTGAGGGTTTGTGTTAGGGTTAGGGTTAGGTTGAGGTTTAGGGTTAGAATTAGGGTTAGGGTGAGGGTTAGGATTAGGGATAGGGTTAGGTTTAGGGGTTTTTTGAGGTTTAGGGATAGTGTGAGGGTTAGTGTTAGGGTGAGGGTAAGAGTTAGGGTGAGGTTTAGTGTTAGGGTGAGGGTTATGGTTAGGGTGAGGTTTAGGGGTAGGGTTAGGGTTATTGTTAGGGTTAGGGTTATGGTTACGATGCGGATGAGGGTGACGTTGAGGTTGAGTGTTAGGGTTAGAATTAGGGTTAGGTTGAGTGCTAGGGTGAGGGTGAAGTTTAGGGTAAGGGTTAGGGTGAGGTTTAGGGTTAGGGTGAGGGTTAGGGTTTGTGTGAGTGTTAGTATTAGGGTGAGGTTAAGTGTTACCTTGACGGTAAGTTTTAGGGTGAGGGTTAGGATTAGGGTGAGGTTTATGTTTGGGGTGAGGGTTAGTGTTAGGGTTAGGTTTATTGTTAGGGTTAGGATTAGGGTTAGTGTGAGGGCGAGGTTTAGGGTTAGGGTGAGGTTTAGGGTTAGGGTTAGGGTTAGGGTGAGGTTGAGGTTTAGGTTTAGATTTAGGGTTAGTGTGAGGGTTAGGGTTAGCGTTAGTTTTAGGTTTAGAGTTAGGGTTAGAGTTAGGCTTAGGTTTAAGCTGAGGGTGAGGGTGCGGTTTAGGGTTAGGGTGAGGGTGAGGTTTAGGGTTAGAGTTAGGGTTAGGATGAGGGTTAGGGTTAGGGCTCGGATTAAGTTTAGGTTTAGGGTGAGGGTGAGGGTGAGGATTAGTGTTAGGGTTAGAGTTAGGCTTAGGTTTAAGCTGAGGGTGAGGGTGAGGTTTAGGGTTAGTTTGAGGGTGAGGTTTAGGGTTTGAGTTAGGGTTAGGGTGAGGGTTACTGTGAGGGTTAGTGTTAGGATTAGTGTTAGGGTTAGGGTTTGCGTGAGGGTGAGTGTGAGGGTTAGGGTTAGGGATAGGGTTACATTTAGGATTTTGGTTAGGGTGAGGGTGAGGGTCAGGGTTAGGGTTAGGCTTAGGCTTAGGGTTAGGCTGAGGGTGATGGTGAGTGTTAGGGTTAGGATGAGGTTTAGGGTTAGGTTTAGGGTTAGGGTTAGGATGAGGTATAGGTTTAGGATTCAGGTTAGGTTGAGGGCTAGGTTGAATGTTAAGTTTAGGGTTAGGGTTAGTGTGAGGTTTAGGGTTCGGGTTAGGTTTAGGGTTAGGGTGAGGGTTAGGGTTAGAGTTACTGTATGGATGAGGGTTAGGGTTAGGTTGAAGGTTAGGCTTAGGTTTAGTGTGAGGTTTAGGGTTAGGTTTAGGGTGAGGGTTAGGTTGAGGGTTATCGTTTGAATTAGGGTTAGGGTGCGGGATAGGTTGAGGGTGAGGTTTAGGGTTAGGGTTAGGCTTACGCTTAGGGTTAGGCTGAGGGTTAGGGTGGGGATGAGGAATATGTTTTGGGTGATGGTTAGGGTTAGGGTTTGGGTGAGGATTAGGGTTAGGATTAGGTTTAGGGTGAGGGCTAGGGTGAGGGCTAGGGTGAGGGTGAGGGTTAGGGTTAGGTTTAAGGTTAGGTTGAGAGAGAGGGTGAAGGTAAGGTTTAAGTTTAGGGAAAGGGTTAGACTTAGGGTTAGGGTACGGGTTAGGTTAGGGTTAGGGTTGGAGTTAGCCTTAAGGTGAGGTTTATGGTTAGGGATAGGGTTAGGGTTCTGGTAAGGGTGAGGTTTAGAGTTAGCATGAGGGTTAGGGTGAGGGGTAGGGTTAGGGTTATGGTGAGAGTTAGGGTTAATGTGAGGATTAGGGTTAGGTTTAGGGTTAGGCTTAGGGTGAGGGTTAGGTTGATCGTTAGGTTTTGGGTTACAGTTAGGGTGAGGGTGAGGGTTATTGTGAGTTTTAATTTAGGCTTAGTGTTAGGATTAGGGTGAGGTTAAGGGTTAAGGTGAGGGTTAGGGTTAAGGTGAGGGTGAGGCTTAAGATGATGGTGAGGGTTACAGTGAGGGTCAGGGTTAGGGTTAGGGTGAGGGTTACATTTAGGATTAGGGTTAGGGTGAGGGTGATGGTTAGGATTAGGGTTAGGATCATTGTAAGTGTTATGGTTAGGGTTACATTTGCAATTAGGGTGAGGCTGAGTGTGAAGGTTATCGTTAGGGTTAGGGTTAGTTTTAGGTTTAGGATTAGTGTTAATGTTAGGGTTAGGGTTAGAGTTACGGTTTGGGTGAGGGTGAGGGTGAGAGTTAGGGTTAGGATTAGTGTGAGGTTTAGGGATAAGGTTAGGATTAGGGATAGGGTGATGGTGAGGTTTAGAGTTAGAGTTAGGTTGAGGGTGAGGGTTATGGTGACTGTTAGGGTTAGTGTTAGTGTTAGGGTTAGCTTTAGGTCTAGGGTGAGGGTTAGGTTGAGGTTTAGGGTTAGGTTTAGGGTTAGGATTAGGTTTAGGGTGAGGGTGAGTGTGAGGGTTAGGATAAGGATTAGGCTTAGACTTAGGGTAAGGTTGAGGGAGACCGTTGGGGAGAGGATTAGGCTTAGGGTGATGATTAGCCTTAGGGTTAGGGTGAGGGTTAGGGTTAGGGTTAGGGTTAGGATTAGGGTTAGGGTGAGGGCTAGGGTGAGGGATAGGGTTAGGGTTAGGCTTAGGCATAGGGTTAGGATGAGGGTGAGGGTTAGGGTGGGGGTTAGCGTTATAGTGATGGATTAGTTTAGGTTTAGGGTGAGGGTTAGGATGAGCGTGACTGTAAGTGTAACGGTGAGGGTTAGCCTGAGGTTGAGGGTTAGGGTAAGGGTTAGGGTTAGGGTTAGACTGAGGATTTGGGTTAGGGCTAGTGTGAAGTTTAGGGTGAGGATGAGGGTTAGGGTTAGAATTAGGGTTAGGGTGAGGGCTAGTGTGAGGGTGAGGTTTAGGGTTAAGGTTATGTTTAGGGTGAGGGGTAGGGTTAGGTTTAGGATGAGAGTTAGGTTTAGTGTGAGGGTTACGTTTAGGGTGAGGGTGAGGGTGGGGGGAAGGGTTATGGTGAGGGTTAGGGTGAGGATGAGGGTTAGGGTTAGGATTAGGGATAGGGGTAGGTTTAGGCTGAGGGTGAGCGTGAGGGTGAGGGTAAGGTTTATGGTTAGGGTTATGTTTATGGTTAGGGTGAGGTCTATGGTGAGGGTGAGGGTTAGGGTGAAGTTGAGGTTTAGGCTGAAGGTCTTTGTTAGGTAATGGTTAGGGTTAGCGTGAGAATTAGGTGAGGTTTAGGGTGAGGGTGAGCTTGAGCGTTAGGTTGTGGGTGAGGGTTAGGGTTAGGGTGAGGGTGAGGGCAATGGTGAGGGTTAGGGTGTCGTTGAAGGTTAGGGTTAGAGTTAGGTTAGGGTTAGGGTTAGGGTTAGGGATAGGGTGTGGGTGAGGGTTAGGATTAGGTTTAGGGTTAGGGTGAGGTTTAGTGTGAGGGTGAGGTTTAAGGTTAGGCTTAGGTTTGGGGTGTGGGTAAGTGATAGCATGAGGTTTAGGGTGAGTTTTAGAGTTAGCATTAGGGTTAGGGTGAGGGTTAGGGTGAGGGTTAGGGTGAGGATTAGGGTGAGGGTGAGTGTGAGAGTGAGGGTTAGGTTGAGGATTAATGTGAGTTTTAGGGTTAGGGTGAGGGTTAGGTTAAGGGTGAGTGTTAGGGTGAGGGTTAGGTGTATGGTTATGCTTAGGGTTAGGGAGAGGTTTAGGGTTAGGATTAGGGTGAGGGTTAGGGTGAGGGTTGGGGTGAGGGTTAGGGTTAGGGTTAAGATGAGGGTTATGATAAGGGGTAGGGTTACGGTTAGGGTGAGGGTTAGGTTTAGTGTGAGAGTTAGGGTTAGGGTTAGGTTTAGGATTAGTGTGAGGGTAAGAATTACGGTGATGATTAGGGTGAGGGTGAGGTTTAGGGTTAGGAATAGTGATAAGGTTAGTGTTACACTGAGGGTGAGCGTGAGGGTGAGGGTTAGGTTTAGGGTTAGGGTGAGGGCAAGGGTGAGGGTTAGGTTTAGAGTGAGGGTTAGGTTGAGGGTGATGGTAATTGTAAATGTGAGGGTTAGGCGGAGGGTGAGGGTTAAGATAAGGGTGAGGGTTAGGGTTAGGGTGAGGATTAGGATAAGGTTTCGGGTTAGGGTTAGGGTGAGAATTAGATTGAGGATTAGGTTTAGGGTTAATGTGAGGTTTAGGGTGAGGATGAGGTTTAGGGTTCGGTGGAGGGTTAGGGTCAGAATTATTGTTAGGGTGAGGACTAGGGTGAGGTTTTAGGTAAGGGTTAGGGTTAGGGTGAAGTTTAGGGTTAGGGTGACGGTGAGGTTATGGTTCAGGGTGAGGGTTAGGCTGAGATTGAGGTTTAGGGTTAGGGTTAGAGTTATGGTGAGGGGAAGGGTGAGGGTTAAAATGAGTGATAGGGTGACGGTGAGGGTGAGGGTTAGGGTTGGGGTTAGGGTTAGGCTGAGGGTTAAGGTGAGGGGTAGGGTTATGGTAAGGGTGAGGATTAGGGATAGTGTGAGTGTTAGGGTTAGAGTGAGGGTAAGGGTTAGGTTCAGGGTTAGGGTTAGGGTGAGGGTTAGTTTTAGGTTGGAGGTTAGGGTGAGGGTTAGGGTGAGTGTTAGGGTTAGGGTGAGAGATAGGATTAGGGTTAGTGTGAGTGTTATGGTTAGGGTGATGTGTAGAATGAGGCTGAGGGTTAGGAGAGGTTTATGGTGAGGGTTAGGGTTAGGGTGAGAGTTAGGGTGACGGTGAGGGTGAGGTTTAGGGTTGGGGTTAAGGTTAGAGTGAGGGGTAGGGTTATGGTTAGGGTTAAGATTAGGGTTACTGTGAGGGTTATGTTTAGGGTAAGGTTTAGGGTTACTGTGAGGGTTCAAGTTAGGGTTAGCCTTAGTGTTATGGTGAGGGTAAGGGTTAGGTTGAGGGTTAGGGTTAGGGTGAGGGTTAGGGTTAATGTGAGGGTTAAGGTTAGGGTGAGGGTTAGGGTTAGGGTGATGTTTAGGGTGAGGGTAAAGGTTAGGGTGAGGTTGAAGTGAAGGTTCGGTTGAGTGTTTGAGTTAGGGTTAGGTTGAGGTTGAGGGTCAGGGTGAGGCTTAAGGTTAGTTTTAGTGTAAGGGTGAGTGTGAGGGTTAGGGATAGGGTTAAGCTTAGGCTGAGAGTGAGGGTGAGGGTTACGGTTAGGGTGAGGGTTAGCGTTAGGGTTATGGTGAGGGTTAGGGTTAGGTTGGAGGTTACGGTTATGGTGACGGTTAATGTTAGAAATAGGTTTAGGTTGAGGGTGAGGGTGAGGGTTAGGGTTAGGGTTAAGATTAGGGTTAGGGTGAGCCTGAGGGAGAGGGTGAGTGTGAGGGTTGGGGTTAGATTGAGGGTTTAGCTAAAGGTTAGGTTGAGGGTTAGGTTTAGGGTGACGTTTAGGTTGAGCGTGAGGGTTAGGGTGAGTTTGAGGGTGAGGATTCGGTTGAGGGTTTGGGTTAGGGTTAGGGTGAGGGTGAGGGTGAGTGTTAGGTTTAGGGTTAGGGTTAGGGTTAGGTTTAGGATGAGGGTGATTGTGAGGGTTATGGTTAGGGTTATTGTTAGGCTTAGGTTTAAGCTGAGGGTGAGGGTGAGTGTGAGGTTTAGGGTTAAGGTGAGTGTGAGCGTTAGGGTTAGGGTTAGGGATAGGCTGATGGTTAGTTGCCGGTGAGGGTTAGGGTTAGGATGAGTGTTAGGCTTAGGGTTAGGGTGAGGGTTAGGTATAGGTTGATGTTTAGGGTGAGGTTGAGGGTTAGGGTGAGGGTGACGGTGAGCGTGATTGTTAGGGTGCAGGTGAGGTTTAGGATTAGGTTTAGGGTCAGGGTGAGGGTTTAGAGTTAGGGTTAGGATGATGGTTAGGATGAGGGGCAGGGTTAGGGTTAGGGTGAAGTTCAGGGTTAGTTTAAAGGTTACGGTTAGTGTTTGGTTTAGGGTGAGGATTAGGGTTAGGTTTAGAGTTAGGGTGTGGGTTAGAGTGAAGATAAGTTTTAGGGTGAGGGTTAGGGTGAGTGTGAGGTTAGGGTTAGGGTGAGGGTTAGTGTTATTGTTAGGGTTAGGTTTAGGGTTACGGTTACGGTGAGGTTGTGTGTGAGGGGAGGTTTAGTGTCAGGGTTAGTGTTAGGGTGAGGGTTAGGGTGAGGGTAAGTGTTTGGGTGAGGGTTAGGCTTAGGGTGAGGCTTAGGGTGAGAGTGAGGGTTAGTTTTAGGGTTAGGTTTAGGGTGAGGTTAAGGGTTAGTGTTAGAGTGAGGGTTAGGGTTAGCATTAGCTTTAGGTTGAGGGCTAGGGTGAGGGTTCAGGTTAGGTTAGGATGAGGGTTAGGGTTAGGGTGAGGGTTAGGGTGAGAGTAAGAATAAGTGTAAGGGTGAGTGTTAGGGTGAGATTGAGGGTTACGGTAAGAGTGAAGGTTATGGTGAGGGTGAGGGTTAGGGTTAGAGTGAGGGTGAGGTTGAGTTTTTGAGTGAGTGTTAGGGTTAGGTTTAGGGTGAGGGTTAGGATTAGGGTTAGGGTGAGGTTTAGGGTGAGGGTTAGGGTTACGGTTAGGGTTAGGGTGTGGGATAGGCTGAGGGATAGTGTTAGGATTAGTGTGAGGTTTAGGGTGAGGGTAAGGGTCAGGGTGAGGTTTAGGGTTAGGGTGATGGTTAGGGTTAGGATTAGGGTTAGGGTCAGGTTTAGGGTGACTGTGAGGTTTAGGGTGAGGATTAGCTTTAGGGTTAAGGTGAGGGTTAGGGTAAAGGGTAGGGTTACAGTTAGGGTGACGGTTAGGTTTAGTGTGAGAGTTATGGTTAGGGTTAGGTTTAGGATTAGTGTGAGGGTAGGAATTAGGGTGATGTTTAGGGTGAGGGTGAGGTTTAGGTTTAGGAATATGGATAGGATTAGAGTTACGCTGAGGGTGAGGATGAGGGTGAGGGTGAGGGTTAGGTTTAGGGTTAGGGTTAGTGTGAGGATTAGGGTTAGTTTTAGTTTGAGACTGGTGTGAGGGTGAGGTTTAGGTTGAGGCTTGGGGTTAGGGTGAGGGCTAGGTTGAGGGTGAACTTTAGGCTTATGATGAGGGTTAGTGTTATGTTTAGGGTGAGGGTTAGGGTGAGGGTCAGCTTTAGTGTGAGGTTTACGGTTAAGGTTAGGGTGAGGGTTAGGATAAGGGTTATGGTGAGGGTTAGGGTGAGGGTGAGGGTTAGGGTTATGATTAGAGATAGGGTTAGTTTTAGGCTGAGGGTGAGGGTGAGGGTGCAGGTGAGGTTTAGGGTTAGCGTTAGGGTTAGGGTGAGGGCTAGTGTGAGGGTGAGGTTTAGGGTGAAGTTGAGGTTGAAGGTGAGGCTGAGGGGTAGGGTGAGGGTGAGGGTTTGGGTTAGGGTTAGTGTTAAGGTGAGGGTGAGGGTTAAGATTAGGTTTAGTGTTAGGGTTATTGTTAGGGTTAGACAGAGGTTACAGTTCAGTTTAGGGTGAGGGGGAAGGTGAGGGATATGGTTAAGGTTAGGGTGAGGTTTAGGGTTAGGGTAAGGGTTAGTGTTAGGAGGAAGTTTAGGGTGAGGGGTAGGGTTAGGGATAGGGTGAGGGGTAGGGTTTTGGTTAAGGTTAAGGTGAGGGTTCGGCTTAGGGTGAGGTTTAGGGTTAGGGTTAGTGTTAGGATGAGGGTTAGGGTTAGCAATAGGATTAGTGTTAGGGCTAAGGTGAGGGTGAGGGTTAGGGTTAGGGTTAGGTTTAGGGTGAGGGTTAGGCTTAGCCTGAGGGTTAGGGTTAGTGGGAGGGTTGGTGTTAGGGTTAGGCTTAGTGTTAGGGTGAGGATAAGGGTTAGAGTGAGGGTTAGGGTTAGGGTGAGGTTTAGCGTTAGGGTAAGGGTCAGGGTTAGGGTTAGGTTATGCTGAGGGTTAGGTTAGAGTTAGGGTTAGGGTTAGGGTAAGGGTTAGCGTTAGGGTGAGTGTTAGGTTTAGGATTAGTTTTAGAGTTATGGTTAGGTTTAGGTTGAGGCTTTTGGGTTAGGGTTAGGGTTAGGGTTAGTTTGAAGCTTAAGGTGAGGGTGAGGGTTAGGGTTAGTTTTAGATTTATCGTGTGGGTAAGTGATAGTGTGAGGGTTAGGGTGAGTGTTAGAGTTAGCATTAGGGTTAGAGTGAAGTTTAGGGTGAGGGATAGGGTTAGGGTTAAGGTGAGCTTGAGGGTGATGGTTAGGGTTAGCGTTAGGGTGGGTTTTAGGGTTAGGGTGAGGGTTAGGGTCAGTGTGAGTGTGAGGGTAAGGGTGACGGTTAGGGTTAGAGTTTGGCTGAGGGTTAGGTTTAGTGTGAGGTTTAGGGTGAGAATGAGGTTGAGGCTTATTGTGAGGTTTAGGGTAAGGGTGAGGGTTAGGGTTAGTGTTAGGGTGAGGGTTAGGGATAGGGTTAGGGTTAGGGATAGGGTTAGGGTTAGAGTGAGGGTTAGGGTAATGGGTATGGTTATGGTTAAGGTGAGGGTTAGGTTTACTGTAAGTATTAGGGTTAGGATTATGGTTAGGATTAGTGTGAAGGTAAGAATTAGGGTGACGGTTAGGGTGAGGGAGAGGTTTAGGGTTAGGATTAGGGTTATGGTTAGTGTTACGCTGAGGGTGATGGTGAGGGTGAGGGTGAGTGTGAGTTTTAGGGTTAGGGTTAGGTTTAGGGTTAGGTTGAGGGTAAGGATTAGTGTGAGGGTTAAGGTGAGGGTGAGTGTTAGGGTTAGGCGGATGGTAGGGGTTAGGGTGAGGGTTAGATTGATAGTGAGGATTATGGTTAGCATTAGTGTTAGGGTTAGGGTGAGGGTTAGGGTTAGGGTTAGGGATAGGGTGAGTATTCGGGTTAGGATTAGTTTTAGGGTGAGCATTAGGCTGAGGGGTAGGTTTAGGGTTAGGCTTAGTCTTAGGGTTAGGCTTAGGGTGAGGGTGGGGTTGAGGATTAGGGTTAGGGTGATGGTTAGGGTTAGGGTTAGGGTGAGGCTTAAGATGAGGGTTAGGGTGAGGGTAAGGTTTAAGGTGAGGGTTAAGTTGAGGGTGAGGGTTATGGTTACCATTAGGGTTAGGGTTAGAGTTAGCGTGAGGTTTAGGTTTAGGTTTAGGTTTAGGGTGAGTGTGAGGGTGCGGGTTAGGTTGAGGGTTAGGATTAGCGTTAGGGTTAGGGTGTGGGTTACGGTTAGGGTTAGTGTGAGAGTGAGGGTGAGGGTTAGGGTGTGGGTGAGGGTGAGATTTAGGGTTAGGAATAGGGTGGGGGTGAGTGTGAGTGTGAGGGTTAGGGTGAGGAATAGGGATAGGGTGAGGATGAATGTTAGGGTGAGGTTTAGTGGTAAGTTAGGGTGAGGGTTAGAGTTAGTGTGATGGTTAGTATGAGAGTTAGTTTAAGGTTAAGGGTCAGGGTTAGGGTGAGGGTTAGGGTTAGGATTAGTTTAGGGTGAGGGTGAGGGTGAGCGTTAAGGTTAGCGTTAGGGTTAGGGATAGGTTTAGTTTTAGGGTGAGGTTTAGGATGAGGGTTAGGATTAGGGTTAGGGTTAGGGTTTACGTGAGGGTTAGGGTCAGGGTGAGGGTTAGTGTTAGGGTTAGATTTACGGTGAGAATAAGGGTTAGCATGAGGTTTAGGGTGAGTGTGAGGGTTAGAGTTAGCATTATGGTTAGGGTGAGAGTTAGGGTTAGGTTTATGGTTAGGGTGAGGTGAGGGTGAGGGTGATTGTGAGGTTTATGGTTAGTGTGAGAGATAGGTTTAGGGTGAGGGTTAGGCTTTGGGTTAGGGTGCGGGTGAGCGTGAGGTTGACAGTGAGGCTTAGGCTGAGGGTGAGGGTGAGTGTTAGGGTTAGGCTTAGAGTTAGGTTTAGGGTTAGGGTTAGTGTGAGGGTGAAGGTGAGGGTTAGGATTAAGAGTACGGTTAGGTTTAAATTTAGGCTGAGGGTGAGCGTGAGGGAGAGGGTAATGGTTAGGCTTAGGGTTAGGGTTGGTGTGAGGGTTAGGGTGAGGGTAAGGTTAAAGGTTAGGGTGAGGGTTAGGGTGAGGGTTAGGGTTAGGGTGAGGGTTAGGGTTAGGGTGAGGTTAGAGTTATGGTGAGGTTTATTGTTAATGTGAGTGTTACTGTTAGTGTTTTGTTGAGGGTAAAGGTTAGGTTGAGGGTTAGGGATAGGGTTAGGTTTAGGGTGAGGTTTCGGGTTAGGGTGAGGGTTAGGGTCAGGGTGAGTGTTAGGGTTAGCATTATGTTTAGGGTGAGGGTTAGTGTGAGGGTTAGCGTAAGGTTAGTGTGAGGGTTAGGTTTAGGGTGAGGGTTACGTTGAGGGCGAGAGTAATGTTACGTGTGAGGGTTAGGGTTATGGTGAGGATTATGGTAAACTTGTGGGTTAGGGTGAGGGTTAGGTTTAGGTTTACAGTAAGGGTGAGGGTTAGGGTGAGTGTTAGGTTTGGGGTTAGGGTTAGGGTGAGGGTGAGATTGAGGGTTGGGAATAGGGTGAGGGTTAGGTTTAGGGTGAGGGTTAGGATTAGGATTAATTTTAGGGTGAGGCCTAGGGTGAGGGTGAGGGTTAGGGTTAGGGATAGGGATAGGTTGAGGGTTAGGGTTAGGCTGAGGATTAGGGTTAGTGTAATGGGTAGTTTTAGGGTTAGGGTTAGTGTTAGGGTGAGCGGAAGTTTTAGGGTTAGGTTTAGGGTTATGGTGAGGTTGAGGGTTAGGTTAAGGGTGAGGGTTAGGGTTAGGGTGAGGGTGAAGATGAGGGTTAGGATAAGGGTTAGTGTTAGGGTTATTTTTAGGGTTAGGGTTAGGCTTATGGTTACGTTGAGGGTGAGGGTGAGGGTGAGGGTTAGGGTTAGTGTGAGGTTTAGGGTTAGGGTTAGGTTTAGGGTTAGGGTTAGGATGAGGTTTAGGGTGAGGGATAGGGTTAAGGTTAGGGTGACGGTTAGGGTTAGTGTGAAGGTTAGGGTTAGGGTTATGATGAGGGTTAGGTTGAGGGTTAGGTTTTAGATTAGGGTTAGGGTGAGAGTGAGGGTTAGGGTGAGGTTAAGGGTTAGCTTAGGTTTAGGGTTAGGGTGAGGGTAAGGGTTAGGCTGAGGGTTAGGCTTAGGGTGAGGTTTAGGGTTAGGTTGAGGGTTAGAGTTAGTGTTAGGTTGAGGTGAAGGTTTAGGGTAAGTTTTAGGGTGAGGGTGATTGTTAGGGTTAGCATTAGGGTTAGGGTGAGGTTTAGTGTGAGTGTTTTGGTTAGTTTAGGGTGAGGTTTTGGGTTAGTGTGAGGGTTAGGGTGAGGGTAACGTAAGGGTAATGGTGTGGTTTTTGGTGAGGGTGAGGGTTACGGAAAGGGAGAGGGTTAGGGTTAGGGTGAGGGTTAGAGTTAGGGTTAGGAAAAGGATTAGTGTGAGGGATAAGGTGAGGGTGAGGATTAGGGTTAGGGTTAGGTTTAGGTTGAGGGTTAGGTTGAGGCTGAGGGTTAGGGTTAGTGTGAGTGTTGGTGTTAGGTTTAGGCTTAGTATTAGGGTGAGGGTAAAGTTTAGGGTGAGGATTAGTTTTAGGGTGAGGGTTAGGGTTAGGGTGAAGGTGAGGGTTAGGTTTAGGGTGAGGGTAAGGGTTAAGGTTAGGTGTAGGTTTAGGGTTATTGAGGGTTTTGTTGAGGTTTAGGATTAGGGTTAGTGTAAGGGTTAGGGTTAGGGTTAGTGTGAGGATTAGGTTGAGGGTTAGCTTGACGGTTAGGGTTAGTTTGAGGGTTAGGGTTAGGCTGAGGGTGAGGGTGAAGGTGAGAGTTAGTGTTAGGATTAGGGTTAGGTAGAGGTTTTGGGTTAGGTTTAGGGTTAGGATGAGGGTTAGGGTGAGGGGTAAGTTTAGGTTTAGGGTGAGGTTAGATTTATTGTGAGGGTTAGCATTAGGGTAAAGGTTAGGGTGAGGGTGGGGATATGGTTTAGGGTGCGGGTTAGGGTTAGGGTTAGGGTTAGGGATAGGTTAGGTTTAGGGTGACTGTTAGCTTGAGGGTTTGGTTTAGGTTTAGGGTTAAGGTTTCAGGTGAGGGTTCGGGTTCAGTTTAGGGTTAGGTTAGGGGTTTCGTGTTTGGGTTACTGTTAGGTTTAGGGTGAGGTTTATGGTGAGGGTGAGGGTTAGGGTTAGGTTTAGGTTTATGGTGTTTTTAAGTGATAGCGTGAGGGTTAGGGTGAGTGTTAGAGTTATTAGTAGGGTTTGGGTGAGGGTGAGGGCGAGGGTTAGGGTTAGGGTTAGCGTGAGGGTTAGGGTGAGGGTGACGGTTAGTGTTAGAGTTAGGGTGAGGGTTAGGTTTAGTGTGAGGTTTAGGATGAGGATGAAGTTAAGCGTTAGGGTGAGGGTTAAGGTAAAGGTGAGGGTTAGGGTTAGGGTTAGTGTGAGGGTGAGGGTTAGGGTGAGGGTTAGGGTTAGGTTTAGGGTTAGGGTGACGGGGAGGTTTAGGGTTAGGAATAGGGTGAGGGCTAGGGTGCGGTTTAGGGTTAGGGTGAGGGTTAGGCTTAGGGTGAGGTTTAGGTTTAGGGTTAGTTTGTGGGTGGTGTAAGGGTGAGGTTTAGGATGATGGTTAGGATTAGGGTGAGGGCTAGGGTGAGGGTTAGGGTTAGCGTTGGGGTGAGGGTTAGGGTTAGGTTAGGTTGAGGTTTGGGGTGAGGGGTAGGGTTAGATTTAGGGTGAGGGTTAGGTTTAGTGAGAGCATTACGCTTAGGCTTAGGGTGAGGGTGGGGGTAAGGGTTATGGTGAGGGTTATGATGGGGTTGATGTTTAGGGTTAGGATTAGGGGTAGAGTTAGGGTAAGGCTGAGCATGAAGTTGAGAGTGCTGGTGAGGTTTACGGGTAGGGTTACGTTTAGGGTGAGGGCTAGGGTGAGGGTGAGGGTTAGGGTGAAGGTTAGGGTGAGGGTGAGGGTCAGGGCCTTTGTTAGATAATGGTTAGGTTTAGGGTGAGGATTAGGTGAGGGTGAGGGTGAGCTTTAGGGTTAGGGTGTGGGTGAGTGTTAGATTTAGGGTGAGGGTTCAGGTGATGTTGAGTGTTAGAGTAAGGTTGAGATTTAGGGTTAGGTGAGGGTTAGGTTTAGGGTTAGGGTTAGAGTTAGGATGGGGGTTTGGGTGAAGGGTACTGTTAAGGTTAGGGTGAGCATTAGGGTTAATGTGAGGGTTAGGGTTAGGGTGAGGATAATGTTAGGGTGACGGTTAGGGTGAGAGTGAGGGTTATGGTTACTGTTAGGGTGAGGGTTAGGGTTAGCTTTAGTGTTAAGTTGAGGGTGAGGGTGAGGGTTAGGGTTAGGCTTAGGGTTAAGGTGAGGTTGAGGGTGAGGATGAGGGTTAGCTTGAGGGTTAGGGTTAAGGTGAGGGTTAGGTTTATGATTAGGGTTATTGTTAGGATTAGGTTTAGGGTGAGGGTGAGGATGAGGGTGAGGGTGAGGGTGTGGGATAGGGTTAGGGTTAGGTTTAGGGTGAGCATGAGGGTTAGGGTTAGGGTGAGGGGTAGGGTTTAGGTTAGTGTGAGGGTTAGGGTTAGTGTGAAGGTTAAGGTTAGGGTTAGGGTGAGGTTTAGGCTGAGGGTTAGGGTTTGGATTAGGGTTAGGTTGAGGGTGAGGGTTAGGGTGAGGTTTATGGTTAGCTTAGGGTTAGGTTTAGGGTGAGGGTTAGGGTGAGGGTAAGGATTAGGGTGAGGGTTAGTGTTACGGTGAGGTTTAGGGTGAGGTTGTGGGTTAGGGTTAGGGTTAGACTGAGGTTCAGGTTTATGGTGAGTGTTAGGGTGAGGGTGAGTGTTAGGGTTAGCATTAGGGTTAGGGTGAGGTTTAGTGTGAGTGTTTTGATTAGGTTACGTTGAGGTTTTGGGTTAGTGTGAGGGTTAGGGTGAGGGTAAGGTAAGGGTAAGGGTGAGGTTTTTGGTGAGGGTGAGGGTTACGGAAAGGGTGAGGGTGAGGGTGAGGGTTAGGGTTAGGGTTAGGGTTAGGGATAGGAAAAGGGTTAGTGTGAGGGATAAGATGAGGGTGAGGATTTGGGTTAGGGTTAGTTTTAGGTTGAGGGTTAGGTTTAGGCTGAGGGTTAGGGTTAGTGTGAGCGTTTGTGTTAGGGTTAGGCTTAGTGTTAGGGTGAAGCTTAGGGTTATGGTGAGGGTGAGGGTTAGGGTGAGGTTTAGGGTTAGCTTAGGGTTAGGTTTAGGGTGAGGGTTAGGTTGAGGGTAAGGATTAGGGTGAGGGTTAGGGTTAGGGTGAGGTTTAGGGTGAGGTTGTGGGTTACAGTTAGGGTTAGAGTGAGGTTCAGGTTTAGGGTGAGGGTTAGGGTGAGGGTGAGTGTTAGGGTTAGCGTTAGGGTTAAGGAGAGGTTTAGTGCGAGTGTTTTGATTAGGTTAGGTTGAGGTTTTGGGTTAGTGTGAGGGTTAGGGTGAGGGTAAGATAAGGGTAAGGGTGAGGTTTTTGGTGAGGGTGAGGGTTACAGAAAGGGTGAGGGTTAGGGTTAGGGATAGGAAAAGGGTTAGTGTGAGGGATAAGATGAGGGTGAGGATTTGGGTTAGCGATAGGTTTAGGTTGAGGGTTAGGTTTAGGCTGAGGGTTAGGTTTAGTGTGAGGGTTTGTGTTAGGGTTAGGCTTAGTGTTAGGGTGAAGGTTAGGGTTAGGGTGAGTTTTAAGGTTAGGGTGAGGGTAAGGGTTAGGGTTAGGACTAGGTTTAGGGTTATTGAGGATTTTGGTGATGTTTAGGGTTAGGTTTAGTGTAATGGTTATGGTTAGGGTTAGTGTTGAGGATTAGGTTGAGGGTTAGCGTGATGGTTATTGTTAGTGTGAGGGTAAGGTTTAGGCTGAGGGTGAGGGTGAGGGTGAGAGTTAGTGTTAGGGTTAGTGTTAGTTATGATGAGGGTGAGGGTTAGGGTTAGGATTAGGGTTAGGGATAGGTTTTGGGTTAGGTTTAGTGTTAGGATGAGGGTTAGGGTGAGGGGTAATGTTAGGTTTAGGGTGAGGGTTAGAGTTATTATAAGCGTCAGCGTTAGGGTTAGGGTTAGGGTGAGGGTGAGTATAAGGTTTAGGGTGAGAGTTAGGGTGAGGGTTAGGGTTTGGGATAGGGTTAGGGATAGGGTGACACTTATCTTGATGGTTAGGTTTAGGTTTAGGGTTAAGGTTTCGGGTGAGGGTTAGGGTTCAGGTTAGGGTTAGGGTTTCGTGTTTGGGTTAGGGTTAAGTTTAGGGTGAGATTTAGGGTGAGGGTGAGGGTGAGGGTTAGGTTTAGGTTTATGGTGTGGGTAAGTGATAGCGTGAGGGTTAGGGTGAGTGGTAGAGTTAGCAGTAGGGTTAGAGTGAAGGTTAGGGTGAGGGTTAGGGTTAGGGTTAAGGTGAGCTTGAGGGTGAGGGTTAGGGTTAGGGTTAGGGTGAGATTTAGGGTTAGGGTGAGGGTTAGGGTTAGGGTTAGCATGAGGGTGAGGGTGAGGTTGACGGTTAGGGTTAGAGTTTGGGTGAGGTTTAGGTTTAGTGTGAGGTTTAGGGTGAGGATGAGTTTGAGGGTTAGGGTGAGGGTTAAGGTAAGGGTGAGGGTTAGGGTTAAGTTTAGTGTTAGGGTGAGGGTTAGGGTTAGGGTTAAGTGTAGGGTTAGGGTGAGGGGGAGAGTTAGGGTTCGGTTTAAGGTGAGGGCTAGTGTGTGGGTTAGGGTTAGGGTTAGGGTGAGGGTTAGGGTTAGGGTTAGTTTCAGGGTGATGTAAGGGTGAAGTTTAAGATGAGGGTTAGGATTATGGTGAGGACTAGGGTGAGGGTGAGGGTTAGTGTTAGGGTGAGGGTTAGATTTAGGTTTAGGTTGAGGTTTGGGGTGAGGGATAGGGTTAGGTTTAGGGTGAGGGTTAGGTTTAGTTTGAGGGTTAAGGTTAGGGATATTGTGAGGGTGAGGGTAAGGGTTATGTTGAGTGTTATGATCAGGTTGAGTGTTAGGTTTAGGATTAGGGGTAGGGTTAGGGTAAGGCTGAGCATGAGGGTGAGGGTGCGGGTGAGGTTTAGAGTTAGGGTTACGTTTAGGGTGAGGGCTAGGGTGAGGGTGAGGGTTAGGGTGAAAGTTAGGGTGAGGGTGAGGGTGAGGGTCTTTGTTAGATAATGGTTAAGGTTAGTGTGAGGATAAGGTGAGGGTTAGGGTTAGGGTGAGCTTGAGGGTTACGGTGTGGGTGAGTGTTAGGGTTAGGGTGAGGGTTCGGGTGATGGTGAGGGTTAGGGTAACGTTGAAAATTAGGGTTAGGTTTAGATGAGGGTTAGGTTTAGGGTTAGGATTAGAGTTAGGGTGAGGGTTCGGGTGAGGTGTACTGTTAAGGTTAGGGTGAGCATTAGGGTTAATTTGAGGGTGAGGGATAGAGTGAAGATAAAGTTCGGGTGACGGTTAGGGTGAGGGTGAGGGTTAGGGTTACTGTTAGGGTGAGGGTTAGAGTTAGCTTTAGTGTTAAGGTGAGGGTGAGAGTGAGGGTTAATGTTAGTCTTACAGTTAAGGTGAGGGTGATGGTGAGGATGAGGGATAGAGTGAGGGTTAGAGTTAGGGTGAGGGTTAGGTTTAGGGTTAGGGTTATTGTTAGGGTTAGATTTAGGGTGAGGGTGAGGATGAGGGTGAGGGTGAGGGTGTGGGTTAGGGTTAGGGTTAGGTTTAGGGTGATGGTGAGTGTGAGGATTAGGGATAGGGTTAGGCTTAGGTTTAGGATTAGGCTGAGGGTGACTGTGAGCTTGAGGTTTAGGGTTAGGGTGAGGGTTAGGTTTAGGGTGAGGGTTAGCGTTAGGGTTAGGGTTAGCGTTCGGTTGGAGGTTAGGTTTAGGGTGAGGCTTAGCGTTAGGGGTAGGGTAAGGTTGAGCGTGAGGGTGAGGGCTAGGGTTAGGATTAGGTTTAGGTTGTACTGTGTGTGAGGGTGAGGGTGAGGGTTAAGTTTATGGTGAGGGTTAGGTTAAGGGTTAGGGTGAGGGTTAGGTTTAGGGTGATGTTTAGGTTGAGAGTTCGGGTTAGGGTTAGGGTGAGTGTGAGGGTGAGTGAGAGGGTTAGTATTAGGGTTAGGGTTAGGTTTAGTGTGAGGGTGAGTGTGAGGGTTAGGGTTCCGGTTATTGCTAGGCTTAAGTTTTAAGCTGAGGGTGAGAGAGTGAGTCTCACACTCACGGTTAGGGTTATGTTGAGTGTGAGCATTAGGGTTAGGTTTAGGGTGAGGGTGAGGTTGAGGGTTCGGATGAGGGTTAGGGTTTGGGTTAGGGTGAGGGTTAGATGAGGGTGAGGGTTAGGGTAATGGTGAGGGTTAGGGTTAGGGTGAGGGTGAGGATTAGCGTTAGGGTGAGGGTTAGGGTTTTGGTGGGGAGTAGGGTGAGGGTTAATGTTACAGTTATGTTTAGGCTGAGGGTGAGGGTTGGTTTGAGGGTTTGCCTTAGGTTTATGGTGAGGTTGAGGCTTAGATTTAGGGTTAGGGTGTGGGTGACTCTGAGGCTTAGGGTTAGGGTTAGGCTTTAGGCTGAGGGTTAGGGAGAGGGTGAGGGTGAGAGTGAGGGTTAGGGTTAGGGTGAGGGTTAGGGTTAGGGTTAGGGTGATGGTTAGGGATAGTGTGAGGGTTAGGGATAGGGTGAGGTTTAGGGTTACTGTGAGGGTTCACGTTAGGTTTAGGCGTAGTGTTAGGGTGAGGGTAAGTGTTAGGTTGACGGTCAGGTTTAGGGTGAAGTTTAGGGTTAGTATGAGGGTTAGGGCTAAGTTGAGGGTAAGGGTGAGGGTTAGGGTTAGGGTGATGTTTAGGGTGAGGGTGAGGGTTAGGGTGAGGTTGAGGGTGAGGGTTCAGTTGAGGGTTTGGGTTAGGGTTAAGGTGAGGTTGAGATTTAGGGTTAGGTTTAGGGTGAGGGTGAGTGTGAGGTTTAGGGATAGGGTTAGGCTTAGTTTTAGGGTTAGGCTGAGGGTCACTGTGAGCTTGAGGGTTATTATTATTGTGAGCATTAGGGTTGGGGTTAGGGTGAGGGTAAGTGTTGGGGTGAGTGTTAGGGTTTGGGTGAGGGTTAGCGTTAGGTTTAGGGTTAGGGTTAGGTTCGATGTTAGGTTAGGGTGAGGGTTAGCATGAGAGGTAGGGTTAGGTAGAGCGTGAGAATGAGGTTTAGGGTTAGGATTAGGTTTAAGGTGAGCCTGAGGGTGAGGGTGAGGGTGAGTATTAGGGTTAGGGTGAGGGTTAGGCTAAGGGTTAGGGTGAGGGTTAGGTTTAGGGTGATGTTTAGGTTGAGGGTTAGGGTTAGGTTGAGGGCGAGGGTAAGTGAGAGAGTTAAGTTTAGGGTTAAGATTAGGTTTAGGGTGAGGGTGAGTGTGAGGGTTAAGGTTAGGGTTATTGTTAGGCTTAGGTTTAAGCTGAGGGTGATTGTGAGTGTGAGGGTTAGGGTTATGTTGAGTGTGAGCATTAGGGTTAGGTTTAGGGTGAGGGTGTGTTTGAGGGTTAGGGTTTGGGTTAGGCTGAGGGTTAGATGAGGGTGAGTGTTAGGGTTAGGGTGAGGGTTCGAGTTAGGGTGACGGTGAGGGTTAGCGTTAGGGTGAGGGTTAGGGTTATGGTGTAGATTTGGGTGAGTGTTAGGGTTACGGTGATGTTTATGGTGAGGGTGAGGGTTGGTTTGAGGGTTTGCGTTAGTTTTAGGTTGAGGTTGGGGGTGAGGGTGAGGCTTAGGGTTAGGGTTAGGTTGAGGGTGACTCTGAGGGTTAGGGTTAGGTTTAGGCTTTAGGCTGTTGGTTAGGCTGAGGGTGAGGGTGAGGGTTAGTGTTAGGGTTAGGGTTAATTATAGAGTGATATTTAGGGTGAGGGTTAGTGTGAAAGTTAGTGTTAGGATTAGGCTTAGTGTTAGAGTGAGTGTAAGGGTTAGGTTGAGGGTTAGGTTTAGGGATAGGGTGAGGGTTGGGATGAGGGTTAGGGTGAGGGTAAGGTTTTGGGTGAGGGTTATGGTGAGTGTGAGGGTTAGGGATAGGGTTAGGGTGAGGGTGAGCTTGAGGGTGAGAGTTCAGTTGAGGGTTTGTGTTAGGGTTAGGATGAGGTTGAGGGTGAGGGTGAGACTCAGGGTGAGGTTTAGGGTGATGGTGAGTGTGAGGATTAGGGATAGGTTTAGGCTTAGGTTTACGGTTGGGCTGAAGGTGACTGTGAGCGTGAGGGTTAGGGTTAAGTTGAGGGTTAGGTTTAGGGTGTGGGTTAGCGTTAGGGGTAGGGTTAGGTTGAGGGGGAGGGGGAAGGCTAGGGTTAGGATTAGGTTTAGGGTGAGCCTGTGGGTGAGGGTGAGGGTGAGGTTTAGGGTTAGGGTGAGGGTTAGGCTAAGGGTTAGGGTGAGGGTAAGGTTTAGGGTGATGTTTAGGTTGAGAGTTTGGGTTAGGGTTAGGGTGAGTGTGAGGGTGAGTGTGAGGGTTAGGATTAGGGTTAGGGTTAGGTTTAGGGTGATAGTGAGTGTGAGGGTTAGGGTTCGGGTTATTGTTAGGCCTAGGTTTAAGGTGAGAGTGAGGGTGAGTGTGAGGTTTAGGGTTATGTTGAGTATGAGCATTAGGGTTAGGTTTAGGGTGAGGGTGAGGTTGAGTGTTAGGTTGAGGGTTAGGGTTTGGGTTAGTTTGAGGGTTAGATGAGGGTGAGGGTCAGGGTTAGGTTGAGGGTTAGGGTTAGGGTGGAGGTGACGGTTAGCGTTAGGATGAGGGTTAGGTTTATGGTGCGGATTAGGGTGAGTGTTAGGGTTACGGTGATGTTTATGGTGAGGGTGAGGGTTGGTTTGAGGGTTTGCGTTAGTTTTAGGGTGAGGTTGAGGGTTTTGGTCAGGCTTAGGGTTAGGGTTAGGGTGAGGGTGACTCTGAGGGTTAGGGTTAGGTTTAGGATTTAGGCTGAGGGTTAGGCTGAGGGTGAGGGTGAGGGATAGGGTTAGGGTTAGGGTTAATGATAGGGTGATATTTAGGGTGAGGATTAGTGTGAGAGTTAGTGTTAGGGTTAGGCTTATTGTTAGAGTGAGTGTAAGTGTTAGGTTAAGGGTTAGCGTTAGGGATAGGGTGAGGGTTGGGTCAGGGTTAGGGTGAGGATAAGGTTAAAGTTGAGGGTTATGGTGAGTGTGAGGGTTAGGCTTAGGGTGAGTGTTAGGGTGAGGGTGAGGGTTCAGTTGAGAGTTTGGGTTAGGGTTAGGGTGAGGTTGAGGGTGAGGGTGAGACTTAGGGTTAGGTTTAGGGTGACGGTGAGTGTGAGGATTAGGGATAGGGTTAGGCTTAGTTTTAGGGTTAGGCTGAGGGTGACTGTGAGGGTGAGGGTGAGGGTTAGGTTTAGGGTGAGGGTTAGCGATAGGGTTAGTGTTAGGGTTAGGTTGGAGGTTAGATTTAGGGTGAGGGTTAGCGTTAGGGGTAGGGGTAGGTTGAGGGTGAGGGTGAGGGCTAGGGTTAGGATTAGTTTTCAGGTGAGGGTTACGGTCAGAGTGAGGGTTAAGGTTAGATTTAGATTTACGATGAGAGTAAGGGTTAGAGTGAGGTTTAGGGTGAGTGTGAGGTTAGAGTTAGCATTAGGATTAGGGTGACGTTTAGGGTGAGGTTTAGGTTTAGGTTTAGGGTTAGGGTGAGGTGAGGGTGAGGGTGATTGTGAGGTTTATGGTTAGGGTGAGAGATAGGTTTAGCATGAGGGTTAGGGTTAGGGTTATTGTGAGGGTGAGCGTGAGGGTGACAGTGAGGCTTAGGTTGTGGGTGAGGGTGAGTGTGAGGGTTAGGCTTAGGGTTAGGGTTAGAGTTAGTGTGAGGGTGAAGTTGAGGGTTAGTGTTAGGAGTAGCGTTAGGTTTAAAGTTAGGCTGAGGGTGAGCGTGAGGGTGAGGGTGACGGTTAGGGTTAGGGTTAGGGTTAGGGTGAGGGTTAGGGTTTGTGTGAGGGTTAGGGTGAGCCTAAGGTTAAAGGTTAGGGTGAGGGTGAGGGTTAGGCTTAGGGTTAGGGTGAGGGTTAGGGTGAGGTTTAGGGTTAGGGTTACGGTTAGGGTTAGGTTGAGGGTGAGGGTTAGGTTGAGGTTAAGGGTGAGGTTAGGGTGAGGGTTAGGGTTAGGTTGAGGGTAAGGGTGAGGTTAGGGTGAGGGTTAGGGTTAGGGTGAGGTTTAGGGTGAGGATGAGTGTGAGAGATAGAGTGAGGGTTAGGGTTCGGGAGAGTATGAGTGTTAGGGTTTGGTTGAGTTTTAGGGATGGGTGAGTGTTAGGGTGACAGTGAGGGTGAGGGTTAGTGTTGGGTTTAGGGTTAGAGTGAGGGGTAGTGTGAAGGGTAGGTTTAGTGTTAGGGTTATGGTGAGGGTTAGGGTTAGTGTGAGGGTTAGGTTTAGGGTGAGGTTTAGGGTTACTTTGAGGGTTTATGTTAGGTTTAGGCTTAGGGTTAGGGTTAGGGTTAGGGTTAGGTTGAGGGTTAGGTTTAGGGTGAGGTTTAGGGTTAGTATGAAGGTGAGGGTATGGATGAGGGTTAGGGTTAGGGTGATGTTTAGGTTGAGGGTGAGGGTAGGTTTAGGGTGAGCGTGAGGGTTAAGTTGAGGGTTTGGGTTAGCGTTAGTGTGAGGTTGAGGGTGAGGGTCAGTCGTAGGGTTAGGTTTAGTGTGAGGGTGTGTGTGAGGGTTTGGAATGGGGTTAGGCTTAAGTTTAGGGTTAGGCTGAGGGTGACTGTGAGCGTGAGGGTTAGGGTTAAGGTGAGGTTTAGGGTTAGGGTGAAGGTAAGGGTTGGGGTGAGTGTTAGGGTTAGGGTGAGGGTTAGCGTTAGGGTTGGGGTGATGGTTAGTTTTTAGGTTGGAGGTTAGGGTTAGGGTGAGTGTTAGCGTTAGGGTTAGGGATAGGATTAGGTTGGAGTTTAGGGTTAGGAGGTGTGTTAGCGTTAGGGGTAGGGTTAGGTTGAGGGTTAGGGTGAGGGTTAGGGTTAGAGTGAGGGTGAGGGTGAGTGAGAGGGTTAAGTTTTTGGTTAGGATTAGGTTTAGGGTGAGGGTGAATGTGAGGGTTAGGGTTAGGGTTATTTTTAGGCTTAGGTTTAAGCTGAGGTTGAGTGTGAGTTATTATGTTGAGTGTGAGAATTAGGGTTAGGTTTAGGGTGAGGGTGAGGTTGAGGGTTAGGGCGAGGGATAGGGTGAGGGTTAGTGTGAGAGTTAGGTTTAGGCTTAGTGTTAGGGTTAGGGTTGGGGTTAGGGATAGGCTTAGTGTTAGGCAGAGGGTGAAGGTGAGGGTGAGGGTTAGGGTTTGGGTGAGGATGAGGTTTAGGGTTAGAGTTAGCATTAGGGTGAGGTTTAGTGTTAGGGTTAGGGTTAGAGTTACAATTAGGTTTAGGATGAGGGTGAGTGTGAGGGTTAGGGATAGGATTAGACTTAGGGTGAGAGTGAGAGTGAGGGTAAGGGTGAGGGTTAGACTAAGGCTTAGGGTTAGAGTATGGGCTAAGGTGAGGGTGAGGGTTAGTGTTAGGGTTGGGGTGAGGGTTAGGGTGAGTGTGAGGGTTACGGTTACTCTTAGTCTTAGTCTAAGGCTTAGGCCGAGCATGAGTGTGAGGGAGAGGGGTAGTGTTAGGATGAGGGTTAGGTTTTTAGGGTTAGGGTGAGGGTTAGGAAGAGGTTTAGGGTTAGGATTAGGGTTAAGTGAGGGCTAGAGTGAGGGTTCGGGTTCGGGTTAGCGTTAGGGTGAGGTTTAGGTTTAGGGTTAGGTTGAGGGTGAGGGTTAGGGTTGGGGTGAGGGTTAGGGTTAGGGTTAGGGTTAGGGTGAGGGTGAGGTTTAGGATCAGGTTTAGTGTTAGGGTTAGGTTTAGGATTAGTGTTACAGTGAGGGTGAGTGTGTGGATTAGGGTTAGGGTTAGGCTGAGGCTTAGGATTAGGCTGAGGGTGATAATGGGGATGAGAATTCGCTTTTGAGTGATGGTTAGGGTTATGGTTAGGTTGAGGGTTAGGATGAGGGTTAGGGTTAGGATTAGGGTTAAGGTGAGGGCTAGGATGAGGGTGATGTTTAGGGTTAGGGTTAGGCTTAGGCTTAGGGATAGGCTGAGGATGAAGGTGAGGGTGAGGCTTACGGTTAGGGTGATGGTTATGGTTACAGTTAGGGTGAGTGTTAGGATTAGGATTACGGTTAGGGTGAGGGTTAGGTTGAGGGTGACAGTACGGGTAAAGGTGAGGGTTAGTCTGAGGGTGAGTGTTATGGTAATGGTGAAGGTTAAGGGTTAGGGTGAGGGTTAGGTTGAGGGTTAGGTTTAGGGTTAGTGTTAGTGTTAGGATGAGGGTTAGTGTGAGGGTTAGTGTTAGGGTTAGGGTTACCATTAGGGTTAGGGCGAGGGTGAGTGTGAGGGTAAGGGTTAGTCTTAGGCTTATGCTTAGGCTTAGGCCCAGCTTGAGGTTGAGTGTGGGGGTTACGGTTAGGGTGAGTGTTAGGGTTAGGGTAATGGTTATGACAAGGTTGAAGGTTAGGTTTAGGGTTAGGGTGAGTTTTAAGTTTAGGGTGATGTTTAGGGTTAGTGTGAGGGTTAGTGTGAGGGTTAAGGTGAGTTTTAGTGTGAAGGTAAGTGTTAGGGTGAGGTTTAGATTTAGGGTGAGGTTTAGGGTTAGAGTTAGTGTATGGTGAGTGTTAGGGTTATGGTTAGTGGTAGGGTTAGGGTTAGCTTGAGGTTTAGGGTGGGGGTGAGTGTTAGGGTTAGCGTTAGGATTAGGATTAGGTTTAAGTTGAGGGTGAGTGTGAGGGTTAGGGTTAGGGTTAGGGTTAGGATTAGAGTTATGGTGAGGGTGAGGTAAGGGTTAGGGTTAGGGTGAGGGTTGGGGTTAGGGTTAGAGTGAGGTTCAGGGTGAGGGTTAGGTTTAGGCTTAAGGTTAGGGTACGGGCTTAGGTGAGGGTGAGGGTTATGGTCAGGGTTAGAGTGAGGGTTAGTGTGAGGGTCAGGTTTAGGGTTAGTTTTAGGGTTAGGGTTGGGGTTAGGGATAGTCTTAGTCTTAGGCGGAGGGTGAGGGTGAGGGTGAGGGTTAGGGTTGGGGTTTGTGTGAGGTTTATGTTTAGTGTTAGTGTTACGGTGAGGGTTAGTGTGAGGGTTAGGGTTATGGTGACTGTTACTTTTAGGGTTAGGGTGAGGGTGAGTGTGAGGGTTAAGGGTTAGTCTTAGTCTTAGTCTTAGGCTTAGTCTGAGCCTAAGGGAGAGGATGAGGGTTAGGGTTAGGGTGAGGGTTAGGGTTAAGGTGAGGGTTATGGACAGGGTGAGGGTTAGTGTCAGGGTTAGGGTTATTGTTAGGATTAGGGTTAGGTTTTAAGTTACTGTGAATGTGAGGGTTTGGGTTACGGTTAGGGTTAGAGTGAGGGTTAGGGTGAGGGATAGGGTTAGGGATAGGGTGAGGGTTAGGGTTAATGTGAGGGCTAGGGTTAGGGAGAGGTTTATGGATACTGTGAGGGTTCATGTTAGGTTTAGGCTTAGTGTTAGGGTGAGGGTAATGGTTAGGTTGAGTGTTAGGTTTAGGGTGAGGTTTCGGGTTAGTATGAGGGTTATGTCTAGGGTGAGGGTAAGGGTGAGGGTTAGGGTTAGGGTGATGTTTAGGTTGAGGGTGAGGGTTAGGGTGAGTGTGAAGGTGAGGGTTGAGTTGAGGGTTTGGGTTAGGGTTAGGGTGAGGTTGAGGGTGAGGGTGAGATTTAGGGTTGGGTTCAGGGTGACGGTGAGTGTGAGGATTAGGGATAGGGTTAGGCTTAGTTTTAGGGTTAGGCTGAGGGTGACTGTGAGCATGAGGGTTAGGGTTAGGGTGAGGGTTAGGGTTAGGTTATGGGTTAGGTTTATGGTGAGGTTTAGGATTAGGTTGGAGGTTAGGTTTAGAGTGAGGGTTAGCATTAGAGGTAGGGTTAGGTTGAGGGTGAGAGTGAGTGTTAGGGTTAGGAATAGGTTTAGTGTGAGCCTGTTGGCGAGGGTGAGGGTTAGGGTTAGGGTGAGGGTTAGGCTAAGGGTTAGGGTGAGGGTTAGGCATAGTGTGAGGGTTAAGGTTAGGGTTTGGTATAGGGTTACTGTAAGGGCTCATGTTAGGTTTAGGCTTAGTGTTAGATTGAGGGTAAGGGTTAGGTTGAGGGTTAGGTTAGGGTGAGGTTTAGTGTTAGTACGAGGGTTAGGGCTAGGGTGAGGGTTAGGGTTAGGGTGATGTTTAGGTTGAGGGTGAGGGTTAGGGTGAGGGAGAAGGTGAGGGTGAATTTTCAGTTGAATATTTACCTTAGGGTTAGGGTGAGGTTGAGACTTAGGGTTAGGTTTAGGGTGAGGGTGAGGGTTACGGTTAGGGTTAGGGTTAGTGTTATAGTTAGGGTTAGGGTTAGAATAACGGTGAGTGTGAGGATAAGGGTTAGGGTTAGGGTGAGGTTTAGGCTTAATGTTAGTGATTGTGTTAGGGTTAGGGTTAGGGTGAGAGTTAGGAGGAGGGTTAGGGTTAGTGTTCAGGTTAGGATTAGGGTTAGGGTGAGGGTGATTGTGAGGTTTAGGGATAGGGTTAGGCTTAGGTTTAGGGTTAGGCTGAGGGGGACTGTGAGCTTGAGGGTTAGGGTTATGGTGAGCATTAGGTTTGGGGTTAGGGTGAGGGTAAGGGTTCGGGTGAGTGTTATGGTTAGGGTGAGGGTTAGCGTTAGATTTAGGGTTAGGGTTAGGTTGGAGGTTAGTGTTAGGGTGAGGGTTAGCGTTAGGGGTAGGTTTAAGTTGAGGGTGAGGGTGAAGTTTAGGGTTAGGATTAGGTTTAAGGTGAGCCTGAGGGTGAGGGTGAGGGTGAGGGTGAGGGTTAGGGTTAGGGTGAGGGTTAGGCTAAGGTTTAGGTTGACGGTTAGGTTTAGGGTGATGTTTAGGTTGAGCGTGAGGGTTACAGTTAAGGTGAGGGTGAAGTTTCAGTTGAGGGTTTGGGTTAGGGTTAGGTTGAAGGTGAGGGTGAGTGAGTAGGTTAGGTTTAGGGTTAGGATTCGGTTTAGGGTGAGGTTGAGTGTGAGTGTTAGGGTTAGATTTATTGTTAGGCTTAGGTTTAAGCTGAGGGTGAGGGTGAGTGTGAGGTTTAGGGTTATGTTGAGTGTGAGAATTAGGGTTAGGATTAGGGTGAGGGTGTGGTCGAGGGTTAGGGTGAGGATTAGTGTTGGGTTAGGGTGAGGGTTTGATGAGGGTGAGGGTTAGGGTTAGGGTCAGGGTTAGTGTTAGGGTGAGGGTGAAGGTTAGCGTTAGGGTGAGGGTTTGGGTTATGGTGCAGATTAGGGTGAGTGTTAGGGTTACGGTGATGTTTATGGTGAGGGTGAGGGTTGGTTTGAGTGTTTGAGTTAGGTTTATGGTGAGGTTGAGGGTGAGGGTGAGGCTTAGCGTTAGGCTTAGGGTGAGCGTGACTCTGAGGATTAGGGTTAGGTTTAGGCTTTAGGCTGAGGGTTAGGCTGAGGGTAAGGGTGAGGGTTAGGGTTAGGGTGAGGGTTAGGGTTAGGCTAAGTGTTAGGCTTAGGATTAGGGTTAGGGTTAGGTTGAGGGTTAGGGTTAGGGATAGTGTGAGGGTTGGGATGAGGGTTATGGTGAGGGTAAGGTTTAGGGCGAGGGTTAGGATGAGGGTTAGGGAGAGGGTTAGGATGAGGGTTAGGGTGAGGGTTCGGGTTAGGTTTCAGGTTAATGTTAGGTTGAGGGTTAGTGTTAGGGTTACGGTTAGGTTTAGGGTTATGGTAAGGGCTAGGGTTAGGGTTAGGATGAGGGTTAGGGTGAGGGTTAGTATGAGGGTTAGGTTGAGGGTTCGGGTTAGGGTTCGGGTTAGGGTGGGTGTGAGGATGAGAGTGAAGGTTAGGGTTAGCGTTTGGATGACGGTGAAGTTTAGGGTTAGGATTAGGGTTTGGGTTAGTTTTAGGCTGAGGATATGGCTGAGGCTGTGGGTGAGGATTAGGGTTAGGTTGAGAGTTAGGGTTAAGGTTAGGGTGAGGGTTTGGCTTAGGGTTAAGTTTAGGATGAGAGTTAGTTTGAGGGGTATGTTTACGGTTAAGATAAGTGTTAGGGTTATGGTTATGGTTAGGGTTAGGGTGAGGGTTAGGGTCAGGGTGAGGGTTGGGGTTAGTGTTAACTTTATGGTGAGAGTCAGGGTTAGCGTGAGGTTTAGGGTGAGTGTGAGGGTTAGAGTTAGCAATAGATTTAGGGTGAGGCTTAGGGTGAGGTTTAGGTTGAGGTTTAGGGTTAGGGTGAGGTGAGGGTGAGGGTGATTGTGAGGTTTATGGTTAGGGTGAGAGATAGGTTTAGCGTGAGGGTGAAGGTTAGGGTTACAGTGAGGGTGAGCGTGAGGGTGACAGTGAGGCTTAGGGTATGGGTGAGGGTGAGTGTGAGGGTTAGGGTTAGGGTTAGGGTTAGGTTTAGTGTGAGGGTGAAGTTGATGGTTAGTTTTAGGAGTAGCGTTAGGTTTAAAGTTAGGCTGAGGGTGAGCGTGAGGGTGAGGGCGACGGTTAGGGTTAGGGTTAGGGATAGGTTGAGGGTTAGGGTTAGTGTGAGGGTTATGGTGAGGGTCAGGGTAAAGGTTAAGGTTAGGGTTACAGTGAGGGTTAGGGTTAGGGTTAGGGTTATTGTTATTGTTATGTTAGTGTTAAGTTTGCGGTGAGGGTTAGGCTGAGGGTGAAGTTTTTGGTTAGTTTTAGGGTTAGGGTTATTGTTAGGGTTAAGGTTAGGGTGAGGTTTAAGGTGAGGGTTAGTGTTAGGGTTAGGATTAGAGTTATGGTGTGGGTGAGGGTGAGGGTTAGGGGTAGGGTGAGGGTTGGGGTTAGGGTTAGAGTGAGGGTTAGGGTGAGGGTTAGGATTAGGCTTAGGGTTAGGGTATGGGCTAGGGTGAGGGTGAGGGTTAGGTTTAGGGTTAGTGTTAGGTTTAGGGTTGGGGTTAGGGATAGGCTTAGTGTTAGGCGGAGGGTGAGGGTGAGTGAGGGTGAGGGTTAGCGTTAGGGTGCAGGTGAGGTTTAGGGTTAGTGTTAGCATTAGGGTGAGGGTTAGTGTAAGGGTTAGGGTTAGGGTGAGTGTTACTGTTAGGGTGAGGGTGAGGGTGAGTGTAAGGGTAAGGGTTAGTCTTAGGCTTAGGCTTAGGTTTAGGCTGAGCCTAAGTGTGAGGGTGAGGGTTAGGGTTAGGGTGAGGGTTATGGACAAGGTGAGGGTTAGCGTTAGGGTTAGGGTTATTGGTAGGATTAGGTTTAGGTTGAAAGTTACTGTGAGGGTGAGGGTTAGGGTTAGGGATAGGATGAGGTTTAGGTTTAGGGATAGGGTTAGAGTTAGGGTTAGGTTAACGGTGAGGTTTGGGGTTAGAGTTAGGGTTAGTGTTAGGGTTAGGGTTAGGGTGATTGTTAGGGTGAGAGTTAAGGTTGGGGTTAGGGTTAGGCTTAGGCTTAGGCTTAGGCCTAGTATGAGGGTGAGTTTTAGGGTTAGGTTTAGTGTGAGGGTTAGGGTTAGAGTGAAATTGAGTGTGAGGGTTACGGTTAGTCTTAGGCTTAGGCTTAGGCCGAGCGTATGGGTGAGGGTGAGGGTTAGGGTTAGGGTCAGGGTTAGGGTGAGGGTTAGTGTGAGGGTTAGGTTTAAGGTTAATGTTAGGGTTAAGGTTGGGGTTAGGGATAGTCTTAGTGTTAAAAGGAGGGTGAGGGTGAGATTTAGGGTTAGGGTTAAGTTGTTAGGATTTGGGTGAGGTTTAGGATGAGGTTCAGGGTTAGGATTAGGGTTAGGGTGAGGGCTAGTGTGAGGGTGAGGATTAGGGTTAGCATTAGGGTGTAGTTAGGGTTAGGGTTAGGGTTACATTGAGGATGAGTTTTAGGGTTAGGGTGAGGGTTAGGGTTAGGGTTAGGGTGATGGTGAGGGTTAGAATTAAGGATATGGTTAGGGTTATTGTTAGTGTTATGGTTAGAGTTAAGCTTATTTTGAGGGTGAGGCTGAGGGTGAGCGTTAGGGTTAGAATTAGGGTGACGTTTAGGGTTAGGGTCAGGGTTAGGGTTAGGAGGAGGGTTTGGTTTAAGGTGAGGGTGAGGGTTAGGGTTAGGGTTAGGGTTAGTGTTATCATTAGGGTTAGGGTTAGAATAACAGTGAGGGTGAGGATTATGGTTAGGGTTAGGATGAGGTTAAGGGTTAGTGTTAATGTTAGGGTTAGGGTTAGGTTTAGGGTTAGGGTGAGAGTTAGGAGGATGGTTAGGGTTAGGTTTAGGGTTAGGATTAGTGTTAGGGTGAGGGTGAGGGTGTGGTTTAGGGTTATGGTTGTGGTTAGGCTTAGGGTTAGGCTGAGGGTGAGGCTGAGGGTGAGGGTTAGGGTTAGGCTTAGTGTTAGAGTTAGGGTTAGGGTGAGGGTGAGGGTTAAGTTTAGGGTTAGGATTAGGGTTAGCGTGAGTGTGAGGTTTAGGGTTAGTGTTAGGGTTAGGCTTAGGTTTAGGCTGAGGGTGAGCATTAGGTTGAAGGTTAGGATTAGTTTTAGGGTTAAGGTATGGGCTAGGGTGAGGGTGAGGGTTAGGGTCAGGGTTAGGGTGAGGGTTAGTGTGAGTGTTAGGTTTAGGGTTAGTGTTAGGGTTAGGGTTGGGATTAGGGATAGTCAGTGTTAGGCGGAATGTGAGGTTGAGGGTGAGGGTTAGGGTTATGGTTATGGTTACGGTTAGGGTTTGGTTTAGGGTGATTGTTTGGGTTAGGGTTAGTCTTAGGCTTATGCTTAGGCTAAGGACCAGCTTGAGGGTGAGGGTGGAGTTTACGGTTAGTGTGAGGGTTAGGGTTAGGGTAATGTTTTGGGCTAGGGCGAGGTTGAGGGTTAGGGTTAGGGTTAGGGTGAGTTTTAAATTTAGGGTGATGGTTAGGGTTAGTGTGAGGGTTAGTGTTCAGGTTAAGTTTAGTTTTAGTGTGAAGGTAAGTGTTAGGGTGAGGTTTAGAGTTAGGGTGAGGTTTAGGGTTAGAGTTTTTGTTAGGGTGAGGGTTAGGGTTATGGTTAGTGTTAGGGTTAGGGTTAGCTTGAGGTTCAGGTTGGGGGTGAGTGTTAGGGTTAGGGTTAGGATTAGGATAAGGGTTAAGGTGAGGGTGAGTGTGAGGGTTAGGGTTAGGGTTAGAGTTAGGATTAGAGTTATGGTGAGGGTGAGGTGAGGGTTAGGGTTAGGGTGAGGGTTGGGGTTACGGTTAGAGTGAGGTTTAGGATGAGGGTTAGGTTTGGGCTTAAGGTTAAGGTATGGGCTAAGGTGAGGGTGAGGGTTACGGTCAGGGTTAGAGTGAGGGTTAGGGTGAGGGTTAGTTTTAGGATTAATGTTGGGGTTAGGGATAGTCTTAGTGTTAGGCGAAGGGTGATGGTGAGGGTGAGGGTTAGAGTTAGGGTTTGGGTGAGGTTTATGGTTAGTGTTAGTGTTAGGGTGAGGGTTAGTGTGAGGGTTAGAGTTAGGGTGAGTGTTACTTTTAGGGTTAGGGTGAGGGTGAATGTGACGGTAAGGGTTAGTCTTAGTCTTAGGCTTAGTCCGAGACTAAGGGTGAGGGTGAGGGTTAGGGTGAGGGTTAGGGTTACGGTGAGGGTTATGGACAGGGTGAGGGTTAGGGTCAGGGTTAGGGTTATTGTTAGAATTAGGGTTAGGATTAAAGTTACTGTGAGGGTGAGGGTTTGGGTTACGGTTAGGGTTAGAGTGAGGGTTAGGGTGAGGGATAGGGTTAGGATTAGGGTGAGTGTTAGGTTTAGTGTGAGGTTTAGGGTTAGGGTGAGGTTTAGGGTTAATGTGAGGGTTCATGTTAGGTTTAGTCTTAGTGTTTGGGTGAGGGTAAGGGTTAGGTTGAGAGTTAGGTTTAGGGTGAGGTTTCGGGTTAGTATGAGGGTTATGGCTAGGGTGAGGGTAAGGATGAGGGTTAGGGTGATGTTTAGGGTGAGGGTGCGGGTTAGGGTGAGGGTGAGTGTGAAGGTTCAGTTGAGGGTTTGGGTTAGGGTTAGGGTAAGGTTGAGACTTAGGGTTAGGTTTAGGGTGAGGGTTAGGGTTAGAGTTAGGGTTAGGGTAAGTGTTATCGTTAGGGTTAGGGTTAGAATAAGGGTGAGGGTGAGGATTAGAGTTAGGGTTATATTGAGTTTTAGGGTTAATGTTAATGATAGTGTTAGGGTTAGGGATAGGGTGAGATTTAGGAGGAGGGTTAGGGTTAGGGTTAGGTTTAGGATTAGGGTTAGGGTGAGGTTGAGTGTGAGGTTTAGGGATAGGGTTAGGCTTAGGTTTAGGGATAGGCTGAGGGTGATTGTGAGCTTGAGGGTTAGGGTTATGGTGCGCATTAGGTTTGGGGTTAGGGTGAGGGTAAGGGTGGGGGTGAGTGTTAGGGTTTGGGTGAGGGTTAGAGTTAGGTTTATGGTTAGGGTTAGGTTGGAGGTTAGGGTTAGGGTAAGGGTTAGTGTTAGGGGTATGGTTAGGTTGAGGGTGAGGGTTAGGGTTAGGTTTAGGTTTAAGATGAGCCTGAGGGTGAGGGTGAGGGTGAGGGTTAGGGTTAGGAGGAGGGTTAGGCTAAGGGTTAGGGTGAGGGTTAGGGTTTAGGGTGATGTTTAGTTTGAGGGTGAGCGTTAGGGTTAGTGTGAGGGTGAAGGTTCGGTTGAGGGTTTGGGTTAGGGTTAGTTTGAGGGTGAGGGTAAGTGAGAGGATTAGGTTTAGGGTTAGGATTAGGTTTAGGGTGAGGGTGAGGGTTAGGGATAGGTTTATTGTTAGGCTTAGGTTTAAGTTGAGAGTGAGGGTGAGTGTGAGGTTTAGGGTTATGTTGAGTGTGAGCATTAAGGTTTGGTTTAGGGTGAGGGTGTTGTTGTGGGTTAGGGTGAGGTTTAGGGTTTGGGTTAGGGTTAGGGTTAGATGAGGGCATGGGTTAGGGTTAGAGTGAGGGTTAGGGTTAGGGTTAGGGTGAGGGTTAGGGATAGTGTGAAGGTTAGGATTAGGCTGAGGTTTAGGGTTACTGTGAGGGTTTATGTTAGGTTTAGCCTTAGAGTTAGGGTGAGTGTAAGGGTTAGGTTGAGGGTTAGGTTAGGGTGAGGTTTAGGGTTAGTATGAGGTTTAGGCCTAGGGTGAGGGTATGGGTGAGGGTTAGGGTTAGGGTGATGTTTAGGGTGAGGGTGAGGGTTAGGGTGAGGGTGAGGGTGAGGGTGAGGGTTAAGTTGAGTGTTTGCGTTAGGGTTAGGCTGAGGTTGAGACTTAGGGTTAGGGTTACGGTGAGGTTGAGGGTTAGGGTAAGGGTTAGGGTTAGTGTTATCGTTAGGGTTAGGGTTAGAATAACGGTGAGGGTGAGGATTAGGGTTAAGGTTAGGGTGATGTTTAGGGTTAATGTTAGTGATAGTGTTAGGGTTAGTTTTAGGGTGAGAGTTAGGAGGAGGGTTAGGGTTAGGGTTAGGTTTAGGGTTAGAGTTAGGAGGAGGGTTAGGGTTATGATTAGGGTTATGGTCAGGGTGAGTCTGAGGTTTAGTGATAGGGTTAGGATTAGGTTTATGGTTAGGCTGAGTGTGACTGTGAGCTTGAGTGTTAGAGTTTTGGTGAGCATTAGGTTTGGGGTTTGGGTGAGTGTAAGGGTTGGGTTGAGTGTTAGGTTTTGTGTGAGTGTTAGCGTTAGGTTTAGGGTTAGTTTTAGGTAGGAGGTTAGGGTTAGGGTGAGGGTTAGCGTTAGGGGTATGGTTAGGTTGAGGGTGAGGGTGAGGGTGAGGTTTAGGTTTAGGGTGAGGGTTAGGCTAAGGGTTAGGGTGAGTTTTAGGTATAGGGTGATGTTTAGGTTGAGGGTGAGGGTTAGGGTTAGGGTGTGGGTGATTGTTCGGTTGAGTGGGTTAGGTTTAAGTTGAGGGTGAGGGTGAGTGAGAGGATTAGGTTTAGGGTTAGGATTAGGTTTAGGGTGAGGGTGAGTGTGAGGGTTAGGGTTAGGTTTATTGTTAGGCTTAGGTTTAAGCTGAGGGTGAGGGTGAGTGTGAGGGTGAGTGTGAGAGTGAGGGTTATGTTGAGTGTGAGCATTAGGGTTAGGTTTAGGGTGAGGGTGTGGTTGACGGTTAGGGTGAGGGTTAGGGTGAGGGTTAGGGTGAGGTTTAGATGAGGGTTAGGGTTAGGGTTATGGTTAGGGTTAGGGTTAGGGTTAGGGTGAGGGTTAGGGATAGTGTGAGGGTTGGGGTTAGGCTGAGGTTTAGGGTTACTGTGAGGGTTCATGTTAGGTTTAGCCTTAGTGTTAGGGTGAGGGTAAGCGTTAGGTTGAGGATTAGGTTAGGGTGAGGTTTAGGGTTAGTATGAGGGTTAGGACTAGGGTGAGGGTATGGGTGAGGGTTAGGGTTAGGGTGATGTTTAGGTTGAGCTTGAGGGTTAGGGTGAGGGTGAGGATGAGGGTTCAGTTCTGGGTTTGGGTTAGGGATAGGGTGAGGTTGAGGGTTACTATGAGGGTTAGGGCTAGGGTGAGGGTAAGGGTGAGGGTTAGGGTTAGGGTGATGTTTAGGTTGAGGGTGAGGTTTAGGGTGAGGGTGAGGGTGAGGGTTCAGTTTAGGGTTTGTGTTAGGGTTAGGGTGAGGTTGAGACTTAGGGTTAGGTTTAGGGTGAGGGTGAGGTTTAGGGTTAGGGTTAGGGTTAGTGTTATCGTTAAGGTTAGAGTTAGAATAACGGTAAGGGTGAGGATTGTGTTAGGGTTAGGGTGAGTTTTAGGATAATGTTAGTGATAGTGTTAGGGTTAGGGTTAGGGTGAGAGTTAGGAGGAGGGTTAGGGTCAGGGATAGGTTTACGATTAGGGTTAGGGCGAGGGTGAGTGTGAGGCTTAGGGATAGGGTTAGGCTTAGGTTTAGGGTTAGGCTGAGGGTGACTGTGAGCTTGAGGGTTAGGGTTATGGTGAGACTTAGGTTTGGGGTTAGGGTGAGCGTAAGGGTTGGGGTTAGTGTTAGGGTTTGGGTGAAGGTTAGGGTTCGGGTTAGGTTTAGGTTTAGGTTGGAGGTTAGTGTTAGGGTGAGGGTTAGAATTAGGGGTAGGGTTAGGTTGAGGGTGAGGGTGAGGGTGAGGGTTAGGGTTAGGATTAGGATTAAGGTGAGCCTGAGGGTGAGGGTGAGGGTGAGGGTTAGGTTTAGGGTGAGGGTTAAGCTAAGGGTTAGGGTGAGTGTTAGATTTAGGGTGATGTTTAGGTTGACGGTGAGTATTAGGGTTAGGGTGAGGGTGAAGGTTCGGTTGAGGGTTTGGGTTAGGTTTAGGTTGAGGGTGAGGGTGAGTGAGAGTGTTAGGTTTAGGGTTAGGATTAGGTTTAGGGTGCAGGTGAGTGTGCGGGTTAGAGTTAGGTTTATTGTTAGGCTTAGATTTAAGCTGAGGGTGAGTGTGAGTGTGAGGTTTAGGGTTATGTTGAGTGTGAGCATTAGGGTTAGATTTAGGGTGAAAGTGTGGTTGACGGTTAGGGTGAGGGTTAGGGTTTGGTTTAGGGTGAGGGTTAGATGAGGGTTAGGGTTAGGTTTAGGGTGAATGTTAGGTTTAGGGTGAGGGTGAGGGCTAGCGTTAGGGTGAGGGTTTGGGTTATGGTGCGGATTAGGGTGAGTGTTAGGGTTACCGTGACGTTTATGTTGAGGGTGAGGTTTAGTTTGAGGGTTTGCTTTAGGTTTAGGATGAGGTTGAGGGTGAGGGTGAGGATTAGGGGTAGGGTGAGGGTGAGGGTGACTCTTAGGGTTAGGGTTAGGTTTAGGCTTTAGGCTGAGTTTTAGGCTGAGGGTGAGGTTTAGGATTAGGGTTACTGATAGGGTGATATTTAGATTGAGGGTTAGTGTGAGAGTTAGTGTTAGAGTTAGGCTTAGTGTTAGAGTGAGTGTAAGGGTTAGGATGAGGGTTAGGATTAGGGATATGTTGAGGGTTGGGATGAGGGTTAGGGTGAGGGTAAGGTTTAGGGTGAGGGTTATGGTGAGTGTGAGAGTTAGGGTTAGGGTTAGGGTTAGGGTGAGGGTGAGGTTTAGGGTTATGATAAGGGTTAGGGTTAGGGTAAAGATGAAGGTTTGGAAGAGGGTTAGGATGAGGGTTAGGGTGCGGGTTCGGTTTAGGGTTCGGGTTAGGGTTCGGGTGAGGTTGGGGGTGAGGTTGAGAGTGAAGGTTAGGGTTAGAGTTAGGATGAGGGTGAGGATTAGTTTAAGATTAGGGTTAGGGTTAGGTTTAGGCTGAGGATGAGTCTGAGGGTGTGGGTGAGGATTAGGGTTAGGTTGAGTGCTATGGTTAGGGTTAGGGTGAGGGTTAGTGTTGGGGTTAAGTTTAGGATGAGAGTTAGTTTGAGGGGTTATGGTTATGGTTAGGATGAGCGTTATGGTTAACGTTAGGGTTAGGGAAGGGTTAGGGTTAGGGTGAGGTTTAGGATGAGGGTTAGGGTTAGGGTTAGGTTTAGGGTCAGGGTTCGGGTGAAGGTTATGGTTAGGGTTAGGGTTAGGGTGAGGGTTAGGGTCAGGGTGAGGGTTAGGGTTAGTGTTAGATTTATGGTGAGAGTTAGAGTTTACGTGAGGTTTAGGATGAGTGTGAGGGTTACAGTTAGCATTAGGGTTAGGGTGAGGTTTAGGGTGAGGGTTAGGGTTAGGTTTAGGGTTAGCGTGAGGTGAGGGTGAGGGTGATTGTGAGGTTTATGGTTAGGGTAAGAGATAGGTTTAGCATGAGGGTGAGGGTTAGGGTTAGGGTGAGAGTGAGCGTGAGGGTGACAGTGAGGCTTAGGGTGTGGGTGAGGGTGAGTGTGAGGGTTAGGGTTAGGGTTAGGGTTAATGTGAGGGTGAGGGTTAGGGTTAGGTTGAGGGTGAGCGTGAGGGTGACAATGAGGCTTAGGGTGTGGGTGAGGGTGAGTGTGAGGGTTAGGGTTAGGGTTAGTGTGAGGGTGAAGTTGAGGGTTAGTTTTAGGAGTAGCGTTAAGTTTAAATTTAGACTGAGGTTGAGCGTGAGGGTGAGGGTGACAGGGTTAGGGTTAGGTTGAGGGTTAGGGTTATTGTGAGGGTTATGGTGAGGGTAAGGCTAAAGGTTAAGTTTAGGTTTACAGTGAGGGTTAGGGTTAGTGTTAGGGTTATTGTTAGTGTTAGGTTAGTGTTAATTTTGCAGTGAGGGTGAGGCTGAGTGTGAGGTTTATGGTTAGGTTTAGGGTTAGCGTTAGGTTTAGGGTTAGGATTAGGCTTAGGGTTAAGGTATGGATTAGGGTGAGGGTGAGGCTTAGGGCGAGGGTTAGGTTTCGGGTTAGTGTTAAGTTTAGGGTTGGGGTTAGGGATAGGCTTAGTGTTAGGCGGAGGGTGAGGGTGAGGGTGAGGGTTAGGGTTAGGGAGAGTGTTACTGTTAGGGTTAGGGTGAGGGTGAGTGTGAGAGTAAGGTTTGTCTTAGGCTTAGGCTTAGGTTTAGGCTGAGCCTAAGGGTAAGGGTGAGGGTTAGGGTTAGGTTGAGGGTTATGGACAGGGTGAGGGTTAGCGTTAGGGTTAGGGTTATTGGTAGGATTAGGGTTAGGTTGAAAGTTACTGTGAGGGTGAGGGTAAGGGTTAGGGTTAGGGTGAAGTTTAGGTTTAGGGATAGGTTTAGAGTTAGGGTTAGGGTAAGGGTGAGGTTTAGGGTTAGAGTTAGGTTTAGTGTTAGTGTTAGGGTTAGGGTGAGGATGAGTGTGAGGGTGACAGTGAGGCTTAGGGTGTGGGTGAGGGTGAGTGTGAGGGTTAGGCTTAGGGTTAGGTTTAGGGTTAGTGTGAGGTGAAGTTGTTGGTTAGTGTTAGGAGTAGCGTTAGGTTTAAAGTTAGGCTGAGGGTGAGCGTGAGGGTGAGAGTGACGGTTAGGGTTAGGGTTAGGTTGAGGGTTAGGGTTATTGTGAGTGTTATGGTGAGGGTAAGGCTAAAGGTTAAGGTTAGGGTTACAGTGAGGGTTAGGGTTACGGTTAGGGTTATTGTTAGTGTTAGGTTAGTGTTAAGTTTTCAGTGACGGTGAGGCTGAGGGTGAGGTTTATGGTTAGGTTTAGGGTTAGGTTTAGTGTTAGTGTTAGTGTTAGGGTTAGGATTAGGCTTAGGGTTAGGGTATGGGCTAGGGTGAGGTTGAGGGTTAGGATGAGGGTTAGGTTTAGGGTTAGTGTTAAGTTTAGGGTTGGGGTTAGGGATAGGCTTAGTGTTAGGCGGAGGGTGAGGGTGAGGGTGAGGGTTAGGGTTAGGGAGAGTGTTACTGTTAGGGTTAGGGTGAGGGTGAGTGTGAGAGTAAGGTTTGTCTTAGGCTTAGGCTTAGGTTTAGGCTGAGCCTAAGGGTAAGGGTGAGGGTTAGGGTTAGGTTGAGGGTTATGGACAGGGTGAGGGTTAGCGTTAGGGTTAGGGTTATTGGTAGGATTAGGGTTAGGTTGAAAGTTACTGTGAGGGTGAGGGTAAGGGTTAGGGTTAGGGTGAAGTTTAGGTTTAGGGATAGGTTTAGAGTTAGGGTTAGGGTAAGGGTGAGGTTTAGGGTTAGAGTTAGGTTTAGTGTTAGTGTTAGGGTTAGGGTGAGGATGAGTGTGAGGGTGACAGTGAGGCTTAGGGTGTGGGTGAGGGTGAGTGTGAGGGTTAGGCTTAGGGTTAGGTTTAGGGTTAGTGTGAGGTGAAGTTGTTGGTTAGTGTTAGGAGTAGCGTTAGGTTTAAAGTTAGGCTGAGGGTGAGCGTGAGAGTGAGAGTGACGGTTAGGGTTAGGGTTAGGTTGAGGGTTAGGGTTATTGTGAGTGTTATGGTGAGGGTAAGGCTAAAGGTTAAGGTTAGGGTTACAGTGAGGGTTAGGGTTACGGTTAGGGTTATTGTTAGTGTTAGGTTAGTGTTAAGTTTTCAGTGACGGTGAGGCTGAGGGTGAGGTTTATGGTTAGGTTTAGGGTTAGGTTTAGTGTTAGTGTTAGGGTTAGGGTTAGGATTAGGCTTAGGGTTAGGGTATGGGCTAGGGTGAGGTTGAGGGTTAGGATGAGGGTTAGGTTTAGGGTTAGTGTTAAGTTTAGGGTTGGGGTTAGGGATAGGATTAGTGTTAGGCGGAGAGTGAGGGTGAGGCTGAGGGTTAGGGTTAGTGTGCGGGTGAGGGTTAGGGTTAGGGTGCGGGTGAGGTTTAAGGTTAGTGTTAGCATTAGGGTGAGGGTTAGTGTGAGGGTTATGGTTAGGGTGAGTGTTACTGTTAGGGTTAGGTTGAGGGTGTGTTTGAGGGAAAGGGTTAATCTTAGGGTTAATCTTAGGCTTAGGCTTAGGTTTAAGCTGAGCCTAAGTTTGAGGTTTAGGGTTAGGGTTAGGTTTAGGGTTATGGACAGGGTGAGGGTTAGCATTAGCGTTAGGGTTATTGGTAGGATTAGGGTTAGGTTGAAAGTTACTGTGAGGTTGAGGGTTAGGGTTAGGGATATGGTGAGGTTTAGGGTTAGGAATAGGGTTAGAGTTAGGGTTAGGGTAAGGGTGAGGTTTAGGGTTAGAGTTAGGGTTAGTATTAGGGTTTGGGTGAGGGTTAGGGTGAGGGTTAGGCTTAGGCTTAGGCTTAGGCCGAGCATGAGGTTGAGTTTTACGGTTAGGGTTAGTGTGAGTGTTAGGGTTAGGGTTAGTGTTAAGGTTAGGGTTAGGGTGAAGGTGAGTGTGAGGGTTAGGGTTAGTCTTAGGCTTAGGCTGAGGCTTAGTCCGAGCTTAAGGGTAAGGGTGAGGGTTAGGGTTAGGGTGAGGGTTAGGGTGTTAGGATTTGCGTGAGGATTAGGATGAGGTTTAGGGTTAGGATTAGCGTTACGGTGAGGGCTAGAGTGAGGGTGAGGGTTAGGGTTAGCATTAGGGTGAAGTTAGGGTTAGGGTTAGGGTTACGTTGAGGGTGAGGTTTAGGGTTAGGTTGAGGGTGATGGTGAGGGTGAGGGTGAGGGTAAGGGTTAGGTTCAGGGTGAGGAATAGGGTTATGGTTAGGGTAAGAGTGAGGGTGAGTGTGAGGGTGAGGTTGAGGGTGAGAGTGAGTGTTAGGGTTTAGGTGAGGGTCAGGTTTAGGGTTAGGGTGAGGGTTAGGGTTAGGGTTCGGGTTAGAATGAGGGTTAGGCTGAGAGTCAAGTTTAGTGTTAGGATAAGGATGAGGGTTTTGGTTAGGGTTAGGTTTAGAGTTAGGGTGAGGGTTAGGGTTAGTGTTTGGATGAGGGTTAGGGATAGGCTGAGGGTGAGGTTCAGGTTAAGGGTGAGGTTAGGGTTAAAGTGAGGGTTAGGGTTAGGTTTAGCGTTAAGGTTAGGGTGAGGTTTATGTTTAGGGTTAGGGTTAGGATGAGGGTTAGTCTGAGGGTTGGGGATAGGGTTTTGGTGAGGGTAAGGGTTAGGGTGAGGTTTAGGGTGAGGGTGAGGGTTAGGTTTAGGCTTAGGGTTAAAGTGAGGGTTATGATTAGGGTGAGGGGGAGGGTTAGGGTTAGGTTTAGGGTGAGTGTTAGGGTTAGGTGAGGGTTAGGGATAGGGTGGGGGTTAGGGTGAGGGTCAGGATTAGGGTTAGGGTTAGAGTTACAGTGAGGGTGAGTGTGAGGGTTAGGGTTAGGTTTAGGGTTAGGGTTAGGTATAGGCTGAGGGTGAGGGTGAGTGTGAGGGTGAGTTTTAGGGTTAGGGTGAGGGTTAAGGTTAGGTTTAGGGTTATGGTTGGGTTAAGGGTTAGGGTTAGCGTTAGGAAGAGGGTTTGGCTGAGGGTTAGTTTTATGGTTAGGGTGAGGTTTAGGGTTAGTGTGAGGGTTAGGATGAGGGTTAGGCTGAGGGTTAGGGTTAGGGTTAGGGTGAGGGTAAGGGTTAAGGTGAGGGTGAGGGATAGTTTTAGGATTAGGGTTAGGGTTAGGGTGTGGTTTAGGGATATGTTTAGGATTAGGGTGAAGGTTAGAGTGAGGGTTAGGGTTAGGATGAGGATTAGGGTGAGGGTGAGGTTTAAGGTGATGGTTAGGGTTAGGGTGAGGCTGAGGGTTAGGGTTAGGTTGAGGTTTAATATTAGGGTGATGTTTAGGGTGAGGGTGAGGTTTAGGGTGAGGATGATGGTGAGGGTTAGGGTTAGGGTTTAGGTGAGGTTTAGGGTTAGGGTGAGGGCTAGGGTTAGGTTTAGGGTTAGGGTGAGGTTTAGGTTTAGTGTGATGGAGAGGGTGAGTGTTAGCTTTAGGTTTAGGCTTAAGTGTAGGGTAAGGCTTAGGGTGAGGGTGAGGGTGAGGGTCAGAATTAGGTTTAGGGTGAGGGTTAGGTTTATGGATAGGGTTACGGTGAGGGTGAGGGTTAGAGTGAGGGTGATGTTGAGGGTGACGGTGAGTGTTAGGTTTAGAGTGAGTGATAGGGTTATGGCTAGTGTTAGGGTGAAGGTGAGGGTGTGGGTTTCAGTGAAGGTGATTGTGAGGTTGAGGGTGAGGGTGAGGTTTAGGGTTAGGATTAGGGTTAGGGTTAGGGTTAGGCTGAGGGTGAGTCTGAGGGTGAGGGATAGGGATAGGTTGAGGATTAGGGTTAGTGTACGTGTTAGTTTGAGGGTTAGGGTTAGAATTAGGAAGAGGGTTTGGGTGAGGGTTAGGGTTAGGGTTAGGGTGAGGGTTAGGGTTAGTGTGAGGGTTAGGGTGAGAGGTAGGTTTAGGGATAGGGTTAGGGTGAGGTTTAGGTTTAGGGTGAGTGTTAAGGTTAGGGTTAGGGTGAGGGTTAGGTTGAGCATTAGGGTGAGGGTTAGGGTCAGGTTTAGGGTTAGGGTGAGGGTTAGGGTTAGGTTTAGGGTTAGGGTGAGGGTTATGGTTAGTGTGAGGGTTAGGGGGAGGGTCAGGGTTAGAGTGAGTGTTAGGGAGAGGTTGAGGGTTAGGGATAGCGTAAAGGTTAGGATTAGGTTTACAGTTAAGGTTAGGGTTAGGGTTAGGATTAGGTTGAGGGTGAGGGATATGGTTATCCTTAGGGTTAGGGTTAGGTTAGGGTGAGGTTTAGGGATAGGGTTAGGGTTAGGATGAGGGTGAGGGTGAGGGTTAGGGTTAGGTTTAGGGTGAGGGTTAGGTTTAAGGTGAGGGTTAGTGTTAGGGTGACGGTGAGGTTAAGGGTTAGGGTGAGGGCTAGGTTTAGGGTTAGGGTTAGGTTGAGGTTAAGGTTTAGGGTGAGTGTGAGGTTGAGGGTTTGGTTTAGAATGAGGCTTAGGTGTAGGGTTAGGCTTTGGGTGAGGGTGAGGTTGAGGGTAAGAGTTAGGTTTAGCGTGAGGGTTAGGGTTATGTTTAGGGTTAGCGTGAGGGTGAGGGTTAGGTTTAGGGTTAGGTTTAGGGTTAGGGTGAGGGTTAGGGATAGGGTTAGGATTAGGGTGAGGGTTAGGGTGAGGTTTAGGGTTAGGGTTAGGGTTAGGGTTAGGGTGAGGTGTAGTTGAGGGTTAGGGTTAGGGTGAAGTTTAGGGTGACGGTGACGGTAAGGGTTAGGGTGAATTTGAGGGTTTGGGATAGGGTTAGTGTCAGAGTTAGGCTTAGGGTTAGGGTTAGGGTTAGGGTGAAGGGTAGGTTGAGGGGTAGGGGTAGGGTTAGGGTGAGGTTTAGGTTTAGTTTGAGGGAGAGGGTGAGTGTTAGCTTTAGGTTTAGGCTTAAGTGTAGGGTTAGGCTTAGGGTGAGGGTGAGGGTGAGGGTCAGAATTAGTTTTAGGGTGATGGTTAGGTTTATGGATAGGGTTAGGGTGAGGGTGAAGGTTAGGGTGAGGGTGATGTTGAGGGTGACGGTGAGTGTTAGGTTTAGAGTGAGTGATAGGGTTATGGTTAGTGTTAGGGTGAGGGTGATGGTGTGGGTTTCGGTGAAGGTGATTGTGAGGTTGAGGGTGAGAATGAGGGTTAGGGTTTTGGTGAATGTTAATTTTAGGGTTTGGGTTAAGGTTAGGTTGAGGGTTAGGGTTAGGGTTAGGATGAGGGTTAGGGTGAGGGTTAGGTTTAGGGTTAGGGTGAGGGTAAGGTTTAGGGTGAGGGTGAGCGTTAGTACTAGGATTAGGGTTAGTTTTAGGGTGAGGGTAAGGGATAAGATTAGGGTGAGGGTGAGGGTTTTGGTTAGGGTTAGGTTTAGATTTAGGGTGAGGGTGAGGTTTAGGGTTAGGTTTTGGGTTAGGGTTAGGGTTAGGCTGAGTGTGAGGTTGAGGTTGAGGGTGACGGTAAGGGTGAGGGTTATGGTTCGGGTTAGTCTTAGGATGAGGGTTAGGCTGAGGGTTAGGGTTACGGTTCGGGTAAGGATAAGGGTTTGGGTGAGAGTGAGGGTTAGGGTTAGGCTTAGGGTTAGGGTGAAGGTTAGGGTGAGGTTTAGTGTTAGGTTTAGGGTTAGGGTTGGGATTAGATTGAGCGTTAGGGTGTGGGTAAGGGTTAGGGTGAGGTTTAGGATGATGGTGAGGGCTAGGTTTAAGGTGAGGGTAAGGGTTTCGGTGAGGCTTAGGGTGAGGCTGAGGATTAATGTAGCATTAGGGGTACGGTGAGGGTGAGGGTTAGGGTGAAGGATAGGGTTAGGGTTAGGGATAGGGTGAGGATTAGGGTTAGGGTTAGGTTTAGGGTGATGGTTAGGCTGAGGGGTAGGGTTAGTGTTAGTGTTAGGGTGTGGGTTAATATTAGGGTTAGTGTTAGGGTGAGGTTGAGGTTGAGGGTAAGGGTTAGGGTGAGGGTGATGGTGTAGTTGAGGTTTAGTGTTAGCATTAGGGTTAGGTTTAGGGTTAGGGTTAGGATTAGGGTTAGGGTGAGGGTGAGGGTTAGGATGAGGGTGAGTTTTAGGGTGTATGTGATGGTTAGGGTTAGGGTGAGGGTTAAGTTGATGGTGAGGGTTAGGGTGAGGGTGAGGGTTAGGGTTAGGGAGAAGGGTAGGTTGAGGGGGTGGGGTAGGGTTTGGGTGAGGTATATTGTTAACGTGAGGATTAGGGTTAGGCTTAGTGTTAGTGTGAGGATAAGGATAAGGGTGAGGGTGAGGGTGAGAGTGAGGTTTAGGGTTAGCGTTAGGGTTAGGGTGAGGGTTAGTGTGAAGGTTAAGGTGAGGGTATGGGTTAGTATGAGGGTGAGGGTTAGAGTTAGGTTTAGATTGAGGGTTAGGGTTAGGGTGAGTATTAGGGTCGGGTTAGGTTGAGGGTTCGGGTTTGGGTTCGGGTGAGTTTTAGGGTGTGGGTGACGGTTAGGGTTAGGTTTATGGTTCGGATTAGGGTTAGGGTTAGGGTTAGGGTTATAGTGAGGGTAAGTGTTAGGATGAGGTTTAGGGTGAGGATGAGGTTTAGGGATAGCGTTAGAGTTAGGGTGAGGGTTAGGGTTAGGGTTAAGGTGAGGGTAGGGTGAGGTGTAGGGTTAGGGTTAGTGTGAGGGTTAGGGTTAATGTGAGGATTAGGGTTAGGGTTAAGGTTAGTGTGAGGATAAGGATAAGTGTGAGGATTAGGATGAGATTGAGGTTTAGTGTTAGTGTTAGGGTTACGGTGAGTTTTAGGGTGAGGGTTAAGGTGAGGGTTTGTGTTAGTATGAGGGTGAGGGTTATAGTTAGGTTTAGGGTGAGGGTTAGGTTTAGGGTGAGGTTTAGGGTCGAGATAGGGTGAGGGTTCGGGTTCGGGTTCGGGTGAGTTTTAGGGTGTGGGTGAGGGTTAGGGTTAGTGTGAGGGTTAGGGTTATGGTGAGGATTAGGGTTAGGGTTAGGGTTATAGTCAGGGTAAGTGTTAGGATGAGGTTTAGGGTGAGGGTGAGGTTTAGGGATAGCGTTAGAGTTAGGTTGAGGTTTAGGGTGAGGGTTAGGATCCAGGTTAGGTTAGGTGAGGGTGAGTGTTATCGTTCGGTTTAGGGTTAGGTTTAGGGTGAGGGTAAGGTTTAAGGTGAGGGTGAGGGTTAGGGTTAAGTTGAGGGTTAGGGTGAGCGTTAGGGTGAGGGTTCAGTTGAGGGTTTGGGTTAGGGTTAGGGTGAGGTTGAGGGAGAGGGTGAGACTTAGGGTTAGATTCAGGGTGAGGATGGGGTTTAGGTTTAGTGTTAGGGTTAGGGTTAGGGTGAAGGTTAGGGTGAGGGTAAGGGTTATAGGGAGGTTTACCGGACGGTTGAGGGTTAGGGATAGCATTAAGGTTAAGGATAGGTTTAGGGTGAGGGTTAGGGTTAGTGTTAGGGTTACGGTGAGGGTGAGGGTTAGGGTTAGGTTTAGGGTGAGGGTTAGGTTTAGGGTTAGGGTGACGGTGAGGGTAAGGGTTAGGTGAGTACTAGGGTTAGGGTTAGGGTTAGGGTAAGGTTTAGGTTTAGGGTGAGGGTGAGAGTGAGAGTTAGGTTTAGGATTAGGCTTAGGTGTAGGGTTAGGCTTAGGTTGAGGGTGAGGGTGAGTGTCAGAGTTAGGTTTAGTGTGAGGGTTAGGGTTATGGTTATTTTTAGGGTGAGGGTTAGGGTCAGGGTCAGGGTGAGGTTGTGGGTGAGGTTGAGGATTAAGGTTTGGGTGAGGGATAGTGTTAGAGTTAAGGTTAGGGTGAGGATTAGGGTTATGGTTAGTGTTAGGATGAGGGTTAGTTTTAGGGTTAGGGTGAGGGTAAGGTTTAGGGTGAGGGTGAGGGTTAGGGTTATGACTATGGTTTGGGTTAGGGTGAAGGTCAGGGATGGGTTAGGATTAGGGTGAGGGTTTTGTTTAGGGTTAGGTTTAGAGTTAGGTTGAGAGTGAGTTTGAGGGTTAGCGTTTGGATTAGTGTTAGGGTTAGGGTTAAGGTGAGGTTGATGTTGAGGATGAGGGTTAGGGTTAATGTGAGGTTTAGCGTTAAGGTTAGGGTGAGGGTTAGGTTTAGGTTTAGAATGAGGGTAAGGGTTAGTGTGAGGGCTAGGGTGAGGGAGAGGGTTAGGGATAGGGTTAGGTTGAGGTTTAGGGTTAAGGTGATGGTTAGGGTCAGTGTGAGGGTATGTGTTAGGACTAGGGTTAGTTTTAGGGTGAGGGTTAGTGTTAGGGTGAGTTATAGCGTTAGGGTGAGGGTTATGGTTATGGTTAGGGTTAGTGTTAGCTTTAGGGTTATTGTTTGGGTTAGGGTTAAGGTTACGTTGAGGGTTAGGGTGAGGGTAAGTGTTAGGGTGAGGGTTACCGTTAGGGTGAGGGTTATGGTTAGGGTTAGGGTTAGGGTTAGGTTTAGGGTTTTTGTTAGGGTTAGGGTTAGGGTTAAGGTTACGGTGAGGGTGAGGCTGATGGTAAGATTTAGGGTTAGGTTGAGGTTTAGGTTTAAGGTTAGGGTTAGAGTTAGGGTTAGGGTGAGTGTGAGGTTTAGATTTAGAGTTAGTGTTTGGGGGAGGGTTAGGGTGAGGGTTAGGGTTAGGGTTAGGGTGAGTGTTAGGATTAGGGTTAGGATGAGGTTGAGTGTGAGGGTTAGGGTTAGGGTTAGTCTGTGGGTGAGGGTGAGGGTTAGGTTTAGGATTAAGGTGAGGTTTAGGATGAGGTTAAGGTTAGGATTAGGGTTAGGATGAGGGCAAGGGTGAGGGTGAGGTTAAGGGTAAGCATTATGGTGAGGTTTAGGATTAGGGTTAGGTTTATGGTTAGGGTGAGGGTTAATGTTAGGGTTAGAGTGAGGGTGAGGTTTAGGGTTAGGGTGAGGGTTAGTGTTAGGGTTAGGGTGAGGGTGAGGTTTAGGGTTAAAGTGAAGGTTAGTGTTAGTGTTAGGGTTAGGGTGAGGGTTAGAGTTCGGGTTAGGCTTAGGGTGAGGGTTAGAGTTTGGGTTAGGCTTAGGCTTAGGCTTAGGCCGAGCGTGGGGGTCAGGGTTAGGGTTAGGGTTAGGGTGAGGGTTAGGGTTAGGTTTAGGGTGACTGTTAGGATGAGGTTTGTGGTTATCGTTATGGTTAGGGTTAGTTTTAGGGTTACGATTAGGGTTAGGTTTAGGGTTAGGATTAGGCTGAGGGTTTGGGTTAGGGTTAGATTTAAGTTTAGGGTTAGGTTTTGGGTTAGGGTTATTGTTAGTGTTATGGTTAGTGTTAAGTTTGCAGTGAGGGTGAGGCTCAGGCTGAGGGTTATGTTTAGTGTTAGGGTTCAGGTTAGGGTTAGTATTATTGTTAGGGTTATGTTTAGAGTTACGGTCATGGTGAGAGTGAGGGTGAGGGTTAGGGTGAGGTTTAGGGTGAGGTTTAGCATTAGGGTTAGGGTTAGGATTAGGGTGCTGGTGAGGTTTAGGGTTAGAGTTAGGGTGAGGGGGAGGGTTAGGTTGAGGTTTAGGGATAGGGTTAGTATTAAGATTAGGGTTAGGGTGAGGGTGAGGGTTAGGGTTAGGCTTAGGCTTAGGGTTAGGCTGAGGGTGAGGCTGGCGGTGAGGATTAGGGTTAGGGTGATGGTTAGGCTTAGGGTTAGTGTTATTGTTAGGGTCAGGGTTAGAGTTAAAGTGAGGGTGAGGGTGCGGGTAGGGTTAGGGTTAGGGTTAAGCTGAGGTTTAGGGTTAGGTTTAGAGATAGGGTTAGGGTGAGGGTGAGGTTAAGGTTAAAGTTAGGGTTAATGTTAGGGTTAGGCTTAGGGTTAGAATGAGGCTGAGCGTGGGCGTGAGGATTAGGGTTAGGGTTAGGGTTAGAGTTAGGGTTAGGGTTAGCGTTATGGTTACAGTAAGGGTTAATATTAGTGTTATGGTTAGTGTTAGGTTTAAGTTTGCAGTGAGGGTGAGGCTGAGGGTGAGGTTTATGGTTATGGTTAGGGTTATGGTTAGTGTTATTTTTAGGGTTAGGTTTAGAGTTACGGTGAGGGTGAGGTGAGGGTGAGGGTTAGGGTTAGGTGAGATTTAGGGTGATGTTTAGGGTTAGGGTTAGGTTGAGGGTGAGGATTAGGTTTAGAGTTAGGTTTAGTGGGAGGGTTAGGGTGAGGGTTAGGGTTAGGTTGATTTTTAGGGATAGGGTTAAGGTTAGGCTTAGGGTTAGGCTGAGGGTGAGGCTGGCGGTGAGGATTAGGGTTAGGGTGATGGTTAGGCTTAGGGTTAGTGTTATTGTTAGGGTCAGGGTTAGAGTTAAATTGAGGGTGAGGGTTAGGGTAGGGTTAGGGTTAGGGTTAAGCTGAGGTTTAGGGTTACGTTTAGAGATAGGGTTAGGGTGAGGGTGAGGTTAGGGTTAAAGTTAGGGTTAATGTTAGGGTTAGGCTTAGGATTAGGGTTAGGCTGAGGGTGAGGGTGGGAGTGAGTGTTTGTGTTACAGTGAGGGTGAGGATTAGAGGTAGGGTGAGGGTTAGGATGAGGTTTAGAATTATAGTGAGGGTGAGGGTTAGGGTTAAGGGTGAGGGTTAGGGTTAGGATTAGGGTTAGGGTGAGGGTGAGGGTTAGGATTAGGGTTAGAGTTAGGTTTATTGTTAGTGTTATGGTTAAGGTTACTTTTGGAATGAGGGTGAGGCTGAGGGTGAGGGTTAGGGTTAGGATTAGGAATAGGGTTAGGGTGAGTGTGAGATTGAGGGTGAGGGTGAGGGTTAGGGTTAGGGTTAGGGTGAGATTTAGGTTTAGGATTAGGGTTAGAGTTAGGGTTAGGGTTAGGGTGAGGGTTAGTGTTATGGTGAGGGTTAGGTTTAGGGTTAGGGTTACAGATAGGTTGAGGGTTAGGTTTCCTGCTAGGATTATTTTTAATTTTAAGTTTAGGGTTACGTTGAGGGTGAGGGTGAGGGTGAAGGTTAGGGTTAGGGTTAGGGTGAGGTTTAAGGTTAGGATTAGGGTTAGAGTTAGGGTTAGGGTTAGGGTGAGGTTTAGGGTTAGAGTTAGGCTTAGGGTGAAAGTTAGTGTGAGGGTTAGGGTTAGCGTTAGTGTTAGGTTAGGGTTAGGGTTAGGTTTAGGTTGAGGTTTAGGTATAGGGTTAGGGTTACAGTTAGGGTTAGGCTGATTGTGAGGTTTAGGGTTAGAGTTAGGGTTAGTGTTAGGGTTAGGTTTAGGGTGAGGGTTAGGGTGAGGGTTAGAGTTCGGGTTAGGCTTAGGCGGAATGTGAGGGTGAGGGTTAGGGTTAGGGTGAGGGTTAGCGTTAGGTTTAGGGTGAGGGTTTGGATGAGGTTTTGGGTTATGGTTAGGGTTAGTGTTACTTTTAGGGTTAGGGTTAGGGTTAGTTTTAGGTTTATGGTTAGGGTTAAGGTGCAGGTTAGGGTTAGGCTTAGGCTTAGGGTTAAGGTTAGGTTTATTGTTAGTGTTATGTTTAGTGTTAAGTTTGCATGAGGGTGAAGCTCAGGTTGAGGGTTATGGTTAGTGTTAGGGTTAGGGTTAGGGTTAAGGTTAGTGTTATTTTTAGGTTTAGGGTTAGAGTTACGGTCACGGTGAGAGTGAGGGTGAGGGTGCAGGTAAGGTGAGGTTTAGGGTGAGGTTTAGGTTTAAGGTTAGGGTTAGGGTGCTGGTGAGCTTTAGGTTTAGAGTTAGGGTTAAGGGGAGGGTTAGTGTGAGGGTTAGGTTTAGGGTTAGGGTTACAGATAGGTTGAGGGTTAGGGTTCCTGCTAGGGTTATTTTCAATTCTAAGCTTAGGGTTACGTTGAGGGTGAGGGTGAGGGTTAGGGTTAGGGTTAGGGTGAGGTTTAAGGTTAGGATTAGAGTTAGAGTTAGGGTTAGGGTTAGGGTGAGGTTTAGGGTTAGAGTTAAGCTTAGGGTGAGGGTTAGTGTGAGGGTTAGGGTTAGGGTTAGTGTTAGGTTTAGGTTGAAGTTTAGGTATAGGGTTAGGGTTAGAGTTAGGGTTAGGTTGATCGTGAGGTTTAGGGTTAGAGTTAGGGTTAGTGTAAGGGTTAGGTTTAGGGTGAGTGTTAGGGTGAGTGTTAGAGTTCGGGTTAGGCTTAGGCGGATTGTGAAGGTGAGGGTTAGGGTTAGTGTTACTTTCAGGGTTAGGGTTAGGGTTAGGGTTAAGTTTATGGTTAGGGTTAAGGTGAGGATTAGGTTTAGGGTTCGGCTTAGGGTTAAGGTTAGGGTTATTGTTAGTGTTATGGTTAGTGTTAATTTTGCAGTGAGGTTGAGGCTCATTTGAGGGTTATGGTTAGTGTTAGGGTTAGCGTTAGGGTTAAAGTTAGTGTTATTGTTAGGGTTAGGGTTAGAGTTACGGTCACGGTGAGAGTGAGGGTGAGGGTGAGGGTTAGGGTGAGGTTTAGAGTGAGGTTTAGGTTTTAGGTTACGGTTAGGGTGCTGGTGAGGTTTAAGTTTAGAGTTAGGGTGAAGGAGA